>NC_133453.1:17504957-18111207 GCF_048565385.1 Saimiri boliviensis | reverse complement strand
TGTAGTAGAGACAGGGTTTCACCGTGTTGGCCAGATTAGTCTCCCACTCCTGATCTCAAGTGATCCACCCACCTTGGCCTCCCAAAGTGCTGGGCTAACAGGCATGAGCCACAGTGCCTAGCTCATTGGTCATTTGTAGCTCTCACTTTTTGGGAAGAGGTGAAAGCCGTGGCTGTCCTGAGGAACTCGTATAGACAGCGGCTTAAGTGAACTAAATGGAGAAAGTCCCTACCCCAAAGCTTGATGGCAATTGGCATTTGTAGTTGAAACAGTTTGTTTCACCTTTGGCCCTTTCTGCAGCCTATCCAGTGGCTTAGAGTGGTGGGACACCCACAGCCCTCAGAGAGCCCGGACGATCAGGAATTCATCTCTAGTTTGTAGCCTGCCTGACAGAGGAGTCTTGGGGAAAATGAAATAGTGGCTGAAATTTTTTGGTTTAATGTCTGTTAGTGATTTATGATGGTTCTGTTGTTACCTATTCTAGGCCACCGACGTTCAAGTACAGTATTTGTCTTTTTCCTGCAAGGTTCTGTTGAACATTTCAGGGGCAAGGTTATTATTTTTCTCAAGAATTGCCTGTCATTGAATGCTTCCAGTTTCTTGCCTGGATTCTGCTACTTCAACAAAGCATTTACGTAAACACAAGGATTAGGGCTTATATTTAGCAAAATCTCATCAGCAGAGGCATACCAGTTGCAATATTGAAAAACTTCCACACTTGGTGGTAAATAGTTACAGCTGCTCTTCTGAGCCTGCTGGATGCCCCTTGACCACCTCGCCCCATCTTCCATGATCTGGTCACTGGGGCCCATCCCTTGGGACACACACAGCAGGAAACTCTCATGATCTGGTAACTAAAAAATTAACACCTGGTCAGGGTGGTGTCTGAAGTTTATTTAATTTTGGGACAGAACTTTATTAAGAAGAGCATAGCAGTTGCTACAGGCTTGAACACAGATGTAGAATAAGAAATCATAACAAATTATAAATGTTAAACACCTGACAACACAAACATCACCAATGCTAAGACACATAACAATCTCCTTTATTACTTAATTACTCTTTATAAGGCCCTAAAACTTTTCTTTGTACATACTTTTTAAAGTTACATTTTCTTTGATCTCTTTACATGGCAGTACTTTTATAATATGATCCATAAAAATAGTAGCAAGAGAATTCAGTTCTTCTTTTATGGTTCATCAAATTTTATTTTTATTTTAAATAGTATTTATTAATTTTGCTATACCTTATGAAAACTGCATCTTGTATTAACAATTTTGCACAGCTTATCATTACAAGAATTTTCTAAAGACTAGCTTCTGAGACAATGTAAAATTCCTTATTCTTGGTGTGCACTTACCTCTAGTTCTGGTAGCTTGGGACATGTTCATGTTGCCCTATGACCTCCTGCCTTGTACGTTCATATCATACTTAGTGGTGGGTATTCAGATTAGCCTTGTCAATGTCAAAGGGTACAGCTGTCCTGGTTTTGACACTAAAAGCATGCTCTACAACAAGAAAAACTGATACATTCTTGATTAAAACTTTTGCCCTGTAAATTCCATGTGAAGAGGATGAAAAGACATATTACAGGCAGAGAATATACTTGCAAACCATGCATCTGATAAGGGATTAGCATGAAGAACATGGAAATAACTCTCAAAACTCAAAAGTAAAAAAAAATTAATTTAAAAATAAATAAGAGACATGCATAGACATCTCACTGAAGAAGATATACAGATGGAAAATAAGCACCTAGAAAGATATTCAATATCATTGGCTGATAGAGAAATACAAATTAAGACCACAATGACATATCACTATATATCTACGAGAATGGCTGAAATAAAGGATAGTGACAACACCAGAATTGATGGTGAGGATGCAGAGTAATTGGGGCACTCGCACATTGCTGGTGGCAATGTCAAACAGTACACCCACTCTGGAAAACAGGTAGGCAGGTTGTTTTTTTTCTTTTCTAAAAAAAATCTGAACATGTGACTATCATACAACCCAACAATTGCATCCTTTTATATTTAACCCAGAGAAATAAAAACTTAACGTTCACACGAAAACCAGTAGGTGAATGTCTGTAGCAGCTGGAATGAGCTTAGATGTCTTTCAGTAGGTCTGTGACTAAATAAACTGTGTTACGTCGACACCATGGAACTCTACTCAGCAATGAAAAAGAGTAAACTACCGATCCACACAACTTGAGTGAATTTCATTGGGAATTATGCTAAAAAAAAGCCAATACCCAAAGATTCCATACTGTATGGTTTCATTTATATGATGTTTTTGAAGTGACAATATTTTAGAGATGAAGAACATATGAATGGTTGTCTGGGGTTAAGGAGAGGTGAAGGAGGAGGAGGAAATCTGGTGTTCTAGAAGGCGGCATGGTGTTAGATTGTGCAGCAAGTTGACTGTGGTAATAGGTACATCTCTCTACATGGGTGATAAAAATTGATGGCACTCAACACATACACACACACACACACACCCCCATAAAACTGGAAAATCTCAATGTAAATGAATTTGGTCAAAATTAATATCTGGTTGTGACATTAGGCAATTGTTTTGCATCAGGTTATCACTAGGGAAGCTGGTCAAAGTGTACAAGGAATCTCTGTACTATTTCTTACAACTCCAATGATCTCAACAAAAATTCCAATGAAAAATAAACTTAAAAAATACTTCTGAAAGTTATTTCTGCTTTACAACAGTTAACAATAACAACTACGAATAAAAGTGACTGCAAGCTACATGCACATATTATTGCTAAACCCAAACCAATGTATTATTAATCATTTTTCCTTAGCCAAATCCCCAAATTCCTTTGGCCACTCCAATGCTACCCAATGTGAAGGGGAGTGTGACAGAAGAAACACTGGAGTGGAGAGGAAATAATCAATGGTATTAACAAATTGGGGTTAAATTAGCTTACTCTGCAAATTTTACAACAATCTACCACCATGTGAATCCATTGCTAGATCCTCCCTGTGTGAGTGGGGAGGGTCTCTGAGGCTTAATTAAAACACCATACTTTCACAAAGTCTGTCCCTGAACTTGGCCCAACAGGGGTCTCAATGACTGAGTTCACTGGCCCCTCCTATGATTGTTGGTGCCTGGGTTGGGCGGGCCATCAGGTAGTTTGAAAGAAGGTTGCTAATCTTTAAGTTTTCCAAATTAAGTTTTTTTTTTTTTTGTTTGTTTGTTTATTTTGAACTCACAAAAATTAAAGAATGTGGCACAGACATACACAATGGTATGAGAGGTTTGCTGTAGAACCCTTTGCTTTCATTTGGACTTTGGAATAAGGGGTTTCATGAGAGAGCTCTTTTTAGGGAACTTATCTTCAGAAGAAACTAGGGTACTGATGAGGAGGCACTTTTATCTGGAACGTGGGTTGGCTTTCTGAACTCCAAGAACAATGTCATTGAAGATCTCGACAAAGCAGTGGGCAAACTCCTTGTGCACTTTTTTTTCTGTGACTCTCTTCTTCCTTCCCTGGGATAAAGCGTAATTTATCTGGCTGGTGGGATGGGAACAGGCGATCGTGCTATCCATCATGATTAGACCCTTTGACTCTTTCCTTCAGAGCCACCTGTGCACTTGCCTCCTCTTACCCCTTCTCCTTACAGAAGGTACACTAAGGCAGATCTGTGCCTTACAGGGCAAGAGCAGGGACAGCCTGGGCTCTAGCTGTCCTGCCCCTCCCTGGGCCAGCAGGCTTAGTTAAGTGGAGGATGAGAAGGGACTTTCTTTTGCCTTTGGGCTTAAGCCATGACATCAAATTCTGCTTTATCAATGATAAAGTCAATGCTTGGACTATGATCTTATTCTTTTGTCTATCTGTCAATTGGTTCAGATCTTGTGGGGTTGAGAAATGTGGTGAAATAAATGCTTAAACACATGAAACTCCCATTTATCTACATGTGTAATGCTCCAGACACATTGTCTTGTGAAATGCCCTCAAGAGCCTTATAGGCACATTTTGGTGCATCACCAGCCATAAGCATCCCCTTCTGACTCTGGACATTCAGTGATCATATCACTCTAGTCTACAGAGAGGAAAGTTTTTTCAGTTTAGTACTGTACATTCCTCTAAGAGTTTTTGAAGCCACTGGCCTCAAGCCCAGTAGTCCTGGGGGAATCATTTGGCTACTCTGTCCCAGTCTCCCTCCCAAACATGTAGCAGTCAAGGAGAATATTCCTTTTATGATCTCAAGTCAGCTTTGAGTAAAACCAGTCCAGTTTGTAATAGAGGAGGCTGTGGACATAGCAAATAAATCACCAGTAGAGCAGAGAGGTGGCTCTTCCTCCCCATACCCTGGGAAACTCCTGGCTATGCCTCCTAAGAAGGAGATAGCAGCCCAGCTAAGCACTGGAGCATCTGCCCCAGGTGACTTCTCCTCTCCCACTCTGAATCCAGCTTGGTACAGGGTTTTCACATTCTCTCCTCTTCTTTCTTTCTTTTTCCTCCCCCTAGTCCCATTTGCTTTGGGAAAGGCATTTACAAATACAGCTGGGAGCTTCATTTTGCCAATAAATTTTACTTGCCTGAGAAGAAAGCAAAGTCTAAAGTTAGCTTCTGACTCTTGCAATGACAAATTGGTTATTGATACCTTCTTAGTCAGCCCTGGATGCTATAACAATTACCACAGACTGGAGAGTTTAAATAAGGGTAATATATTTCTCACAGTTCTGGAGGCTGGAAGTCTAACATCAGGATGCCAGCATGGTTGAGTTCTGATGAGGGCCCTTTCCTGTCTGGAAGATAGCTATCTTCTCATTGTAACATCACAGTGGGTGGAGGGTAGAAGAGGAAGAAAGAACGGGGGCGGGGTGGGGGGAGAGAGAGAGAGAGAGAGAGAGAGAGAGAGAGAGAGAGAGAGAGAGAGAGAATTCTGTCTCTTCCTATAAGTGCACTAATCTCTTCATGAGGGCTCCACCCTCTTGACCTAATTACCTCTCGAAGGTCTCATTTTCTAATATTATCCCACTGGGGGCTAGGGTTTCTATGTATGAATTTTGGAGGAACACAATCAAACAGTTCATAACAGATACATTTCATCGTTAAGTGGTTTACAGGTGAATGAATCTCTCAGGCCTGCATTCAAGTCTGCACTTCATAGGGGACATTCACTTTTGGTTGAGGCAGGTGACCCTGGGGCCGGAGGAGAGGCCTGTTGGTAGGATACCATGAGGACACTGGACAGATGCCAGTGACACAGATCGGGCAGCTGAGCTCCTGTTGCTCTGGGCCAGCTGCTGGCTCTGCCCCAGATGTGCCACCATCACCACATTGGAGTGGCTTCTCGGATTGTGAAAGACTCATCCTCTGTGTATCAACAGACTGGTATTCCCAGAAGAGAAAACTAGAGTTGGGTTCACAATATGGGAGAAAAAGCCCTGGTCTAATCTCAGGGTGCCTGTTTCTAGTTCTGACCTTGTCACTTGCTGAGGCTTCGGTTAAGTCACTTTTCAACCTTGTCTTGGTTTCCCTCATCTATGCGATGAGCAATCAGAACAAGTGCATCTCTATTGCCTTTCCAGCCCTCACTGTCTAGATTATCGGTGCTTTAGCTTATGAAGCAGAAGGAAACAGAACTTACCGGGCAGTTACTTCTTGCTGGGCCTGGACATAGGGACTTGACACTGTTCTCAATGAATCTTCAGGAAGTATTATTCCAGTTTTACAGATGTGGTAGCTGAGGCTCAGAGAGGTTAAGAGACTTGTGCAATATCACACAGCTGATATGCTGGTGATCAGACATTCTGTTACAAGAGTTAGGAAATCCAGCTTAATCCGAGTTAAGCAAAAAAGAGAACAAGGATTTTGAAGGTGTGACCAGGAACTGGCTTCTTCTCTCCACCTCTCAGCTCCATTTCCTTTGTGCTGGTTTCATTGTCAGATTTCCAGTGGTAACAATGTGGCTGCAGCAACTCCAGCCCTTACATCACTTGGGGATGACGAACTGCTCTTGTTTGCCCAGGAGTTAAGGGGTTCCCCAAACATCGGAGTTTCAATTTTAAAACCAGCAAAGTCCCAGCCAAACTGTGACAAATTGGTCTCCAGCATCGGCTACAGCTTCAAATCCAGCAGGAAATAGCATGCTTTTTTGAGTAGCTCTTGCAAAATATTTTGACTTGCTCAGACCTGACTGCTTTAGACCAGGATCTATCCCAGAAACAGTCCCTGTGGTCAGTGCGGCGCAGGTGTGCTGATGCTTGGGGAGATCCCTGCCCGGACCACATGCAGGGTTGGGGAGAGGAAGGGCCATAAAAGAAAGCACAGTCCTGGTCAATAAAGGGAGTGCAGGATCCCACGGAGCAGGGTGGGAATGACACCCTCTCCTGGTAAGTGGCAGGATCGGGTTTCAAACCCCAGTCTCCTTATTGTGAACCACAGTGAGGTGAATTTCCAGAAGACGCTGTGATTCCTTGCCAGGTATGGTCAAGGCAGAATGCCCAGCTGAGTTAGAGACTGGTAATTCTGATGCAAGAACTTCAGGAGTTCTTGGCTTTGTGGCCTTTGAGTAGAGAACAGATTCATTTCCTGCTCCTACTGCACAGCAGGATTTAGGAAGGTGGTGGACGCTGTGTGCATGTCAGTGCCTGGCCAATTCTCACCATGTGAGCATGTCGGCTGCAGAGCTGGGGGTTGCACTTCTGCATTCTGCAACACCAGAGAAGCCCCTATTTGATGCTGGGGGCACAACCAAGCCTACAGTTTCTGCACAGGCAGCAGGACATCTGCCTAGGAGATTGAAACTTAAAATAATTAAAAGATGCCTTCTGTGTGGTACCAGTTTAGAGTGACCTGGCTGCTAATACCATCTTTTCTTAAAGTCCCCAACGACAGCCACTGGAGAGCTACTAGGCTAAAAGGAAAGATTATTTTTGGCTCTCATATTTCCTGTTTGAGGAGAAAATGGTGTTCCAGAAAGACTTACGAAGACTGAGAAACTGCGAACATAATGACATTGAAGACAGGAGAGAAATTTCACACTGAAAATTTTATTTCAAGTGAGAGAAAAAGTGTGAAAATTATTTTGAGGGTGATGATAGAAACATGTTGCCATCAGGAAACAGGAATATGTTCTACTTAAAAAGGCCTGATGTTAGAGGTGGATTGGATAGTTTCCGTGCCAAGTTTATCTTCCTGCATACGAATAATTTTAGAAGTGTTACTAACAGGAATGACTCTACAGCAAAATGATTATTCAAAAATTGTGTTGTATTTAAACTTCCAGAAAGGTAGTTTAAGATGAACTTCAGTTGACATCTGTTGTTTTTTGCCTGCACAACATCTGTCTCTCTTCCTCTGCTCACGGCACTTTGGTTTCATCTTCAGGAATTAACGTTAGCTTTCCCCTTTCTCAACCTATGTAGTTTTGGTTGGCTTGAACTTCAAGGTTGAATGCATGGTCAAAGCCTGGCCATTGTAAAAAGGCAAAATTGCAACATATTTACCTTAAAAATCTTAATTGGTTTTTATTTGTGATTCTAGAACTGGGCAACACATCATCTTATAAAATAGAATTAGTGTTTCATTGAGCTGAGCAGAGGAGGTTGGCTTTATGGGCAGAAAAGGGATGAAGAAAGCAGAAACAGAACAAAAAGGGGCCTCCTTGTTTCAAAGTTACTTCCCTTATAGGGTTAAAGCAGAGGGAACTTTCTTATTACACTGACTCAGATTAACTAAATCTCCATTTTTTTTTTTTTTTTTAAATTGAAATCCAGCCCATTTCAAAGTTTGATTTTCTTAAGTGACACTTAGCATGAGTGACTCCGTTCTGGTTTGGTCCAGACTGCTGGGGCCTAGTGCAGAAGGCTAGTCCCAAACAAACACTTTCCATAAACTTTAACTCCATTTGGTCCCTGTGCTTCACATCATGTGATCCAATTCAGTCTAACACAAATCAGTGCCGAGGCTTTTGCTTGACTATAGAAGAATAGGTACTCAGTTTTTGTTGGAATTGCTAAACTGGTAGAATGTAAGTCTGTCGATGGCAGTGACCATCTTTGCCTAGACAAAAGGCAACACGTTAGAGCCCACCATGTTGAGGTGACACTTTGACAATATTGCTTGAGCACCTGGAACTGGCTGTGCCCGAAGCGATGAATGGCTCAGCTTTATGAACTTAAGTTAGTGTGATTTGGTCTTGGGTCACCTGCAAATACAAGTCCTAAATAATAGATGATGAGAGTATAACTAACCGTATTGTTCATTTGGGACTCAGTTGTCCAACAGTTTCATCTATGTGGAGCAAAGAAGACTGGGAACTGAGGACAAGGGAATACTGAAGAGCCAAAATGCCATGTAATATACGCTGAAGATTCTGCGATGGACTGAGAAGCACGTCTTTTATTTAGGGTTGTGTGTACAGTAAGCATCGAATGCCCTCAGTAGTTTCGCTATTTGGTTTTCAAACCCACAGCAGATAGGGAGTGAGTTATAAGGCAAGAAGGAGCCATGGCAAGCAGGACCCAGAAGTGAGGAGCAATGAGGCAGCCTAAGGTGGTCAGAGTCAGAGAAGCCAAAAGGATTCCAATTCTACAGTCCAAGTCATTCAGCGTGAGGCCAAAAAGGACCTGTATCATGTGACTGTTGTTGGTAAGCCCTGTGTCATCAGGAGAAGACTGCATGCTGGTCCACTGTTGGCTGTTTTCAAAGGTAGGGAAGTATGTAACATTCTAGAAAGTGTCCCACGTGTCTTAATTTACAAAAACAAGTTTTGGTTGTAAAAGGGGTAAATCTCATTAAGTGGAAGAGCTCTCCATCAAGTTCAATTTCCTGAGGGTAATGGGTAGTGTAGAAATGCTTTTACATCGATTTAGAGGCAACGGTTTCTGAGGCCTTTTATGGTTTACCACTAAGTGAGACAGCCCGTGGTTCTCGATTTTTCCCTGCTTCGGTGGAACCGCAAATTGGTTTTCCTGCAGGCAGTGAGGGACAGAAGGACAGACCAATATGGTGAGGAAACCCGAGGAGACCAATCTAGCTGCATCTCAGAGGGGAGGTGACACAGGTGCCACCTCTTTGAACACTTGTTCTAGGCGAAATATTTTTGTGTAATAGATATTCTCTTTCAGCTCTAAGAATCTATAATTACATGCTTGGTTTAAGTGGTTATTTTTTTCATTTAGTTTTAAGTAGTCTCCCATGTAATACAATTATTTTGTCAGATTCGCTTTTTCAGAATGCATATGATGCCATGATCTCCTTTCAAAAGAATCATCTCAGGTGTAGATAATGATTTATTTTTCCAGAATCACTGGATTATCCTGGGTTGTGGCCAAGAGAGCTGCCTAGTACAATTCTTGCTTCTCCTTCCTTGGATTAGGGCTTTCTTAGGAAACAGCAGTCCAGCCAGGGACCACATTCCTTTGATCCCGCCTTGCATCCAGTGGTGACCACGTGATTATTTCTTACCAATAGAACATGAGCAGATGCGATGTGTGTGGATTCTAAGTTGTATTTTTGAGAAGTGGGTGTGCCTTCTTCATGATTTCTCCTCCAGTTAGATACAGAGGAGTCTGTTGGAGTCACAGGTTGGAAGGCCTCTTGTTCTGGAGTTGCCACTTAGAGTAAAGACACTTTCCAGCCAGTAACGCCTTCATCAGTCTGTTAGGTAGATGGTCAACAGGTGGTTTCAGGTGGTCCACAGATACAGTGTTAAGTAACATTTACTTGCACAGATTATTTTCTTTTCAGTTGTTTCGCATTCTCTGATAGTGTCATTCTTTCTGCTGCACTAGATTTCAATATATCTCGAATAAAGTCTTTTCTTTAAACAAACAAAAGGATAATAGGTCTCAGAGTCTTCTAGTAGCAACGCTGTCTTGCTAGGATTAAAAAATACTGATTTGTTTTCATTGTACTTATTTATTTTAGCATACATCTTTTATTTGTGGCAAGTAAAACTGGTTTTCTAGCTATAATAGGAAAATACATTTTTCTTTTAAATATTTGTATTTTTAAGAGGAATGTGAGGTGATTAAAATATTAAGTAATAGTAATGGCAGTAGCTAAGATGAATGCATTACTGTAAGAATCCATTGATGAATCGGTTACTATAAGATATTTCCAGAGTATTTCTTCCTTAGGTTTTGGCATCAGGAATGAAGGTGACAAACTTTTCATTGAAAATCTGTCAAAAAAATAGCAACAGAGTGAAACACTGTCCCCTACAAAAACACAAAAAACAAAAAAAAATTATGTAAGTGTGATTCATTCTTCTCTCTGAAAAATTCCATTTAGATCATCAGGATGAAATCTGATGGTGTTTTAAAATTTGAGATATCTTCATTTCTGATAAATGACTTATGTAAAAAACAACTTTATTGAGATATAATTGATATATCATATAATCACATTTTTAAAGTGTACCATTCGGTGCTTTTTAGTATATTTATAGAGCTGTGCACCATCACCATAGTTAATCTTAGAACGATTTTACTGCCCTAAAAACAAGTCTTGTACCTGTTACCAGTCAGTCCCCATTCCCTCCAAATCTGATGCCCCAAGCTTTAGGTAATCACTAACTTACTTTATGTCTCTATAGATTGACCTATTCTGTATAGTTCATATATATAGAATCCTACAATATGTGTGCTTTTTATGACCAGTGGCTTTGACTTAGCACAATGTTTTTGGAGTTCATCTATGTTGTAGCATGTATTAATACTTCATTTCCTTTTATTGCCAAATAATATTCCATTACATGTATGTACTACAATTTATCCATTTAGCAACTGATGGACATTTGGTTGCTTCAATTTTTGGCTATTAAAAATATTATTGCTATGAACATTCATGTGCAAGTTTCTGTGTGGATGTATGTGATCATTTCTCTTGGGTTAGTATTAATGAGTAAAATTGCTGGGTCATGTGATAACTGTGTTTAAGCTTTCAAGGAAGAGCAAAACTCTTTTCCAAAGCAGCTGCACTGTTTTACATTCCCATTAGCAATATATAATGGTTTGAATTTTTTTACATCCTCACCAGTACTTACAGTCTGTCTAATTGATTACAGCCTTCCTTGTGGATGTGAAGTGGTATCGATTTTGGTTTCCTTGCTGGCCAAGGATGTTGACTATCTTTTTATGGGCTACTGGTCATTTATATGTCCTCTTTGGTGAAAGATCTAGTCAGATAATTTTCCCATTTTTAATTGGGCTGTTTATTACTTTATTGTTGAGTTTCAGGAATTCTTTATTTACTTTAAATACAAGTCCTTTATCAGATATATGATTTGCAAACAATTTCTTTCTTTGTTTAGGTTGCCTTTTTACTTTATTGAATATGTTATTTGCACTACTCTATAACTTTTTATAGCCTCCATGACCTCAGAATTTTATCCATCCATCCATCCATCCATCCATCCATCCATCCATCCATTCATCTATCCATTTACTCAATGATTCACTGATGAGAGGACCCTATTGATTGACTCACTTTTTCTCCTCCTTCAAGTATGAAGGATTTTAACACAAAGAAACAAGAGACTTACTCACTGGTTGGGAGGGCAAAGGTCAGGGAAGTTCTTGTCAGTTGTTAGCCTGTGACACCAAAGTGGGCGATTCTTGAGTTCACCCGGAAACCACTGTGACTCTCGATAACCTCTGGGTAGCCCCCAGCAACATAACTTTTTCTGACTCTTTGATCCATTTGCTTTCTTGGATTGTGAGAGGATTTTTCTGTGGTATGAAGCAACCAAGTGAAAAAACCTTAAAGGAAGACACAGTAAGGAACAGGTGTGTATTTCACTGGTTAACTAAGTTAATCCTTATTTTGCAGGACCTTTGTGTTGAGGCACGGGGTCATGCTTGACAATTCATTGTAAGAAAAATGGGCTTCGGAAAATGTATCAAGAAATCCATCTCCTTTTAAATAGAACTTCAGTATTCTCTGTATTTCCATGACAGATGAATACACATGCAGAAAAGTATTTTATGTAAAATGTTTGTATTCATTTTCCGCCGAGTACTTACTTTACACCTCCCCTCTTAAGAAAATAATAAAGCAAAACTCAACTTGCCTTATTTCCTTTGAAAACTTGTCTGATTTACTTAAGGCGATTTACCTTATTAACTCAACTTTCCTTATTTCCTTTGATATTTTAGAACACTTCAAGTTAAACTGCGTTATATGCTGTTCAACTGTGAAGTGCAAATGGTTATCTTACGTGAGTTTGTTTAGTCATGAAGGGGAACAAAGTTTGTGGCCAAACTTAATTAGCTTTGCCTTCTTCTTTGAACTGCCATCTGTGTTCCAAATGACAGCTGGCTTCAATTTCCTGGTTTGTATTATGGATATAACAACATATATTTCGTTACGTGATTAACTATGTGTACATGCCTCATTCAGTGCCTGGCTTAGAGAAAGTGATCTATTCATTTATTAACTTTTACCTTTTCTTGATTTTGAATGCAGAAGATCAAGCCTGGAGAGTGTGGCTATATTAACACCATGGAGAAAACAATTTATACAAAATACCTTGTGGATCAGCATCTGCATAAGAAAACACTTGCAAGTATATTTCCCTTTAAGAATTGGATGGAGGTTGGGAGGCTGAGGCAGGTGGATAATGAGGTCATGAGTTCAAGACCAGCCTGGCCAACATAGTGAAACCCTGTCTCTACTAAAAAAAAAAAATAAATAAATAAAAATTAACCAGATGTGGTGGCACACACCTTTAGTCCCAGCTACTCAGGAGGCTGAGGCAGGAGAATCACTTGAACCTGGGAGGTAGAGGTCACAGTGAGCTGAGACTGTGTCATTGCACTCTAGCCTGGGTGACAGAGAAAGACTTCCAAGATTTCATCTCAAAAAAAAAAGAGAGAAAAAAAAAAAAAAAGGAATTGGATGGGGGGTGTGTTATGGTAAGAGATCAGGTGTATGGAATGCTTGGAAATGCCAGATTCTGAGTCACAGAGGACCACAGCTTGCCCAGCACCCCTTGGGTGGTCAGTGGAGACACATGCAGATCAGAAGGCTGGCTGCGGATCAGGGCTCCCTGTGCAGTCTCACTGGGAACATCTGCTTTGTGGAAAGAAGCAGATCAAATGGCCCAAGGAAAGATTCAAGTCAGATGGGAAAAATGAAGTCTCTTAAGCCCTAGGCTTAAGTTCATTTCCCAGAAAAGGCACGTGGTGTACTTAGTAGCATTTTTTAGAGGAATGTAATTCCTTGACATTGGTGTGATGGTCTGGGATGCACTCTACAGCAAAGATGGGGTGTGTGACTTGAAAGAAGGGCAGAGCCTTCAGATCAGGCCAAGTGAATGAGGACGTTCTCCCTTTTATTTTATGATTCATGATCTTGCTTCAGTTCTGGGTGATCCTTTTTTATTTGAACCTCCCTTCTCATTCAAAGACATGCAGACATGGCATGTGTCATAACACTGAGATTCAGTAATGCAATAGCATGCATCTTGAATATCTCCTAGCCAAAAAGCACTACGTGGAGCTCTGTAGGGTTGTAGATAGATAAGTATAGAATACTATAATCTTTCCCAGAAACTAACAGTGGAGCTGAAGAGATAAGCAAAGCATCTATGATGCTTAGTTTGATGTATCAACTTGGCTAGACTGTAGTATCCAGTTATTTAATCAAACACTACTCTAGGAGGTGCTATGAAGATGTCTTTTAGATGTGGATAGCATCTACAATCAGTCGACTCTAAGTAAAGGAAATCACCCTTGGTAATGTGGTCTCATCTAATCAGTTGAAGGCCTTGAAAGCAAAAAGTGAGGTTTCCCAGACATTCTGCCTCAAAACTGTACCATCAACTACCTCCTGAGTTTTCAGCCTGCTCGGCTGCCTTACAGATTTCAGACTTGCCAGGTCTCACAACTGTGTGAACCAATTCCTTAAAACAAATACGCACCCTCCTCAGTCTCCTATTGGTCTCCTTCTCTGGAACACACTGACACACAATCCAATAGCTTGATGCAAAGCAGAACGTGTGGTCCATCAGAGCAGGGACTTGGTTCTATTCACTCGTGTATCTCAGCAGTTAAAACAATGCCTGGCATCTGCTTGACACTCAATAAATTCTTCTTGGATGAATGGAGAGATTGTTTGGTGGCTGGATGAATGGATGAAGGAATTGTGGTATGAACAATAGAAACAGAACAGAATGCTACACTCCCCAGACAAAATCATGGAATTCTTAGACTCAACCTTCAATTTCAATTTTTATGCTTATTTATTTTCTCCTAAAACTGGAATGTATCACATGTAAAATGATGAGGAGTCTTCACCAAAACCCACCTGTTCTACTTGCCAGTGATTAGTTTAAGAATGGAGCGGGCAGGGCCTAGATTCTGGACTGTGGGATGTTAAGAAGTATGTTAGGTGTGGCTGGGGAAGTTTTCCTTCTCCTGAAACAAAAAGCTTCTTTCTTCTCTGGATATAAAGCTGTATATCATGATTTAAGTTCCCATAGCCATTTTTTTTTTATAGCTCAAGAAGGGCTAAGACACAAGAATTACAGAGAAACAGAGCAAAAGTCCTGATATGGCTCATCTGAAACCCATCTTAGCTTAACTTGAGACTGTGTGTGTGTGTGTGTGTGTGTGTGTGTGTGAGAGAGAGAGAGAGAGAGAGAGAGAGAGAGATAAAAAGAGAGAGAGAATAAATTTTTCTTTTGTTTAAGACAGTTTGAATCATGGTTTGAATCAGGTTTTACCTGAGCTAAAGGCATCTTGATTCAGCAAATTAAAATACAGTCAGGCTAGAATGGCTAGAAGTAGCTAGTAGTTGAGAAAACTTTAAAAAGCTGAGTGTATTTGATATTATTAATGATGAATTGCTTACTAGGATAATTTAGTTGTTGGTATACATTAGTTTAGGTAGTCCTTAATTGGGAAGTTTCTTAAAAACTAGGGAAAAGCTCCCGAAGAATCTAAGAGAACACAGAAGTACCTACGTGTTAATAGTGGAAAACATTCCACAAAATTACAGCACTGTGTCCTTCACTCAAAAACCAGCGGAGGTAGCTCAAGCGGCCTGCAAGCAAAAAGTTGCCTAATTCTCAACAGCTCTTTGCTTGTTCTTTTTCTTCTTTCTTTCTTTTGTTTTCCTTTTTTTTTTTGAGACAGCATCTCACTCTGTCACCTAGGCTGGAGTGCACAATCTCAGCTCACTGCAACCTCTGCCTCCCAAGTTCAGCGATTCTCCTCCCACCTCAGCCTCTCAAATAGCTGGGATTATAGGCATCTGCCACCACATTCAGCTAGATTTTGTATGTTTAGTCGAGACGGGGTTTTGCCATGTTGGCCAGGCTTCTTTGCTTTTTCTGAGTGAGTTATCACTTTTATACCCTAGACTATTGCATCCTGACCTCCTTCTTAATAGCCTTCAGGGGATATGTGGTGTCAGGGTGGAGCTGGAAGGATTATATATGTGTCTGTTTTGTTGATTTGTTCCTGAGAGGATGTTAAGGAATGCAAAGGGGCTTAGATTTTACCCCACTTACAAGTTAACAAGTTTGTCTGCCACAGCCATGAGGATAATGGCAGAAGACATGAGACTCCTGTGTCAGAGACAAAGAACTTTATTATTCATTCACGGCAGAGCAAGCAGCATAAGCATCATGTTTGTTTTGGTTACCTGCCCCTCCATGTCTTATGGGGATGATGAGGAAGGACCCAGGTGAATGCTGTGCATGCAGTGGGCTAACCTCATAACTGAGGAACCCTTGCATTGGGGAACCTGAATCTTAGGGCTGCTAACAAACCTCCTCTTTTCCCTGGAGGCAGACATCATATTTTCTATGCTAGACAGTAGGCAAATCTTCCCTTTACTCTGGAGGTAAAGGGAAGATTTGTTTGGTGGCTGGTTGAATGGATGAAGGAATTGTGGTATGAACAATAGAAATAGAACAGGCTGTCACTATCTCTATCTTCCAATGTAGCATACTATACAAACATCCTTTAAAAGATCAGGGTGAAAACACAGTGCTATGCTTCCAAGACACTTAGAAATGAAGAGTTGCAAGGAAATTGTCCCTGGAAGGGGCTTGGGAGGGGCTCAGGGAATTGGGAAGAGCCTAACAGGGTTTATAGGGTACCAAAGTTGTGACCCACTAGATTACCAATGTGAATGCATAGTAGTGTTTTGGTAGATGGTTTTGTGACAAGAAGAGGTGAAATCCCACAGACAGTTTAGGATGATTATCAAACAGGAAGAAATATCACCGTATCTCTCTCTTTGGGGCAATAAAGTATTCCACTGAGCTGCTTAGAAATATAGTGTTCTTTTCCATTGAGAAGAACAGCAAACACCTACGAAGTTCATTCTGTGTACCAGTGAGAGTGCTGAATTCTTTGTTTAGACTAACTCACTTATCATCACTACATTATGAGATATGGGTCATAATTTTCCTCAATATACGGATGAGGGAAATGAGGCACAGAGAAAAATTATGATTATAAAAGATCAATTTCAGAACATCATGCAACAACTAAAAGAGCAGGGAGACTGATGGCTCACTTGAGAAATTCCAAGGAAGGCATTCCCTATCAGAGCTTTCCTTGGTAGACCTGTCAGGATCAGAGTTGGGCTGGAGCTACCTGGAGTTAAATTGGAACATTCTTTCCTTTCCCTACCTTAAAGACAATGCTTGATAATCAGGATACTGTATGAGCTTGAGGAGGAGGAGGATGCAGAGGAAAAAGAACCAATGCTGTAGACCCTCATAGTTAATATCTACCAACATGAAGATGGATAATCAGGAAGCAGGAAGGGTGGTGACATCATTTGCCTCCATGTCTGTCTTAATGGGTAACTGTGATCAAAATACTTATTTCCAGTGTATTAGTCTGTTCAGGCTGCTGTAACAAAGTACTACAGACTGGGAGGTTTACACAACTGAAATTTATTTTCTCACCATGTTGGAAGCTGAATGTCCAAGACCAAGGTGCCAGCAGGGTCTGTTTCTGGTGAGGCCTCTCTTTTCAGCTTCAGATGATGCCTTCTCTCTGTTTTCTCCCATGGCCTTTTCCTTGTGCACATGAAGAGAGAGCTCTCTGGTGTCTCTTCTTCTTGTAATGATATCAGTCCTATTGGATTAGGGCACTACCTTTATGATGCTATTCAACCATTATTATCTCCTTATAGGGCCTTTCCACAAATACAGTCGCATTGGGTTTTAGGAGTTTAACCTATACATTTTTTTAAGAAGAAGGATACAATTCAGTCCATGACACCCAGTTTTCAGATAAGAAAATGAAACATTAGAGAAGTCATAATTATAGAATTAAAAGGGATTTTGTATTGTGTCTGGCATATCATGGGTGCTCAGTCAAATCACCTCCCTTCCTTGTGTTTTAATGGTAAGCTAAGTTAGGCATTGATTTATTGCATGTTCAGCATGGGGAGTGGTCATGGAAGGTTGGGGAATGGATGGGGAGGAGATGGATGATTCACTAGTTTTATTTTGCTGCATAACAAATTACCACAAATTCAGTGGCCTAAGACAACAATCATTTTTAATTTGCATTTTCCATGGGTTAGGAGTCTAGACATGGCTTACTTGGGTTCTGTGATCAGGAATTCACGAGGTTGAAATAAAGTTGCTGACCTGGTTGCATTCCTTTCTGGAGCCAGAGTCTCTCCTCTGAGCTTTTGAGACTGTCAGACAAGTTCAGTTCCTTGAGGTTGTAGAACTCAGATCCCCATTTTCCTGCTGGCTGACAGTGGCTGAGGACACTCTCATTCCTTGCTATGTGGACCTCTGATAGGTTCTCTTGCAACATGGCAGCTTAGTTCACTAAGGCCAGCAGGAGAATCTTTCTCTAGTGTGCTGAAACAGTGTTTCACGTAATGTCACATAATCAGGAGGGATTATCCAAGGCTGTGACTCATTGAAGATTACCATAAGGTTTGTCAGCCTTTAGCACAGAGAATAAAAGGGATTGGTGGTGATGGAAACTGCCATCTGCTTTGTATGACATCTGTCATGTATGCTGTGGGTGACCAACTTTGAAGATGAGTTAGCATCTGAAGGATGGAATCAAGAATGTAGTCGCTGAGTTTTCAGATGACCTGAAATACATAAGGTGCTAAGAATCTGAAAGATAGTAGTCGAATTCCTAGTGACAGTGAAAGGGAAGAAATCAGACCCTCTAGAAGAGTATAAAATGCAATTAGGGCAAATCCCTGCCACTAACTTGTAGACACAAACTAAACTCTCCTCAAAATCAAGAGAAATAGGTATACTCTTTTTAAAAAGACTCTGTTGTCTTAATTCTACTAAGCCAAATAAGAGTGTAGCATGGGGCCAGTTATGTAGTAGAGGTAGTGATATTAGATATAGGTGCAAGCTGTCTATTTCTCATTCCAGGAAAAGTACTGACTTCTACAAATGAAGAATACTGAGCTTCTCTCATTCTGCCCAAGGAGTTTGTCCTATACTTTGAGAGAGTGCGACATTTAGAGAGGCGTAATGGAACTTCAGGAGTTTCATAAAGGAATACATGATTTGATGATTAGGAAGAAGGACTGGTTGTGATGATAGCTATTCTCTGAAAGCAGCTGCCTGTGGTGGACCTGGGACTTGAACTTGGGGAGTCTGGCTTCAGTCTCTGTTCGAACTCTCTACTTGTTACTGATAGGAGAATCACCTTGGTTTCAGAGCTGCTTCATTTCATAGTTCTAACCGTTTTCTGAGGTTCAGCTGTATCCCTGTCCTTACATAGAATGTAATATTTATTCCCTTATAATAAATTCCTTGTGAAGTTTTATTAAACATTTATTAAAACTGGTTTCTGCTACTTGCGTACAGAAATAATTTAACTAAGACAGTTGTTGACCTATAAAAGAAAAAGAGGTGAAGGCTTCATTATTGTGATTTCAGATGTGAAAAGTCAGCACTACTCTTCAACTGTATAGAATTCAACAGGAAATGGGTTTAAGTTTCAGGAAAGGGCATTTTGTTAGACTATTGGAGTCCAAAATAAGTCTTTAGCCTAATAAGCAAGAGAAAATGATACATTAAGTTCTTAGGATCTTCAAAAACTAGAAAAATTACAAACCTGTGTTAAGTAGGAGACTGGAGCCGAAGATCTTCTGAGGTCCTTTACAAATACATTTCTAAAAATAAAAGACTGCATAATTCCAACATACTAGAGAGTAGGGAGTGGAGGGGTGAGCATGTGGAAGTTCTCTGGGGACTTGGTTGGAGCTGAATGAGACCTCTTAGATATGGTTTCCAATCTAAACTTCTCATTTAGGGAAGTCTTCTCATGTAGGGAAACTGAGGTAGGAGGAATCATGCCTGATGTGGTTTACGTTCCTCAAGGTCAGGTACTTAGTCTGCACTTCTCTTCTCTTCCCAGCACTGTAGGTAGCTGTCATTTAATTCTGAGAATAAAAACATACATAATTAGAACATAAAACTACATAATTAATACATAAAACATACATAATTAGAACATAAAACTACATAATAGAACAAAAACTACATAATTAATAGGAGGATGCTAAGATAATAAATTGTTTTTAACTTGACTATTTTAAAGAGTTTATTAGTGTTTTACATTTTGAATTGGGGTGGTCAGATGCTTTGTAATAATTTGAAATCACTAAATGAATGATTCATGACTCAAGTGCTCTTTGGAAATGTCTGACATCACACAGTAGCCTTCAGCCAGCCTTACTAGAACATGGTATCCTTAACTGGCTAGCACAGCTTAGAACAAACTTCCTTTCTTTTGAGATACTACAAAGAGTCACTGGGATGCTACCAGGTCCTCATGATATGAATTATATAAAAAGTAACCACATGGATCATGTTCTATGATGAAAAACTTACTAAACATCTAAAATCTCTGAGGAAAGATTATGAAAAATTCTTTTGGTAATCTCATTTGAGATAGCCATTGGGATGCAAAATGTAGTCACCAACGTTTGCTGTGCTCCAAGACACTGCTTGATTCTTCACACTTATTACCAGTGTATAGAAAACCTGCAGGAAGGAGAGTAGGATAGCTCAGATGCCAAAGATGATCAAGCATTGCAAGAGAGGTAGACAGATTTCATTCTCGTTAATTAAAACAAAAAGACTCAGTAATTTGCAACTGTGTTTATCTTTGCTTTGATTCATGTGAGCATCTTGAAGACTGAAACTTTCTGGAAGCATAGGCCTTCCCCATGTTTTGTGACAGAGTAATGACATGTACTTGTCATTTGAGAGGCCCCATGCTGTAGTGGAAGAAGCCAGATTTGGGGTCACTGGTTACACACTGTGTAATTTACATCTTCTGTTATCTAAATTCCCTGAGCCTCCATTCTCTTATCTGTAAAGTAAGGACCAAAAGGATCCTCCCAAAGTTGTTATGAGGCTCAATGGAGCTCCGGAAAGGATGGTACTGATCAGCACTGACTAGGGTTCAATGATTGAGAATCACTGAATGACAGTGATACCATTGACTGA
Organism: Saimiri boliviensis; assembly: GCF_048565385.1. Classification (NCBI taxonomy): domain Eukaryota; kingdom Metazoa; phylum Chordata; class Mammalia; order Primates; family Cebidae; genus Saimiri; species Saimiri boliviensis. The sequence continues at coordinate 18,090,754 of NC_133453.1, read as the reverse complement.
GAATCAGCACAAGCCATAGTTGCCACTATCTGTGGAGGTCTGAGGGTGGGCTCTCCTCTCTGGTCACCTGTGGTCAGATCCTGGGCTAGCTTCTCTGTGATTGCACAACCTTTGGCAAGTTAGCCATTCTGAGCCTCACTTGTCTAAATCAGTAAAATGTCAATCATACAGTAATGGCAGCTGTTTAACGGGGTTGTTAAAGGAGTGAATGAAGAGTGGAAAGTAGTGGAAATATTATAGTGGAACAGTGGAAAGTTCATATTAGGCCTAATAAATATTAAATTCTACTACCACTGGGTAGTATTCCAGATTATACAGCTAAAATGCTTCAAATCAGAGACTCCAATTTCTAGGCTTTTCTCATCTCTAATATCCCCAGCTCAATCACCTGTTTTCATTTTTAAAAGGAAAGCTGTGGAAACAGTCATTTTTCTTCTTAGGCATTTTATAAAAGATCCCAGATTCTGTAGGTCCACAGCCATGTATAGTTTTTCTTGGCTCACCACTGAAAATGGAAAAACAGAGGAATCTGTTGCCTTTTCTCTTGTTAATTTCATGTGTGTATGGGCCCAAGCTTGAGAGTGATTGCTTAGAAGACAAGGACCAAGTTCTTTATCTTTATTTGATGTACAACTTCGGCATGAACTCAGTGGTTAGTAGAATCATTCTTGGTAGACTTATTTTGGGTTGAGTCAATTTTCTGTTCCCAGTGCTATAATGGGGTATATGAAGGAAATAGGTAGTATTTTATTTTATTTCTTTTATTTTTTATTTTACTTTAAGTTCTGGGGTACATGTGCAGATATTGCAGGATTGCTATCAGGTTCTTACGATATAAATTATAAAAAAAGTAACCACAGATGGTTTGCTGACTCCATTCCCCCATGATCTACATTAGATATTTCTCCTAATATTATCACTCCCCAATCTCCCCAGCCCCTGCTAGCCCTCCCCTAGCCCTCCACCCCCAACAGACCGTCGTGTGTGATTCTCATCCCTGTGTCATGTGTTCTTATTGTTCAACACCCACTTATGAGTGAGAACATATGATGTTTACTTTTCCTGTTCTTGTGTCTGTTTGCTGAGAATGATGGTTTCCAGATTCATCCAGCTGGACTCACTTACTTCTATTAACCCCACTTACTTGATTATTCAGAAATATTCATTAATTTAACAAATATTGAGGCTCCTATGCACCAGGTACTTTGATGAGTACTGGGGAGAGTGGCCAGTCAGACACAGTCCCTCATGTGGCTTGAATTGTAATTTCCTATCATATAAACATGAGGTTTTTATGATATTAAGAATTATTTAAATCTACAGTTACAAGGCACCCTTAGAGTATATTTTGAGTTTATTACACATCTTCTCCTTTCTACCTTTTTCACTTTTTTAGGCCTGCAAATTACTTCCCAAAATATTCAAGCCAATTTTCTTTAGTGAATTTCTGACATTCAAATAAAATTGTGGCTTTTTACTAAAAGGCAGGATATTCCATCAAAACTTTTTCTATTAAATTTTAGTGGAATACTGCAATAGCTTATAAACACCAGACAAATGAATCCTATTTAAACATGAATAATATTCATCTACTTCTTTCTTAGAGCTTCCTGTAAAAATCAGGAAGACTATTTAAATTTTAATTTCACAGGCCTGTACACTGCTGGAGGAAAGAGGTCCAAAGGGAAAAATAATTTGCAGAAGGAAAAACAGCATGGAGATGAAAAAAAAAAAAAAAAAAGCAAGTATCAAGACACTTGAAACAAAGGAATGGGTCACAGCTTGAAGAAGAGCTCCAGCTGAAGACCGGAAAACACCAGGGGTTAGCATAGCGGAAAATACATATAAACATGCTTTAGTTTTGAGAAATGGCTCATAGGAGGTTTAACGGCTGTGAAAAGTCCCCTTTTATTTCACATAGGAAGGAGGGTTAAATAGCCCATTTAAAAGCGCTGGGAAATCCCGTCCCCAAGGGTCTCAGTTCACTTGAACTCAGCTACCAGTCGCAGGGAACCTGCTTTGTGCAGGCACTGTGCTCCGGATGGAGACCCAGGAAGAAGGAGATCCAGGTCCCAGTCTGGAAAGGCTTCCCATCTGTTATGGAAGAAGATGTCTAAGCAAGAAATTTCTCTGCACTGTGATGCAGGGAAGACTTCATTATCATGGGTGTGCTTTGAGAGAGGTGTGGAGTCTGGGGTGCAGGGAGCGGGTATTGCAGTGGAATTTCTAGAGCAGGTGATGTACCTCCAAAGGGTGGGTAGTGAGTGGACTCAAATAAATTAAGGTAGTCTTTTCTTTTCTTCTTCTTATTATACTTCAAGTTCTGGGGTACATGTGCAGAACATGCAGATTTGTTACATAGGTATACACATGCCATGGTGATTTGCTGCATCCATCAACCGTCGTCTACATTAGATATTTCTCCTAATGCTATCCCTTCCCTATCCCTCCACCCACTGCTATCCCTCCCCTAGCCCCCCACCTCCCAAAAGGCCCTGGAGTGTGATGTTCCCCTCCCTGTGTCCATGTGTTCTCATTGTTCAACACCTACTTATGAGTGAGAACATACATTGTTTAATTTTCTGTTCTTGTGTTAGTTTGCTGAGAATGTAACAGCCATAAAAAAGGATGAGTTCATGTCCTTTGCAGGGACATAGATAAAGCTAGTATTTTTATTTTGAAAGACTTTTAAGAACGAGGACATCCATGAGATGATGCACATACAACTGAAACTTTCAAAGTTGAATATTAAAGGCAGTAATCCATCCCAGGTCTGCTAATTCCATTCTTGTCAAAGAGGAGAGGCAAAACCTTTGAACAACTGCATACAGGAATCCACCTGCAAATATGTTCATACAGGTTCTGCCAACTGTATTCTCTGAATAGTGCTCTGAATAGTGCGCTCTCCCCAGATGACTTTCTGTTAATTGGCAACTATGCTTGTGTCCTCGCTAGAGGGTTTTGTTGCCAGAACTCTTTCCTATTGCCAAATAGGCAAAACCACCTTTGTGAGGGGAACTACACTTTAACTTTCTTTATTTGGTGACTTTTCTCAGGTTCAAAGCATTCCCAGAGGGTTATTTCAGGATAGCTTGAAAATAGACAGTAATTGTGTTAACCCTTTCTCAGACGGTATTAATCACTCCAGTCTTGTCAAGAGGAAGATGCTTGTTTTATTCACAAAATGTGTTGCTGATAAGATGGATTGATGGCTTTTCATTCTCAGGAAATCAAATAAGTCACATCTGTGTCGAAGATGGCACGTATTGGTGACCTTCCCTTGGTTGGGGCAGTTTTCCTTCAGGAAAATGTTTGAGTGGTACACAATAGTTTTGAAAATCGAAAGTAAGCATTTCTTGATTCTCTGAAAGTGTATCTGTTCTGAGAAATACTTAAAAATGATTAAATTTCTCGATAAGTCTCTTTCATAACATTTACCAACTTAAGAATTTGGGGATTTTCTTAATAGTATTCTTATTTTAGAAAATTTTTAATTCATGCTTCTCTCTCCTTTTACTTCTGCCAAAAAAAGAACAGAAATAAAATTAAAAAGAAGAAAAAGAAGCTTCTCACATTGCTATAGATAGAGGATATTGGGCCACTTTCCAGTCTGCCACTGAAGTTCTTGTTCACTTTGGATATGCCTATGTTGGAGCAAAAATACGGCTTAGAAGGACTTCAGTCCTGTTGGAATCTTTATCAATCCTACTCCAAATAAATATGCACTCTAAATAAAAAGTGGGCAGTTGCTATGCACGCACAGCTTCAAAAGGGGCATCCCTCACCACCAGAATGCCCTACTGCTGTGTGCCAGCCAACCCTGTAGAAACTCTAGGGCACATTTGGGAAAAGCAGCTGTGGCCCATGGCTTTGGAGTGTGGGGCAGGTGCAGTGACAAGAACGACAGATAACTGTTCTGAGTTAGCCTGGCATGATGCTTGAATTTCATACTTTGCCAGGGTTCCCTTGAAAAGTTAATGAGATAGAATTGTTTAAATCCTATTAAGCTGTCATGGAAATGTTTCTGGGTTCTTTGTCTCAATTTTACTCATCACAAGGGACTTGGTGCAGGACCCAATTGTAGACATATGAGTCCAATTCATAATCCTGTTGTTCTCACTCAGCTCATGGTGGCTGCATGGACGCGAACTCTTATTTCTTATACCTTTAAAATGGCAATATGGAGCAGTTAGTTAGTTGGTATGGCTTGCACCTTCTTAGAGGAAATCTATCCACATCTTTTAGATGCCTTCCAGTGGCTATTAGCAGGTAGAGTTACAGGTTAAAATCTTTGCCATTTCCATCCATATGACTGGACTTTCTCCCTGTATACCCAAACGTAACTTGGAATCATATCTTCATTGTGTTTAACTGAAAAGCTTTGGTTCCCACTGGGGTTATTGGAGATAAATTGGTCTCTGCAGGAATAGTAGGGAGGGTACTGAGCTTTGGGTAATAAGAAGGGTTGAATACACTGAGAAAAATCTCACAGAGCTGGATTCTGGCTAGAAAGTGAATTGGACCCTTCTTGGGGGTTTAGCAGAATCTATCCAGTTCTAGCCACAGTTGCCTCTGAAGTCACAGTGTGCCTGGCACTAGAAGACAGAGGGACACCTTCAACTCCAGGCTTCAGACACTAGGACAAGGGTGGAAGCTTGGTGCTGCTCTCTCTTTTTCTCTTTGACTCTTATGCTTTGCCTTCACTGCAAATTCAGGTCCATGTATGACCCTCCTGTGATCTCTGATCCTGCTTCTCTCTCTCTTTTTACCCCCAATCTCCCCACCCCTCAGCCTCTGGTAACTACCGTTTTAGTCTTAGCTTCTGTGAGTTTGACTTTTTTAGGTTCCATACATCAGCAAGATTATGCAGTGGTTAGTTGTGTTTCTGGGCCTGGCTTATTTAATTTCACACAGTATCTTCTAGGTTCATCCATGTTTTTGCAAATGCAGGATTCTTGTTTTTCTTAAAGCTGAATAGAATTCCACTATGAATATATGTGACAATTTTCTTAATTCACTTATTTGTTGATGGGCCCCTAGTTTGATTTCATATCTCGGCTATTGTGAAAAACGCTTCAGTGAACATGGGAGTGCAGATATCTCTTCTCCAAACTGATTTTATTTCCTTTGGATATATAGCCAGAATCGGGATAGCTGGATTACACATTGGTTCCTTTTTTTTTTTTTTTTGAGGAGACTCTATACTATTTTTCATATCGGCTGTGGTAATTTACATTTCCATCAACACTGTATAGGTTCCTTTTTCTCTACATCCTCTCCAAAGCTTGCTATCTCTATTTGCAGATGACATAGCATTATATATAGAAAAATTTAAAGACTTCACAAACATACTCTTAGAACCAATAAATTCAGTAAAGTTGCAAGATTAAAAAATCAATGTATCAAAAACCAAGCTGCTTCCATAGAGTGCTTCATAGGTGCCCGTGGCAATGAGACGCAGGCCAGCATTCGGCTGTTAGGATCCAGAGCTTGCTCTTCCTGGCACTTGGAATTAAAAGTGGCCCTCAACTACTCCCAAAGTTGGACCAAAAGAGTCCCCAGTCACTTTTGACGGAGAGCATGTCTCAAGAAGGACCTATTAGATTTTCTGCTTATAGACCACGTCTTAAGTGATTAACCAAATCTGCCTGACTGTGGCTCGTTTTTAGACGAGGTAAAACTCTTTAATTACCATGACCGTACATTAAAATCACTTGGGGAAGATTTACAAAGTGCTGATGTCTGGGTCCACTCCCAGAGATTCCGAATTTTTTGGTCAAGGCAGTGTGCCCTGGGCATATGCGTTTCTTGTTTTAAAAACTCCATGGAACATAACATAGAGGCTTCATTAAATGTTTTAATACATGTAAAGTACTCAGAAGATTACCTGGCATGTAGAAGATACACAACAAATGCTACTGTTTTTGTTATTATTGGCACGTGGCTGAACACCAGATCAAACATTGAATACATAAACAGAACATCTCAACACTCACACACTAATCATATCCTGACCGAAGATGAGGATTAGATCTCTAACTGCTGGGAAGAGTTATCCACTTAAGAATTGTGTTTCTCTTTCTACTGGGGTCATTGGCACTGGAAAGGTGGACCTTTGAGGTTTGCCTTCCAAAAAGAGGTTTATTGGCACTGACTTCTGAAATGAGAAAGTCGAGCTTATTAAATTGAAATACTTCTCTGTTTGTTAACACCTCCAGGTCTTGGAAGAAGACTTTAGATCAATACTGGAGCCTTCAAGTATAGACAAGAATGGAAGGATGTTTGCCAATTATACTTCCCTGATAAGGATATTAGTGCTGATTAATTTGCAATAAGTACCTACCTATGATGTGTAGGTCTTCATGGGTGACCCAATAGATGATATACAAAATACAAAACCAAAGCTTCTCAGTTGAGTTTATGATATTGATCCATAATACGTATAATGTTCATGAGAGTCAAATTTATTGCATATGCTTAAATAAAGATCACTGCCCTGTTTGTTAGGAGTTGTATAAAGTCAATTCACTTCCTGTAACAGGTTTTTATCCATTCTTTTACTTGTTCATAATGCATTATTGCATCAAACATAATGTCACATGAAACATTTTAATGGGCTTCTCATCCTCCTTTCTCTTCCCTTTTTCAGAGAAAAAAAGAAACTTTCACGTGGGACTAGATGAATACTTTTTCATCTGATTTTTACTATTTTAAGCTTTAAAGCTTTAAAACTGTCTTCAAAAATTGTAGGCCAGGCGTGGTGGTTCATGCCTATAAGCCCAGCACTTTAGGAGGCCAAGGCAAGCAGATACTTGAGATCAGGAGTTTGAGACCAGCCTGGTCAACATGTTGAAACCCCATCTCTACTAAAAATACACAAATTAGCCAGGTGGCATGTGTCTGTAATCCAAGCTGCTCGGGAGGCTGAGGCAGGAGAATGGCTTGAACCCAGTAGGCAGAGGTTGCAGTGAGTTGAGATTGTACCACTGCACTCCAGCCTGGGTGACAGAGCAAGACTCTGTCTCAAAAAATAAAAAAGTTGAAATTGCTCAAGTAAAAAAATCATTTCAGAATAAGTCAAAAGATGAACTGCCTTTGTATTACCTTAGTGAATTTCTGTTTTCATTTTACTCAGTACTGTGGTGAGATCATACTATTGTCTTCTATTAGGGTTAAGGTGAGAGAATTTGGCCTGTGGCTAAAGAGTATTATATACCTAAGCCATGTAATTTAAGATTTTTCTTACAAATTACTAAACTTTGTTTGAGCTGTCACAGGAAGAACGGGCTGGAAATATTACACAGCAGCTCAATTGCTCACAGTGGAAAAGAACACAAAGTCTCAGTGCATGTGACTGCAATAGCTTTTTGGCTCCAGCCCAGAATGTAGCCTGGCCAGCCTCTCTGGTGCCTTTTTTCAATATAAAAATGGAGACCGTCAGTGTTGACACAATTCCTTTCGCTTATTTGTGTTGACAGGGCTGCCAGTGATGATTTGTTCTCATAAGAGCGGTGAAAGGTGACACTTCCAGGGTTACTTTGCAAACAGCACTTTCCAACTTAATTATGCCAGTAGGTCTTTTCTGTAAATTGACATCGCTAAGACAAAACCTTGGCAGAGTTGAGCTTCAATAGTCATTCCGTAAGTCATTTGCTCATTTGTTTACTTAATTCATTCAGACAAATAGTTATTAAATGCGTACCTCTCTCAATGCAGAGAGGTAATTGGCCAGGCACTTTGTCAGGCATAGAGGTCTGACAGAGAATTTGGGGAGTCCCCCCTCTGCCGCTTCTTATTTGGGTGGTCCTGGGTCAGTCACTTGACCATTCTTAGCCTTCATTTTCTAATCCCCTCTAGCTGGCCATGTGACTTTTAGGGCCCCATTCCTATCTTGTTGAACTTGGAAGCCATCATGTGATTGGTTTTGACCATTGAAATATGGGCACAGGGGACGCACAACACTTCCACATGGAAGCTTTAAGAGCTACTCTTGATCATCACCTCTCTCTCTCTCCCCTCTTTGGTGAGCCCAAAAATGTCCCAACGGGAGCTGCTCCTTCCATTTAGATCCAGGAATGGTAGGACAGACCAGGGCTGACACCAGATGGCCAAGGAGCATTGAAAAGAAGAAATCCTCCTGAGATTTTGGAGTCTCTTGTTACCGCTGCAGAACCTCACTGCAGACTAATACAGTTCGTTCTCACTGCAGAGGAGCACTGTAGCTACAGCACTGCTAGGGAAGGTCATTTCTTGGCAAACTCCCACGCTGCTCAGGACCCACTTGAGCTGCACCATCACTTCAAACAGGTTCTTTTCCTTTTGAAACTTTCCCAAGTGAAATTAGTCTCCTGCACACATCCGTTACTCACACATTGTTGCTCCCACTCAGAGGGAGAAGCCCAGAATCTAGAGGGGAAGGAAATGCAGAGTGTGTGGGGAATTTTATAGTAGAAGGGGGAATAGCTCAGGGAGTTGCTTCAAGGGCTGCATCTGCAGGGACTTCTGCTCAAATCTTGCCCAGATGTCACAGTCCACAGCTGCTTCCAATCATTAGACGCATGTATTTCCTGTTGAAACCAAATAAAAAAGAAAAGACACACACTACCCGGACCCTCTTCCCCCTTTCCCCTCTGCTTTCTCCTCTCTCTCCTCCCCACCTCCTCTAAATCTCCAGATCCATATTTCTGAATTTAAACAAACACATCCAGAAAGGTTTAGTACTTTTATTTGGAAAAACAAAATGCCTTCTTCACATTATTTTATTTTCTGAAAAAGAGCTCTTTCTGGAGTCAGAAGTGACTCCTGAGTCGGTGGTGCAATTGTTCTATCAGCAGCGGGCGTTGCCCTCAGGATTTGATTCTGATGCCTGGACTTGTGCTTGGACCTACTCCCCTGGGGGAGGGAGCGGAGGATTGAAGAGCACTTGGTGGAAAGCGTGGAAAGTAAAAAGCCATTGGTCAGGGCTCTCTGGTTAACCTTAGTTTATCCTTTAACCCATTGACATGGTGAAAACACGTTTAATTCAGTCACTCCACAAATATCTACTGAACACCTACGATGTGCCAGAACCTTTGTAGATTCTACATAGAATGCATTTTCTGATTTCCCTCTAGCTTTTAAATGACCATAGAAAACATACTTCTATCTTTTTATAATGCTGTCATTTGAATTCTGTTGAGGCCACCAGAGAATCCTGTTCATCTTTGGATGACAACCTATCTGTCTTAGATGGTGCTTCAGGTTGAGTTTGCAGGAAGTCAAATTCTGAAACTAAAATTTGCATGCAAAAATTTATTGGTGTGTGTGCTCAGCAGCAATATCTGTGTGAGAGTGAGGGAAGCAGAACTGGGCCGAGGGAGAAGTTGAGCTGTGATGCAGCAGCAGCAGAGGCCTCAGCCAACCCCACCGGAGCGGACAAGCTGAGATCACCCTTCATTATTCCACTTGGAGGGCAAGAGGGCTTATCCCCTCCTCTCTTCCAGTATCACAGTCATTAGATGTGGGCTGCTCCTGGAGAGAGGACAGGACCTTGGGAGAGACAGCCAAAGGAGCGAGTCCTTTTGCTGAAATGAAATTCCAAAGTTTTACTTGGGCCAGGAGCTGAGAGGGTGAGTGTTCCCATCTGTAAGGAGGACCTGGACAGTGACAACAGCGAACACTACAGACAGGATCAAGTCAGGACCACCACTTACTACCACTTTCTAGAAAGGGTCTGCCTGAGCCATATTTGTTCATTCATAGAACTTGTTAGTCTTTAGCCCTCACCTCCTCACTCTGCATCCATCCCTGGTATTCTCATTTTCCTTACTCAGAGACCAGTGATGGATAAGAATTGCCATTCAAAAAATATTGGTATTTGTGTTTGCTTGGAGGATGATAATAGTATCCTGGGGGAGTGTGCCTGTAATAAATGCTTCAAATAAAAAATTAAAAAGAATCCTTTAAGGATTTGTTAGAGGTTAGAAAACACTTTCATGTGTGTGCTCTTGTGATTCTTCCCAGAAATGTCATGGTTAACCAGGCAAGGCCTTTCACAGATGCAGCAATGTGACTTGACGGGACACGGCCAAGGTGCATTACAGCAAGTGCTGAGCTCAGGGTTCCAGCACAGACCTGAGCACTTTGCACTGCAGCAAGTTGACTCTGAATTCCTGGAGTGGAGCACGTGGGCATCTGAGAGATTTTGGGGCAGAGATCATTTCTGCCTGAAGTTCAACATCGATCTTCTTGCATTTAGGTTGACATGTGAACGACAAGGTGATGTACAATGTTGACTTTCTAAGTTAAGTGGGTTTGCTTTCTTTTTCTGTATTCTTTGGGAATAAACATTCATGTTCAATTTTTACTAACAATATGAATTTTGCTTCAGTGAGAAAATGCTTATTCACAGACTGATTGGATTGACCCATTGAGTAAAGATTTATTGATTAAAGACTGTGTGCCAGGCAGCATATCAGAAACTGAATGAAAGGAGGACTGTTTTGCCTCCACCACTTGAGGTTTTTCATTCAGTGGTCTGAATCATAAGCTCATAAAAGAAAAATGATATAATCACGTCGCTGCATGATTAGAAATTACTTGAGAGCACACCTTACTGGTTTCAGTTTCCTCATCTGAAGAGTTTGGACCAGGGTTAAAATTGGATCAACAGAGAAGGGCACACCTAAGCAACTTAAATTCAATGTCATGAACTCTAATCTCCTAAAACATAAAGGTAGCTGAAATTTTTATAATGAGCATATGTCCTCTAGAATTTCAGATTAATTTCAGTGGAATTTGATATCTGCGTAGAGATCACACAGAGAGCTAATTGGGCACACTGACATCCACAGTACACAGAGTCAGCGGGTTTCAGTTTAGGTACTTTTTCTTATGTCTGATGCCATTTTTAGAGTGGCATTGTATCTAATCAAAATAAAAGCATAATCAAAATATTCACAATAACTCTTTCATGTCCTAACAGATAAAAACGTGCTTCTTTGTTTGGGACTCAGAACGTTGCTTTACATTGTTAGCAACTCATCATATTGAACTAATCTTCAGAACAGAAACTTCAAATTAGTGCTTCTCTTGGTAGCTTTATGGGTAACAAGGGCCCTGCAGGGGCCAGATCATCTCCATAGCATGGGATCCCTTTCTGGTAACATCATGTAGACAGACATGATGTTACCAGAAAGGGATCCCAAGCCAGATCTCAAGAGAGAGTTCTTGGATCTAGTGCAAGGAAGAATTCGGGGAGAGCCCATAGAATAAAGTGAAAGCAAGTTTATTAAGAAAGTAAAGGAATAAAAGAATGGCTACTCCATAGGCAGGGCAGCAGCGTGGGCTGCTCACTGGGTATTTTATTGTTACTTTTTGATTATATGCTAAATAAGAGGTAGATTATTCATGAGTTTTTTGAAAAAGGGGTGGGCAATTCCTAGAACTGAGAGTTCCTCTGCTTTTTAGACCATGTAGGGTAACTTCCTGACATTGCCATGACATTTGTAAACTGTCGTTACTCTGGTGGGAGTGTATTTTAGCATGCTAATGCATACTAATCAGTGTATAAGGAGCAGAGAAGGCAAACAGAGGTCACTTTCGTCCCAATCTTGATTGTAGTGGGTTTTGGTCAGCTTCTTTACTGCAACCTGTTTTATTAGTGAGGTCTTTGTGGCCTGTATCTTGTGCCGACCTCCTAGCTCGTCCTGTGACTAAGAATGCCTACCCTCCTGGGAATGCAGCCCAGTAGGTCTCAGCCTTATTTTACCTAGTCCCTATGCAAGGTGGAATCGCTCTGGTTGGAGCACCTCTGACCATAAGATATGGAGATATACATAGCTATAAAAAGATAAGATATATTTGTATACTAAAATGCAATTTCTCATCAAAGAAAAAAGAAACTGAAGCAAACTGGCTGGAGGACTTCCTGCTGTGAGGAGGGGCCTGGCCAGGAGCTTGAGCTCTTGGAAAGTGGCAGCAGCTGCACAGCAGGAAGTGGAAGAACCGAGTGAGCGTGCCTTCCCCTGGTGAGTGAGTACATGGAGAATGGAAAGAGAGTGAAGCATTTTCCATGTGCTGAAAAATTTGGGGGGAAACGAAAAATATTCGGAAAGAATTTTTATGACGCTCTCCTGTGTTGTGTCCTCTCTGTAAAATCTACAGCCAAGCATGGAATTATTTTCAAGGTCTTTTGGTGACGGAAAAGAGTCTGTCCCCAGCCAGAGACAGGGTCTGAGATGGCTCACACTATGTGATCATAAAGAAGGAACATCTACATGTCTACACACCAGTGTGATGACATGGTCATCCCAGTGTTGGGGAGTTGAGTTTTGTAACCCAAGAAAATGGCAGGGATTGAGAAGAACTAGGGGCACTGATGAATTCTCCTCCATTTATTGGTGAGAAAACACAGGCAGAAAGATTGGCTGCCCTATAAGCTGGCCCACAGCAGGCCAGTATAGAGCTAGGATACAGAACTCTGAATCCTGAAATCCTCACTGCTACTCCTCCAGAGTTCTATCTAATGTCCACTGTGCAAGCAATGGTCTTGCGAAGTATAAGGAAAACTGATAATTGATTTAGCCTGGAAAGCTAATAATGGAATTTTTCTCTACAAAAGCCAGGAGAAAAGTGATTTGTTTATACATACATGCATATTATTGAGTTATTTGTCTGTTAAGGAAACTCTGAAAATTCAAATTACAGAGAATGTCATGCACAGAAAATCAGCAGATTATTAAGGCCAGGAATTCCTCCTTAATTCTTTTATGTCATCTCAGAAAGTTCAGCTTTGATGCTCTGAGATGTCATGGCATACTTATATGGCTGCATAATGTATTTGGATCCTTTGACATTCAAACTTGACCAAACACGGTTAGGTCTTATTTCTGAGGATTTAGATTCTGACCTAGACAAGCATCCTGACCATATAAATGGGATTTTGGCCCACAATTAAACCAGAGTTTGGTTAGTTATTTCTATTAGAATATGTTTATTTCATGGAACAGCTAGTTTGAAATTGATGACAGTATTGTTATGCCACTTTCATCTAATCTTCCAAGAATCTATCATATGATCTTACTGATTGCAGAAGATGTACAAGAGTAAACTAAGCTAGTATTTGAAGAATGTATTAGCACACTCTCTTGGGAGAAAATATGTCTTCTGACAGGTAGAAGAAATTTTTATGTCTACAATTAATTATGTAGATTGGACTACAAAGAAAAGGGGGTTTTCTAAGTGAGGTCTATGGCACCACCATCTTTTTATCGCTCACATTTAGTTTTTCATTGTGTTGATCCAGGAATGTGGATGGGCTCTTTTGAACAGTGGGAGGCTCAAAGATATTCTTTTCATCAAAATCAGAAAAGTAAGAAAACTGACTCTTCAGGTCTTCTGTCTGCCAACTCTTCAATGAGTACAGAATGCTGAAACCTGACTAAGTCACCCCAGTTAGCTTTCACAATCTTTGGAAAGAGGAATCTACAAATTTCCTTGGCAACTTTCTCCAGATGAAGCAGATCATAGAAACCTTAACCACAGGCATCAGGTCTGAATTATCCCTATAGATAAGACCTCCTTTCCATGAAGCTCCCAGAGTAGTCAGAGGTGCTGAAACTTGCCAGTATCTGCAAATGCTCTCAGCACTGAGCCATGTGACGAGTATGTGTTCGAGTCTTGCAGATGCTTATTTATTCACAATGTTAGTGAAATACAGCCTATTAACAAAAGGTAATATTTTAGTTATAGACTTAGAAAATTTTATCAACTTTTATTTGTACAAGTGTGCATGATTGTAGCCCAAGTGATTACTGGTGAGTGAGTTACTGATACCAATATCAAACAATTTTGAGATGTGGACTATGGGACTCAGTATTCACATGGCATGTATCTCAATTATAATTCCAAACTCAAATTTCTAATACTGACTCTTAGTTTTTAACTCAGGAGTTTCATGCAAACAAAAGTCCTTTCAAAAAGCCCAGGCATCATAGGTATTGTTAGAATATAGCCTTGTAGAAGAAGAAATTATAAGAGATAAGCATTGTCTTAGTCAGTGGAACATTTATTTGGTGCCTACTCATTTCCATCTTCATCCCTTTTTTATTAGCACCAAAATTTCCATTTGAGAACTGTCCGTCCCCTATCTTTAGCCCTCAGTTGGGTGAGATTGTTACCATCTCAGCTTCAGGTGGGCCCTGATTGGCTAAAGTGTATGGCAAAATCACCTTGCTGTCATGAGCAGAGGAATGCTCATGTGACAGTCCAATTGCAGTCAAACCCAGGATTTTTCTTTGATGATGAAGGAAGAATGAATTCTCCTTTCCTGTGTTTTTTTTTCCCTCATCTTATTTTACTTGCAACATAATGAGTCTTAATGGACACATGGACATAATTTTTTTCCAGTAAAATTAATTTATCTTGAAACTGAAACTTACTAGGACAGACGCTTGGAAATATAGACACATCCTGAGATGTCTTCTTAGAATTTTCCATAGAAAATTAAAGCCTGATCCTTTGAGACATTCAGTGAGTATTTGCTTAATGCTGTGTTATCAGGTACTGCAGAACCTCTTTTAAAATTGTGACGTAGATCAGCAATGCTTCAGATCCAGGATTCTTTCTTGGGCTTAAGCTAGTATAACATGGCAAATATGTGCTATATGGAGACTTGTAGATCAACCACATGAGCTACTACGGGATCTGACATGGCAGGTCCCCAGAGGTCCTAATTTCCAAAGTCATCGAGGGCAAAAACCTCCTGATTTGATATTTCCCTTTGATTATTCTTATTATCTTTATTGCCTCTAAATGTCAGCCTGTCTTTTTTATTATAGGGCTCTCAGGCAGACCTATGTACGTATAAATCTTTGTACAGGCTTTGCTATGGCAGGATGTAGGAATAGTTGATTACTAACTTTTCTTGGTAATTGTCACAAAGGTTCTACACAGAATTTTTTATTTCATTTCTAATTATGGACTATTTAAGATAAATACTCAACAGCTAACCATAAATATTTGATTATATCATATTTAATTAACATTTTGGCTTCTGATTTACTCAGTATAGAGTCTATATTAAGATCCTAATTACCCAAATGGAATGCTTCAGATTAGTGTGCTAAATATCAAAGTTTGGAGGTTTTATTGAAAAAAAAAATAAGCTTCAGGAGATCTTGCCAAGTTTGTATCAAAGTGAACAAAGAGATCGGTCAGTCTCAGAAGTACTGGCAGCAGATTCTCTCAAGCTTCTCATTTCCAGAAATTGATACATAAAAATCTTGCATGAAGAACAAAAGCATTAAAACACAGGCCAAAAAATTAAAACCATGAAATATCGAGAAAGTTCTTCAAGCAATTAAAACTAAAGTTGTAATTTCTGAGGAAATGGAATCTAATCAAAACCCTGATCTCATACGGCCTACTTTTACAACGGGAAATTAACACCAGGAAAAGCAGAGCTGCAGGGCAAATTTTCCAAGTTAATTGTAAAAAGTATTGTATGAAGTTCCTAAGTTTACCTTTAGCTTCTTCAAAGATGGTTTTTGAAATTCTTTCACCTTGAAAAAGATACTTTGCCATTTTTGAAATTTTTGAAGTAATAACAAATTAGAATTACAAGGTAATATTAGAGTCTTATATATTCTTATTCTATAGCACATTAAATTCAATCTTATTCTATTCATTGCTGTGTGATTTCATTTATTTGATTTTGCACACTTTTGAAAACATTTATTGTAGAATATATTGTTCTATCATTTATAATTGATTAAATGAGCTTCCTGTGGTTATACTTTAAAACCTAAGCATCTGACCCTTGAGCAAAGCCATAAATATAGGAAAAAATGAAAAAATATCTTATTTTAAGAGAATATAATAGAAGATACAGTTTATCTTTAATAAGATAGCTTCACATGCTACTTTACCTTTCTGTGATTGCTGTCTGCTATGAAATTAACCAGTACAAAACTCAATTTTAAATTCTTAAATTCTATTTTTTTAAATAAAGAACTTTTTATTTCTTGTAACTTAAATACCAAGACAAAAAGAAATATTGGTCAAAAGAAATATTTGATTTTAGTATCTTTGCCTTAAGAATCTCAATTCATTTTATAAACACCAGCCATAATTACTGTATTAAGGGGTTACTGTAGGGGAAAACGTAAAAGGATTATCTTTAGTGTTAGAGCTAATGTGACAGCGTGAAGAAAATCATTGACTACCACTGACCTTGGGTGTAGTTCTTAAGCTCTTTGAATGCCTGTTTCCTCTTCTGCTAAATAGGGAATTTTTACTACAAGGTTATATTAACCCAAACAGCATCGTGCTGATATTAAAAATAGATCAATGGAACAGAAGACCCAGAAATAAGGTCACATACCTATGATCTACTGATCTTTGGCAAAGTCAACAAAAATATACACTGGACATACTGTAGTAAAACTTTGGGAAACAGAAGATCTTAAAAGTAGGCAGAGGGAAGGCAGAGCACAGACCAAAAAAAGGACAAAAGTACTGAGAACAGATTTCTCACTGCTGTAAGTAGCCATGGAAGTCAGAAATAGTGGGATAATGTCTTACAAGTCTATAAAAGAATAACTATCAATTTAGAATTATGTTTTTCAAGAAGGAGGGTCAAATAAGACGTTTTCCCCCCAATAAACAAATACTGAATGGTATTTTTTAAGTTTCTTGATTTTTTTTTGGAGAGAGATTAAAATATTGATTACATTTAAATCTAGTAATGTATGAAAGATAATTGCAAGAATAAGTATTAAATTAATGGACCATACATAACTTCCATACTAGTATAGGGAAAAAGATGGAATAAGAAAGAAAAACAAAGGAATGGGGAACAAAGGAAGCATAATGAGGTGTGGCTAATAGCCTCAAATCAGTTGGTAGAAATAAACCATGTATGTTCTTTGTTACAGTGTAGGTAAATAGACTAAACTACTAGTTTAAATAAGAATTTGTCATATAGGATCAAAACGTTATATAATCTATCTATAAACTGTTTCCAAGGTACAGCTAAAGCACAAGGACCCAGAATGATAGAGAGTAAATGGGGTTTTTGCTCTCGAAGTTTTTACATACTATTCATGATAAAACTTTTAAACAACAAAAATGTTACATGAGAACTCCTTTGAACTTCTAAAAGTCATATCCAAAACATCCTCATTACACTTTATAGTTAATTGTAACACAATGTAAGTATTCTCAAAAAACCTAAAATCAGAAAACAGGTAGAGTAAAATATCTACTCTTGCTGTCTAAATCCAACATTTTACTAGATGTCCTAGTAATGGATTCAGATAGTAATAAATATACAAACAAAGAAGAAAGAAAACTGACATGATAGTCTATGCAGAAAACTTAAATAAATTTACAAAGTTATGAATTAGTAATATTTAGAAAGATGGCTAGGTCAACTTTCAAAATTAATCACATTTGTAAAACAAGCAAAAATTAGAAAAATAAATTTTAAAAAGATATCTACAAAAGCATCAACAAATGTACCTATAAATAAATCTAACAGATGTGCAAGATCTTTGTAGACACACACACATCCAAATACACACATAGAGAAAGAGTGGCAAAGCAATTACATATACGTACATCAATTCTTTCTAAGTTTATTTAAAAATTCAACACAATTTCAAAATTTCAATCAATATATCCTAAATATATAAGCACCCAATACAGGAGCACCCAGATACATAAAGCAAGTTCTTAATAACCTACAAAGGTACTTAGACTCACACGATAATAATGGGAGACTTTAACACTCCACTGTCAATATTAGACAGATCAACGAGACAGAAAATTAACAAGCATACCTAGGACTTGAACTCAGATCTGGACCAAGCAAAACTAATAGACATTTACAGAACTCTCCACCACAAATCCACAGAATACACATTCTTCTCAGCACCACAAGACACCTACTCTAAAACTGACCACATAATTGGAAGTAAATCACTCCTCAGCAAATGCAAAGGAATGGAAATCATAACAGTCTCTAAGACCACAGTGCAATCAAATTAGAGCTCAGGATTAAAAAACTAACTCAGAACCACACAACTTCATGGAAACTGAACAATGCCCTTTTGAATGTTGACTGGATAAACAATGAAATAAAGGCAGAAATAAAGATGTTCTTCTAAACCAATGAGAATGAAGACAACGTACTCTGGGACACATTTGAAGCAGTGTCTAGAGGAAAATTTATAGCAATAAATGCCCACATGACAAGCAAGGAAGGATTTAAAATTCACACCATATCATCAAAATTGAAAGATCTAGAGGAAGAAGATAAAAAAAAAAAAAAACCAAAAACTAAAAAGCTAGCAGAAGACAAGAAATAACTAAGATCAGAGCAGAACTGAAGGAGATAGAGACACAAAAAACCCTTCAAAAATTGATAAATCCAGGAGCGGGTTTTTTGAAACGGTCAACAAAATAGACCACTAGTCAGATTAATAAAAAAGAAGAGAGAGAAGAATCAAACAGAGGCAATAAAAAATAATAAAGGGGTTATCACCACAGATTCCACAGAAGTACAAACCACCATAAGAAATTACTACAAATAACTCTATGCACATAAACCAGTAAACCTGGAAGAAATGGATAAATTTCTGGACACTTGCACCCTCCCAAGCCTAAACCAGGAAGAAGACGAAACCCTGAATAGACCAATAATAAGAGCTAAAGTTGAGGAAGCAATTAATAGCCTACCAACCAAAAAAGCCCAGGTCCAGATGGCTTCACAGCCGAATTCTACCAGACATACAGAGAGGAGCTGGTACCACTTCTTCTGAAACTATTCCAAACAATACAAAAAGAAGGAATCTTTCCTAAATCATTTTATGAGACCAGCATCATCCTGATACCAAAATCCGGCAGAGACTCAACAAGAAAAGAAAACTTCAGGCCAATACCCATGATGAACATAGATGCAAAAATATTCAATAAAATACTGGCAAACCGAATGCAATAGCACATCAAAAAGCTTATCCACCATGATCAAGGAGGATTCATCCCGGGGATGCAAGACTGGTTCAACACACACAAGTCTATTAACGTAATTCACCACATAAACAGAACCAAAGAAAAAAACTACATGATTATCTCAATAGATGCAGAGAAATCCTTCAAAAAAATTTCAACAGCCCTTTATGCTAAATCAATACACTAGGTATCAATGGAATGTATCTCAAAATAATAAAAGCTATTTACAACAAACCTACAGCCAATATCATACTGAATAGGCAAAAACTGGAAGCATTCCTTTTGAAATCTGGCACTAGACAAGGATGCCCTCTCTTACCACTCCTATTCAATATAGTAATGGAAGTTCTAGCCAGAGCAATTAGGCAAGAAAAATAAAGCGTATTCAATTAGGAAAGGAGGAAGTCAAATTGTCCCTATTTGCAGTTGACATGATTGTATATTTAGAAGATCCCATCATCTCAGCCCAAAATCTCCTAAAACTGATAAGCAACTTCAGCAAAGTCTCAGAATACAAAATTAATGTGCAAAAATCACAAGCATTCCTATACACCAATGACAGACTTAAAGAGAGCCAAATCAAGAGCAAACTGCCATTCACAATTGCTACAAAGAGAGTAAAATACCTAGGAATACAACTAACAAAGGTTGTAAAGGACCTTTTCAAGAACTACAAACCACTGCTCAAAGAAATAAGGGAGGACACAAACAGATAGAAAAACATTCCATGCTCATGGTTAGGAAGAATCAATATTGTGAAAATGGCCGTACTTCCCAAATTAATTTATAGATTCAACACTATCCCAATCAAGCTACCTATGATCCTCATCACAGAACTGGAAAAAATCACCTTAAACTTCATATGGAACCAAAAGAGAGTCCACATAGCCAAGTAAATTCTAAGCAAAGAACGAAGTTGGAGGCATCATGCTATCTGACTTCAAACTATACTACAAGGCTACAGTAATCAAAACAGCATGGTACTGGTACCAAAACAGAGATATAGACCAATGGAACAGAATAGAGGCCTCAGAGGCAATGCTATACATCTATAACCATCTTATCTTTGACAAACTGAACAAAAACAAGCAATGGGGAGAGGGTTCCCTGTTTAATAAATGGTGTTGGGAAAACTGGCTAGCTATGTGCAGAAAGCAGGAACTGGACTCTTTCCTGACACCTTACATTAACATTAACTCCAGATGGATTAAAGACTTAAACTTAAGATCTATCATCATAAAAACCCTAGAAGAAAGCCTAGGCAAAACCATTCAGGACATAAGCATAGGCAAGGACTTCATGACTAAAACACCGAAAGCATTGGCAACAAAAACCAAAATAGACGAATGGGATCTAATTAAACTCCAGAGTTTCTGCACAGCAAAAGAAACAATTATTATAGGGAACCAGCAAGCAACAAAATGGGAATAAATTTTTGCAATCTACCCATCTCACAAAAGGCTAATATCCAGAATCTACAAAGAGCTGAAACAGATTTACAAGAAAAAAACAAACAAGCCCATTCAAAACTGGGCAAAGGATACGAACAGACACTTTACAAAAGAAGACATATATGAGGCCAACAAACATATGAAAAAATACTCATCATCACTGGTTATTAGAGAAATGCAAATCAAAACTACATTGAGATACCATCTCATGCCAGTTAGAATGGCGATCATTAAAAAATCTGGAGACAACAGATGCTGGAGAGGATGTGGAGAAATAGGAACACTTTTACACTGTTGGTGGGAGTGTAAATTAGTTCATCCATTGTGCAAGACAGTGTGGTGATTCCACAAGGACCTAGAAATAGAAATTCCATGTGACCCAGCAATCTCATAACTGAGTATATATCCAAAGGATTACAAATCGTTCTATTTTAAGGATACAAATGTTCATTGCAGCACTGTTTACAATAGCAAAAACCTGGAACGAACCCAAATGACCATCGATGATTGACTGGACAGGGAAAATGTGGCACATATACACCATGGAATACTCTGCAGCCATAAAAAATGATGAGTTAGTGTCTTTTGTATTGACATGAATGACAAACCATCATTCTCAGCAAACTGACACAAGAATGGAATATCAAACACTGCATGTTCTCACTCATAGGCGGGTGTTGAACAATGAGAACACATGGACACAGGGAGGGGAGCATCACACACTGTGGTGTGTTGGGGGGAAATAAGGGAGGGACAACAGTGGGTGGGGAGCTGGGAAGTGACAGCATGGGGAGAAATGCCAGATATAGGTGATAGGGAGGAAGGCAGCAAATCACACTGCCATGTGTGTACCTATGCAACAATCTTGCATGTTCTAAAATGCAATAAAAATAATAAAAAAAAAACAGTCTTATGAGATGGGCTTTGTTATCCACATTTCATGGGACAAAACATTGTGTCTCAGAGAGCTCAGTTGACTTGCCTCGAGTTTTACAGCCAGTAAGAAGTAAAAGCAGAATTCAAGCCTGCGTTAACTCCAAACCCTAGTGCTTTCTCTGTATATGAGTGTCTCCAGAAGCCCCACTTGGTCCAGACTCCAGTGGCTGCTGCCAGACCAGCTCCTGACCCCTTCTTAGTAAGGAGGCAAATATCTTGGGAAAGACGGGAAGAAGGAAGAGGGCTAGATTTCACCAGGTGACTGAGGAGGAGAAATCAATAAGCAATGAGGCATGAGTAGCACCTGGCGTCCCCAAGTCAGCTCTCATTTCCTGCTCCCCTTTTTAGGCTGTCTTGTAATCAACTGGGAGTGCTAAAAGATGGACATAAGTGGACACTAATCAGAAAGCAGAGGATCTCTGAATGTTACCCGGAGAATACTTCTAAAGTCAGTTTGATTAAAAAGAATTAAACATCACAATTTGAAGATATTAAGATCAAAAAATTTTTTTCCATTGCCAGAAGAGCTTATCAGTGTCCTGTTGTTGTTTCTACGGTTATAACACCAAACTGATCACTGTATATCTAGAATTTATACAGCAACTGTAAAGAAAGATATGGAGGAAATATAAATATCTATAGCTTTTTCCCCTGTAGGTCATTGGCCATATTGTTCAGTATAGGCTCAGTGTTATCACATTGCCCAGAAACAAATACCATGCCTAGTGCTTCATACAGTACTTGGAACTTGGTAGGAACTTAAATATTTATAGATTGAATGTGCTGGGAAAATTTTACGTTTACCTGATCTTATATTCTTTCTTTTGCTCCCTTCGAAATTCCACTTAGCCTTCTATGTTCCAAATGATTTTGTTAAGTCCTCAAATTGAAATCATTCATCTTTTATTTTGCTGATTAAAATTCATCATTTCTTTAAAAAGTCTCAACAACGAGAACAGAAAGACGAAGAGTTGTAAAATAAGAATACAAGAGCTGTAATTGGATGGCTGCCTTTGGAAACCGAAGTCAGTAGACAGATTGTTTTGACTTCTTAATGTTCAAATGTTTTCAAGGGCTGCTTTTATTATGTTTCAGAATTTCCATCAGCCGTGGCAGTGATTTGTAGAAAGTACACCCCCTCTAACACTTGTCACCAGCAAGCTCTGCCAGCAAATTGAACTTGCCAAGCCTTAAGGCCTTTCAGTAACGGAAGAAGGAAAGTCGCCTACTTCAAAGGTTGTCATTAACGAGATAGATATTTCTGGGCACTCCTCCTTGCTGGCACTGTGTAGGGCACAGGGGGATACAAAGATTTTTTTAAAACCCTCAGTATTTCATGATCAAGATTGGAGAATTTCTCATTTCCACGTTTCTTTCCTAATCCATTCAGTCAACTTTAGATTTACCTAACATTTCTTTTTTTTTCTTTTTCTTGTTTTTTTTTTTTAAATATATATTTTATTGCACTTTAGGTTCTGGGGTACATGTGAAGAACATGCAGGATTATTTCATAGGTACATGCATGACAATGTGGTTTGCTGCCTCCATCTGCATCACCTATATCTGGCATTTCTCATTTCAATGGAGAATCATAGCAAAGGTCAGTGATGAAGCTATTTTCCTATCCAACTCCCTAAGTGTCATGAAGATTTGTAACACACTGAACTCAACTTCCTCTCCTCTGGGAGGGTGAAGAATTTTCAATCAAAGGACAGGACTGGGGGTTTTCTCAATGGGACACGGTGTTTCCGGGCCCAGCTCTCATGCGTAGATCTACACAGGCCCCCTTGACTGAGTGTGACCCGTCCTTCTGGGAAGGGGACCTTTATCAGTGCATGATAGGGGCATATTTTGGACCATTCCTACCCCTTCAATGGCCAGGCAACAAAGGTCTCGTTCTTCTCACAGTTGAAATCTTTGTTTTCTTGGCAGCAGGATTCTGATTGAGTGAGTTTACAAGAGAACGTGGAAGAGAATAGCCATGGTGTATGAGCTAGGTTTTGCATGAATCTCAGTTCTCAGAAAGGTCAGATTCCTTTTTTGAACACATATTTCCAATCTCTGATTGTATTAATCAATGCAATTTCCAACACTGCTCAATAGGATGGGCTTAGAGCAACAACAGTCTGTTTGAAAGGAAGAGTGAGGGAGCTTGTCTTGAAGGTGTACACAATGTACTTCTAAAGGCTTTTATTTACAGATGGTTGTTTGAGTGTTTGTTTAGGATGACATTGGAAAGAGATTATAGCGGAGGGGCTGAAGCTCCACTCCCTGTCTCACTCTGCTCTGTATTGTGTAACAGAACAAAAGGCAGTCAATGCAAGGCCAGTTTCAGGAAAGAGAGGAGAATTCTAATTTTAAAGTTTTCTTTTCTCTTTTTTTAATTGAGATGGAGTCTTGCCCTGTCGCCCAGGCTGGAGTGCAATGGCGTGATCTCGGTTCACTGCAACCTCTGCCTCCCAGGTTCAAGTAATTCTCCTGCCTCAGCCTCCCAAGTAGCTGGGATTATAGGTGTGCACCACCACACCTGGCTTTTTTTTTTTTTTTGTATCTTTGGTAGAGATGGGGTTTCACCATGTTGGCCAGGTGATCCACCTGCCTTGGCCTCCCAAAGTGCCTGGATTATAGGCATGAGCCACCACACCTGGGCAAAGTTTTCTTTTGTACCCTTTCAAGACCTCAGTCTACTCATCCCTCACTTTCCTCCCTGACATTACCTGCAGATGGGGATTCCCTGGACTTCTGTCATAGAAGCCACATTCATAACCACCCTGCTCCCTTTTCATTTGCAACCATTGACATTGTGCCATTGACCCTTACACACACGACCTCCCCCCGAGTCCTGGATGTCATCTTCTGCAGCCTCTCTGATGCCTCTGTTTTATTTCCCCTTTACCTGTAGCCCATGATTACCAATGTGGTCTCTGAAAATGTTTCCGGTGATTTGTCAGCACCTTAAATTATACGGCAAGACTTCTTTCTATACTTTTTTAAAAAATAATTCATATATGGGTGATAGCTACACCTAGTTAAAATAATCAAGTAGTGTTAGTAAGCGTAAAATGAAAAAATTAGCAGCTCCTTGCTTCACTTCTTCTCAACCCATGAGCTCCAATCTCAAGGGGAAACATTTGTAACCTTTCAGCTAATTATTTTTATTTTCCTCCAAATTTATAATAAAGTGCTTACATTTTCTATTTCATGATTTTTCAATTTTAGACATTGTTTTTTGCATTCCTGTTATGTGGGCTGAAGATTTAGCTCCACTGAAGTCACCCATACCCAGTTCACTTTCCTTCGTTTTGTTACTGTGGTTCTACTACGTTTTAGGGCTCATACTTAAAAGTAGTATTGCAAGTCATAACGATATGCTCACCTCTAACTTGGTATTGCTTTCAAAAGACAATTGAAACATTTACCCTCCCACTACCAGAACTTCTGTCACGCTACATCAACTTTTAATTTTATCCAACTGAATAATTGTGAAGTTGTACTGTAGAGTGTTTTTTAAATTTAATTTTAATTTTTTTTTGAAACGCAGTTTTGCTCTTGTTGCCCAGGCTGGAGTGCAATGGCTCTCAGCTCACCGCAACCTCTGCCTCCCAGGTTAAGTGATTCTCCTGCCTCAGCCTCCCAAGTAGCTGGGATTACAGGCATGCACCACCACCCCTGGCTAATCTTGTGCTTTTAGTAGAGACAGGGTTTCTCCATGTTGGTCAGACTGGTCTGGAACTCCCAACTCAGGTGATCTGCCCACCTCAGCCTTCCAAAGTGTTGGGATTATAGGCATGAGCCACTGCGTCCAGCTTGCAGAGTGGTTTTAATTCTCTTTTCTCTCACTAATGGCAACATTTGCCATTTATATTTTTATCTTTTCTGGTTTGCTGAATTACAGTCTTTGCCTTCTCTTCTATTGTGTTGCGCATATTTTTTATACTGTTTGGTGTGACAGTTCCTTTCGCATAGCACTTTGTTTTGACTTTATGAAGGAAATATCTTCTGTTATCACTCTAAGAAGACGAGCTGTATTTCTGAAGTTTTCTTCAACTTAGCTTTGGTTATTCTGGGCCTTTATCTTTCACATTTGTGTATTTCCTATAAAATCTGTGATCTTTGATTATCTGTGTGTACTTGTCAGCCTTGCAAACCTGACTTGCAGTTCTCTGCACTTGGGCTGAGCTAACTGGTTACAGGATTATTCCTCAGACAATTTGCCATTTATAAGGGACTCTTATCTGGGACAGTTCAAGTTTTCCCAAGAAGAGTCCTCTGTTCTCTGCTTTGACTATCCTGGCCTATTCTGGAAACAGGGTTGGTATTCTGAATATACTGGGAAGAGAGTTTGGAGAACGATCCCTCTATGTGTAGAATTACCCTTAGTTTCTAAGTGTACAGGATCTGGAATTTGACAGCCTAGATTTGCTAGTCTATCACCATCATTTGTGAAGCCATAGGAAAATTATTAATAATGGATAATTATTGATAATTAATGCCATCTGCCTCAGTTGCCTCAACTGTAAAATGCAAATAAAAACAGCATGACCCAGCAGGTTGTTATGAGGATTAACAGACATTCAAGGGAAGTCGTAACCCATGCTCATTAAGGACCATAAACTCAAGTATTCAGAAAATAATCCCCAAGAACTGCAGCCCACAGCATCATCACACTTTAGAGGAGGTACATGCCCCAGGTTCCTCCATAGGACCACAGTCATGGAAATGTAACTATGGTAAAAACAAACACAAAAACAACCCCTGGCAACTGGGAAAGTGAGTGCTCAAACAAACCTCAGAAAATTCCATATTTACCTTCTATACTTAAAATTACCCCTGTCCCAGAGACCTATGAGCACCAGATTTCTCTTTGTTGTGGTGGCAGGAAGTCATCAATCAGATTGCCTTGTGACAGAGTAAGCTCTCAGAGCTTTACCACTGTAATCTCTGAGCCCTGAGAAGGACTCTCTTAGAAATAATGGCCAGTGGTGGCTGCCTACTTATGGTAAATGGACCAAAGATTTCTTCCCAGAGAAAGTCCATTTACTGAAATTTACTCCTTCACTTTCCAATCCTTAACTTTTGGGCAGTTGAATCACAGACCAAAATGGAGTGGTTCTCTTTTTTCACAGTAAACTTAGATTATGCAGAGCCCAAAAGTAGAATAATTATTTCTCTTTCAAAGAATCTTAATTTAGCAAGAGACATTTAGTAGACGTGGAAATTTACACAGCTCTGTTTTAACTTGTACTGGCTTGCAGATTTTTTAAAAAACTGTATTATTTGAAAAGAAAAAGTTAGCTTGGAGTATCTCAAATGTATAATCTTAAAACCAGTCTTTTAAAAAAGGTGTCTTCCAAACAAGTAACTAAGATACATATGGCAAAGAGAAAAAAAAAATAGAACTGTGGCCAATTTGTATTTGAAGATTTTGATAGAATGTGTTTATAAATTTTTTTAGCTTGAAGACAATGACACCAAATGTCTAAACTGAATAACTAAAATGCATCAAACTGTTTTAAAGCAATTCTTCTTTTTCCATCT
This sequence comes from Saimiri boliviensis, assembly GCF_048565385.1. Lineage (NCBI taxonomy): Eukaryota > Metazoa > Chordata > Mammalia > Primates > Cebidae > Saimiri > Saimiri boliviensis. Next base: position 18,063,836 of record NC_133453.1, on the reverse strand, counting down.
GACAGAATATTAAGCTCAAAAAGAAATCTAACTTGAAATAAGAAGCCACATTCCAGCTGGGCGTGGTTGTTCAAGCCTATAATCCCAGCAGTTTGGGAGGCTGAAGCAGGCAGATTTCTTGAGGTCAGGAGTTCGAGACCAGCCTGGCCAACATGGTGAAACCCCATCTCTACTAAAAATACAAAAATTAGCCGGGTGTGGTGGTGCATGCCTGTAATCCCAGCTACGTCCAGAGACTGAGGCACAAGAATTCCTCAAACCCAAGAGGCAGAGCTTGCAATGAGTTGAGATTGCCACTGCACTCCAGCTTGGGCAACAGAGTGAGATCCCTTTTCAAAAACAAACAAAAAGAACCAACACCCCAAGCAACTGGTAAAAGCCTTGAGCTAGAATTTAGACAATTTAAAAAAAATTTAAAATCTTACATAATAGCAAAAGCCCAGAGGAGAAGATATAACTAACTTTTTTTTCTGCTAAAATATTTATCATAAATTTGTAGAATTTTTTGGGGGTGGTTGAGAATGTGCAGTGGACATGCATGTAAATTTCAAAAGCTGACAGTTATAAAAAAAAAACTCTGCAGAATAAAGCTGGAATATTTATTGTTTACCTAAAATTTAAATAATGCGTGTGTGTATGCATTTGTGTGTGTGTGTGTGTGTGTGTGTGTGTGTGTGTGTATTTTATTCTGAGTGAGAAACACCGTTACTACAGAATGAAAAATGGAGAATTAGGGGGTGGCAAATTTAATTGCATGCCAGAATTTGAATTTCTGTGCTAAAAGTAAATAGGTGACTTTCAGTAAATGTTTTGTAAAACATAGAATTTCAATGAAAATATATTACAATTAAAATGTTATAATTAAAAATATGATATCTTTTATGATGTGATTTTAAAAGTACTCAATCTGAAAATGACATGAATCTGTAGAAAAGTTTCCACTTAAACTCTCTGGATATGGTTTAAGTATCACATCTAATATATTTTCCAATTTTTTAAAAAATTAACTATTCTGTTTTGATATATTAAATTATATATGATAAACATTCTGTTTTGATAAATAATGATTAGATTTTAATTGTCTTTAGAAGGTTGCCTTTTGTAGAGCACGAAATAACAGTACTTGTGCTTAACCAAAGGTCTTGGAGCCTTTACTACTTGGAAATCCACACCAGGTATAGCTATAATGAAAACAAGAACATTAATGACGTATATAAAGTGTTGTTTATGTATTGTATATTGACAGAATTCTTAATAACATGTTTATCACCTACTCAGTGCTAAACAATGTCATAGTACTTATGTCTCGATATCACTGGTAGACTAAAAGTCAGAATAGGTTCTCCCACATTACAATAAATAACCTGAGTCCAGCTGTTGGTTAGAATCACATTTCTGGATTTCTATTCCAGATCTTTTGCCACTGCTTCTTGCTGCTTTATATTTCAACAGTATTGGTGTAAGAGTGGAAACCTATTTTGCACAACAAAAAGCTTCTCCCCCAAAATGTTTATAACTCTTCAATAGATAAAGCAAACCAGCTCGTTAGAGCCATTGCAGGCATGTATGTCTACAGATGGATCAATTTCAATATGTCACTGCTAACATTTCATCAATGGGTGCTTTATTTCTCCCACAGCAGTAAAATGATTCACAGCTTGTCTCAAAAAGATCTCAGTGAGGGTTAGAGGTTGCAGAGACTGAGAAAAGTGCCCATTACTGATATTTGCTTGGTGGAGAGTTAATAGCTGTGTTCAAAGACAAATTGGTGTTATTGAAGACAGAACTGAGCAAACCGCAGTCCTATTTTAAAGCTCTGTGAGCAGTGGTAAGAAAAGTTCTATTCATTAGAGATGAACAGATTTGAGTTATACACAACTTGCAATCTAAAAGCAGCTGTGGCACAATGGGACTCGCACAATGTCTCTGGGATTGTCACTTCCCACAAAAGCGATACAAAAGGCTTACCTTCGCTAGGAGGGGGAGTCACAAGAGGCTTGCTCTCCCTCCATTCTGAGTTCTCATTTGGAGTTAGCTTTTGGATAATGTAAGCATGCAGGAAAGGGATGAATCACTTTTCCATAATTCTTAATCTTTTAAAGTCAACAAGAGCTCCAGGCTATCATCAATATCATTCTTTTTTCAGTACAGACATTTAAAAACCTTCCTGTTAAGTGGTCTAGAAGAGAGATTGGATGAGGGGTTCCATTTGATGTGAAAATTGTTGCTCTGGAAAGGTTCTATGAGCTTTGCAGCTCAAAAGGAATGTATTCATTTACCTCTCAAACATACTGAACAAAGTCCTTTCTTCTTCTTTGTATTGATGGAAAGGAAGGAGGATGGAGGGAACACAGAGGGAATGCTGTATCCATCCTAGAACTACTCAAGAACGTTACTTTTCCAGAGGGTAATTTTTAAAATGCTCTGTACTGTTTTGCATGATATGGAACTTTTATAAAATGGAGGTGGCATGGGGTGAGGGGGAGGAATTTAATTATGATACATGGGTGAGGTTTTTGTTTTGTTTTGTTTTTTTTCCTCCTAATATTTTATATGGCTTCAAAAAGCGTTTGGGTGCTGTTAGGGAACACAGCCCTTCTTTCTTCATTCACAAGTCTATTTCCTTCTTTTTTTTTTTTTTTTCCGAGACCGAGTCTTGCTCTGTCACCCAGGATGGAGTGCAGTGGCACAGTCTTGGCTCACTGCAATCTCTATATCCCAGGTTCAAGCGATTCTCCTGCCTCAGCGTCTGGAGTAGCTGGGACTACAGGTGCACGCCACCATGCCCGGCTAATTTTTATATTTTTGGTAGAGACGGCGTTTCGCCATGTTAGTCAGCCTGGTCTTGAATTCCTGTCTGTTTCCCTCTAAGGTGGAGAAATCTTCCTTATGCTGGGGGAGAGAAGTAGAGGACGCTTCTCCAGACTACACAGACAGCGTGAGATGTGGAAAACACTGGAAGTGGAGTCAGGAAAGTTGGGTTGAAAAACCAACCTGCTACTGACTCCTATGGACCTGGGAAAATGACTCAGCCTTGCTAAGCCTCTTCCTCAGCATCTACGTCTCCTCCTTCTGGACACCATTCTCGGTACAGATTTCACGAGAAATCACTCATGAGAAATCACTCTTACGTTATGTTTTGAGTAAAATTGACTTTACCTCTCTCTAGAGATGGGCCTTGATTAGCAAAAGGGAATGACTGGATTCCATCTTTTTGTGAATGAATCAGAACCAATGTAGTATGTTGGAGACACTTCCTGTCATTCTTGAGAGTAGACACTTCCTCTCTTTTGCAGAAGCTACCAGAGTCTCTCTCTTGCCTTATGTATTCGTTTGCTAGGGCAGTCACAACAAAATACCATAAGCAGAGTACCATAAACAAATAACAGCAATTTGCCTCACAGTTCTGGAGGCTGGAAGTCCAAGATCTTGATGTTGGCAGGTTTGGTTTCTCCTAAGCCCCTTTACCTTGCAGGTAGCTGCCTTCTCACTGTGTACTCACATGGTTTTTCCTCTGTGTGCAACTATTTCTGGTGTTTCTTCATGTGTTCAAATTTCCCCTTCTGATAAAGACACCAGTCTGACTGGATGGTGGCTCATTTTCACTAATCACCTCTTTAAAAGTCCTATCTTTCAGTACAGTCACATTCTGAGGTACTGGGGGTTAGGGCTTCAACATATAAATTTCCAAGGGCCACCATTTATCCCATAAGAACTTAGTTAGTGTGGTGAAGATGTAAAGACAATTACTGCAGCCATTTCACTGCTGTAAGGAGAACCAACCTGAGGATAAAGCTCAGCCTACAAATGATACAAGAGAATGATGAAAGGAAACCAGATCTTTAAATCATATTATTTTACCTTCTAGACTAAACTTTGCTGGAAGCCCAGAACTACTTCTGTGTTTTTGAGTAATATGAACTTTTAAATTCCCTTTATTATTTAAGCCAATAAGTTGGGAGTTCTGTTATGAGCTCACGACATGTTTGGTCTTGCAACTGAAGGGTTTCTAACAGACTCAGTTACCTTGTGTGGCATTGAGTCCTTTAAAGAATAAAGTTGCATGAGATGATTTATTTAAAATGTCCAGTATGGAATTTCATTAAATCTAAAATTTACAATAGCAAAGATATGGAATCAACTTAAATGTCCACTAATGGATGATCAGATAAAGAAAATGTGATATACAACATAAACGTCCATCAACAGTTGACTGGATAAGGGAAACATGGTAAATATATACCATGGAATACTACTCCCTCACAAAAAAGAATGAAATCATGTCCTTTGCAGCAACATGGATGGAGCTAGAGGCCATTATCCTAAGTGAACTAACACAGAAAACCAATACCACATGTTCTCATTTATAAGTGAGAATCAGACAATGGGTGCACATGAACATAAAGATGGAAATAATGCACACTGGGGACTTCAAAAGGGAGGTGGATGTCAAGAGGCTGAGGGCTGAAAAATCACCTATCAGGTATAGTGTTCACCTTCTGGGTAATGGGTACACTAGAAGCCCAATCCCCACCAATACACAATATATTCATGTAACAAATATGTATATGTACCCTCTGAATCTAAAATTAAAAAAAAACTTTGGTATAGATACACAAAGGAATACTATTCAGCCACAAAACAGAATAGAATTATGTATTTTGCAGCAACATGGAGAGAACTGGGGGCCATTATCTTAAGTGAAACAACACAGGAACAGAAAGCCAAATATGGCTGCTTATAAGTGGGAGCTAAACAGTGCTTACACATAGACATAGACTGTGGAATGATAGACACTGGAGACTCAGAACGATGGCAGGAGGTGGAAGGGGAGTGGATGAAGAGAAATTACTTAATGGGTATAAATATTATTAGAGTGATAGATACACTCAATGCCCAGACTTTACCAATATGTAATATGTCCATGTGACAAAATTGTACTGGTACTACTTAAATTTATACAAATGAAAAAAGAACTTCCATTCACTGAAATTAAAACAATAAACAAAACAGTATTGCTTGTAAGACACACTACTGTTTTTCATGTATTATTAGAAAAGGAAAAGAAGCATAACAATTGAACTATGATACGATGACTTGTTATCATTTAAATTTTTAAATTTAAATATTAAAAGAGTGCTTTTAGACTTAAACATAGGTTTTTTATTATATAAATTAATTTTTCATACATGAAAGGGAAAATATAAGTAAAATAAATGGGCTAGGGTAAACCTAAAACACACTCATGGTCATACTATGTGGAATCCCTTTTCAGTTTAATGTTGCAGAAGTCTGCATTTCCCTCTTTGTCCACAAGAATGTCTGTGATCCAGTATTTCACAAAGGAGTGCTCCATAGCTGCACTCTTTCTTCTGAACCATAAGGATCAATGTGTGTGCACAAGCAGTGATCACTTCATCACAATTACTGTCTGTCCAATAGCCATCATTAGAGATTTCTTTTTTCAGAATTTTGATTGTCTTAACTGTGTATCTGTCTGATAGGCACTGGATTACACTATCTCCACTTTCTTCTTCGTTTTTTTAAAAAATTTATTATTATTATTTTTTAGCAGAGTTTCACCCAGGTTGGAGTGCAGTGGCACGGTCTCAGCTCACTGCAGCCTCTGCTTCTCAGCCTCCTGAGTAGCTATATTACAGGAATCTAACTAATATTAAAGGAATCTAACTGTTATTCTAAGAATAGAATTATATTTGGTTCAGTAAATTATTTTTATTTGTTTTTCCCCAAAGGTGGATGAAAAGTTAAATGCAATTATACTTGTATTTGTAGTCATCCATCTATGCACACTTTATTAGAGACGAATTGTCTGAAACCTGGAACTTTTTGTGAATAGTCTTTGATTTTTGGCACTTAAAGATCATTTCTAAAAAGAGTTCATTGCCTTTTGACTTGATCAACATTTAAATCAGGATTATCCATTCATGCTAAACTTTATAGTTGGAGGTTAGCAACAAAATAATATTTGAGAAATGTTAGAAAATGTTCTGCTCAAAATGTCATCCCCCACCCCACATTTGCCTCAAATCCTACATTTCATCATTAGAGAGTCCTTCCTTTGGGCGAAGGCATTGTCCCTCTTTGTATCTTTTATTAGAATGTTCTAGTATCAGATTATTAGGTCAAGAAAGTAAATTTTGTGTGTTTGCCAGCTCCCAGAATACAGATTTTAGGCAAATTTTGAAGACAGATTTATAAACTTAAAAATTTTCATTTTTTGTTTTGCACATATTCTGAGTATATTGTAGATACAGTGAATGGCAAGTTAGAAGATTAGAGACTGACTGAGGGAAATATCACTCAGCAATAACATTAGTAGTTTCATTCCAAATCTTACATACGATTTGCATATATAAATGTCATGTCCAAAATATTAATTCTATGCCTTCAACCAAGTATAAATGGAGATTTTAGGGGACCCAGCTTGAACATGACTATAACATTGGGGCTAGACAAGAGTGAACTGAGAGCTGGTGGCTGAGTGCCCCAAAATTTGAAAGGACAGAAAGGCCTCAGGGAGAGAACTCATGCTAAGAGTCAAGCAGTCCAGGGTTGGCCAGGGAACAGATCCCTAGTCATCACAGGGTCTGTCTAGTATCTTGCCTGCAGGCCCAATACTCTATAGACTCTTGTGGAAAGAGAAAACAGAGTAAATATGCAGATTTTTTTTCACTAATTACTCCATAAAATGCATTGAACAACAGGGTGATACTATGCCCTACTGTGCTTCCATATCAATGCCATGTAGCTTGGTACTGTGGAGCTGTAACACATTAGTGGTGGTGCCTCTTGAAAGCTTTGGAAATGCCTGGAAGAAGCAATGGAGCCTGATGGATGTGGAGTATTCAGCAGAGAAAAGATGAAGAGAAGGAAAAATGGTGGGTGTCACACAGTCTGTGATTGGAATAGCTTGGCAGTTCATGTAAGAAATTTCTTAGACCCTTCCAGTAATTTCTAGGGATTCTTTGTGGAAAGCTGTGGTTCTGAACACGGAGAGAAAGGTCAGGAAAATATGACTAAGTGATGGAATTTTTGTGACTTAATTTCAAACTGGAAGCTGGCAGGGTCCTTTGAAAATAACGATTATGTTCACATGTATTCATGGATAACTTTATGGAGCCATTCATTTATTCAACATTTATTTAGTGTTTTGTAAATGCACAAAATCATGCAGGAAATATTTTTTAAAACCAATCGTTTCTCAATGGAGAGTGTTGAAAATAAGTCACTATTAGATTTTCTTTGGTGGTGAAAACAGTGTAGACATATCTTTTCCTTGGGAAGCTGGTGAAGTTACCTTTTAAATGGGAACTTTTGGGAAACCGTACAGAGAACCATCTAAGATTGCAGGCCCTGGAGTCAGACTGCTTTCTCCAGATCTGCTCTGTGGTCATGGGTAAGTTACTCAATGTTTCTGAGCCTCGGTGTTCTCATCTTGAGAACGGATATATTAATAGAGAAGTTAAATTGGACCATCTGGAGCAGAAGCTGTAGGTGTACTGCCTAAAGCCATTGAGGCTGCCTATTTCATACCTGCAGATCAACTCCCAATAATCCCTTTCTATACCTCTTTGTCAGGCTTTAACTGAAGCTGCTGAAGGCTGCGCCTTTGAGGTGCTAGGGAATTAATACCCAAGGACCATCTCCCAAATCATGACAGAAGGGAGTTGGTAAATATCCCGGATCCCTTGCTCTCCAGGCAGGGTAATTGGAAGGCATATGTTTTATGTGGGATTAAGCCCCAGTTTCCTGGAGTGGTAACTGGCTCGATAATGCACACATTCTTTCTTGGCTTCCTTCCCTCCCCTGGCTGACCTCTCTACCTCTTTTCTAGTTTTCACCATACTTTGCAAATTAACAACTTGCCCCTGAATCTCTGTTACAGAGTTTGTTTCTACAGAACTCAAACCAAGATATAACTCATGTAAAGGATTTAGCACATAGCAAACACTAAGAAACACAGCAAAGCAAGCACTGTATTATTATTATTGGATAGCCTCTTACTTTTCCTATTTCATCTCAAAAGTTCCTGATTGTTGAGTATCATGAAGCAATTCACTGCTCTTTTAAATGCTTAACCTTTCTTTCCAACCTCTTAATTTCGTGGTATACATAAGAAAAAAAATTATTTGAGATAAAATGATAGCGCCTGTGAAAGGTTGCTCCCCAAGCCACAGTTTTTGTTACACAATGTTTTCCCTCTGGCTCTCTGGATATTTTAGTGATTAACCAATGAACTCCATCCTATTTATATATCTGTATAAATTTAGCTGTTTACAGGATGTTTGCCTGATTAATGAACGGAGAAGGATGAATAACGGAAATACACCAATAATAATATGATAATGACACTAAAGTATACTTGTGTTATGACATGAATATTAAAGGTCAGGCAGTTTTAGGAATTCTAAATTTGTCTTAAAGGACATTTCAGTCTGTAACTAATGGAAAGGTGAACTTTAAGCATACTGACCTTGGGTTTTTGTTTTGACTATTCGTTTTGATATGAATGCATTTGAAATTCATAGAAACAAAGCCTTTTCTTTGTCACTGATTAGTGCTTCTCCAAGTGAAGCCTCATTTGGATGGATATTGTTTATGTTTCCTGCTTGAAAGAAATATAAAGAAATAAGCATCACGCATTAGGGTATTTGAAATATAAGACTTGTGACTCTCGTCTATATATTTTATTTAACAAATTGGTTAAGATTACGGGCTCTGGAGTCAGGCAATCTGAGATCAAATTGTGCTTCCACAACTAGCTAAATATTTGATTTTGATCAAGTTGCTCGATGTGTCTCCTAAGCCTTTAATCTAAAATTAGATTAAAATTGCGCCAGCGTCATGAGGCTGTTGTGACAGTCAAATGTGCCTGGCACCTGGTAAGCACTCCATTAGTCTTACCTACTGTTATTCCTTCTAAAGGAATTCTTTTTCTTCTACCTTTTCTCCTTTGAAGTAGAGAAGAATCAATGCTGTGAAGGGTTTACAAATCTCCTAAAGTTTTGGGCACATAAAACAATGTGTTATTGTCTGCTTCCAAATGTAAGTCCTTATAGTTTTTTGTAAATGTTAATTCAGGAGCTACCACATTTTATTTCCTCATGGAAGAGGTTTTCGGACACAAGGAGCCACATTTAGAATCTGGATCCTCTGTTTAATAACTTTATAATACATTTTCTAGTATTACAGTGTCCTATGGACTTATTCATATTTTATTAGAAACTTAAAGAAATAAGAGCTATTATCCTTGTTTTAAGTCAGAAAAGCAAACGATTATCTCCAGCAAGAATGATTTGTCAGTCTGCATTTATTTTTCTGGTGAAATATTTTCCCTCAAATTTTTCTCCTAATCAAACAATGATGGTTTTTTTTTTTCTTTTTTTTTAGATGGAATCTCATTCTGTCACCTCAGCTCACTGCAACCTCAGTCTCCTGGGTTCAAGCAATCCTCCTGCCTCAGCTTCCTGAGTAGCTGGGATTACAGGCACATGCCAACATGCCAGGCTAATTTTTGCATTTTTAGTAGAGATGGGTTTTCACTGTGTTGGCCAGGCTGGTCTCAAGCTCCTGACCTCAGGCACTCCAACCGCCTCGGACTCCCACAGTGCTGGGATTACAGGCATGAGCCACAGTGCCTGGTTTTTTTTTTTTTTCTTTCTAATCATTTTTTCTCCTTTTCTTTCTACTTGGGCCTTTCTTCTTTTTTCTCCATCAACCCAGCCTTCTGCCTCTCTCTCTCTCTCCTCCCACCTCTCTCTTTTCATTTTCCCTATTACCTCATTCATATTAGAAAATCAAAAAGACTTTGGAGGAATATTATTTTAAAAGTGTATTGGGAAATACAGCCGGCATGGTGCCTCACGCTTTCAATCCCTTTGGGAGGCTGAGGCGGGTAGATTTCCTGAGGTCAGGAATTTGAGACCAGCCTGGTCAACCTGGTGAAACCACATCTCTACTAAAAAATACAAAAATTAGCCAGACATGGTGGCATGAGCCTGTAGTTCCAGCTACACAGGAAGCTGAGGCAGGAGAATTGCTCGAACCCAGGAAGCGGAGGTTGCAGTTGCAGTGAGCAGAGATCATGCTGCTATACTCCAACCTGGGTGACAGAATGAGACTTCATCTCAAAAAAAAAAAAAAAGTACAGTGGGAAATATGCATTCAGTTATCTTTATGGGTCAAGAAATTGGTGTCATTTTAGGCATGCTCCAGCATTCCTAAGTAATAGGGATTATTTGGTAAGAGACATCAGAGACTTATAAAGTTATTTAGACTATTACATAGAAGAGAACAATGAAAAGAAAATTCTTATCCCTGCCATTGAGGAAGGGAAGCCTAATTATAGAAGGTGATTTAAAGACAGACACACTTAATATCTTCTTTATCCTTTACAGAAAGATCAGAGATGAATTAATGACTGGGGACTGATTTGGTTTTGAAGGAATGACAAATCATTAAATCATGCTGATTTAAATACCTTATTTTTTTCCAGTTATTTTATAAGAAGAAGGAACACACTTCTTACCGAATATCTGGAAGACATAAGGCATTTAAATCAGCAGGTTCTGGTGACCTAACCCCTGAATTTTTCTAACATTTTCAGAGACCACAGCCAATATTTCTGAGAAACTGTGGAAAGGGATTGATGCCTTTCCAGACTAGCAAAGTGAAAAGGGTAAGACTATGTTTGAGGAAAAAAAGAAATTAGTATTGAACGGCATAGTACCAGTTTCAGAAAGTCACTAAAAGAATATATCAAACAATAAATTAACCATACTTGCAGAAGCATAGATGATTAGAAATTAAGGAAAAAGAACTTTGGAAGATACACTTTGCCTCTATTTCTCTATTGCTTTTGGGTCCCCATCAGTTACCTACTTAAGTGATTCTGGGATGTCGATGGTGCTTGTGAAGATAGCAACAGACCTGATTTTCAAAAGGCGTGGCTACTTGCTGTTTACATGTGATATTTTTTCCTCCATGAATGGAGCATGAACGCCTGACATTCAATTAAATTATACCAGCTTAATCAGAATTTCTGGGAATGGGGCTTACATATCTGTATTTTTTCAAGTTGCTCTGGTGGTTCTGGTTGCCAGAGAGAGTTGAGAGCTCTGGTGCCCAGAGAGGGTTGTCTGAGATGAAAGGTACTGCTGCTCTAACCCCACAGAGTGGGGCCAGACTACAGCCTTTGTCTACCAATTGAACGTTTCCTCATGGCCCCGCATGCCTTTCCGGCCGTCTGCCTTCTAACAGCATTTCTGTGCCTACAGAGTCACCTATTTTCTTCTGAGATGTCCATGTCCCAGGTATCCTTCAAGCCTCAGCTCAGTTTTCTCTCTCACAAAGCTTTTACCCTCTCTCACCTCTTTTACCCTCAACATCAGTAGCCCACAAAGCAAAATGTGATCCATGAACCAGTAACATGGAGCGTCGCATGGAAGCGTGTTAGAAATGTAGAGTCTCAGGCACCTGCCTCAGACTTGATGAATCAAACACTGCATTTTAACCAGATTCCCAGAGGACCGATGTGTCCTTTAAGGTCTGAGAAGCTCCGGTCCACAGCACCAACATGGCTTAGCACTTCCACGTAGGTTGCCTTATTCCTAACTGATTTGTCTGTTTGTCTCATCTTCTCAAGTGGATTATATGTTCCTTGATGAAAAGGAACACTTCTTGGAGTTCCTTTGCATCCTTCTATTACATTCTGTACATGGACATGAAATGGCTAATACCAAGAGATACATTAACTAAGTGCAGATTATGTGTCAGGTACACTACCAAATGCTTTATATAAATAATTTCATTGGCCAGGTGCGGTGGCTCACGCCTGTAATCCCACCACTTTGAGAGGCTGAGGCAGATGGATCACTTGAGGTCAGGAGTTTGAGACCAGCCTGGTCAACATGGTGAAACCTCATCTCTACTAAAAATACAAAAATTAGCTAGGTGTAGTGGCAGGTGCCCCAGTCAATAATTCATCTCTGATCTTTCTGTAGAGGATAAAAAAGATATTAAGTGTGTCTATCTTTAAATCACCTTCTATAATTAGGCTTCCCTTCCTCAATGGCAGGGATGAGAATTTTCTTTTCATTGTTCTCTTCTATGTGATAGTCTAAATAATGCATACCTTAACTCAACAGGATACTGTGTAGGATTGCTGATTCCAGCTACTGCAGAAGGTGAGGCAGGAGAATTGCTTGAATCCAGGAGGCAGAGGTTGCAGTGAGCCAGGATCGTGCCACTGCACACCAGCCTGGGTGACAGGATAAGATTCAGTCTCAAAAAAATCATCATAATAATTTCATTAAATCCTCACAGCAATCTTGTGATATAGAATTGAATACTCATTCTATACAAGAAAACTGAGGTTCAGAGTGGTTCACTAAGTTGCCCCAGGCCACACAGTTAGAAAGTGGCAGAATTGGAATTTAAAGCCAGAGCTCTTAACCACTGTGTAAACTGCAATATGCACTTAATAAATTGTTTGGTGATTCAAGGCTTAGGAAAAGGTGACGATGATTTAAAAGTCCTTTGGCTTTTACTTAGAAATGTGGAGCCATTAGACAGAGATCCAGTGCCCCATTTAGAATATTTGGCAGATTTATGAATATTCCTTTAGGCAACAGGTCTTCTTCCATCTTGTTTAGCTTTCATAATAGTGTGTTATCACATCCTCCAGCTGGATTCTCTTGTTTAGCCTAAACAAGTTTCTAGCATTAATCTCATTTGTGTTATTGAAGCTGGCAAGACTCAACCTGACTTCTATTATCATTCCTCTCTTAGTTGGCTTTAGCAAAACAGGAGCCAGTCAGATTTTGGTAAAGGCAGCTGGAAGTGGGGGTGTCTCTATTCTAATTTCTGTTGCCTTTGCTATTGTGATCACAGCAGCAGTAGATCAGAGCATGGGACTTTGGTAGCAGACAAACTTGTGTATGAATCCTGGATCTGCCACTTATGTAGACAATTTCAGCTCTCAGTATCTCAGCTTCCCCATTTATAAAATGGTGCCAATATGGGATTGTGGAAATAAAATAACCCATTTAAACTCTCTCGGACTCAGTAAACAACAATATGACCTACGATTGTGAATTCAAGCTAGCTGCTTTGTTGTTATTTTTCAATATCTAACCCTAAGTAGACCTCTGGTAGAAGACAGGCCACCAGACTGTAAGCCACCCAAAGGCACTGTTTTATTCTTGGTATATTGCACAGGGTAAGGCACCTGTGAGGTGGTTGTTTGGAAATCTTGGTTGAATGTTTTACGGTCAAGATTGGAGACAATAGGTCATAAAAACGTATTTTCAACTTTATTATCTCTTTTACCCATGAGTTAGTGTCAAGAAAAGTTTGACCAGTGATGAAGGCAGGGTTCCCTGGGAAGCTCCAGGCTAGCAGGGGTTGCTTTGCCTTGTTCCTTCCTAGACAAGCCTACACAGTGTACCCAGCATCTGTATGTGACGGCATACCGTAGAAGACGGAGAGGTATCTTTTGACTGACTAGCTTTGCAGGCAATGAGCTTGACATGATTACAACCCCAAAGTCAGTGGTGGACAAGCACTGTGGTAACAGAATATACTGAAAACCAGATCTGAGATGGTGCTCTCACAGCCTCACTATTGTCCTAGAAATTAATGAACTTGCAGAACATTTTTGAGTTTTAGTAGCTAGGGCACCAGATAACAAGCACACAAAATGTGTAGTAGAGCTGGATGCCTCATTAGTGCTGTAAAGCGAATAATGCGTACCTTACCTCAAAAAGATACTGTGTAGGACTGCTAATTAATGTCAGTTATGAGCTTTGGAGTTACTGAGAGTACTGCACCGCTGTCAGTTGTTAGGAATAATTTGATTCAGATATATTTTGACTCTGGGTGTTTAGGATAAAGAGTATCCAATGCCCTCAGAATTTCATTTCTCTTTTCTTTTCTTTTCTTTCTTCCATTTTTTTTTTTTTTTTTTTTTTTTTTTTTTTTTTTTGAGACAGAGTCTCACTCTGTCATCCAGGCTGGAGTGCAGTGGCACAATCTTGACTCACTGCAGCCTCTGCCTCCCAGGTTCTAGTGATTCTCCTGCCTCAGCCTCCTGAGTAGCTAAGATTACAGGCATTCACCACTATGTCTGGTTAATTTTTGTATTTTTAGTAGAGACAGGGTTTTGCCATGTTGGCCAGGCTGGGTCTCGAACTCCTTACCTCAGGTTATCCACCCACCATGGCCTCCCAAAGTGCAGGGATTACAGACATGAGCCACTGTGTCTGGCCCTTAAATTTTATCTCTAAAGTTTTTCTAGATGAGTCACATTAGGCCTTTAAAGAAGTTGAAATTTTCAGCAATGCATATGTTTCTGAGGTTTTGCCAGCACATATTATGTGTGGTAAAGGGGTAAGAACACTGGTTTGGGAGCCCAGACACGTGCGTTTGGTTTTAGTTCTCCAATCATATCATCCTGGGTAACATTCAAGACATAACATCCCAGAGTTTCAGCTTATTAGGACTGATAATTACTACCACCTAAGTTTGACTTTTAATCCGTTTCAATATTCATTAGTTGTTTAGATTAATAACATCTTGCTACGATTTATCCTGTACTGCCCATTAACCACAAATGAACATACACCATTTAAAATCACTGAAAGGATATAGAAGGATTAACAATAGTATTTAAGGGATTTAAGAATAAATACTAGCCTTGTATTGGCAAAATACTCCTCTAAACCCATGTGGCACTGTTTTTTGTTTGATAATTGGTTCTGCTCATAATTTACAGCATGTTTGAGTGAAGAAATCCTTGATTATTATTGCTCATTCAAATACCAGTACATTTTGTGCTAGATTGAGTAGAAAGGAATATGGGTTTTACTTCATCTACTGTATACCTACTCCTTTGAGGAAGACAGGTGCCTAAAAATTATGGGCTGGTAAATATTTTCGAGTTGTTTCCAAGACAGCAGTAAATAGTCCAACACTACAAGACTCAAGGGAAGTTTTCCAGTTGGGTAATATGTTTGTATCCAAATTCCATTTTAATTCAATTGGGGTGAAGAATTGTGAACAAAATATTAGCACTTATCTTCTCACAGTAAAACAGGTTGGCTTTTAGTCATGCAAAATACAATCTTGAACTTCTGCAGAATGTTCTGAAAAAATGTGAGATTATTTAATTTACCCAAATAAAATGGATTTGAGGTGACTAAGGTACAGTAAGTACTCACTTAACATTACTCATATGTTCCTCAAATCTGCAATTTTAAGCAAAACAATTAATAAAGAAGCTGATTTTTACCATAGGCTAATTATATAAACAAGGGTTAAATTCCTAGGGCATACTCTGGTTACAAAAATATAACTAACTTTTAAATAAAGATAAAAAACTTCTAATATTCAATATTAAAATAAATGTGAGAAATTTATTATTTAAATTATTTAAATATATGATTTAAAATTTATTATTAAAACAAATTTAAGAGAGATTAATAAGAACAAGATAATGGTTTACCCAAGTTCTGGGAAATCAGAGAGCGAAGACAGTCATAGTGGTGATGGGTTAAATCAAAGAATAAATGCAGAGCAAAAGTGTCAGGGAATAACACCTGCCACCATGCCGTTCAAAAACAATCACAAATATGGCAGGCTTACTGAACACTTTCATTTTACATCGTTTATTGTCATGCATAGTAAGATTGCTGCATCTTTTACAAGTTTTTTATTTGACAATAATTTGTATTCATTCATTCATTCATTTTCCAACCAGCTTACACCAGTTCAGGATTATGGGTGGCTGGAGCTTATCTTGGCACTCAGGGTGCAAGGCAGGACCCAACCCTCGCCAGGACACCATTCCATCAGAAGACACACACACACACACACACACACACACACACACACACTCCCACTCTCCATTGAGAGTGGGACAATGGATACACGCCAATTCATCTAACGTTTGTGTCTTTGGGAAGTGAGAGGAAACTGAAGTACCCAAAGAAAAGCCACGCAGATGCAGGGAGAACATGCAAACTCCACACAGATAGCAGGTCTGGCTGCAAGTCCAGTTATCACCTCATCAATAACAAAATGACATTGAACTGAATAGTGTTATTCAAGGACATGCTGTACCAACAAATTTGAGCGGCAATTGAAATTCATCATTATTTGCTGTGCTGGGGGTGATTTGGTTAATGGAAGTTTAATGGGCTAAAACTGTCCTTTTTGGGTAAGGATTTAAAAGTTCTTTATTGCTCCTTCATTTTTACATGGTTTTCATCAACACTGATGGTTCAGAAACGAATGTGAATGCTTCTGAGACCTGCAATTTTGAGAAAGCTGATTCCAAAGCATTAGTACTGAATTTGTACACAGTGAAGTGTGCATTCATGTTAATATGGCCTAGCTAGGTTATTTTAAATAGAAATTTGGCATCCTTGGACTAATATTCTTAAAACCTACAGATTATAATTTATTATTATTTTATTCAAATTTTAAAATTCAGTATATATCTCCCAGAAGGTTGATTTTTATTTAAAAGGAAAGGAAAAGGGGCTGGGATTGTTTTGGGGGATGTTTTATTTCCATCTTGCCATTTAAGTGGCTAGAATAGTATGGAGTGTTTGGAGAATGGTTGTATTTCATAGATTCAAAGATGCACACTTTTTCTTTTACATTTTAACATCTTAAAAGTCAGTATGCATCTTATAGCTGATAATATCTTAGAATTGCTGTCAACCAAAGTATATATTTTTCACGGCTTGCATATAAGCAAACTTGGTGAAAACACAGCTTCAGTCCCTTGAAGCTACCGTCAACAAATTGTTTAGACTATTTGACAGAGGACCCAAATTCTAGTTATCATCTGAAAACCTTTAGTTGACAGCTTGGTGAGATGAAGAAAGTACCCAATAATCAAAGCTTACAGAATGGGTGTCAGAGGACTGGCAGAAAAACCAGAGACAGTAAGGAAAACTCTTTAGGATTGTTGCCATCAACACTTTAAATTGAAAATGTAATCAGAAGCTTGAATTCTGAATGGAAAACAGTTTTAGGAATACCTCAACCAATTTATTCACTTTTATTTTATTTAATATATAGCATTAAAATGGTCAGGTGCGGTGGCTCACATGTATAATCCCAGCACTTTGGGAAGCTGAAGCTGGTGGATCACCTGAGGTCAGGTGTTTGAGACCAGACTGGTCAACATGGTGAAACCCCGTGTCTACTAAAAATACAATAATTAGGCAGGTGTGATGGTGCACACCTGTAATCCCAGCTACTCGGGAAGCTGGGGAAGGAGAATTGCTGGAACCTAGGAGGCAGAGGCTATAGTGAGCCAAGATCATGCCACTGCACTCCAGCCTGGGCAACAGAGCAAGAATCCATCTTAAAAAAAGTATGTATGTGTGCATATATATATATATATATATATATATATATATATATATACACACACACACATACACACACACACAAACATATATATGCATTAAATGATATATGATAAACGTTTATACTTATTCAGCAGGTTGGTTTCTTTCTTAAAAGTGCACAAAATAATAATCTGTGACGTCACATTTTAAAGAAAATATAATATTCACATATTGCTTCAATTTCTACAACCAAAATGGTTGTGGACACCAAAGCAGGAGAACCAGATCCATATCCCCAAAGAGTCAAAAATACTTAATGGAAATTTAGGACATCCTGTGTTATTGTTTCAAAAAGCCTGGTAATCTTTTCTAAAGACCCTACGGTTCCAGGAGCTGCCCCTTTGATTATGGGAAAAATTGAGAACTTGGACAACACAGATGTTTCCAATTTGGGGACCAAGGAAGCCCATGTGCCTGCGTCATATTCTGGTTCTTAAGGATCATGGGAATATGTTTTCCAGCATCCACCCTCCCATGGTCAATGTACACACAGCAGTAAACTTTTATAGATGTGCTTTATGTTAACCTCTGCCCCAACCCCAATACACATAAAAATATGTGGAATTTTCTCAGGGAATTTGGGGTAATATATTACAAAGGTTGATTTTATGTTAAAGCCTATAATAGTGAAAGGTCTACCCTTCTGAATATTGATGTGATGGGCAGATAAAAATGTCCTATTTCTCTGGAAAGTACATATCCTGTAAGGTAGGAAAAGTTAGCCATAGGAGCTGTAAGATAGAAAGAGCACATTATGGCTTATTTGTAAACCTGGGGCTTCAGTGTTCACATTTCATATAAATTTTGACAGATGCTAGCATTTATGTTAGGCTGTTGTGTTAGCTATCCCAAAATAAAATCTTTAAATAAAAAAGGTAATTCAAATCTCACAATCAATAATATCATATTAAAACTTCCAGCTTAACACCACCAAGATCAAAACTATTTCCAGTCCTTGGCCAATGACCCACTTTGATTCAGTAGCATTCTGCATATTCTAGGACAGTAAAAGGGACAGTCCCTGAAAGTTGTTCCAATGGAATTTGTTCTCTTCTCAGGCTAATCTGTTCCAATTATCTTCAAGCCTGAGATTCTGGGCATAAGGCACTAAAATACATACCAAGCTATAAGGACCAGAGAATGGATATGGGGCCTCTGGACAAAGGTATATATTATAGTTCCACAGTAAGAAAATACACTAGGAAGACAAATCTTTCTTCCTTTTCCCCTCCACACTTATATTTAAAAATTATTTATATTAGCATCTACTATATACCAGGCACAGCCTTGAGCAAACACAAAATCTGCTCTCAAAGAAATTATACACTGTTAGAGAAACAAGTAATAAGCAATAGATATACTGTATAAGCCACGTAGTGTGTTAGAAGGAGATGAATGGAAAGAAGAATAGAGTATAAAAATAGAGCATGAGCATGAGTTTGTGGAAGAAAGAGTGGGGTACAGTTTTAAATAGGGTAGTCAGGATAGGCCTCATTAAATGGTAAAATGTCTGCAAAGATTTGCAGGAATGGAGTTAGACAGGCAAATGTCAACGGGGGCATATTCCAGACAGAGAGAAGAGCCTGCAGACTAGTCTCAAGGCTGAAACTAGTCTGGAGTCTCAAACAGACGACAAGAAGGCAAGAATGGCCTGCTTGGAGTGAGCAGGGCAGAGTAACAAGTGAAGAGGTCAAGGGAAAAGACGATGAGATTATCTGGAACCATGCAAGTCACTGTGATTATGAGGTCTCCTTTGACTGGAGTTCCAGGCCTGCAGCTTTTTTCAACCCCAAATGCACCATGGTCATCTCAGACTTCACATACGCTGTTTCTGAACTACAGATGACCTTCCTGCAGATCAAGTTGTGGCTCCTCATTTGCTTTTTGCAGTTCTCAATTCGAATGCCACCTCCTCAGCAAGACACTTTCTCATCATTCTGGTCCACTACCACACTATTGCACTTAAGTTTACAAAACTATAACAGTCAACAATAAGAAAATCTATTATGCAAATAACCAGTGACTTCCATGTAAAGAAACCCTCTCCTTCTATCAAGGTACTCTTTTTTTTTTTAATTGCATTTTAGGTTTTGGGGTACATGTGAAGAACGTGCCAGATTGTTGCATAGGTACTCTTATTCTTTCTCACCAAGTGGAATCTATGAGCTGTATAGCAGATTTCTTTCAATTATAAAGTAATGGTGGCCAGGGACTTTGGCCTTGAGTAGTTTTGCTAAGGAAGCTGGATCTGAGCTAAAAGAGGCTGTGGAGACCAGCCCACCTCACTTTCTTGGTGGAAAGATAACTGAAAGATCTTTGATTTCTGGTGTTTTTCAACGCCAGCATTGTGGTTAAGAGATCTTCCCTCATTGTCTGATAACAGAACTCTCATTTCCTCCGCTGGCCATTGGCCCAGTGATAGGTTTGAGGATGAACATGTGGCCCAAGTTGCACTAATTAAAGCTGTCACTGGAACTTTTCTGCTAGCATCATCAGGGAGGGCGCTTCCTTTCTGGTTGAGCTGCTAAGATGTGTCCTGGGTTATTAGTGTCCATGATGCTCATCATATGGAAAAATCTTCCCTAAGAGGTAGTGAGAGAGCTCAAGACCTTGTGACACCATATGGGACCTTGATCCTGCTACGCCTGTCACTTGTGCTCTTGTTGGACTTTTTATTGATAAGAGCCATGATTACACTAATTTGAGTTAGATTACTTTTCCTTACAATTGAAGGAGTCTTAATAGTGCAGATATCATCTAGTTTCTACTCTCTTTTTCAATAAATAATAATAATTCCTCTTGCTTCCTAACCTCTATGGGAGTCAGAGGCTAGTTAGGCCCCTGCAAATAGGTCTTCTGCGGTTTTAAATTTACTTCTCATATATCTCACACTGTAGGCCTAAGGCTAGGAATTCTGTTTGTTGCTGTTTCTTCATCAGTAAATGGAAGATGTTATTTTCTTCTCCAACTTACATATCCTTATTTCCAGTTTCCAAGATCCCCCAAAGATCTTGGAAAATTAAATTAGGCCTATCTGCAAAATTTCCAGTTCAATTAAGAAGGTCCTGGAGATTCAATTCCTTCATAGTCTTGTTTTTCTTAAAATGAAATTTTCTAGTTAAAAAATGATTCCGCTCTACATCTAAAAGCTGCTGATGTTATTAGGCATTTAGAACAAGTCAGGAGGAAAAATGGGCTTCTCAGAGGATATTTCTCTTCACTCGTTTTCTGTTTTGCTTTTGCTTTTTCCTGGCATCATAGACCATGAAGGCTACAACATCTGTTACCCCAGAATACACAGAAACAACGTAGTCTCCAAAGAAACATCTATTACCAGCATCCTTCCATTGCTGATATATATTGGGAGTTTCCAGAAAGCCACACTGGAGCAATCCTACTTCTGGGTATACATCCAAAAGAAGTGAAAACAGGGTCTTGAAAAGGTATTTGCACACCCTTGAAAAAGGTATTATGCACAATGACTAAGAGGTAGAAGTAACTTACATATCTATTAACAGATAAATGAATAAAAAATGTGATATATACATACAATGGAATATTATTCAGCCTTGAAAGGCAGGAAATCTTGTCATATGGTACAACGTGGATGAAACTTGAGGACATTATGCAAAGCAAAATAAGCCAGTCACAAAAAGGCACTTACATGAGGCATCTAAAGCATTTAAACTCATAAAAACAGAAAGTTAAATCATGGTTATTAAGGGCTGCGGGTAGGGGGAAATAGGAAGATGCTGTTTAATGGGTATGGAATTTCAGCCACGCAAGAAGAAAAATTCCTAGAGATCTTCTGTACAACAGTTGCATATAGTTAACACTAATGAATTTTATACTAAAAATCCTTATAAAGGAAAGTAAATTTTACATTATATGCTTTTTACCACAACTTTTTTGAAACTAAAAGTTTTTTTTTTTTAAATAAAACAAAATAAAATGAACCAAAACAAACCAAAGAAGTAACACTAAGCACTCACGTGGTCTTCTGGAAGAAGCTGTTCCTGAGAACTCAGCATCACTGAGTCAGAAATCTCATCGGGGGGTGGATGCTGCACCTGGAAGACCACTCATTTACCTTTGTTTTTCGAGGTCCATCCTGTCGTTTTGCTTTGCTTATTTTATGGAAACACAGCCACACACATTGGTTTGAATCGTCTATGGCTGTTTTCACACTACAATGGTGGAGTTGAGTAGCTATGATGTGGCCTACAAAGCTGAGAATATTGACTATCTCGTCCTTTAATAAAAAGTTTGGTGACAGTTATGGGCTTAATTGTGTTCCCCTCCCTTCATTCATACGTTGAAGTCCTAATTCAATACATCAGAATGTGATGGTGTTTCGGAAATAAAGTCTTTAAAAAGGTATTACCAGTCAGAATAGTTATTATTAAAATGTCAAAATGTAACAGATGCTGGCGAGGTTGTGGAGAAAAAGGACCACTTATACGCTGTTGGTGGGAGTGTAAATTAGTTCAACCATTGTGGAAGATGGTGTTGTGATTTCTCAAAGACCTAAAGACAGAAATACCATTGGACACAGCAATCTCATTATTGGCATTATTGGGCAAATACCCAAAGGAATATAAATTATTCTACCATAAGTACACATGCATGCATATGTTTGTTGCAGCATTATTCACAATAGCAAAGACATGGAATAAACCTAAATGTTCATCAATGGTAGACTGGATAAAGAAAATGTGGCATATATATACATACCATACCATGGAATATTATGCAGCCATAAAAAGAAAGAGGTCATGTTCTTTGCAGGAATATGAATGGAGCTGGAGGCCATTATCCTTAGCAAAACTAATTCAGGAAAAGAAAATCAAATATTGCATGTTTTCATTTATAAGTGGAAGCTAAATGATGAGGAGACATGGTCATAAAGAATGGAACAATATGCAATGGGCTCTATCAGAGTGTGGAGGTTGAGAGGAGGAAGAGGTTCAGGAAAAATAATAGGTACTAGACTTAATAACTAGGTGATGAAATACTCTGTACAATAAACTCCCATGGCACAAGTTTACCTATATAACAAACCTACGTATGTACCCCTGAACTTATAAAAGTTAAAAGAAAAGGTATTTCAGCTAAAATGAAGTCATTAGGATGGGCTGTGATCCAATAGACTGGTGTTCTCATAAGAAGAGGAAATTTGGACACAAATATGTGGCAGGAAGACTCTGTGAAGACACAAGGAAAAGACAGCCATCCATCAGCCAAGGAGAGAGGCGTCAGAGTAAACAGCATGTCAACACCTTGATTCAGACTTCCCGTCTCCAACACCGAGACAGTAAATTTCTGTTGTTCAAGCCACCAAGTCTGTGGTACTTTCTTATGACAGTGCTAGCAGATGAATACACCTAGTCACAGAGAGTCCTTTGCTTTCTGGTGTTTGCCAGTGCTAGCCTCACAGTTCATATCCATTCGCTCGTTATCTGATAGCATAGCTCTTGTTTCCTGTTTGTTTTGTCTTATGCAGAGCCGTAGTTATATCTGACCATAAGAAAGTCAAACTGGGTAACAGCTGGCCGCATTATGGCCATTTCGCATGTTAAAGAGATTACAGCTAAGTAACTTAACACTTTTAAATGTGTCATGGAGCCTCATTCTATGCTGAATATTGCTCTCCTAAAAAATATTATATGCCTAGGCCTTCATTCCTCAAACATGTGAATGTGATCTTATTTGAACAAAGAATTTTTGCAGATGTGATTAAGTTAAGGATTATCTGGGCAGGACCCAAATCCAGTGGCAGGTACCTTGTAAGAGACGCATAGAGGAAATGCACAGAGGGTGGGCCGAGAGACCAGGGAGCCAGAGTTTGAGGGACGTGACCCTAGGCCAAGGAATGCCTAGAGACAGAAAAAGCTGGAAGAGACAAGAAACAGATTCTCCTTACGAGCCCTGGGAGAGAGTACAACCCTGCTAACACCTTCCTTGATCTCGAACTTTCGGCCTCCAGGACTGTGAGAGAATACATTTCCGTTTTTTTTAAATTAATTTAATTATTATTTATTTTATTTTTGAGCTAGGGTCTCACTCTTTCACCCAGGCTGGATTCAGTGGTGCCATCTTGGCTGACTGCAGCCTCAACCTCCCAAAATCAAGTGATCCGCCCACCTCAGCCTCCCAAGTAGCTGAGATTACGGGCATGTACCACCATACCTGGCTATTTTTTGTATTTTTAGATGGGGTTTTGCCTTGTTGCCCAGGCTAGTTGCAAACTCCTGAGCTCAAGTGAGACCTTGGCCTCCTAAATTGTTGGGATTACAGGCGTGAGCTACTGTGCCCGGCTACATGTATGTTGTTTAAAGCCATTTGTTATGGTAGCTCTGTGAAACTAATTTCAGTCCTAGTGATTTCAAAGTTATGCCAAGTGTTGTCACACGCAGTGCATGCTACATTTATTATGATAAGGGTTACACAGGAAGAATAAAATGCTGTTATACTTAGAGACAGGCTTGCTCTTGAACTGGTCTTTCCTTTCTCTGAATTCTAATTGTATATATGATAAGGTTTTACACGATCAATATGCATTGAGATTTCCAAAGGACTTTCAATGATCTACTATCTTACTTGAGAGAGTACTACACCATCTCCAGCAGATAGACAGGGGAGGTGTATTAGTCTGTTCTCACACTGCTATGAAGAAATACCCCAAACTGGGTAATTTCTAAAGGGGAGAGGCTTAATTGACTCACAGCCCTGCATTGCTGGGGAGGTCTTGGGAAACTTACAGTCATGGTGAGAGGCAAAGGAGAAACAGATACCTTCTTAACAGGGTGACAGGATGGAGTCAGTGCAAGCCGGGAAAACGCTGGACGCTTACAAAACTCAGATCTGGTGAGACCCATCCACTATCATGAGAACAGCCTGGAGGAAACAGCTTTCATGATTCAGTTTTCCATTTGGTCCCACCCTTAACACATGGGGATTATGGGGATTACAATTCGAGATGAGATTTTGGGTGGGAATACAGCCAAACCATTTCAGGAGGCACAATACTCCATTGATGCAAGAACTGAGGTTTAGGTTGATAACTTTCCCAAATGATTCAGACCCAGGCCTACTGATGGTTAACGGGCATCCTTTCAACAACCATGAGGTCACGCCTAAAGGCCGGCAATAACAAGACAGATGTGCCAACGGCCTCCAAAGAAGCAGGGTCTGTACCACAGTCGTGTGTGCTCATGGTTTCCTCAGTCAAGAGCACTACATGAGGACTCTAGTTCCCATTTATTTGGATGGATATTTTCTTTGTGGGAAAGCAAAGACAAATAATATATTTTATATATGACATAAGGTTGCGTATCAAATCTTAAGGCCACTAAGCTGAATGCTTTATCTCTGTGAGGCTAAGTGAACTTTAGTGAATGAGTATGGCTCATCTCCATGGTACTGACCTCAAAAGTTTGAGGAAGTACTACCATTTCACCTTTAGTTTTATCTACTTGCTGCTATAAGCATACTGGAGAAAATTTAGATAGCATTTTAAACTTCACTCCTATTTGAAAATCAGAGCTAGGTGTAGTGGCTTATGCCTGTAATCCCAGAACTTTGAGAGGTCGATGTGGGGGGATCGCTTGAGCCCAGGATTTCAAGACTAGCCTGGGCTACATAGTGAGACCCTGCCACAGCAAAAAAAAAAAAAAAAATAATAATAATAATAATTAAATTAGCTAGTCATGCTGGTGCATGCCTGTGGTCCCAGCTACTCAGGAGGCTAAGGTGGGATGATCTCTGGAGCCAAGAGAGGTTGAGGCCGCAGTGAGCTGTGATCATGCCACTACACTCCAGCTAGGGCAGTCAAGTGTGACCTTGTCTCAAAAAACAAAAACAAAGACAAACCAGCCATAAACATTTTTAGTGTTTATTTTCTGTAAATATTTTCTTATGTATCATTTGTAACAACTCTGCAAGACAAGTACTGATACTCCTATTCATGAAACAAATGGAAACTTAACAGAGGTAAGAGTTGTTCAGAGTCACACAGCACCAAGAATTAAAGTCAGGATCTAAAGCTCAGGTCATTTGATTCCAGAACCTGAGGTATTAGGTGATGGTTACTTTTAATGTACTGGTAAAAACTGTGGTTACTTTTGCACCAGCCTAATAGTATGCTCCCACAAGTTGCAGGGCACAGCCATCTTTAGACCTGTGTGGACTTGGCTCTAACCCCAGCAGGTGAACCTGGAGAAATGGCATCTTTCTTTGGCCCAGCACATATCAAAAAGAAGAGCAGATGTATTTCAGCAGCTTTGAGCTGCTGAGCTGCTCCGTCCCTGACACAAAATTGATTAAGTGTTGTATTTTTCTATCTCATTTCACAAAGCTATTATTTAGTGTGCAGCAACAAGGAAGCATAAACATAGCTCTGACTTTTTGGAAGTAAATATCAGCTACAATAAGCATTTGGTCTCCCTCAAGGCTTTTAAATCTACTGAAATGTCAGGTGCAGTGAGATTCTGGGCAAAGGACAGAAGAGCAAATGGATTTTATAAAAGTTCTCCAAGTGCTCAGAGCCTTAAGTGAGCCGACTAACCCTGCTTTGGCTAGCAGCTCCCAGGATCATTTGCATAGTTCTAAATGTATCTCCTTTGGTGGACAATGAGTGAGGATTTATCTTAGCTGTCAATTCAGGTGGTTGTTTAAACTGCGGTTACAGATCACTGCCCTATCTCCCCCTTGACCACATCTGGAGCATCACATGGCACAGAAGACTGCCTGGGGCATGCCCAGTCTGAGGGAAGCAGCCACTGAAAGACTACTTGTTATCCAACAAATTTAACCTTCCTGTGGGTTTTTGTTAGAGGAAACTTTTCACATCTGGGTTTCCAGAAGAAAAAATGTGTTTACATTGGTGTTCAATACAAATATAGGTCCTTCTGGCCAAGGTACAATATTAGCAGGATGTATACTGGCACTAGGGAGAGTGTTCTGAGCATTGCACTCAAAGCTTTCCATTCATCACCGCTCTGGATTTTCAAGTAAACTATTTACATGGAGTTGGTGGTGGTGGGGGTGTGTCTCCTCATATTTACCTATCAGAATCTTCAGACTTGTTACATGAATATTTTACATCTTCTTTGTACATTATTAAAAGATGAAATTTTCCCATATAACCAGGATCTCCCGGGTAACTATTTTAGATGGACCAAAAACTACTGGTAGCTTTTATGGGTCATTTGAGTGGAGTGGTTATATTTGCTTCATCAAATACTTTTTTTTCTCGTCATTTATATGTCTCTAGACTTGAGAGCAAGTATTTCCAAAGCTGGTATCAAAAATTACACAGCTGTGCTCTAACAACAGCAACACAGCAAAACAGCAATGACTTACAGCATAGTCTTGACATTGGGTGGGCAAGCTTCATAAGGATAGCTATAATTCAACATAATTATTTAAATATCTTTCTCATCTTTTTATGCTAAAAGCATCGTCAGAATTTGCTCCATATCAATATTGATCAAGTCTCTGAAACCAAAATTTCTGTGAAGCATTTTTTATTAGCTATTTTTGTAGTTTAAGAATCTTTGGAAACACAAAGAAACACCCTATAAGATTTCATATTTTTAAAGATTTTTAATTAACTCACCATCTCTCACAATTAACTCTTCTTTAATAGGAACTTAAAAGGTCATGTTAGGAACTCATAAAACTTTAAGAAAGCCAATTAATTATAGGAGATCTGGATAATTTATGGTAGTTTTGAGAAATTCTAAGTAGTAAAAAAAAATTGCTCTTAAATTCATGTTCCACTTATCTGACCTCTGAAAAAATGTTAGTAAGATTTATTATTTTGTGCTTGGGTGGTTGATGTATTTTGCAGATAACTCAGATAGGGCATTTAGAATTCAGGAGCTCTTTAGTTTAATGACACTGCCTATGTGGATGTAAGAAAGTGATCCTCTGATGTGCGCAAAACTGATGCTAAGTCCTTTAGACTCGTGTAGCACGGGGGTTTCAAAGCCTGTCAAACCCCTGTCTTGTGGTGGCTTCAAGAGTACAGCATCTGCAGAAGATTTGACGCCACTGTTTCTATGTTAATCTTAAGGTTTAGTTGCATCAGTCACTTACTGGAATGATTCTTGATCTCGCTGCTTTCTGTAAACATCAGGCTGGAGCTATGTAGACTTCATTTGCCTGAGGGAGTTAATGAGACCCTGGCATCTGATGGGATTACCCTGAATGGTGGTATATCTCCTCCTCTCCCCAGCTGCCCACCCTCATGGCCTTTCCTTGAGGTAGGCAGCAAAAGCAGTGAATGTTGTCTCCAGAAGACCATAAAAAGTACAAATGTTATATGGAAGCAAAGGGGCCATCTGGGGAAACTTCTTTTTTTTTCTTCCCCTATGAACCCTACTGAGATGATCATTTTGCTTAAGACTTGGAGAGGCACAAATTTTGTCCCTAAGGAAATGTGATGCAGTGAGTGGGGTTTGTTGGAGGGAAGGAAGAAGAGAGGCTCACAAGCACAAGCCTCTGGGGACCTCCTGACCATGTGTAAGCCTGACTTTGAGGAAGGATATTCTCGGCTTATATTTTCAGTTAGGGAGGCAATGGGAATTCACAGGTGAGGTGCTTGACAATGGCAGGTGTGATGGTAGACTGTTCCAAAGAAAGGTGAAGGTACAGCAAGGAATCCCCTCCATCTACTGTATTATTATGCCTGAATCAACCCTATGAACTGGATTACTGGATTATAAAGCCTCTGGGACTCCAGCCAGCACCAATTTTAAGCATGTTTTCTAAACTTTGTTTGAGGGCATTTGTGTAATAAGCCAATATTTCACAGAAGCTCTGTTATTTGTAATAGTCCATTTTAATCTTTGTTGGTCTACTAAGCAAATCATGTTCTAATGTTGGCTTATGAAGAATAAATACTGGAATCTAGTCTGTTGGCTTAATATGGCTTTGGGTTAGCATATACTTCACTATTTTTAAAACTACCATCTTCCCCCACTCCAACAATGTTGTAAGCTTAGTTTGTGGATATTTTATAAGCTGTTTACCTGTAATGCCCCACATTTTCAGCATCTTAGGCATATCTGTACTTAAAATATGTAAATATAAAATTATCCAGGCTTGCTGGCTACTGTATTGTTGATTATGGGCCTTTTGGTATTATTCAGAGTGGGGGTCCCCAGTCTCTGGGCTGTAGACTAGTACTGGAGTGACCTCTTAGGAACCGGGCCACACAGCAAGAGGTGGCCATTAGTGCCTGAGCTTCACCTTCTGTCAGATCAGTGGTGGTATTAGATTCTCATAGGCATGCGAACCCTGTTGTGAACTGCACGCATGAGAGATCTAGGTTGCACACTCCTTATGAGAATCCAACTAATGCCTGATGATCTGAGGTGGAACAGTTTCATCCTGAAACCATCCCCCGCTGACCCTGTGGAAAAATTGGCTTCCAAAAAGGTTGGGGACTACTAATCTAGAGTAATGATGAAATCCAGAAAGACTGCTGGTCGAGGGTGAAGATGATGAATTGTACTTTGAAATAGGTCCTAGTCAATGACCTCAGAATGTATAGGACTGGAACTCAGGAGAGAGAACAGGGATGGAACAAGAAAGTTAAGTCATTCAGCTGAGGGTGAACGTTAATGCCCTAAGTGTGCTGAGACATGTATCCATTGGGAAAAAATAAAATAATTGCTTAAGAAAAATAAAAGGTTATGTCTCTGTTACACCATTGAGGTCCAGGCCTGGGATATTGGCCCCATAAAGCAATGATCTAGTACTCTTCCTGCTCATAGTTCCCTATTGTTAGGGTGTGTCTGCATTTGTCTTTATGGTCTAAGATGACTTGTAGAACACTGGCCATTACATCTGCATTCCTGGGAGCAAGAAGGGCGAATATATTCATTAAAGAAGACTTCCAGGAAGTTTCACGAAGCATATTCCTTTACTTCTTATTGTCCCACATTTAGTCATTTGGGAGGCTGCAGGAGAGGCTGGCAATTGTAATGTTTTGCCTGGGTAGTGAAAGATCTGAGGGCTCAGTTAAAAATTGAGAGTTTCAGTACGTAGGAAAAAATAGAGAATAGTGGATATTGAGAGGCATCTATAATTGTTAGTGTCTTTCATGAAGAGTCCTAAAGGAAATCATTTGGAATGTGAGTGCAACCCGAGGAGGGGAGAAAGATTTCTCAAAAATGAAGTGTTAATTGCGTTGCCAAGTAGAGAGAGAAGTCAAGGAGAATGGGAGCCAAGAAGAAGTCACAGAATTTCCTGCTAGTGGATACTTTTATATTTCAGCAGTATTTAGTTTGAGCACTTCGGGGGCTTGTTGCAGCAGCAAACAAAGCACAGACACCTTCAATTCTTAAGCTTTCTGTTTGCGCAAAATAACCAAAAAACTAGCCAGTGAACAAACAAATATTTGATGTCAAGGAGTTAGATACCTTACATAGAATCAGGCAGGAAGAGAGAGCATTATTGGTGTGCCAGCTTGGAAGGAGTGACCAGGAAAGCTCTTTAGGAAGAGGTGATGTTTGAACAGAGACTTGAGGAAATCAGCGATGGACTCAAAGAGTTGCCTGTTAGGAACAGAGAACAAATGGCCAACGTCCCGGCTGCAGTGTGCTTGTGTTATTACAGAAACCAGAGGGAGGGTCATGTGGCCACAAAAAAGGAAACAAAGGAAGGACATTTAGGAAATAAGTCAGAGGAATATCCAGGTGCTGGATTGTGAAAGTCTGTTCAGAACACAATAAAATTTTATTCTAAAAATGATGGGCAGCCATTAGAAGGTTGAGTGCAAGTGGGTGACATTTTATTATCTACATTTTACAGGAGTCTCTTTGACTACTCTGTGGTGTGTGGGTTGTAAGGAAGCAAAAAAGAAGCAGGAAGACCGGACAGATAGTGGCTGTGGCAATCCAGGCCAGGGATCACGGTGCCTTAATTTCAGTTGTAGCCGTGGAGGTGGGAAGAGAGTATTTGGATCCGTAAGATATCGAAGGTGGATAAAATAATATTTACTGATGGATTTTACATGAGATGCAAAAGAAAGAGAGAAGTCAAGGATGATTCCTACGGTTTTTGCTGTCGTAAATGGAGAAATAGCATTGTCATTTGCTGAGATGAGAGGTTAGTGAGCTGGTTTGCGGAGGGGCGGCCAGAGTTTGGTTGGACATGTTAAGCTTGAGATATCCATTAGACATCCAAGAAGAGGTGGGAAGAGAGACATGCTAGTCTGGAGTTTAGAGGAGAAACAACTCAGATATAAATATTCGGAGTTACCAGCAGATAGACGGTATTTACAACCATGGGGTGGGGCGAGATTGCTTAAGGAGAGCATGTAAATAGAGGGTAAAAGAAGCCTGGGAGGCTGAGTCTAGGAGTACATGAACAATTTATAGCTGAGAAGAGAAAGAAGACCCAAAAAGGAGATGGAGAGGAAATGGCCAAAGAGACAGGAAGGTACCGAAAGGCTACAGCCTTGCTAAAGCCAACTAACTAACTTGTTCTTAAAAAAGAAGTGATCATGTATGTCAAATGCTGCTGAGAGGTCTAGAAAGATGAGGTCCATTGGATCTGGTGATGGGAAATAGTAGGGGGAATAAGTCTGACTGATGGGATTCAGGAGAAAGTGGATTTTTTTTTAATGGAGAAAAGCGTAAATAATTATTTAAAGAGTTTTTCTATAAAAGGAATCAGAGAAGTAGAGGAGTAAAGGAAAAATGTGAAGGGCTTAAATATGTATCTTTATTATGAGAGATATCTTAGCATGTTTGTATGGCTATGGAACTATCAAAGAGAAAGAGGGAAAAAAAATTGGTAGTGTCCCTGCAGGTATATGGTTGGATTTGGTGGTCAAAGGTTGTAGTTCTTTTCTGATAGCTTCTATTTCCTCAGTGAAATAAGAAGCAACATCATTAGATGAATGAGAAGTGGGCAGGGGCTCTCACGGATTTTATAAGAAATATAAAGTATGAAATATTTATCTTGGAAATTGTGAGATTGACTTGTAACGTGGAAAAGGGTCAGTGGTAAGCTACTAACACGATGTGAATCAGCTTATTTGATAGTTTCTTGGAAGAGAGGATGGAACAAGGCTCAGCGAGGAAACCAGATTCCTGAGGTGGAACACAAAGCATGAGGGAGAGCATTCAGAACAGAGAGGAAGGGAGATCTCCTTGGTGATTTCCCGTAGGACTTCACATACCAGGGGACCACAAAAGTTTATGGAAAATGTGCATTCTGTAAAACTATGCATGGGTGAATTATTTTTGCACCAGAATAAACTTAAATAACTTGCACTAACTTGTTGTAACATGTTTGAAGAGGATCCAGTTTGAGGCCCTGAGAAGGGTAATATATCAATTCAAATAGAGCCGCTATCATAACATGAATTCTGCTGAAATTGAAGGAAGAACAAATATCAAATTTATGGTAGAGCTTGGGTGGAGGAATGATGAAATTATTAATGCTTTACAGAAAGTTGATGGGGACAATGCCCCAAAGAAATCAGCAGTTTACAAATGGACAACACATTTTAAGAAGGGATAAGATGAGGTTGAAGATGAAGTCCACAGTGGCAGAGCATCCACATTAATTTGTGTTAGAAGAAAATTCTCGTTTGCACTCCAATGGAACATAACTGATGATTAACAGCAGAAACAATAGCCAATATCAGAGACATCTCGATTGGTTCAGTTTACACAATTCTGACTGAAAAATTAAAGTTGAGCAAGGTTTTTACTTGATGGGTGTCAAAACTGTTGTGCCCAGATCAGCTGTAGACAAGAGGAGGAACTTCAAAGGGAAATATAAAGTAGGATCAAGATTCTGAAGCATTTCTTCAAACAATTTAACAGGAGATGGAG
Organism: Saimiri boliviensis; assembly: GCF_048565385.1. NCBI lineage: Eukaryota > Metazoa > Chordata > Mammalia > Primates > Cebidae > Saimiri > Saimiri boliviensis. The sequence goes on along the minus strand of NC_133453.1, from coordinate 18,031,534 downwards.
CATGGCTTTGCTGGTCTGATTTTGAAGACAAAGCATGAAGTGGTGGCTGTTAAGAGATAGAAGTGGACCAGCCAAAGCAAAAGCAAACCTGTCAAGAGTAAAGGTCATGGTCGCAGTTTTTAGGATGCTCGAGGCATTTTGCTTATTGACTTTCTGGAAGGCCAAAGAACACTAATACCATCTGCTTATTACGAAGGTGTTTTGAAAAAGTTAGGCTAAGCTTTAACAGAAAAACGACAAAGAAAGTGCTACATGAAAGTCCTTCTTTGCCATGACAATGCTTCTGCTCATTCTTCTTATCAAACAAAAGCAATTTTGTGAGAGTTTCAATTAGAAATCATTAGGCATCCAACAGACGGTCTTGATTTGGATTTTTCTGACTTCTTTTTCTTTTCTAATCTTAAAAAAATGTGCAGAGAACCAATTTTCTTCATTTTATAATGGAAAAGAGAACACAAGAAAGAATTTAAGCATCAATGTGGTTAAATTCCCTGTCACTCTGTAGGCATGGACCATCTGTAGGCTGGTACCATCATGCATAAAAGTATCTTGACCCTGATGGAGCTTATGTTGAGAAATAAAGTTTATATTTTTAATTTTTATCTTTTCACTTTATTTTCTGTGAATTTTTTGAAGTCTCCTTGTATAGTGAAGAAGAGAGTTTAATCAAAAGGTAGCAGGAAATCATCTCCTTTAAGAAATCCATTTGTGATGATTAATGACAAGGACATATATACAATAAGATCTTTAAATCAAGCCTGAACGATCAGGACTTCTATATTTGAGACACAATGTATTTATATCAGAAACCCATACTTACAATAATTTCTACAATTAAACACTGTCTTATGCTCTGAGATTTTTGGCAGACAGGAAAGAAAGCAAGCAAACAAACAGAACAAAACATAATGGCTTATATAGATCTTATTGTCTGAAAAACAAAGGATATAATTTTCTAGATGAGTTAAATATTTTTATAGCTTGTTATCATAAAAGAAATTTATTTTGTGGGTTTGTTTACAATGAGCAATTTAATTGAAAATCTCTTCAATAGCAATTTTACACAAGATTTAAACACAATTTTTCTATGATCATTTCATATTCCAAATTTGCATAGAAGCAAATGGTATTATGTTAATTCTTGTTTTGAGAAGACATTTATATGGGATGTAAAAATAATGTAGTCTAGTAGCTTCATGCTGTTCAATGTATACAGGAATAGAGCTGAGAGATTCCTGGGAAGGCACAAATGGTTAGCATGTTTTTAGCCTTCAATTATAAATGATTTCAAAGACATTTAGCAGTTATTTTGAGATTAAACTATCTGCAAAGTATTGAGAACTTTGGTTTATTGTGCTAAACAAGAAAGCTTAGAAGCAAATGACACTTTGTTATTTATTTATGTAAAGTATTATCTACAGTATGTCTGGTACTATTCTAGACAATTGGGTTACATTAATGAACAAAATAAACAATGCTTCCTGCCCTCATGCATCAAAGTTATGAAAATTAAAGACCCTGACTTATTTCATGCTCATGTGGGCAACAGCTATAAGATTTGGTGGGGAGGTGGAGTAATTAGCCAGGAGAGGAAAGGTCTTTAAAATTCATGTATTTGTGCATTCACTCATTTGTTCATTAATTCAGTAACATTTAGTAAGTGATTGCTAATAAATTGGGTACTGACCCAGACTGAGATGGGTGAGTCAAGCCCACAGAACAGTCATCAGAAAGACTGTTGGGACAATTTGTAGGAATACAGAGGCCATCAAGGAGAAGTCTGTGGGAAAAACATTAGTGTAAGATAAAAGACTATCCTGCCATTTCGACTCCTTCAAAAATGTTGTGGGTTTTCAAAGTGTGATGATGTCCTCCTTACTGGGAGTATTTAAACAGAGGCAGAATTAGATGCACCTGATAAAAGCTTATTGGAAATTCTCCATAATCAATTCCAACTCTGAGTTTATTTATTCCTCTGGTCCTGTGTCTTGACATGGATGGAGCCAGAAGCTGTTATCCTCAGCAAACTAACACAGGAATAGAAAACAAATTCTTCATGTTCTTACTTACAAGTGGGAACTGTATGATGACAACACATGGACACATGGTGGGGAGCAGCACTGCACCTGTCCAGGGTGGGGGCTGGAGAGCATCAGGAAGAATAACGAATGAATGCTAAGCTTAATACCTAGGTGATGAGTCGATCTTTGCAGTCAACCACCGTGGCACAGACTTACCTGTGTAACAAACTTGCACATCAAGCATGTACCCCAGAACTTAAAATAAAAATTGAAGAAAAAATAGGTGGGGCTGGTTTGTTTCCTTTACCATAGACCATTTGCTACTGGGTAATCACAGCTGTATTTCCCATTACTGACTATCTCAGGTTTTTGATAACTCATGGAAAACATCATCAACATATATCTTTTAAAAACTATCCTTAATTCTTAGCTATGGACTCTGAAATATTGTAGAAGACATGTGGGTTTTCTATTTTCTTTAATTATTAATTAAATAGATATTTGTTGCTTACCTAAAGGGAGCTGGGGGTTACAGCAGTAATCAAGACAAAGGGCTGCCCCATGCAGTTTACACCCTCATGGGAAAGTGTAAATGAATATGTCAACAAATAAATAATGTGTACATGCACTGTTTTATTTTTTAATTATGTTTTCATATGCCACCTATATTGTCCAAATATGAATCTTTGTAGTCATAATCATATGACTACATGCCAATCTCTTGCTGCCCCAAGGCCTTGGACCTTATTGATATTAAGAGAAGAACTTAATATTTAATGGATAGAGGAGGATGTTGAGAACATATTTTTAAAGTAGCAGTGGACTTGGCATGTATTAATATATTTAAATAGAATTAGAAGAATCATTCTACTTATACCAAGATACTATATAAGCCATAGTAAAAGGCTACTCCACATTTAATTTATGACAAATGGAGGCACTGCAGAATCAGGGGGAAAAGATACTCTTTTCAATAAATAGTATTGAGTTAATTAGGTATCCTTATGTAAAAAAGGAAATTTGAACCCTACACTGCATACAAAATCAATTCCAGATGCATTTAAATCTAATTATAAAAGCAAAACAATAAAGCTTTTATAGGAAAATATCTTCATAATTTTGAGGCATGAAAAGATTTCTTAAATAGGATATAAAACCACTAATATCATGGGTAAATAGAATAAATTAAATTACACTAAAACACAATTTTTTGTTCTTCAAAGAACGCTGCTGAAAGGGTGAGAAAATAATAAAAAGTTGAGAGATGATAGTTGCTGTATGTAAACCAACAACGGGCTTTCTGTGGGATGAATAAAGAGTTTCTACAAATTCAAAAGGCAGACAAGCCAACAAAAATGGAGGGAGGAAGAGATGTCAGCAGCCACTTCACAAAGGAGGATGTCAAAATAATCGATAGGTGTTTGGAAAGCTGTTTACCCTCATTAACAATAGGAAATATAAATGGTAACCATGACGAGATATTTCAATGAGTCACCTCTGAAGAATAATCAGAATAGGTAAAATAACAAAGAATGACCTTGCTGGGCGCAGTGCCTCACACCTGTAATCCCAGCACTTTGAGAGGCTAAGGCAAACAGATCACTTCAGGTCAGGAGTTTGAGATCATCCTGACCAACATGGTGAAACTCCGTATGTACTAGAAATACAAAAATTAGCTGAGTGCTGTGGTGGGCACCTGTAATCCCAGCTACTCGGGAGGCTGAGGCAGGAGAATTGCTTAAACCTGGGAGGCAGAGGTTGCAGTGAGCCGAGATCCTGCCACTGTACTCCAACCTGGGTGAGAGAGTGAGACTCCGTCTCAAAAAGAAAAGAAAAGAAAAGAAAAGAAAAAAGAAAAAAAATGACCGTATGGTATGGAGTATGAACTAATAGGAACATTCTCACACTTACGGTAGAAACATTGGATAACTGTGCATTATCTACTGTAGTTGAACGAATACCAACGTCACGTCATAGCAAATCCACTCTCAACAGATATGCTTGTATACAGAGAGAGACTTATTTACGGATATTTATTATAGTATTATTTCACAATGACCTCAAATTGGGAAGAGCTCAAACTCTTCATCAACATTAAAATGAATAATTGGCCGGGCATGGTGGCTCACGTCTATAATCCCAGTACTTTGGGAGGCCAAGGCAGTGGATCACCTGAGGTCAGGAATTCAAGACCAGCCTGGCCAAAGTGGTGAAACCCCATCTCTACCGAAAATACAAAATTAGCCGAGCGAAGTGGTGCGAGCCCATAATCTCAGCTACTTGGGAGGCTGAGGCAGGAGAATTGCTTGAACCCGGGAGGCAGAGGTTGCAGTGCGCTGAGATTGCACCATTGCGTTTCATCCTGGGCAAAGTAAACCAAAACTCCATCTCAAAAAAAAAAAGCAGTACTACACAGCAGTGAAAATTAACCTATAGGAACACACAAGTACTCAGATAAATCTGTAAAACATACTATTAAGCAAAATAAGTCACAGAAATAAGGACACATTTTATGTGACTTTACTTGAACTTCAAAAATTAGGCATGAGGAATCTAAGCAGCTAAAAGTCAGGTGCACAGTTACTTGTGGGGAAGAGGAAGTCCGTGTTCTATATCTTGATCTTGGTGTTGATTACACAGGTATATTCACTATGTAGTAATTGATTGAGCCGTATGCTTATAGTTTGTGCTTTCTTTTCTGAATATATGATAGTTTACTTTAAAAAAATTTTAAATCATTTTTATTTTTCCAGGTGAGGATTTGTTTTGAAGACACCTTGAAAACTGTCAATATGTAATTACCTTAGTTCCCGAACTTTTTAACTTATATTCCAACTTGGGGATGAGAAGGCAAGGTGAAAAATTTAAATTCTTAACACTATCTTTGGTTTTTAGATTTAATAATTGTCCCAGATTTGTCACTTTCAGATAATTCCTTGCTTATATTTTCCAACAATACATGATAAATTATAGACAAATCAAAGCTCATTTTCTCCATTTAAACTAATGTCTTTATTGCCAATCATTTCTGAACCAGCCAACTGTGGTAGAACTGATGAAATAGTATCCCAGTTATAATAAATATGTGTTTATCATTAAAAAGACCCAGATAAGCTTATTGTATTTTCTGCAAACTGATGTGATTTGCTTCTTCATGAAGTTAGAAACTGTTACAGAGCTAATTTATAGTAAAAAGTACTTAGTCAAACTTTCAAAAGGCACTTTCCTACCAGGGCATATGTAGAACACACTGAATCTGTAGCTACTTTTTTAGATTATCTTAATCCAGTATCAAAGGGGTCAGTGGGGCGGGTCTAACCGGTCCATGATGGCTTAGATCTTTGATTAGAAACTCAAGTCGGCAAGCTTGGAAGAAAAAAATGCCTGAATTTAACTTTGTCTTTCCATGGCAATGACTGGCTTTGACTTCTCTTCAGAGGAACTTCCGGCTGTTCTTTTAGAGTTTTTGATTTCCCAGACCAAAGCGATGTTGGGAAGACCATGAAAGTACCTAAGCCCAGATTGCAGTATCAATAAACATCCCCAAAGCCTTTGGAGGCAGGTGGCAAATGGTTCACCTTTGCACGGTAAACTATTGGAAGAACGCTTGTGTGTGCAGGAAGAGGGCCTCAGGAGCTTGCCTCGCCATGTAATCTTCCTAGGTTTTCCTGGAACTGCATGAAGCCAGATTTCAAATTCTTTTAGCAGTCCCACTGACAAGATTGGGTTGTCTCAAAAAAGGTAGGGAGATTCCTATGATGCTGGAGCCCTTCACAGAGATTCTGTTAGGATGACAGCCACTTTTCTCACTAAATTCCAGCCTGGCTTCCCAGTGTTACCAGCAGCGAATCTGTAGTGGTCTGCAGCAAACCCGAACCTTGCATCCTCGGAGGAAAGAGTTTGGTCAAGGGGCAGAAGTAGGTTTAAGGCAGAGGGAATAATGGAGGCAAAATTTTAGAGCAGGAGTGAAAGTTTGCTAAAAAGTTTTAGAGCAAGAACAAAAGGAAGTCAAGGACACTTGGAAGAGGGACAAGCAGGTGACTTGAAAGACAGATGCAAGTGCCGTGTTTGGCTCTGGGCTTGGGGTTTTATACAGTGGCATGGTGCTAGGGTTTTTCTGTTCCCTTGATTTCTCCCTTGGGGTGGACTGTCCACACACACAGTGGCCTGCCAGCACTTGGGAAGGGCTGCGTGTGCAGTGTGTTTATCGAACATGTGTGCACGTTCGCTTGAGGCATTTTTCCCTTACTAGATGAGTGTTCCCAGAAGAAGGCCATCTACTGGTTAAACTCTGCCACTTCACCTCTTCATGCACACCCTTGAGCCTGTTTGCCCTGGTCTTGAGATACTATTGGGAAGCTGTGACCTGTTTTTTCTGGTACTGGCTATGACAAATAAGTTTTATCAGAAGGGTCCAAAGAGTTGTGGCCATTTTAAAGAAAAGCTAAAAATCTTGATATTCATCTGAAATTTATGGATCTTTTGATGTTGGCAATTAATTCAAATCTTATTTTACAGAGACAGTCTAACAACCGCCTTACCATCACCTGATGGTTATGTGACATTCCTAAGGGAGGGGGCCTCTCTTGCCCAGCTCACATTTGCCTAATTACCTACTCTTACACCAGATAAGTGTGCCACTGCCCTCCTGCTTAACATGAGGCTTTCCTTTTCTCTGACTCATATTTGAAGGTCCCTGCTATTCAAAATTTGATCCAAGCATCAGCAGAGTCTAATGGGATTTGCTGGAAATGCTTTCAGTTAACATACAGATTTTAAAAATTCTCTTAACTGCTCCGAAAGATGGAAAAACCCCAACATTAGACAATTTTGACACTGTTAGTCATTCACTGGTTAAATAAAAATGTTATATTTAAACCCCTATTTTGGGAGTGGAAACAGAATATTACTTGAAAATTATACATGGGCCTTCAATACATTTTCCACCAAGTTTCGTTTTTCTGGAATTTGCAGAAGAGATTATTATGTGATTCTAGGGGCAGAAAAAAAAATTTCATTAGTTTAGGCTCTACTATAGAGAATTTGTTATAAATTAGCAGGGGTATAAAATTAGCTTTAGATTGCCAGTGGAGAAAGGATTTGCAAGGGAAAATAGTCACAGTAGCAATAACAGTTACATCGTGCTTATTAGTGTCATAAGTATATTGTCATAATTATACTAAATGTAATAATTATTATATGCCAGGCACGTAGCTATAACTTACAGTACTTATCTCATAACTGCCCTATGAGATAAGTACTGTAATGCTCACTGATTTACAGATGAGGACACCAAGGGGTAGTGTGGTGAAATAACTTGTCCAGTCACCCAACCAGAAGGTGGCACAGCCAGGATTCGAACTCAGAGAATCTGGGTCTAGTGTCTGTCCCTTTAGAATCACCGTATTAAGATGTATCTCAGCTATATTTTTAGTATGGAAATGTAAACTTTTAAAGTTTTATCAGAAGGATTTAAAGAGTTGTGGCCATTTTAAAGAAAAGCTAAAAATCTTGATATGCACCTGGCATTTATAGGTCTTTAAACGTTGACAATTAATTCTAATCATTTTTAAAAATTCATTTTGGGGGCTAAATTATCTAAGGTTGCCAGTTTGAGACTAATGTCCTATATAATTTCCATTTTATTAAAATTTTGATGTGCTAATCTCAAATAATTATTTTTCTATTTCCTAAAGTCTTCTGTCTGGTGCTTCACCAGGCAACGTTTTGTCAACTTATTCTTGTTAAATAATAAATGGTTATACCACAACATAATAACGTTGCATTTCTTCAAGTTATATTTCATAGTTGACCACCTTAGTAGTCCAGGTCGGTCTCAGCTTTCCCCCTGAGTCAGAATTCAGGTGTCTGACTACTTTCAGAGGCCCTGAAGGCATGAAGGTTGCTGGGAACCTTCATGAAAAGTCATGAACAGTACATGAAAGGGTTGGCCAGTGAAAGCTCCCTTTGGGCCTCCAGCATCGTTTTCTGACATCGTTTGTCCTGGGGCAGGACATTTCACACAGTCCCCTGCTGCTCGCTGGAATCCGGGACTCCTGCCTTCTTGAAAGAATGCCTTGTTATGTAAGTGAAGCCGCAGGGAGGCAGCAGCAGGAAGCCTTCTTCACAGGAGGCTCCTTTGAGGACCCAAAGTCTGCTTCTAGGAGGGGTCAGACTGAACTTGAGTTTGTCTGTTTGCATACCTTAAGAGACTCCATGATTTCTGTGTCTTCTAGATTCAGGAGTCTGTTGTTCCTCTGTCTGACACTTCCCCAGTTCCCTATTCAAAGCTGTTCTGTTACTGGAAAGGGGTTTAGATCCAGATCCCAAGAGAGGCTTCTTGGATCTTGTGCAAGAAAGAATTCAGGGTGAGTCCGTAGAGTAAGGTGAAAGGCAGTTTATTAAAGTAAAGGAATAAAGAATGGCTATTCCATAGACAGAGCAGCCGTAAGGGCTACTGGTCACCCATTTTTAGTTATTTCTTGATTATATGCTCAGTAAGGGATGGATTTTTTTCATCCTTCCCCTTTTTAGACTATATTGGGTGACTTCCTGGCATTGCCATGGCATTTGTAAACTGTCATGGTGCTGGTGGGAGTGTAGTGGTGAGGACAATCAGAGGTCCTTCTTACTGCCACATTGGTTTTGGTGGGTTTGGGCAGACTTCTTTACTGCAAGCCATTTTATCAGCAAGGTCTTTATGACCTTTATCTTGTGCCGACTTCCTATCTCATCTTGCGACCTAGAATGCCTAACCATCTGGGAATGAAGTCCAGTAGATTTCAGCCTTATTTTACCCAGTGGCTATTAAAGATGGAGTTGCTCTGGTTCAAATGCCTTTGGCAGGTCCTCACCCAGGCCTCTTCTGGTTTCCTCTCTTACTCAATGGCAACACTCACTACTATTTCACAAACCTGAAACCTAGAACCTGCCCCTGACATCCCTTGCTCTTGCCTCCTGCAGCCAACCTTCCTCAGGTCCTGGGGATTTTACGCTCCAGCTCTGGAATCTTTTTTTTTTCTCTCATGCTCATGGCCACATCCATATGCTAGATGACCATGATAGCTTGTCAAAGGGTTTTTCACCTACACTCTGATGCTGCTCTAGTCTGTCCTCCCCAAAATGTAAAGTGACCATTAAACATGCAAATGTGGTTCTATCACCAGCTTCACCTCGTTATCCTACAGGGGCCTCAGCCAGGTGCTCTACAGTCGCATTGCCCATCACTCACCCCGTCACACACTGCGCTCCCACCACCATCTCGCAGTTTCTTCAGGTTCCATAGGCCCTATCGCCATCAGGTTCTTCCTGTGCCTGCCCTAGTCTTTCTCTACTCCTTTGCTGAGTAAACGCTTGCTAATCTCTCACAACGCAACTCAACCGTAGTTTTCTCAGAAAAGGCTTTCCCACCCCCACACTAGGCCTTGTCCCCTGTAGTAATAATGGTGCTCTTGTTGTTGATAATAGTATCAACAATGACTAAACCTTGTGGACTACCAACCAGGGCCTGCCTCTCTTCTAAGCACTTTATATTTAATCTCTATAACAACACTTTATGATATTAATGTGTTGATTTTACAGATGAGGAAACCAAGATATAGATGGTTAACTAACTTTGTCTAAGAAATGATAGAAACTTTGTTTACATACTTTGGCCTTTTAAAGCATGCTTATTAAGATTTATAATTACATATTTGTTTTTGTAAACTTTTAAACATTAATGCCTTTCTACTGAACCTTGTGGTCAGGGACTTCTTGGTATACGTACATGTTTTTGATTGCCACTGAACTGCATATATCTAACACCCTTCCTGGAGTCTAGTAGGTGCTCAATAATGAAATGTTTTCAGATTTTTTGAACTCAATTAACTATGTGAAATATCCTGCAATACAACGTCCTTGGACCTACATTGGTAGTGTTTGTTTTTGAAAAAATGTTTCATTAAAAAAGAAAAAAAAATAGTCTTGATGTACATAGGATATTATAAAGTCTCTCTGAAGAGCCGTGTTTCTTGATGTTATTACATTAATGGGTTGTACAGGTTATTCACTGTGAGGAGCAAATGCAGGGGGCAATATGAGTTGTCCCTATAAAGTCAGAGGTCTCTGCTTCTAGTTTTAGTGAGAATATCCAGGAAATGAATCCTCATTTACTAAGTTTGGTTCATATGCCCACCCTTGAACCAATCACTTTGGCCCAAGGCATAGGACTGCCCTGATTAGCTAAGCCTGGCTACACCTACTTTTATGGTAAGAGGAGTGCTTTCTGTCACTAGATAGGAGGTGGAATGATAGCACAAGCATTGGAGACTCAAAATCAAGAGCTACCATACCATCTCATGGGTAAGACTGGCCTTGTGGTAAGAAAGTTGGTCTCACGTTGTCTTGGTGGAGAATGCTACCTAGAATTTTTCTCATAGTTTCTCATGTAGTTCTGTCCACGGCAAGATACTATATTATTTGAGCTGATTATCTAACAGTTGTATTTTAGTGTAAATTAATTAATTAATTGCTATCTGGTTTATACATTACCCCTGTGATCTTGGTCAAAAGTGTCTGTCCTTATGGACAGATTCCCTTCTCAAGGTGCTAACAATTCAGAGTTCTTAGCCTGCAAATCCTATCTGAACATCCATGAATTCAGCTGTGGGACATCTTACCAGAAGGCCAAAGAGCTGAACCTCATTGACATCATGACCTCACCTTATAACTTCTATTTGACCTTCTATAGGTCAAATCTATAGATGTGAATCAGAATTAAACAGAAATTAGAAATGTGTCCCAAACAGTCAGAGTCCAGATATCATCCAAAGTGAGCCTCAGAGTTTCAGAAATTTTCTTCTGAATATCTTCCTCTTGCTTTTTCCACTCTGTCCTTTTGTAGGTATAACTCCCCAGAGGGTTGGGAACTGTGTCTGTCTCATATATGCTGTATCCTGAGTGCCGAGCCTGGTGATTACACATAAGGAGTAGCTCAGTAGATACTAGAAGAGTAAATGAATGAATGAAGCTTTCTTCATTTTCCTGACATTTTCCATTCTGCTTTTTCTTCTATTCCCCCTCCACCTAAGCAGAAGTAACTCAAAAATCCCAGTTTTCCTAGATTCTAGATGCAAATTTCTTCCACATATTTGTGATATGTCTCACTATTGATGGGTCTTGAAATGCAGAACAATCCAGTTACTTCCACTGCACTGCTGGGACTTGAGCTGCAGGAGCATAGCAATGGATTATTCCACACCCTTAACAGAACCATCTTTTTTCTTCCAAAAATTTAGTCAGATGGTTGAATTACCTGGCTTCCTCGAAGACTTCTCTGTGGTCAGGGTTTCCTTTTGAAAGGAAAAGATTCATTAAAACTAGATGAAGAGCACACAGCTTCCTGTTGCTAAACTGTCAGCCCTTGCAAAAACAGCAGTAAAGGCAAACCAGAGCTTTCAAGAGAGCATGATCTTGCTGACTGGACTAACGAAGTGCAGACCCCTTGCTGAAGTCTCAAGTAGATTGCCAGTTCACTCAAATGAGCTGAAAAATACTATTCAGTTTTAATTGTGACATTTCTTTTGTAAGGCAGTTCCTTTCCCTGGGATTTTTGTTTTATTCTTGTTTTTGTTTTTGAGTTTTTACAAAAATTCTTGACAAATAAAAAATGAAAACAGCAGGAATGTTCTTTAAAGAGCCCAACAAATGGTTCTGAGAATGCACTGACATTTGAAAGCAATCATTATTTTAAAATACCCAATCCACTTCCCTCAGTTTTGAGCAAAATCAATGACCAAGCAAAACCACTTTCCAAATGTTATAGTAATTCCCAAAATAAAATGGCAGAGTACCAGCAAGATTCTTCAAGTGCTCTACAAACATTCAATTTGAATTTAAATTTCTATATAGATTTTAAACTTTTTAAAGATGGCAATCTTTAAATAGTTAAATGTAATATATTTAAATATAAACTCATCAGAGGGCATCAATCAATGTATTTGTTTGGACTGATGGGTTCATATTTTTCTAAGTAGGAGTAAGTTATAATGCTTCTCCTAACCATTCAATATCTAGAGACTCCAAGGCAAGTGATGAAATGACCCTAACACTTATTGAATAAGGATTTTCTTTATGCCATATTGCTGAAAGAAAACATGTCAATTAATTGTAAGCTAAAACTGCAAGAAGTCTTTCACTGATATTTATGAGCCTGGATGTTATTTTTGTATGAAAGAAAAAGAAATCGTGTTTTCATTAATAGGTTTATAAGTAAAATGCCATAAATCTGAACTAATAAAATGAATTTGTTCTAATAAGTTACCTGTTTATTTTAAATATCTGATAAGATGTTGTTTGAAAAAAGAATTCTATCGTTAAAAGTTATTTTAAAGACCACTTAATTTTGTCATCTCTGTTATGTCTAAAACCATGAAATGAGTGATTTTGTAGTGAAGCTAGTATTTGGCAATTGTTATAGGCTATCCTTTGGCTAGAATATTTTTGGCTTGTATTTCAGTTATGTATTTCTGTGTACCCCAACGTTCAGTGGCTTAAAACAAGTACCATTTATGTATAATTGATTCTGGGGGTTGAGTGGGTGTCCCTTCTGCTGGTCTTACCTGGGCTCACTCAGGTAGCTGTGTCCGGCTGGTGGAACCTCTGCAACCTGAGCCCAGCTGCACTCTTCCTTCTACGATGGCTTTTCATCTTAGGTTTTTTGTGGTATTGCAGTTTCAAGGTATTCAAGAGAACAAGCCCAGTGGACAAGCCTTTACGTTTGCTGATGTTCCATTGGCCAAGGCAATTCACATGGCCAAGCCCAATGTCGACTTGGAAGGGGAATACATGAAGGCACAAATATGAAAAGGTGTGTGATTCACCGGGACCCATTACTGTCATTAATTTACCATAGTTCCAATAGACAAAATTACAAAAGACTTTCTTAAACTTTACAGAATTTGAAAACAGGGCCCTTAGACTGTAATACAAGAGGGAGGTTATTATAATAATGGCTTTGATGAATAACATTCTCTATATTGACACTTATTTGCAATGTGATACTGCCATTCTTCTGGTTTTGGTTGGGCTGCTCTAACAAAATATCATGCCCAGGGTAGCTAATAAACAATGAAAATGTTTTTGTCACAGTCTGGAGACTAGGAAGTCCAAGACCAAGGTTCCAGCAGATTCAGTCTTTGACAAAGTCCTACTTCCTAGTTCATGAACGGCATCTTTGGGCTATGTCCTCATGTTTTGGAAGGGGTGAATTCACTCTCTAGAGTCTCTTTTATAAGGCAGTAGTCTCAATGAGGACACAGCCTTCAAGACTTAATAATCCCCTCAAGTATCTACAATCTAATGCCACTACCTTGGGGGTGAATGTTTCAACATATCTATTTCATGAGACACAAACACTGAGACCAGAGTACTTTCCATTGAGCAGTAGATACTATTTCTCTACCTTCAATCTTGGTTAGCATTGTAACTTGCTTTAACCAGTAGAATGTTGCTGCCATGATGTTTTGGGAGCTCTGGAATCTAAGCCTCAAGAAGCCTTCACTTTCTTGGAACTTAGATGCCATATAAAGAAAGATGGGCTAATCTACTGAACGTTAAGAAACCATGTGGAGAGAGAGGTCCCAGACTTGCAACCATTCCCATCAGGGCCTCAGACATGTGGATGATGTCAAGATAGAGTCTCCAGCACCAGCTGACCCACCAGATGAATACAACCACAAGAGTAAGTGTGAGATCACCCAGCCATCCCAGAAATTTGTGAGAAATGATGTTGAGATATTTGTTACCTAGTGATAGATACCAGAGATAAATATTAACTCTTATTCATTCCTCATATGAACCATATGGAGGAAGCATTTATTTTCCTCTTAAGAAAGAATGAAAGAAAGCAACTGAGACCCAGAAAGTTTGAATCTCTCACTGAAGGTCAGATGGCTAAATGACTGAGAGGATACACATTTGCCGACTTGCACACTTATAGTCTTTCTATAACACACTGAATCTAATTTTGGAAGATTTAAATCCTGTCTTTTTCAATCTGAATAAAGACGAACTATTTTACTCTAAGTTTTACTTTTTATTCTCTTGAGCAATGTTACCCTGAAAGTGGATGCTTGGAGTTTTCTCCTTTGGTTGAATTCTTTCTCTTTCTTTGACTGATTGGACTAAATTTCAGAAAATCCCACAGTCTTCAAAAATAGAAGGGTGAGGTTAAATCATCCCTAGGAAATAAGGGAGCAGTCAGAATTGAATGGTTAAGTGAGTCTTAACAATAGAAGAATTACTAAAGCTTTTCTTCAGAAAACCAGCAAGAAAGATTAGTAACCATGATATTCTGTTCTAGAATATTTCTATCCCATTTTTCTTCTGTATTTTGATTTTGATGGGATGCCTAAGTCTCTAAGTTATTTTTTGAGATTCTGAATTTAATATAGAAACAGAGATGTGTCACAGAAGTAGGTATGAGGAAGGAGACCCAAGCATCTGAGATCACTTCCCCTTTGACTTCCACACTGCATTTCCATAGAAGGAAAGGCTGGCTGACTGGAGCCTCCTAAATCACCTTCTTATAGGTAGATAGTAGGCATAGTATGGGGGAATCTCTCTGGAAGGCAATTTTTTTTTTACTTAAACAAGATCAAACCCCCACCCCACTCCTCCTCCATCAACCAAGACCCTTTCACATGTAATTTCTAAGGCTGTAAAACCAAGACTCTTTCACATATAATATCTAGAGTTGTAAGCCTATATAAAGGCAGAGCTTCTCTTAGACGAGCTTGGCTCTTAGACAAACATGTTGCCTTGCTCCCTGCTGAAATAAATCACCCCTTCCTTCCTAGTTCTGTGTCTGAGAGGTCTGTTTCTCACAGTCACTCCTGCTTCGAGTATAGTCCAATGACAGAAATGAGACTACTTCAATTTGTAAAATATTTGTTGTTTTCCAGTGATTACAAACGTTACTGCAATGCAAAGCATATACTGGAGACTCCCCAAAAATGTGAAAGGCTTAAGTAAGGATGAGCATATTTGGTGACCGGGCCATCAAGACATTGGTGAGTCAACCCTCAGCGACCCAGGCTCTCTCATTCAGTGACTCCAATTTACCAAACTCATTTTGCTCCTGAAGGCCATGCTCAGAGAATCAAATTCATATGCAGAGAAAAAGAAAACACTTCTTTTGTTATTGAATTTGTTTTCTACAGGCCTATCGGGAGCACACTTTTTTCCTAACCATGTAAGACACGGCTGAGATAAACACTTCTGAGTATTGCTGAGAGAGAAAGTGAATTTAAGAAAGTGATGGAACTTTGAACAAGAGGAATTAATTCCTGTTTTTGGAGAAACTTGAATCAGAAAGTGGCTCTATATACTAACGAGTCAAAGAAGAGGGAACTCTGTTCACTGCCTCCAACTCCCCTCCCTAAGAAACATATTTACAAAGCGGGGTGGGGATAATCCCTGAGTGAATAGGATCATGTCCATCAGCCTTCAGCAAATGAAAGTCCATGAAAATGCTTTTTCCTTTCTCTTTTCAAATGTGCTTAGTCAATTGACTATTTTAGAATGTGATACAACTCAAAAGTTGTTTAACGTGCCAGGAACAAAAGGGTCTCTAAAGCATAAAGGGTCATGATGACTGCTAGAGGCACCCAGCACTAGCTTCCTCCACCAAGAAGAACCAAAACAGCCATTAGGTAATCACATGTTGAACAGGGGCTTAGGGCATCTAAGAGAGAACTGAAACCTAGCAGGAAAGTGACAGGGAAACTCCGAGGCACAGAAGGAAACAATGCAGCTGACCTGGCCGGGATTGACTTGCAGCTGGGACAAACGCTTCATGGTGGGGTAAAGGTAAGTGAGAGATCCCTAGTGGGCCACACTCCCACCACAGACTCCTGCAATCTTAGCTACTAGAGAGTCCTTCGGACCTCATGGGTGCCAAGACTAGTACAGGGAGCTGCCTGGTATCCACAAGACAACCTTGTTATGGACAGGGCATTCCCTCCACATCCCACATCACCTCCCAAGACCTAAGCATCTGCAGTGCATTGGCATTTTGATAGCCCAACGCTTATCAGACTACATCCTGCCCTGGGCTGCACCAACCCTGCTTCTCCACATCCCTGAAGCTCCTCCAACATCCTCCCATGTCCATCCAAAGAATTATAGCATCACAGTGTTGGTTGGAACTGGCAGTGCAGCTAGGTCCCAGCATTCCAGCCCTCACAGAGTCCTATCCTTGGACTATTCCAGCCCTCACAGAGTCCTATCCTGTTCAGGTGACACTGTGTGACAGGGAGGCTGCCCCTGGGACACAGGAAGCCAAAGCATGGGCTCAGCAGAGCTTGAGAGCTCTGCCTTTTCTGGGTTGCTGCCACTAACTGCAACCCTGCCTCCCATGCTCCTGAATGTGCTTTCATGGAACCTAGCAACTGATTTGCCCAGACACTGTCCTGGGACTTGTTATAGTCTTTCTGTAACTCATTGAATCTAATTTTGGAAGATTTAAAACCTGTCTTTTTCAATCTGAATAAAGATGAACTATTTTACTCTGAGTTTTACTTTTTATCCTTTTGAGCAACGTTACCCTGAAAGTGGATGCTTGGCGTTTTCTCCTTTGGTTGAATGCTTTCTCTTTCTTTGACTGATTGTTTGAACTAAATTTCAGAAAATCCCACAGGGTTCAGAAATGGAAGGATGAGGTTAAGTCATCCCTGGGAAATAAGGGAGCAGTCAGAACTGAATGGCTAAATATCCTGACTTGATCATTACGTGTTGTATACATGTACCAAAATATCATACGTACCACATAAATAAGTACGATTATTATGTACCAAGAAGTAAAAGAGAAGAGTGCTACTATTTTGCAATAAACTGTCTTATTGTGTCAACAAAGCATGTTATAATGTTATATTCCCTTTCCCCTTGAGAGGCACAGAAACTGTTCCATGAAGTACTAACAGTTACTGATGAATGTAGTAGTGTCCATAAAATCAACAAGTTAAAAATTATTTTACTTTACATTATGGTTTATTCTTGGTGTTGTACATCTATGGGTTTAGATGAATGTATAAAGACATGCATCTTCCATTATAGGATAATGGATGATAATAACGTGTCAGTGCAGGTTCACCAATTGTAACAAAATTTAACAAGATTTTCCATTTTTAATATTATAAATTGCACTATAATAAACAACTTGCATGTACATCTTTGTGCATTTGTCAGATTAATTCCTTAGGATACATTCTAAGAAGTAGGATGGCTAGGTCAAATAAAATATTCATTTTTGGAGGCATTTATTTGTATAACCAATTGCCCAACGTTAAAGTGATATCAATTCACACTCCCTTTAGTCATCTGTCCTTAGATTCTTTTAAATTTGGGACAGTCTGATAGAATAAGTAATTGTGTCTCATTTTTGCTTAAATTTGTACTGCTTAGATTATTGATGAGGCAGAATATAGTTTTGGATATTTATCAGCCATTTGCAGTTGTGTGTGTGTATGTGATTTCCTCATTTAGTTACTTCACAAGTCTAGGAGCGAATTCGAACTACATTTGGCTATGTAACACAATCTGAAATTTTCCCCAACATTTTATCTTTTTAACTTATTTAAATCTGTTCTTTCTTGCCCGATTCTTGGGAAAAGACTAGGAATCTAATACTCACCAAAACAAATCCTTTGGTATGCAAATCAGGCTTTTCCAACAGATTTTGACAGCTCCTTTTTTTTTTTTTTAATGCAGTGCAAAGCAGTACTTTCAAAATCTGACAGGACAAATAATGTTTTTGAGGTTTTGGGCGGGGCGAGGGCTGTGGTAAAAAAGAGGACAATCTTTTGGTTGCAGAAACTGGGGAGAAGTGGAGTTACAGGATCAGTAGGCAAAGCTGCCTCAAACTTGTTTTTTAATCACAGAATCATATTTCTAACCTTTTGCATTTGTGATGGTCACATGTAAATGGCAGCAAACAGTAAGACTAGACCGATGTCAGCCTTTCATGCACTGTTTGAGAAATCAACTCGAAATGCATGCCCTGCCAACGGTGTGTCAGAAACATCATCATTTCATGTGAAACATAAAATAATTATAATTAGTATTATTACTTGTAGATTGGGGTTCTCCAGAGAAACAGAACCAATAGCGTATATATGGAACACTCTTATGAAATACTAATATATATATTTTTATAAATATATAATATATTATATAATAAATTAATATAATATGTAATAATATATATTATAGGATGCAATATTTATGTTATAGAAATAGGCTCATTCAGTTATGAGGCTGAGAAATCCCACAGTCTGCCCTCAGCAAGCTGGAGAACAAGGAAGCCTGGTGGTATAATTAAGTTCAAGTCTGAGGGCTTGAGAACCAGAGGAGCTGGTAGAGTAAATCTCATGTGAAGTCTAAAGGCTTGAGAACCAGAGTGTCAACGTGTGGGGGCAAGAGAAAATGAATGTTATAACTCAACATTCAAAATGAATGTTACAGCTCACCCATCTTCTGCCTTTCTGTTCTATTCGGACCTTTCTGAGTCCAATGGTTTGGATGATGTTTGCTCTCATTGAAGAGGGCCATCTGCTTTACTTAGTTCACCAACTCAAACACTGGTCTCTTCCAGAAACACCCTCACAGACACACCCGGAAATAATAAGCTATCTGGATGTCCCTTAGCCCTGTCCAGTTGACACATAAAATTAACCATCACATTACTCAGAAATGTATGTCTGCAAGACTTATATTTACTGAGTTAAAGGAACTTCCTTTGAGATGCCCACTTTCTCGATATGCAAGCAGTACTAGAAGCTGAAATATTAAAGCTAGAAAAACCTTCGAAGCACCTTCCCCACCTTAGTTTCCTTATCTGTGTAATGACAGTTGTGCATTAGTAAAATATTTTACCTTGGGTCATATAATTCAGAGTAGGAGAAGCCCAATAATTCTTAAATAGAAACCCCACAGGTATTGCCTTTGTAGCAATACTCATGGTCGTTCTGGGTCATGGCTGCGATGCCCAGTGTGCATGTGAGACAACACTTTGCTTGATGAGGCCCCAAGCCAGTATTGGACTGCGCTGGTCCTAAATATTGATGCATTTATGAGATGGTTTCTTACCAGCTTACAGGGCTTATGAGCTGCAATTATTTGTTATATTTTCAAGTTTATGCTTCACAGAGATGACAAAGCTGATTATGACTCTTAAGACTCACGAAAATAATTGTTGCCGTGGGGCAAGCTTAAGATTTCTGCTTGCACCATAAAGCACACTCCTAATGAGAGACAGAATTTTGTAGCTTTTCTGCTTTCCAAAATACATTTTTGATGAAAAGATATTTCATGCTCCAAAGCTTCTTACACCTCTGACCAACTTTAAACTTAATTAGTCCCATCTAAACCAATGTCAGCTGCATTACGGAGAACTCTTCATGGCAAATCTTCCCATTCGGATGAAATATGAGACGTACATGGGCACATTCTGCTGAAAAAAGAAATATGCAAAGACCAAATTTCTTGTCTGGAAGCAAAGTTTCTGGAACGTGTAAGTCAGGCAGCTCAGACAGCAGCAGTTTGTGCTTCATTATGAAAACATTCCTGCTTGTGAAGAACAGAATGCAAACGGTAATCAACATCTGGGACTTTGCAGAACACCCTTCTGAAAAAGAGGAGAGTGATGAGCAAGCTAGGCCCCCACACGCCATGGAAACTTTAGAAGTTCCTTTAGGCTGCTTTTCACTGATAAGCTACCTCATGTTTTTCAAGTTCCCATAGTGAGGAAAACATTCAAGTGTGTAGTCTACAAAATTAACTGTCTGGCTAAATCCCATGGAGATGGGTTCTGCAACCCAACCTCCTGCCTCCCCAGACCCTTCCTTCCCTTCTCACTTCTATTACTTGCTGCTACCCTATAAGGATCTTCTGGAGTCCATTTGTTCTGTTTAATATTCTGTGAACATGGCTTGTTCTCTCTGCCTTGTTTCCTTTTATATATTGTTTCCCTGCTAGGAGTATTCTCTGCGTTTTCTTCTTGGCTATCTTGTTCTTGAGGTACAGAAAGCTATACAGCCTGTTCATATGAAAGAAGTTTTAAATAGGACTGTCTTTGGGACGAGGTACTTTCTTCGGGGTGCTGTCCACATCAATGAGAATAAGATGTCATTTTCACCCTCCAAGTATTCACATCTTAGTGAACTCCAAAGGCTTTTCATTTATTCCAGCCCCTTGGAACCCACTCGTTGACTAAATTCCCACAGTATTTTGTTTTGTTTTGTTTTTTGCTTTTTTGAGATGGAGTCTCACTCTGTCACCAGGTTGGAGTGCAGTGGTGCGATCTCGGCTCACTGCAACCTCTGCCTCCTGGGTTCAAGCGATCTTCCTGTCTCAGCCTCTGAGTAGCTGGGACTACAGGCATGTGCCACCACGCTCACCTAATTTTTTGTATTTTTAGTAAAGATGGGGTTTCACCATGTTGGCGAGGATGGTCTTGATCTCTTGGCCTCGTGATCCACCCACCGTGGTGTCCCAAAGTGCTGGGATTGCAGGTGTGAGCCACCGTGCCCAGCCAATTCCCAAAGTATTTATTTTCAAAATCTTTCAGTTTCTAACTAACCAATTATTGTTGTCTTAGAATAATTTCCCAAACTGTCTTAGAACAGTTTCCTGGTGTTTTGACTGCTGCATTCATGAAGCTGAACAAATATATTACTTAATGAACAATTATTTATTTACAATTTTTAGAAATTTTGTTTTTTTAAATCAATTAAGTTTAAAATACTGCTTTATCAGTATTTGAAATAGATAGCCAGTCTACAGCCATACTGCTCTGAATGCCTCTGAAACAGATAACCAGAATTACTTGCCTTAAATAAGAAACGAACATAGTGAATGAAATGAAATCAAAACATTGTTATTATATTCTAGTGAAAAGAAAACAATGTTTGTAGCAGCCTTATTTATAATAGCCCAAAACTGGAAAGAACTCAAAAGTCCATACCACTACAATAGATAAGTTGTGATGTATCTACGCAATGAAATACTACCCAGCAACAAAAAAGAACAAACTATCATAGCATCCAACTATGTGAATATCAAAGACATGATAGATCAAAGAGGCAAGGATATGAACTATATGATTCAATTTCTGTGAAAGTCAAGAATGGGAAAATCTAATCTATGGAAACCAAGTCAGGAAACTAGTTACAACTAGAGAGGGGTATTGATTGGAAAAGAACACAAAAGAACTCTCTGGATGATGGATATCTGTCAATGGTTCATAAATCAATTCATACGTGTATATAAAAATGTTTCAAGCTGTGAGTTTAGGATTAGTTCAAGTTATGCATATTGCACTTCATATAGATGTAAAACTGCAAGTGATATGTGATGAGAGGTTAAAGTAATTCTAGCTGAAGGTTCTTAGCTTGTAGGTCTCTGAACCTGAGGTTTTTTCCTCTAAAGGAGATTAGTAAAGGAGAGAGGGATTGGCCGTGGTGGTGGATCATGAGGTCAAGAGATCGAGACCATCCTGGCCAACATGGTGAAACCCTGTCTCTACTAAAAAAATACAAAAATTAGCTGGGCATGATGGCGAGTGCTTGTAGTCCCAGCTACTTGGGAGGCTGAGGCAGGAGAATTGCTTGAACCAGGGAGGTGGAGGTTGCAGTGAACTGAGATTGCACGACTGTACTCCAGCCTGGCATCTGGTGACAGACCAAGACTCTGTCTCAAATAAATAAATAAATAAATAAATAAAGGAGAGAGATATTAAGGACATATTAGTCCCAAACTGAGAGTCTTGTCTTATATAGAGATTGAGAAGAATTGAAAAAGGGTGTCTTTATTGAGATTAAATGTTCCATGGCGTCATATCCATGTGCCACCTAACAATCTTGTGTGTCACCATGATAAGGAACTCACATTTTAAGAAATTGCTATATGGCATTTCTTACATTTCCTTTTTATAATTAGGTCCAGTCTCTTGACCTGTACTAAAAATCCTATGAAGGTGGAGATCATTGCTGATGGGTCTTGCTAGTTTCTAGTATCACTCATTACAAAAGCCATAATTCCCTGGAAAAATTAGTGCTCAAATCACACTGATAGTTTAACCTAACCTAAGTTAGCTCTTCTACAATCATAGACTGCGCACCTCCTACTGAATGTGAGAGATGAGAAAGAGTGTGATGAGTAGCTTCACTAGAAGCTGGCACACCTTACAGGATAGGGGGATTCCTAGGGCACACTTTCTTAACTATCTTCCCTCACTCCCCTCTGGAGTCACAAATACCTTTAAGGGTGTAATGGAATCTATGAGATTCTTCCTTAGAAAAATGCAAATAGGTACACACACACATACTGTTTTGCATAAAGTTTATTTCATTGCACTGAAATTTGATTGTCTTACATAGAATATTTAAAACATCTTTAACATATTTATTTCTCATTCTTTTTCTTGTATGAATTAATGTCTAGTTCATGAAAAGTAGGGAAACTAATCCAAATCGTCTATTCAGAAATATAAATGTTAATCTCATTCAGAAACAAACAGCTATTGCTTATTGATAGTAAGATAAAATTATAAAGTAATCTTTGATGTGTTATCTTTGACATGCCATCAGTCTCAACTTTGTTTCTTTTGGCAACATGTCCTGAAAATTCTGACTCACAAAGTCTTTAGTGGCAAAGAGAAATGGAGCCCCATAGCTTGCTTTGTCAGGAGACATTAAGGAAGGCAACAACACAATTTCAAAGATTCTTCATCACATAGTAGAGTACATAGTTCATAAAGCAGTACTCCTATTTTGTTCAGTGCTGTATTCCCAGTCCCTAGAATGGTACACACCACATGGCAAATACTAAGTAAATATTTGAATAAATAAGTAAATGGATTCCTTTGTACAGAAGTCTATGAGATTATATCTGAAAAGCCTTTCTTTTTGAATTTATGTCAGCTGGGAAAAGACTATGAATCTTTATTTCACATTTATGGAAGTCTGAACTGAAGGACCTTCAGAATCGTTTGGGGTTTCTGGCACTTTATCCCTTTGACTTTAGCCTGTACAGGTTCTCCTGCTTCATTAGAAAGGTTGTCTTCTCCAAACTCCCAGAATAACTGCCCAGATAGAACAGTTGGGCCCTTTTCCCATCTTGAAAATACAAAGCATTTATACTGGGACATATCCAAATGTCGCTGAAGTTCTAGCCTTTTGCAATTTAATCTGCCCCTGAGAAGAAGCCGTACTGTCGGATGTATTTCCAGTTTGGTAACATATAACATTTCTTTGGCATTGCTAGTTTTATGCTTTGTGAAAAGGTAAGAGACCTTTTCCAGAAATTTACTCATGACATTTCAGAATGAAAGTAAAGTCTTAATATGCATAGCTTTATAGTACTCTCTTTTCTTTGACATTTTCCAGTCTAAAAAGATAAAGGCAAAGACTCATGCCGTAATTAAAATGATGAGTTTTTAAAAAGTTCCTACCCTGATGAATAGTATTACGTGAAGATAATGGCAGCTCTACATTTCTTCACTGTATAGCATCTTGCCTCACATTGTACTTCTTTGATAGAAAATAATAACATAATTGTAAAAAGTAGCATTTAACTCTCTTTCTTATGAAAATAATTTCCAGAGTAATAGAAAGAAAAGCAAGGGAACATTATTTGTGAGTGTCCTCTGGTTCACAAACCTTCTGGAAACTCCTCCATGGACCCCAGATGAGAAATGCAATCTGAGCTCCGGTCTTGGCATCAGAGGTAAAGGGAACTCTACAGAGGACCCAGACGCCAAAAGGCTGAGAAAACTGCCTTACCAATCCACCTCAGAATAACAGAATCATTGGAAGCTGGGATATAAAGTTCAAGAAAGAGAGCCCCACTTTGAGAAGCATCTGGTTTTACTACCAGTTTTACAGATTCTCTGGGTAATGTCAGTCAAGTCTCTGGGCTCTTTCTTTTTGCCTCCCCTCCCCTCCCCTCCCCTCCCCTCCCCTCCCCTCCCCTCCCCTCATCTCCCCTCCCCTCCCCTCATCTCCCCTCCTCCCCTCCCCTCCCCTCTCCTCCCCTCCCCTCCCCTCTCCTCCCTTTCTCTCTTCTCTCATTGGCATACAGATCTCATACACTGGCAAACAAATTTCATAGCATTTAGCTGTTACACATCATCTCAATAAAATAAGTCAAAAGGCCAAACTTCATCTGTATGTCAATGAGAGACATAGACTTCAAGAAATTTTCGGAATAAGACTTCACTGTGGCATCAGGTAAATCGTGATGTGGTTCTGCTATTTTCCCCCCAGTGACCCAAAGAGCATTCATCCTTTCCCCAGCTCCTGCCTCTGTGACCTGCCTTGATCTTATGCCCTCTGTTAAACTAATTTCCAAGCAGTTTTAACTTTCACGTCTCCTTAATATTAACACGCCATTAATTATAAGATATGTCACTGATTTTACAGCTCTTTGTTGGGGATAGAGGGTGGCGGAATATTACTATGTTAAAGGTATACATTGACATTGATTTGCAAAATACATTTAGATTTTAGAGAGGAGAAATTATGAAAAGCATTGTAGAAGGGATAAAATATGTTATTGCCTTTGTTAGGATAATACATTTTAATGCGGGGAATTCAAGCCTCTGATGGATGTGTGAGAAGGAAGGATATTTTGTTTTGGGATGAGAAGGCTTCCTTCTGCTCCTCCTGATTTCATACCTTATGGAGACCACTGTCTTCCTCCACCCTAATTTCCTGTAAGACTGGTCCGGTGAGTTACTCCTTTATTATCTGATGAAATTAATAGGTTGTTAAAAAAGAAATATTTAAAAATGAATCCCCATATGATGTGTGTGAAAATTTAGAGATAAAGTTAATCTTAGCCCAGGCAATGGCCTAACACTTTCAGGAGGAAGTACCAGTCTCCCTCTGAGATAATGAGCTAGAAGTGCATTTCCAGAGCATCTCTACTTCTTTAACATTTCACACATGAAAATCATAAGGAAGTATTAGTAAAACCAGGTCTTTTGATTTTCAGCTGTGATATATGACTATCTCTCTCTTGTTGGTTAAGTAAGTTGTGCTTTTAAAAGGAATGTAATGCTTGCCGAATAAAGGCTGTCACTCACTGAGCTCTGATCAGATCCTTTTGAGGTAGGAAGTTGAGCTAATAGAACTACCACAAGGAGGCGCAGTGGCAAGGTGTGAAGGGAAAGGGGACTGGGGTTCAGGGCGGGCAGGGATACTGGGCTCCAGAGACACAGCTGAGGCATGGCTGGGGAGAGGAGCACTGCAAGGTCAAGTGGAAGAAGGCTGATGGCCAACATTTTGCTCAAATCGATTCTACGCACATCTTTTCATACATTTTTAAAAAATGCACAGAAAGAGACAAATACATCTGAGATTATCGTTCTATAATTTTTCTTCAGTATCACCAATTTGTAACCTGGAGGTTACAAATTGTAACCTGGAGGCATATTTAGGGCTTGCAGATTTTATGATCTGCCCTCAACACGATCCTGTGCTGGTGTGACTACGAGCCTGGCCTTAGGAAGGTGTTTGCTTTGATATCTGCAACTCTGTGAACGACAGCTTGTTCCCAGCTGTCTGCCGTGAGATAATTCTTTTTAGCCATGCTTCATTTCAGCTTTATGGGAGCACTAGCTGACCTTCAAAAGTACACATTAAAACCTGTAGTCAGAACATGGGAAACGCAATCCTCATTAGGCTTATAGTGGCCTTCGAGCCCAGAAATTGATTACCCTGCACAGCAGCTCATCCCCAGAACTGTTGGATGTGGCATTGCTATTCTCATTTTAAACACAGAGGAAATGCCCAAGGTGGCCAGCTGGCAAACAGTAAAGCAGCAATTGCCAATGTGGGGTGTGGGGCAAATTTGCAAACATTTGGCAATGTGTGGAGACGTGTTTGATTCTCAGAATGCATAAGGCATGGGCTACTAGCATCTAGTGGGTAGAGGCCAGGGACGCTGCTAAAAATTCTGCCATGGCAAGACAGCCTCCAACAATATAGAATTATCTGGGCTTGAATATCAATATTGCTGAGGATAAGAAATCCTGCACTACTAGGATTTGGATTCAGTTTCTCTGCATTCGAAGCCCAGTCTTCCTACTACATGGTGCAAAAGAGCTGATTTCCTCTAGTGTATCTTCTGTTTCCAAAAGGGGCGGTGGAAAAGGTGAGGGCAGAACTTGGTATGCTCCAGCAAACAAAAGGAGATGGAAAAGTCATTACTGACAGTTTCCTCTTTCAGGCACTGTTCTAAGTACTTTGTGTGGTTTATTTCATTTAATGTGTTAACTTAAGAATCATAAGATCCATATATTTTTAAAAAGGAGACTTTATTTCTTAAAAAGGGTTACAGCCTGCAAGGTGACCATCCCACAGACTGGGAAACACAGCTTCCTGAAAAGACTAGAGAAAGACCTTTCAAAGGAGGAGAGGTTAGAATAGGAGTTTTATAGCTGACCAGGTTGACTAAATGTACATATTCAAGAGGTCACAGGAAGGGCCATGAATATTCAAGAAGGTGGTTCTGATGCATGCCTATTTAACAAACTTGCATGTTACATATGGCCCATGTTCTCTCTGGGGTGGACACTTAATATTTATATGTATTATAATTAGGCACTATAAGTCAAAAGGTCTTTTTGAGACATAGAAGCACTCAAGTGCACACCCTCTGTAAACTGGCTAGAACCAGTCCGTGATTGGTCATCTTCTTATTGGTAGAAAGTTACTGAAATCAGTCTCCGGTCCACTCAAAGCTGCAATTACGGCTTGTGGAACAGTGGGCTAATCAGTGTCTGGCTGTGGGCTACAATTGTTTCAATATTGCTTATCTTGAGGCCAATGTTTGTTTAGCTGCTAGATAAAAAGAAAATCCTCATGGCAGTTGGAACATAGTTTATTCTTTAACCCCAGGGCTGCGTGGCTAATCCTTCACCTGGCATGGCTCTAGGTCCTGTTTATAATTTGGTATCTTGTTGCCACAAAGAGTCTGTTCTGTCGGTCTTATGATCTCTATTTTAACATTAACACTGGTCAGATGTGTTTAAAACCTTGTCCAACCTAAGGGTCGCATGCTGCCCAGGACAGCATTGAATGTGGCCCAGCACAAATTCATAAACTTTCTCAAAACATTATGAGTTTTTTTGTGATTTTTTTTTTTAGCTCATCAGCATTTTTAGTGCTTACTTCACTGCCAAGTTTTAGCCCAGTGCCTGACACAAGCTAGGTGCTCAAAATGTTGATTGAATGAATGAAAGGTTGATTGTTTTAGAATTCTTTTCTTTCAACTTTTTTAAGGTAAGAATATGTCTAGGTTCTTACACTTGCTTTCATGTTCTGAGCCTACAGTGGAGCAAAACCTTGGGTTTAATTCAGAAAATAAAGGGCCAGAAAAAAAGATGTCAACCTGCAAGCTGGAAGGACTCTTCCCTGGACATTTTACAGCAAGAGCTTGGAGGTCTCATCAACCTTTTAGACATGAGTCAAGTTTTGGGATTAAAAGTGAAAGGACATATGCCTCTGGTGACAGTGTACCGTGGTGGTGCTTTGTGTGCCATTGACAGACCTCATCGTCTTCCGTCCTTGCATTGCCTAACACTCTAGTTGGATGTTCAGGCAAAATTCTGGCATGCTGAAAGGACTGGAATCTCTAAAATAAAGATTTCTAAATAGGCATTGTTTGCATTCTTTGACCTTGTCATTCTACTTCTTGAAATAGTTTCTTAAGAAAGTGAGTCCTTTATTCACCAGATATCTGTTGAGTGCTTCCATTCTGGGCATTGGGGACATGGTGGCAAGTGAGATGGGCAGGAACCTCTTTCACTGAGGCTCATATTCTATAGGAAGGGGAGACAGATAGACAACAAACAAACACCATCATGGGGTGATACATACTGTGCAGAAATGTAAGTAATGTGGTTGGAAGAGACTTGTAAAATCTTACTTCAGACTTCAGACCCTGAATATGTCAGGGAATCTTTTTGAATGACATAGCATCCAAAATACATCAGCTTAAAGCTAAAGTGCACCAGTCCTGTGCAGATTTGGAAGTAGCATTTCAGGAAGAGGAAGCAACTGGTAAAAAGGCCCAAAAGCAGGAACAGGGGTGATCAATGTGTGGTGGACGAAGAGAAGAGTCTTTTGAGAGGATGGGGAGAAGGGGAGAAGCTGGTTGTGTAGGACTTTATAAACCAGGATCAGTAGTTGTTCAATCGCATCAAATCATATACATTAATATCTGTAGTTCTTTGAGCATGTATGTAATACATATATCATAGAATTTTAAAGCATGTTAGTGACATTATCTGACTTTTACTTTTAAAAGATTGTTTTGGTTTGGCATGGAGAATAGATTCTAGAAGGAGCAGAAGAGGAAGTAGGGGCATCAATTAGAAAGCTGGGACAGTTGTCCAATACAGAGGTTATGACAACCTGCCCCAGCACAGCAGCAATAAAAATACAGAGTTGATGGATACGGAATATGTCTTACAGCTGAATAGATAAGACATGATGACAGACGTGATATGAAACTAAATAAATTTAGGATAAGACCTGAATATTTACTTTGAGGTGTTGTATGATGACAACTTCAGAGGAAGAATGGGTTGCAGTGGCAGGAGCAGGGGATGAAGAATTTTGTTTTGATCTTATTACCTTTGTAATGTCTGTTAGACATATATTCATAGATATCGAAGAGACAGTTATACATAAAAGTCAAGAATTCTAGGAAGAAGTCAGGACTAGAGATAGCAGTTGGGAGTCATTGTTACATAAACGTTATTTAAAGTCTGTGACGAACGTTCCCTAATATATAGATAGAAAAGAGGGGAGTTGCCAGAGGAATGGCCAGTCGTCTGTGGATGACTCCAAGATTTAAAAGCTAAAGAAAGGTCAAATTGCTAGCAAAGGAGAATGAAGGGAACAAAGAGTGTGACTGGAAGAATATGATATTACAAAAATACTTTTTTCTTTCTTCCAAGAGAAGAAAGTGTTTCAAGAGGAATGGAGCACTCAGCTGTGCCAAGGGCATTGGAAATTAAGGTATGAGTAGTAACTGATATTGGATTAAGCAAAATGAAGATCAATGGGGACTTTGACAAGAGCATTCCCTCAGGCAGATACAGATGGCACACTTTATTCAAAGGAGGGAAGGAGGGAACAGGAAGGAAAGGAGGGAGGAAGCCAGGGAGGGATGAGGGATGAGGGAGGAAGGGAAGGAGGGAAGAAGGGAAGGAGGAAGGAGGGAGGGAGGGAAGGAAGGAACGGAAGGAAAGACTGGAATAAGAGAGACAAATATTTAAAGAAGTTTTATTTTAGCTAGATGGAGATATGGGATAAAGGGCGATTTTATTTTTCAAAGTGAGTTGGCCATTTTTATGTTGATAGAAATGACTCAGTCGAGGGGCAGCTATCAACAACACAAGAGAGAGAAGGGGTAATTAAAGAAGGGAGTCTTCAAGACGGTGGAGCACGATGAGCTCCAGAGTATTGTTGGAAGTGTAGGTCATGGTTGGGAGCAGGAACATTGTATCCAATGTAACACGAGGAGAGATTATGATAAAAGATACGAGGTGAGGTGTTTTGCTGGTGAGAAGATGGAGGCATGGATGTTTTCTTTCGGTAAAGTACAAGGCAAGGCTATTGGCTGTGAGTGAGATGGTCAGATGGAGGGCAGTTTGCTGGAGAATGTATGAAACAGTTAGAGGGAGTGTGAAAGCAAATGAATTAAGAAAGTATGGAAGGATTGCTATGCTGTGTTGATTACTCTTTTGAAATTTATTATCATAAATTGTAAGAGAGATCAGACAGCACTGTTGTATATTTTTCTCACCAATAGTCAGCTGCTTGGATGCACCATAGGCATATAGTTGTGTTTAAACAAGATTGGAGCTTTGCTTGGCATGGCAGTGGTGGGAGAGAGGGGCAGGGATAAGTAGAGTGTTTTCAAGACAATGATTAGAATGATGGACATGTGCAGTCTCAGCTGTGTGGGCCACAAAGCTGTGTGGGCTGATGATGGTATGTAGTCAGCAGCTTTTAAAATGGCTCCTAATTATCTTCACTTCTGGGTATTCACATTCAAGCAATTCTCTCACCTTGTGTGTGGGCTGGACCTAATGACTTGCTTCTAGTGAATAAAATATGCTAAAGATAATTGGATGCCATTTTTGAGAATGTTGCAAAAGACTGTGACTTCCATCTTGGTAGCACCCTCTCATCTCATTTGCTTGCTCTGGTAAGGAAGCACTCACGTTGTGAGGGGTACAATGGGAGGCCCACATAACCAGCAACTGGGAGTAGCCACTGATCAACAGCCAGTGAAAAACTCAAGTCCTCAGTCCAACAACCTGTAAGAAACTGAATCTTGTCAACAACAACAAAAAAAACAGATTCTTTTTCCATCAAAGCTTTAGATAAGACCATCGCTATGGCCAGCATCTTCATGGAAGCCTTGCAAAAGACCCAAAGCTGGAGGGCCCAGTGTAGTTATGCCCAGATTCTTTACCTCCAGAAACCACAAAAAAACAAATGTTCGTTGTTTTAAGACATTATGTCTTGGAGTAATTTGTTATGCAGCAGTAAGTAGCCAACACATGACATGGTGATAGAACGAGTGAGTCAAAGTGCTATAGGAGCTAAAGAACTGTTCAGGTGGTTGTGCTAGAGCAGATGAGGTCAGGAGACAGTGGTCACTGAGGCGAATGCCTGAAGTTAAGACTTCAGAGGTGATGTGGATAGTAATAACAGGATCAAAAGGATGACTACAAAGATGGTGGCTGAGATGAGATAAAACAATAGATCTTTGGAAGTTAGGAGACCAAGAAATCTAGAGTCAAGATGTTGCATTTACGTGGATGTTGGTAATACCAAAATCAGTGGCAAGAGAAGAACTGAAAAAGAAGATGAGTGTAAAATCTTAACTCGTCATTGATGAGAAGCAGTGGTTGGGGTCCTGAAGACAGTAGCCAGGAAAAGTGATGGCTTTCCAGGATGTAAGCCCCTGTTATCTTGAGCCCCTGTTATCTCCACCTTGGGAGGTCAAGTTCTCTTTCAAGATATTTGCTGCTCCACTTTCCTAGAAGCTGGACAATGCACCCATAGCCTGTGCTCTGACAATAATTCCAAGTTGGCGAAATGAAAATGCATAGAGATATTGCATGCATTTCAGAAATGGTGATAACAGCAGCTCCTTCTAGTTTCTAGTGGCAACAGTGGTGATAATACCAGTGTTTAGAATCCAGTCACAGGGAGGCTGGGGGTGGAAGCTGCAGGTTCCACATGTGTGCAGTGGTGGAAACAGCAGAGAGTTCAGGGGAACAGAGCCATGCCTCCAGTGAGCTCTACAGCTTTTGTGGAAATTCTGTAAGCTACCAATAAATTCACTCCTTGGCATAAGTCACTATAATTTTCTTTGTCTGCTTACAACAAAGAATCCTGACTGACATCCTGTAAAATACAATGGCCATGAACATCAAAGAAATTGAGGAATGTAAGATGAGAGAACCATATAAAGGAGCTGAAGAGGAAATAATTTTGCCAAATCATAGACAAAGTATTATCATGAGTATGCTATGAAATATATCTATGAGGATGTTCATTTTAGCATTACTTAAAATAGCAAAAGTAGAGAGTTGCATACACAAATGGTGGCATAGTAAAACATTGTTTTCTGTAGGACCTGGAAATGGTGTGCTATTGAAAAACTAATGATATGGAAGAGTGTTTGAGATTTGTTGGTAAATGAGAAAAACAAGGCGACAGGATAATTTTGCAATGTGAGCACAAGTTGGTTTATAGAACTGTAGGTACCTGTACAAAAATACTAGAGGTGTATAGCCTCAAAATGTCAACAGTGATTGTCTCTGGAAAATAAGATTATAATTCATATACATTTCTTCTTTGTGCTTTTAAGTATTTTTCAAATCTTCTGCAATAAGCAAATTTAAATGTTCTAATTTTTTAAAATTATACTTTAAGTTCTGGGGTACCTGTGCAGAATGTGCAGGTTTGTTACGTAGGTATACACGTGCCATGGTGGTTTGCTGCATCCATCACCTCATTATCTGCGTTAGGTGTTTCTCCTAATGATATCCCTCCCCTAGCCCTCCCCTCGCCAACAGGCCCCACTGTGTGATGTTCCCCTCCCTGTGTCCATGTATTCTCATTGTTCAAAGGTTCTAATTTTTTTAAAAGTTAAAACAACAGTAGGACTTTTTTTTCATAATGCCAACTTTTATTTTAGATTTGAGGATACATGTACAGGTTTGTTACCTGGGTATATTGTGTGGTGCTGAGGTTTGAGGTATAGATGATTCTGTCACTCAAGTAGTGAGTATGGTGCTCAGCAGGTAGTTTTTCAGCCCTTCTCCCACTCCCTCTTCCCTGACTCTAGTAGACTCCAGTGTCTATTCTTCCCATCTTTATATCCATATGTACTAAATGCTTAGCTCTCACTTATAAGTGAGAATATATGCCACATTTGGTTTTCTGTTCCTGCATTAATTTGCAGAGTGAGAAGTTTGATGGTAAGTATTTCCTCTAAAACACACTGTGGAGTTGGTCTGGACTTTCTTGCTTGTAACCTAACTACTGTGACCTGACCAGGAGGCTGGGGAGTCCCATCTAGAATTCTGTGGCTTTCGTGCTAATTGTGTCTTGACATGCCTTTCTGGGGACACCATCAACCTATCTACACTGACCAAGAATGAAACTCTGGAATCTTCTGTTTGTTGAGGGTATATCTCCCTTAGGTGACAAGAGAAAGGACAGAGTTAATCTGGAATGGTTGTCCTTTCAAAACCAGCTGTGGAAATAATAGCTGTGCTGAAAAATATACCTGGCTGATATCACTAGTCCTAATTCTCAGTACAGATTCATAAGGTAGATTTTATATTTAAAAATATGTATATATATTTTCCTTGTTCAAGGAATTACTGAAGATTTCTTTTCTTGAAACAGAATTACTAAAGATTTCTTTTCTTGAAACATGTGGTTAATCTCTGTGACATTTTTTTCCAAAAGTGTTTTTTTTTTTTTTTTTTGAGACGGAGTTTCGCTCTTGTTACCCAGGCTGGAGTGCAATGGCACGATCTCGGCTCACCACAACCTCCGCCTCCTGGGCTCAGGCAATTCTCCTGCCTCAGCCTCCTGAGTAGCTGGGATTACAGGCACGCGCCACCATGCCCAGCTAATTTTTTGTATTTTTAGTAGAGACGGGGTTTCACCATGTTGACCAGGATGGTCTCAATCTCTTAACCTCGTGATCCACCCACCTTGGCCTCCCAAAGTGCTGGGATTACAAGCTTGAGCCACCGCGCCTGGCCCCAAAAGTGTTTTAAAGCCTTTTTTTCTCACTAAAGGAAAGCTTATGAAACCCGGTTTATCTAGAAAAAGTCTCTTTCTATGATAATACAGTACAGGGAAAAGAAAACTCTCCCTCAAAAGTTAGAGCAGTGTTCACTCAAGCAAAATGATCCACTCACTTAATCCTTTTTTGAGCTTCAATACGATATGATTAAAAAAATTATTTAGCTAGGTCAAGCTTAATATGCTTTAAATTACATTATAGAAAAAGATAAAATCTATTTTCTCTATATATTTCAACAGCAGAACACAGATTTGTTTTTTAAATTCTATATAAGATGCATAGGCTGTTAATAATACCAATAGGCTAAAATGCATTCCTTTTACAAATTTAACTTCATACAGTCAGTCGCAGCTGTATGGCGTCTGACCTTGGAGGACTGAAGACAAAGAACCAAACTTTGAACTTTAACATTACACATTTTCTTTCAAATTTAGAGAATGCAGTACTACAAAATCCTCACTAGAAGTTTGCTCTTTCTGGTTTTGCCTTTGTGCACCAAGAAGAATTTTTGCGGTCGCTGTCAGGAAGGGACCCGAGTTCCTTCTGATATCCAGAGCTAGTGCCCTAGTACATTTCCTCCGCCCTAGTGATGAAATCTATAGTGTCAATGCCTTGACTTCAGGAATTTTATAGTGAAAGAACATTGACCATAGCTTCCTTAGAGGTCAACGCAGAACTAAAATTAGAGGTGCTGCAATTGTCAATTTTTATTTTAATTGTGTTTTCTTCAGGGAAGCAGATACGGGCAACATTCAGGCCATATAAGTCAGTACGCAGATAAAGAATTCCAGATAAAGTTGCTCAGAAGGGAGTTACCTGAGCAACCCTATCTGGAATTTGCAGTTGCCTGCAGGCTTTAGGAACTGTACCCACGGTCTGAGTGGAGTGCGTGATGACCTCTGTGGAAGCAGGCTGCACCAAATCCCACATAAATAGTTGTGTGTGTCGAGAGCTAGCCCTGGAATGCTGGTTTCTGTTGCAGAGCTGCTGTTTTAAAACTTGAAAGCTGTGCCTAAATCAAGCATTATTTCATGTGTGCGGAAAGTAAAGAAATTGTGTCATTGTTGTTTTCATTATTATGGATGCAGGATATTGGTCCTTACAATTTACTTCTTGGTTAAATATATCACAAGACCATTTCTCATAAATGAGAAAGTTTACCATTTTTACTTATAGAGAAAGTTTACCCCAAAACTTGTTGGAGTTTTCTATGACTATTATAGGTCATTCTTTTCTATTAAGTCAATGGATGAAATATTTCTTTCTTTTTCTTTTTTTTTCTTTTTTTTTGGTGAGAAGGAGTTTCACTTTGCCGCCAGGCTGGAGTGCAGTGGTGCAATCTCAGCTCACTGCAACCTCTCCCGTTTCAAGCGATTCTCCTGCCTCAGCTTTCCGAGTAGCTGGGACTACAGGCGCCCGCCACCATGCTGGGCTAATTTTTGTAGCTTTAGTAGAGATGGAGTTTCACCATGTTGACCAGGATGGTCTCGATCTCTTGATCTCATGATCTGCCCACCTTGGCCTCCCAAAGTGCTGGGATTACAGGTGTGAGCCACCTGTAATATCATTTTTTAATAGGAATGCTTATAAACATTTAGATGACTTTCTATGTTTTGAGCTATTAATGTAGTGCTTTTTTGCAGTATTAAATAGTCATTTAGAAAAGACCACAAATATTAGGTATAACATGGTGCTTGCCTAGAAATCTCTGACACAGTTCCTACCTTCTTAATATAATACAACAAAATGATGAAAATCCACAATAGTTTCAGAAAAATGAGATTACAAGCCAATCTATTGGCAGCGTCTTGGGTGGATTATTCAATAATTTCAAGACCTTCCTTCCTTCCTCCCTCCCTCCTTCCCTCCCATCCTTCCTCTCTCACTTTCTCCCCATTTCCCTCTGTCTCTCATCTATTATTTTTCTGTTTATAGAGATGCATTGATTAGCAGTTTCTCTTCTTCTTTTCTGTCGTGATCTCTCTGTTTTGATTAATTTACTGCTTGTTAGAATGCCTTTTCAAGAACTGTACTCAGATTATTTGGAGTCTGTATTCCCTGAATCTTTGGTATCTTTTTGTCATGATAGATAAATAATCTATTAATTTTGTAGTAATTTTCTGTCAACGATCTGTAGGTGCTATTTTACTATCAAGAGAAATGTTGTAGATGAGAATTCTGATGCTAGTCTCATTATTGGCAAACACTTTTGTTGTTTCTGTCTAGAAGCTGCCAAGGTTTTCTATTTTGTTGAACTTCATAAATTTGAATTTTAATAGGCATAAAAACATAAATACTAATAATATATCTACCTTTTCATCAAAAATATTGGGAATTGTCAGTCTTCCTTCAGATTTACTTCTAGTATTAGTTTAATCACCATGTAATCTGCTTTGTTTTGTCTTTCTGAGATGAATGTCATTGATATAATAGGTCTTTTTGATCTCTCCTTTAGGTCTCTTATATTTTCTTTAACAATTTTTATTTCTGTATTACTCTTCCACTTCATTTTTAAAATGAAAAGTATAAGTTGTAATAGTAACCATCTCTTTCCATTTATTTACTGATTAAAAAAAATCTAGTATCAAGTTTTTTATTTGGCAAATGCAGGAAAATGCAGGAAATCTCTTTGTTCTTACTTTAATTTGCCTCGAGTACTCTTATTATGTTGTTATTCAAGTCATTTTCTGTCTCTTCCAGCAGGTCTATTTCATCAGGGGCAACTTCAGGTGTTATATTTGCTCTTCTTGATGGCTCCCAAACCCTTGTATGACTGTTATTTGGTGATATAGGCTCAGTTCCAACCAAAGAGACTCAGTGTAACTGGTATTAGAAGAGAGATGCCTCTAGTATGGCAGTCGGGCTGTTCCTGGAGAGACAGCAAAAGGAATCCTGTTTTCTGTGTTCCCTAGTCTCCTAGGCTGACACCCTTATACTATGAGTGTCCACCTCTGCAGAGTCCAGGGATGTTGTGGGGCCAAGTTCTTTTAGTACCATGGAAGTCAGATCCTTGGGACCTTTTTATTTCTGCCATCAGGATCCCTCCTAAACCACAGCGAAAAGAACCCTGCAATAGCTGTACCGGTTCTCCCCTTTGACCCATATACATTTTTTGGCCCCAGCGGGAGTGGATGGGTTGCAACCAGAACGAGGCTAAAGATACATGGGAAACAGTCAGCTATATTCTTTCCAAATCTCTCTCCAGGAAAAAGCCCTTTCAGGGAGAAGATTCATTCTGAGATCATGGTAAGTATCTCACACAATATGCAGAAAGTGTTACTAGGTTGGCGTCCTCTGAATTATAAATGACTATCTGCTTCCATATTTTATTAACAACAATGACTGATGATTACAGTGGTGCCCTTGAGCCACTATAAGATTGTAAAGGATTTACAGTATTGCTAAAGAAAGTCAAATTATGCTAAGCACAAGATTTAGTGTTGTCTGACTTTATACTATCCAGATACTTTGAAAATGTAATCCCATGGATGATTTCCACAATAACAATATGAAAACCAGACTGATTAATCAAAACATTCAACTGGTTGAAAAGTGTTTACTGGTTATTTCTGTGTTAGGTCAAATGAAGGTATTCTAAGCTTCATATAACAGCATAGAATATGTTTTTTAAAGTTTTGTCGCATAATATTATAAAACTTTCACCTTTTGCAAAATTCAGGAGGTTGAACTTCAAGTCGATAATAATTTTGCTTCTTCTTACATAAATAATATTTTCCTCTGTTACTCTCTGACTTTTCTCCTGCTGAAGCAAAAAAATGTCATTTTTAAACTTCTTACATATTCCTCGTAGGGCAATTTTTGTGACTTTAGGACTAAGATTGGAGATTCTCTCTCAGCTTTAATTTGCTTCCCTTAAGAAATCAGTGACAGGAGATGAAATGCTAGCAATATGAATCTAGAACACAACTTTATGACGATGGAAGCTTAGAGAGCTTATTATGCTATGTAATATGCAATTCTTGGCACAAAAGTATGTACATTCCTGATTTCACAATGTTCTTTTCCTTATTTAATGTCTCCAAGCAAAGACACAAAGATTCTACTTTCACAAAATGCTACCCTCGAATACAGAGGCTTTCAAATATTGTGATCATATTTATCATATATTTGCTTTGTTTCTATTTTTCAGGTCCTTTTGAGAAAAATATTTTTATATTGCAGTATTAAGAAAATGGGTTTCTGACTTGTGTTTCAGACTCAGTCATGTTTCAGATATTTTGGTAAAAAATTTATTGGACTAGAAACATAACAATATATTGGTAACATCCAAATTATTATTTCCATTGCAGGTTTTTCTCTTGAACTTGAAACATAAATTCAATGGCATATTTGACTTCTTTGCTAGGATATATAAGAAGTATCTGAAATATCGCATCTCAAAGTAGAGCTCTGTTTCCCACCTGTAGGAGTTTAATGGTGTCCTTCTAAATGTTACGTTCACCTGGGGCCTCAGAATGTGGCCTTATTTGGACTAAGGACTTTTAAATATATAATTATAGTAAATGATTCTAAAATGAGCTCATCCTGGATTACAGTGGGCCCTAAACCAATGACAAGCACTTAGATAAGAAGCAGAAATAGGAGAAAACAGAGAGACACAAAGGAAAAGACCATGTGAAGATGAAAGTAGGTATTGGAGTTATGCTGCCATAAGCCAAGGAACAACAGGAGCCACCAGAGGCTGGAAGAAGCTCCCCTAGGACCTTTGAAGGGAGTATGGCCTGGCCAATACCTTGATTTGAGACTTTGACCTCCGACTCTGTGAGAGAATACATTTCTGATGTTTTAATGTCATGTGGTTTGTGGTAATTTGTTATGGCAGTCACAGGAAACTAATATACCACCCCTAAAAAACCAGCACACATACCACTGAACCTAAAACAAAAATTAGACTTAAAAAAATCCAGTTTATTAGTTAATATCATTGGTTTTATCTTGCAAAGGTAGCTGAAATCCAACTACTTCTTACTACCACCAACACTCTGACCCTACCTCGAACACCACTAGCGTTTGCCCAGATCTCAACAGTGGCCTCCTAGAGGATGTTCTCTGTTCCACCCTTGTCCCACGTTTACCTTTAGTAAATTCTTCATGCAATGTGATGATCCTTTTAAAGCTAAGGCAGGCACTCCTTGGCTCAATGCTTTAAGGGATGGATGTCTATGTCAGTGAGGGTTGGAGCCAAAGGTCCCACTGTCTTCCCGGTGATCTGCCATCTCTCAGTGAACACTCAGCTCATTCTCTCTCTCTCCTTCTCCCCACCTTTCCCCCTCCCCCACACAATGTACTGCCACTACTCTGGCTTTTTCACTTGTCACCTCAGGGACTTTGCATCTGCTATGCCTTCTGCCTGGAGTGTTTTTCATGGTTTGCCCACATCCTCACTTTCATCTCTGTACTCAAATGTCAGGGAGGCTTTCTGTCTTCCCTATAATTCCAGCACTTTGGGAGGCCAAAGCAGGTGGATTACCTGAGGTCAGTAGTTTGAGACGAGCCTGACCAACATGGCAAAACCCCGTCTCTGTTAAACATACAAAAATTAGCCAAATGTGGTGGTGCGTGCCTGTAGTCTTAGCTACTCGGGAAGGTAGGAGGTTGCAGTGAGCCAAGGTCACACCACTGCACTCCACTCTGGGAGACAGAGCAAGACTCCATCTCAAAAAAACAAAAAGAAAAACCAAAAACCAACAAACTGAAACAACAAAAACAGCCCT
This sequence comes from Saimiri boliviensis, assembly GCF_048565385.1. Taxonomy (NCBI): domain Eukaryota; kingdom Metazoa; phylum Chordata; class Mammalia; order Primates; family Cebidae; genus Saimiri; species Saimiri boliviensis. The sequence continues at coordinate 17,992,383 of NC_133453.1, read as the reverse complement.
CTTCATTCTCTGTCCCCGTCACTCAACTTCAGTCATCCTAGTAGCAATGATCAGGACCCGACATGTTGCTGTTTATTGCCTGTTCACCACTGTCCCCATCTCCACCCTTGAGTGTAAACCTCCTTAGAACAAGAGCTTTGGTTCGTTCAGTTGTTATATCCCTAGTACTGATCCAGAGCAAACACTCAGTAATTATTTATTGAATGAAAGGGCAGCTCAGACTATACTGTGAGACTCATTTGCTAACACTTTTTATACATTAAAAAAAACTCAGGCATCTTTTCTATGTACATTTTTTAAAATTTTATTTTATTTTATTTCATTTTAGGTTTTGGGGTACATGTGAAGAACATGCAAGACTGTTGCACAGGTACACACGTGGCAGTGTGATTTTCTGCCTTCCTCCCCATCACCTATATCTGGCATTTCTCCCCATGCTATCTCTCCCCAAATCCCCAGCCCCTGCTGTCCCTCCCCTTTCCCCCCTCCAACAGACCCAAGTGTGTAGTGCTCCCCTCGCTGTGTCCATGTGTTCTCATTGTTCAACACCCACCTATGAGTGAGAACATGTGGTGTTTGATTTTCTGCTCTTGTGTCAGTTTGCTGAGAATGATGGTTTCCAGTTTCACCCATGTCCTTACAAAGGACACAAACTCATCATTTTTGATGGCTGCATAATATTCCATGGTGTGTATGTGCCACATTTTCCCTGTCCAGTCTATCATCGATGGGCATTTGGGTTGGTTCCAGGTCTTTGCTATTGTAAACAGTGCTGCAGTGAACATTCATGTGCATGTGTCCTTACAGTAGAATGATTTATAATCCTTTGGATATATAACCAGTAATGGGATTGCTGGGTCAAATGGAATTTCTATTTCTAGGTCCTGAGGAATTGCCACACTGTCTTCCACAATGGTTGAACTAATTTACACTCCCACCAACAGTGTAAAAGTGTTCCTATTTCTTTGCATCCTCTTCAGCATCTGTTGTCTCCAGATTTTTTAATGATTACCGTTCTAACAATTGCCACAAAGATAATAAAATACCTAGGAATACAACTAACAAGGAAAGTAAAGGACCTCTTTAAGGAGAACTACAAGCCACTGCTCAAGGAAATAAGAGAGGACACAAACAGATGAAAAACATTCCATGCTCATGGTTAGGAAGAATCAATATCATGAAAATGGTCATACTACCCAAAGTTATTTACAGATTCAACGCTATCCCCATCAAGCTACCAATGACCTTCTCCACAGAACTGGAAAAAAAACACCTTAAACTTCATATGGAACCAAAAGAGAGTCCACATAGCCAAGTCAATTCTAAGCAAAAAGAACAAAGCGGGAGGCATCACACTACTGGACTTCAAATTATGCTACAAGGCTACAGTAATCAAAACAACATGGTACTGGTACCAAAACAGAGATATAGACCAATGGAACAGAACAGAGGTCTTGGAGGAAACACAGCATATCTACAACCATCTGATCTTTGACAAACCTGACAAAAACAAGCAATGGGGAAAAGATTCCCTGTTTAATAAATGGTGTTGGGAAAACTGGCTAGCCATGTGCAGAAAGCAGAAACTGGACCCCTTCCTGACACCTTACACTAAAATTAACTCCAGATGGATTAAAGACTTAAACATCAGACCTAACAGCATAAAAACCCTAGAAGAAAATCTAGGCAAAACCATTCAGGACATAGGCGTAGGCAAGGACTTCATGACCAAAACACCAAAAGCATTGGCAACAAAAGCCAAAATAGACAAATGGGACCTAATCAAACTCCACAGCTTCTGCACGGCAAACAAACAAACAAACAAACAAACAAACAAACAAACAAACTAAACAGTCATTAGAGTGAATCAGCAACCAACAGAATGGGAAAATATTTTTGCAGTTTACCCATCTGACAAAGGGCTGATATCCAGAATTTACAAAGAACTAAAACAAATTTACAGGATAAAACAAGCCCATTCAAAAGTGGGCAAAGGATATGAACAGATACTTTACAAAAGAAGACATACATGAGGCCAGCAAACATATGAAAAAATGCTCATCATCACTGGTCATCAGAGAAATGAAAATCTATATACTTCTTTAGAAATTGTTTGGGATTTTATTGGTAATTATTTTATTTTAAATGGATTGAACAATTTTTTTGGTACAGTGGTTTCACAGAACACTATTGAATCCACCCATATATTCCATGTGTAAAAATAACCAAACAATCCAAAAGGAAAGGTAAAAATATCTTTCTATTTCTCTCTAGAATTCTTGATTTGTGACTCAACTTTATCACTCTTCTATACAGCTTTTAATTTGCTTTTAAAATTTTGTTAGCAATTATGATGATCCAATTAAAATGTAATGGGTCTGACATCGGCTCTAATTCTTTTCCTTTAATGACATGAAAAACTTTTATAACTTTGGAACTCAGAAGAGATGTCAGCTGCTTTCTCCCCTCCTCCCATTCTGTAGGTTGTCTGTTCATGCTGATGATAGTTTCTTTTGCTATGCAGAGTCTCTTTAGTTTAATTAGATCCTCTTTGTCAATTTTTGCTTGTTGTTGCAATTGCTTTTGGTGTTTTTGTCATGAAATCTATGTCTTGAATGGTATTGCCTAGATTTTCCTCTAGGGATTTTATAGTTCTAGGTTTTAAATTTAACTGTCTAATCCATTTTGAGTTATTTTTATATCTGGTGTTAGGAAGGGGTCCAGTTTCAATTTTCTGCATATGGCTATCCAGTTCTCCCAGGACCATTTAATAAATAGGTAATCCTTTCTCCATTGCTTGTTTTTGTCAGGTTTGTCAAAGAGCAGATGGTTGTAGGTGTGTGGTCTTATTTCTGGGTCCTCTATTCTGTTCCATTGGTCTATGTGTTTGTTCTTGTTTCAGTACCATGCTCTGTTGGTTACTGTAGCTTTGTAGTAACTCTCAGAGTCGGGTAGCTTAATTTCTCCAACTTTGTTCCTTTTGCTTAGGATTGTCTTGGCTATTTGGGCTTGTATGGTTCCATATGAATTTAAAAATATTCTTTTCTAATTCTGTGAAGAATGTCAATGGTAGTTTAATAGAAATAGCATTGAATCTATAAATTGCTTGGCATATGGATTCTTCCTATCTATGAGTATGGAATATTTTTCCATTTGTTTCTGTCATCTCTGATTTAACTGAGCAGTGGTTTGTAGTTAAAGAGGTGCTTCACTTCCCTCGTGAGCTGTATTCCTAAGTATTTTACTCTTTTGGTGGCAATTGTGAATGGGAATTCATTCATATTGTGGCCCTCAGCTTATCTGTTTTTGGTGTATAGGAATGCTAGCAATTTTTGCACGTTGATTTTGTATCCTGAGATTTTGCTGAAGCTGCTTATCAGCTTAAGAAGCTTTTGGGCTGAGATGATGGGGTTTTCTAGATATAGGATCATGTCATCTGCAAACAGAGACAATTTGACTTTCTCTTTTTCTATCTGAATACTCTTTATTTCTTGCCCGATGGCCCTGGCCAGAAATTCCAATACTACGTTGAATAGGAGTGGTGAGAAAGGGCCTCCTCCTCTTGTCCCAGTTTTCAAGGGGAATACTTCCAGCTTTGCCCTTTCACTATGATATTGGCCATGGGCTTGTCATATGTCCTTTTAATATTTTGAAGTATGCTACTTCAATACCTAGTTTATTGAGAGTTTTTAAAATGAAGCGATATTGAAATTCTTTAAAGATATTTTCTACATCTATTGAGAAACTTATGTTTTTTGTCTTTGGATCTCTTTATGTTATAAATTACATTTATTAATTTGAAGATGTTGAATCAATCTTGCATCCTGGGGATAAAGCCTACTTGATTTTGGTTAATAAGCCTTTTGATGTGCTGCCAGATTTGGTCTGGCAGTATTTTGTTGAGGATTTTTGCATCAATATTCATCAAGCATATTAGCCTGAAGTTTTCCTTTTTGATTTTATCTCTGCCAGATTTTGGTACCAGGATGATGCTGGCCTCATGGAATGAACTAGAGAGGAGTCCTTCTTTTTTGATTTTTTAAGGTAGTTTTAGTAGAAATGGTACCAGCTCTTCTTTGTACCTCTGGTTGAAATCAGCTGTGAATCCACCTGGTACTGGATTTTTTTTTTTTAAATAGGATATTTATTACTGCCTCAATGTCAGAAGCCATTATTGGTCATTCAGCGATTCAATTTCTTCATGGTTCAGTCGTGGGAGGGTGTATGTGCCCAGAAATTTATCCTTTCTTCTATGTTTTCTAACTTACTTGCCTAGAAGTATTTATAGTATTTGCTGATGATTGTTTGTATTTCTGTGGGGTCAGTGGTGATATCCCCATGATCATTTCTGATTGTGTTTATTTGAATCTTCTCTCTTTTCTTCTTTATTAGTCTATCTAGCTATCTATTTTATTATTTTTTCTGGATTAGCTAATTTTTGAAGTGTTTTTTTGTGTGTGTATCTCTATTTCCTTCAGTTCAGCTCTGATCTTGGTTATTTCTTGTCTTCTTCTAGTTTTGGGGTTTGTTTGCTCTAGGTTCTCTAGTTCCTTTTGTTGTGATGTCAGGTCGTTAAATTGAGATTTTTCTAGGTTTTTCTGTGTCTTTCTATGGGATTATCTGTCCACTCTCTATATGTTGCTTCTACAATTCCTCCTACTAGCTTGTAGGGTTTTGGCTGAGAAGTCCACTGAGAGTGGCTGGAGGCCCTGGCTGGGAGGACCTGTCCCATGAGGAGTGGATTGGGGTCACACTTAAAGAAGCGTCTGGCCATGCCTTGATGAAACAGCTGTGTCTCAGTGGGGAACCGCTTCTGCCCCTGTTGTCTTAGAGTCTACAAAGCCCATAGGTTGGAACCACTGAGTCATCCAACTAACCCAGGTGGTGCCATCCCGTATCCAAGGCACTCCATTCCAGGGAGAGATCAGAGCTCAGTCCTCAATCTGTGCAGGTGGGTGTGGCTGGAGGGCCTGGCCGGGAGGTCTCACGCAGTGAGGGAGAATGGATCAGGGCTCTGCTTAAAGAAGCAGTCTGGCCACAGTCTGGCAAAGCTGCTGTGTGGTGCTGCTGTGGGGAGCCTTCCTCATCTGGACCACCTGGATTCTCCAAAGCCCACAGACTGGAATGGCTGAGTAAATCCAACCGCAGAGGTGGTACCCACCCCTCCCTTTAGGGTCTCTATCCAGTCAGCCTCTACCCTGTTGCCGGTATCTGGCTGGAATTCTAAGCCAGTGGGTTTTATCTTGTGAGGTCCTGTGGAAGTGAGGCCTGCAGAATGACACAGCTCAGCTCCCTGGATTTCACACCCTTCCAAAAGATACATATGGACCTCCCACCTTGCCTGAGTTCCAGACACGTTTGTTGGGGATTCTGGTGCTAGAGTATACAAAGCTCCTGGGTCTCTGTGTTTGCCTGAGCAGCGACTCTGCCAAGACTTCACACAGTTCCATGTGTTGAACCCAAGGCCCTGGAGACATGGGTTCACAGGGGGATCTCCTGATCTATCGATTTCAAAGATCTGTGGGAAAAGTGTGGTTTCCTGGGGTTGCACAATAACTCACCACTTCCCTTGGCTGGTTGATTCTAGACAGGTGACCTTTCTTCAGCAAATATTTCCGTAAGACTAAACTCATTAAATAATTTCTCTAGTTATAATTTTAAAACAAGTTTTGTCAAATTTAGATGTCACAGGACAGAGGCCTTTTGAATTTCATTCCATTTTGTGACTCAGAAAATAAATCTTTTAAAAGTATCTCCATCCAGTCTATCTTTGATGGGCATTTGGGTTGGTTCCAAGTCTTTACTATTGTGAACAGTGCCCAATGAACATACGTGTGCATGTCATGTGTATTTATAATAGATTGATTTATAATCCATTGGGTATATACCCAGTAATGGGATAGCTGGGTCAAATGCTATTTCTATTTCTAGATCCTTGAGGAATCACCACACTGTCTTCCACAATGGTTGAACTGATTTACACTCCCATCAACAGTGTAAAAGTGTTCCTATTTCTCCACATCCTCTCCAGCATCTATTGTCTTCATATTTTTTAATGATTGCCATTCTAACTGGCATGAAATGGTATCTCACTATGGTTTTGATTTGCATTTCTTTAATAACCAGTGATGATGAGCATTTTTTCATATGTTTGTTGGCCTCATAAATGTCTTCTTTTGAAAATTGTCTGTCCGTATCCTTCATTCACTTTTTGATGGGTTGTCTGATTTTTTTTCTTGTATATTTGTTTTAGTTCTTTGTAGATTCTGGATATTAGCCATTTGTCAGATGGGTAGCTTGCAAAAATTTTTTCCCATTCTGTTGGCTGGCAGTTCACTTTAATGATTGTTTCTTTTACTGCACAGGAGCTCTTAAGTTTAATTACATACCATTTGTCTATTTTGGCTTTTGTTGCCATTGCTTTTGGTGTTTGAGTCATGAAGTCCTTGCCTATGTCTGTGTCCTAAATGGTATTGCCTAGGTTTTATTCTAGGGTTTTTATGGTGTTAGGTCTTATGTTTAAATCTTTAACCCATCTGGAGTTAATTTTTATATAAGGTGTAAGAAAGGGGTCCAATTTCTGCTTTCTGCACATGGCTAGCCAGTTTTCCCAACACCACTTATTAAACAGGGAATCCTTTCCCCATTGCTTGTTTTTGTCAGGTTTGTCAAAGATCAGATGGTTGTAGATGTGTTGTGTTGCCTCCGAGGCCTCTGTTCTGTTCCATTGGTCTATATCTCTGTTTTGGTACCAGTACCATGCTGTTTTGATTACTGTAGCCTTGCAGTATAGTTTGAAGTCAGGTAGCATGATGCCTCCAGCTTTGTTCTTTTTGCTTAGGATTGTCTTGACTATAAGAGCTCTTTTTTGGTTCCATATGAAGTTTAAGGTGTTTTTTTCCAGTTCTGTGAAGAAGGTCACTGGTCGTTTGATGGGAATAGCATTGAATTTATAAATTACTTTGGGCAATATGGTCATTTTCATGATATTGATTCTTCCTAACCATGAGCATGGAATGTTTTTCCATCTGTTTGTGTCCTCTCTTATTTCCTTGAGCAATGGTTTGTAGTTCTCCTTGAAGAGGTCCTTTACGTTCCTTGTTAGTTGTATTCCTAGGTATTTTATTCTCTTCATAGCAATTGCATATGGGAGTTTGCTCATGATTTAGCTTTCTGTTTGTCTATTATTGGTGTATAGGAATGCTTGTGATTTTTGCACATTGATTTTGTATCCTGAGACTTTGCTGAAGTTGCTTATTATCTTAAAGTGCATATACACCAGGGAATACTATGCAGTGATAAAAAAGGATGAATTCATGTCCTTTGCAGGGACATGGATGATGCTGGAAACCATCATTCTCAGCAAACTGACACAGGAACAGAAAACCAAACACCACATGTTCTCACTCAAAAGTGGGTGTTGAACAATGACAATACTTGGACACAGGGAAGGAAACATCACATACTGGTATCTGTTCGGGGGTGGGGGGCTAGGAAGTGGATAGCAGGGGTGGGGAGATTGGGGAGGGATAATACTACGAGAAATACCTAATGAAGGTGACAAGGGGGATGGAGGCAGCAAACCACCATGGCATGTGTATACCTATGAAACCATCCTGCAAGATCTTCACATGTACCCCAGAACTTAAAGTAAAATAATAAAAAAAAAGTGTCTCCATCAAATGATTCTACCTACTGTTTGAGACATTCCATAGCGTAGTCATTTAATCTCCTTCAATATTTAATTTTGAACACTCTTTGAGTTCTTAATTTATTTAGTTCCAAATTTTATTGGGATAAATCTCAGTGACTGTTTATAAGCCTGGTTTTAAGAAATTGCAATTCTTTCTGAAAGCTCTGCAAGCTGAGGTTTTCCTTGTACCATTAATTGAATAGTTTGATTAAAGATTCATGACTAATTTAGAACAAAATGAAACCAAAATGTAGATACTTATTAGAAAATGCTCAATGTCATTGTAAGATACTTAGGTTGACTTATATAGAAATTTTTCCATGGTTCAAACATTTTAAAAATTCCAATTATTATTGATTTAAAAAGTAGGTATTTTAAAATTCAGCATATTATCTCCATAAAATATTTGGCCAATTGCTTTTTTGTATATATTTTGAAAATATTTGTATATTTTGATACTGTAACTCTTATTCCCATTGGTAGAATGCTGTAGATCATTTGAATACTGTTAAGATTTGTGTGCATAATACAATTAATTACAAATACATTTCTGCTCCATAGATTTCTTCACTTAATTGGAATATTAATTTTACAATTACATTATACTCCATCAAAATTGTATTCATATTATCACTCTAAAAATGTAAATTACACAGAAAAGCTTGTTTCCAATGTTGAATTTTTAAACTAAATTTTCAGTAATATCCACAATAGCACTGGATATTTAATTTTTGGCTGAATCAGTTTCGGACACTTTCACTTTAATTCCATGACTTTGATGAAAAAAAATTAATATTATTGGAATTAACTTTATTGATTTTTCATTAGAAGTGATATAAAACAGGTTTCATTTTACTGTTTGCGGTTCTTCTGTTAATAGAGCCATAACATTAGCAACTATCACGTCAATACTTTTTACATGAAAAGAAAACCTGGTATGGAAAATCAGGTAGTGAAATTAACTTAAAAAGTGCTATCATTTGATTTGAATGAAAAGTCATGCTTCACAAAAGTATATTCTGGCTTTTTCAAATGTATGTATTAAATCATTATTTTGAGGCAGAGTCTTCTTAAATAAATAAAAACTCTTAAAGTAGATGTTGGCATATTTTTAGTAGATTTGTCTCGTCGATGTTAGGAGGTCCATGTTATTCCTATAGACCCGAGGGTGTTCAGTATTGAATGACATTTTGAGCAAGTCAAATGTTCATCATAAACTTTCTTAAGAAATAGTAATTCAAGTGGATTAATTAAACATGTACTTTTTTGAGCTCATTACTATTGAAAGAGTTCAACATAAAATAAAAAAAGAAACAAGAAAATAGTTGTTGGTTTATACAACGATGCAAACTACCCTAGAAGAGTAATCAGACTATTCTATACAATCTATGGCAGGACTGCTCAGCCTCTATTTCCCACACTTTCATGTTCAGTTAATCTATAATTTCACATGTTGTTCCCTGATCCCACCAACTGACAGCCTAGTAGTTCCTGGCATTCCACAGGCTGGCACACTCCACAGCTTGCAGAGACAGCAACATGCAATACTTCTCCCACCACCATCCCTCTCCAGTCTATATTGTCTGAGCTAGCCTTATCGCACCAGCAATTCCACTGAGTGAGAAGTGTTCGTTTCTGGGTGGAGTAGGGAGAGAAGAGATGAATTTATCATTGGTTGTCTTTCAGATTTTACCACATGTTCAAGTGAGCATCTTTTTTTTACTGTATGTCTCTCATGCATGGTGCTAGACAATACCCTGGTAGAAGTAACAAGTTCTATTTTTTTTTAAATGGAGTTTTGCTCTTTATTTGCCCAGGCTAGATTACAATGGTGCAATCTTGGCTCACTGCAACCTCTGCCTCCCAGGTTCAAAGAATTCTCCCACCTCAGCCTCCCAAGTAGCTGGAATTACAGGCGTGTGCCACCATGCCTGGCTAATTTTTGTATTTTTAGTTAAAGAGGGGGTTTCATCACGTTGGCCAGGCTGGTCTTGAACTTCTGACTTCAAGTAGTCCACCCGCCTTGGCCTCCCAAAGTGCTAGTGTGACAGGCATGAGCCACCGCACCCAGCCAAAAGTTACAAGTTCAAAGCAAAATTCTGCTAAACTCATCTAGCTTATTGCAATACAGACAAAAACATCAGAAACAAATGCTTAAAATGAGAAGACTTTGGGAACTCAGGAGGTAACCAGGGCTGTGGCACACAGCCAGGGTATGTGGGTGCACTACCCATAAGGAGCTTTATCCACGCAACTCTCTCGCTCCTGTCTCACTCTCATTATCCCACGTTTCCACTTCTCCTAAATGCTTGTTCATTTTAAGAGGAGTGACTCGGTGACTTGGCTCCTTCTCTCCTTTCCTTAGCTTTTTATGGGCAATAAAACCCAGCTTCTTCCTAGCTTAATGATTTAGAGGTTTGCTTTAAAGTTTTAATGATGGTTATAACTCAGCCTTTATAGATTTTTTTTTACTCTGAAAGAGAAGTATTTTATTCTTAAAAGTAAATATGCACTGGGATTTTAACAAGTTTATTACAGGTACCTTTCTGTTTCTCAAAAAAGGTAATTACTAGTAGAAATTACTAGTAGAAATGAGATTGGGAGGAGCAAGGAACATGTAAGCTGTCCTATGACTGAACATCGCAGTTAGAGGTGGGTGAACCTCAGAGAAAGTTAGTTTCATGGCACTGTACTCAATTACTCTTACATTATTTTGTAAATGTTTTACATATTTCAGTGTGCTGTTTCTCCAACTAGACTGTAAAGTCACAGAGGACTTTTTATCACTTTAGTGTTACTCCATAAATTTTAGTATAGTTTTTATATTTATTTAGTCACTATTTATGGACTGTTAGTTAAAATTTCTCTGACTTTTTACCTGTAAAAAGAACCTATTTATCTTTTTTTCTTAGTCATCTTTGAGTCCTAGTCAGTGAAAAAGGAAAAAAAAAAAAAAGAAAAGAAAAACCAGAAGCTTAGCTCTTGAGCCTGAGGAATGTGTCAGGCAGGAAGCCATGCTAATTAGTAAGATACATGGGTTGGCTAGGTTTATTCCCCTCAGTAACGCAACTCCTTGTATTGAATTGCAAGTTAAAACAGTAAAGTGCTCGATCTTAAATTTACAATGCAATGACTTTTTGCAAATGTGTACACTCAGGTAACTACCAAGGTCAATGTAAATTATTTTCAGCACCCAGAAGCCCTGTTCTTCCATCTTCCAGTTAATGCCTCCTATAAAATCACCAATCTGACTTCTTTGACTATAGATTCATTGTGTTTGTTTGTAGACTTTAAGAGAATCACAGGGTACCTAACCCTTGGCATCTAGCTCTGTACTTTTTAGCATCAAAATTTGAATTGGATTGTAATATACAGCAAAGTGTACAAGTAAGTATATATAACTCTTTAAATTTTTACTAAACAAATCTATTCAACCAACCAGCCCCCAGATCAATTAAGTAAAATATTACCAATACTCCAGTATTCCTTATTCATGTCCCTTCCAATCAGTTCTTTGATGTTAAAGATAATCATTTTTCTGACTTCTAAGACTATAGAATAATTAGTCTTTATGTAAGTGGAATCACAGAATGTGTTCACTTCTGTGTTTGACTTCTTTCACTCAAAATTATACCTGGTAGATTTGTCTGTGTTAATGTATATACTTGCAGTTTGTTTTTCTTTCATTTCTATTTAGTATTTCATTGTATAACTATACCACCATTTAAAAATCAATTTTATATTGTTTAGATATGTGGATTGTTAGCAGTATGGGGACACTGTGAATAGTGTTGCCAAGAATATCATTGTTTGTGTCTTTTCATGTGAACATGTATATACGCATATGGATTTCTGTTGGATATATATACCTAGCAGTAGAACTACACATGTTCATGGTTGGGAGACATTACCAAACAGTTTTCTAACATGGCTATTAATCAGTTTACTCCAGCATTTTACGAAAATTTGAGTTACTCTACATTCTTATCAACACAGTGGTATGTGATGTTATTCTGAATAGTATTTAAAACTTCAGGTTTTTATTTCTTTCTAAGATACAGAAATATAATTGTTCTTGTATATTGATACCATATCTGATGATATTGCTAAATGCCTTATGACATTTCGCATAATAGTTTGTGATAGATCCTTTTGGATGTTTTATAATCCCAACCAAATATTCTGTTAATAGTGATAATCTTATTGCTTACTTTTACATTATCATATATGGGATACTAAATATGTGATAGTATTAAATATCTTTTACTTAAAGTATTTTCATTGCTTTTTTCCAATTTTACTGAGGTATAATTAACAAATAATTATACTAATTGACATATGTATACTTTGTGAAGTGATTAGCACAAGAAAGATTAATATATGCTTTGCCTTAACTTGTTATCATTTTTCTTTTGTAATAAGAACATTTAAGATCTTCCTTTTTTAGTAATTTTAAGTACGCAATATGTTATTGTTTACTATATTTGCCTTATTTCTGTATATCAGAGAATAATCTTCCCATATTTACCATTAAGTATGATGCTTAGGGTAGCTGATTTGTAAATAATTCTTATCGGGTTAAGAAAGTTAATTTGTTACACATTTCTATAATTTGAAATTATTTTTCTTCTTTGGTTAAAAGTTAGTCTGCATAGCATATCTTTTTCCATTTTTTTTTCCCGTTTCCCTTCTGTCTTTCCTGTAGTTCTGTGTTTCCGTCTGGGGTGCATTTCTTTCTTCTTTAAAAAACTCCTTTTAATCTATCTTTTAGTGCAAGCTTACAGATGAAAAATTCTTTCTGTTTCTATTTATCTAAAAATTTACTTTTTAATCTTTTTTTTATTTTGGTAAAATATACATAGTGTAAAAGTCACCATTCTAACTATTTTACACAGTTCAGTTGTTGTGTAAATACCACCACTATACAACTCCAGAAATTTTTTATCATCCTAAACAGAAACTGTACCAACTAAAAAGTAACTCACCATTCTCCCTCCCACAGTCTCTGATAACTGTTAATCTACTTTCTGCCTCTATGAATTTGACTATTCTTGGTGCCTCATATAAACGGAATCATACAACGTTTGTCTTTCGTCTGGCTTATTTTTCTTAGCGTAATGTCTTCAAGGTTCATCCATGCTGTAGCACATATTAAAATATCACTTCTTTTTTTAGTCTGATTAACATTCCATTGTAGGTGTATGATATTTTATTTATTCATTCATTGATATATATTTGGGTTCTTTCTACCTTTTAGCTATTATAAATAATACTGATATGAAAACTGATGTACAAATGTATGTTCAAGCTCTTGCTTTCAGTACTTTTGGCTACATATCTAGAAATAAAGTTATTGAATCATAGGGTAATTTTATGTTTAATTTTTTGAGGAGTTGCCATGCTGTATTCCACAGCTGCTAAACCATTTTACACCAGCAATGTTCAGGGTTTAATATTTTCCCATCCTCACCAACACTTTCTTTCTTTCTTTCTTTCCTTCTTTCCTTCTTTCTTTCTCTTTCTTTCTTTCTTTCTTTTTTTCTTTCTTTCTCTCTTTCTTTTCTTTTCTCTCCCTCTCTCTTTCTTTCTTTCTTCCTGCTGCCATTCTAGTGGTTGTAAAGTGATGTCTCATTGTGGTTTTGATTTGAGTTTCCCTAATGATAAATGACACTGAGCATATTTTCATTGTGCCATTTGTATCTCCTCTTTGGAGAAATGACTATTCATATTTTTGTCAATTTTTAAATATGAGTTGGTTTGTTATTGTTGTTGTTTCATAGGAATTATGTATTCTGTATATTAATCTGTTATCAAATGTATGTTTTGCAAATATTTTAACTCATTTTGTGGATTGTCATTTCATTATGTTGATAGTGTTCTTTGATGCACAAAATTTTAAGATTTCGATGAAGTCCAACTTACTTGTTTTCTTTTTCTGTCTGTGGTTTTGATATAATCATTTTTATATGAATAGTTTCATTGAGTATAAAACTCCATTTTGGTCGTTATCTCCCTTAGTTATTTATAGACATTATTTTATTGTTTTCTGCCTCCATATTTTCTAGTAAAAGGGAGCTGTCAAATTAATTGTTGTCCCTTTGAATGTGATTATCTTTTCTTTTTTTTTCTCTTGCATATTCAGTTTGTTGTAATTTGACTAGGTGTTATTTATTTATCCTGCCTGGGCTTTTTAGAACTTCCTAAATTATTGCTTAATGTTTTTGATCAGATTTGGATAATACTTAGTCTTTACATCTTTAAATATGTCTCATTTTTCTCTCCTTTTTTCTGGTTACATGTACATTATGTCTTTTTGCTATGCCTACAAGTATCCTAACACTATTTTCTGTATTTCCAATACTACTTCTCTTTATTCTTCAGTTATATATTTTCTATTGACATATTTCCTAATTATTGACAATATATTCTGCTATTTGTAATCTGCATTAAACTTATACATTGAGGTTTAAATTTCAGATAATAAATAAGTATTTTATTTCTAGAATATTTATATTAATTGATTCTAATCCCCAAGTGAAATTTTTCATTATTTATAATCTATGTTCTCATTCTCCATCTCTTCATCTATTTTCATGAACAAATTAGTCATATTCATTTGAAAGCATTTGTCTGTAAGTCCAATATAGTGGTTATTATGGAAAGGGGTGGTCATTTGTATTTTCTATTTTTGACTTTTTCTCCTGGAATTTTATGTGAAAGATTTTGTCTTTTAGTACACCTTGTAGTTTTTTATTAAAATCCAATTTGTTTTTATAATACATTGCAGAGGCTATAAATTATGGTATATTTCTCCAGAAAGAGTTTACCTTTTCTTTGCTAGGAGATAGTATAGAGGCTAATCACTATAAACCATTATAAATTTGAGTTAGGCCAAGACTAGTTCCCATTTTGATAAGGCCTATTTGTTCTTGTTCTTCTAAGGGTTTTTACTGAGAGCCTGATGTGGGTTATCAGCACTCTGATGCCTTTAATAAGACAGGTTTTATTTTGTATTTGATCTGACTCTTCTATCCAAGAACACTGTTCCACTGAGAATTATTCTGTAATACTCAAAAGCAAAAGTGCATGACATGGACATTTTAAAGCATCTGTAAATATAATCTCAAGCATTACTCCAAATTATGGGCAAATCAGGAAAAGTATTTTTACAAGTTTTTACTTATAAAATAATGACAAATTATTACATCCACTTTTTTAGTTACATCAAGATTATGAATAATTAAAATAAAATTATCTTATAAATCTTTGATATCTTCTATAATGGGGATTGGAATCTCAAGTTGCCATATTACTACAGGTACAGTTGATAGGCTTTCTATTTCCTTAATCAAACATATATTTCAAAGCATGAAAGCATCCAAGAAAGGGAAAAAATTACCTTTGTAAAACCTATGCAGTTTGCCTTAGAGAAAAGAATTATGCTATCACCTCAACTTTATACACAATGTCATGACCCATTCTTTTAGTGCTTTATCCTTGCTAGTTTCAGTTATTTGTAATATAGTTTTAAATATAGAAATA
The DNA here is from genome assembly GCF_048565385.1 of Saimiri boliviensis. Taxonomy (NCBI): domain Eukaryota; kingdom Metazoa; phylum Chordata; class Mammalia; order Primates; family Cebidae; genus Saimiri; species Saimiri boliviensis. The sequence continues at coordinate 17,977,148 of NC_133453.1, read as the reverse complement.
AATAAAGGCTTTTCTGAGCAGAGAACAGAGCTATAATATAGTACATAATTTATTATTTTGTAGAGAGCAACAGAATCCTCTTCAGATCAGTAGTATCAACCTAGGATAGTGTGTGATATTAACTTCCAATTCCATAAACTGAGCTGTCTAGTTTTTCCTTAGGGAACATCTGATCTTTTTAGGTTGCAATGAATTAAAAATTAGAGAGAAGTCAATGGAAAGTAGGAGGCTTTGTAGAAGCAACATATAGACAGTGGACAGATCATCTCATGGAAAGACACAGAATAGGACTTGAAAACTGGGACACAAGAAATGGAGCCAAAATGGCATTCACAAGAAATAGAGCCAAAAAGCCATTCACATGACAACTGTTCTCATCTTCCCCACTGTCTTATATGAGAGAATAATAAATATTTTTTTCTAATAATGTCCTCATATCCTGTAGAAACAGTTCAATTATGTTTCTGTGTTACATTTATTAAGTAATATTTTATGTTTTATATGGATTTATGCCAGTTCATATATCCTGAATTTCTCATTTCAGTGGGATATGAATTAAATGAGATGTTGTTTATTGACTTCTTTGGGGTGAGTGTATAAGGAGAAAAAAAGGAGGAGAAAGGCAAAAGTACTTGAGTTAAATGATCAGAACTGTTCAATTTGTGTAGGACCCTCATCCCAGTATTTAGTTAATTTTTTTCTGCAACTGTATAAAAAGTCATAAAGGATTTTTTTTTTTGCTTTCAAGGATTTTTGAATCAATATGTTCCATTTAAAGTTCTTTTTCTGCTTTGTTAGCACCAAGGTGATGTTTCCACAAATTAGAATGTTGGAAATGATAGCTGCTTAGTTCCCTTTTTTTTTTTTTGAAGGTATTGTTTATTACTGTTAAGGAGATAATACATGCTCTGCACATTCCTCAGATGAGCTCATCTGATGTAAAATATAATGTTCCCCAAATCTTTTGTTCTCTGAATAACTCTATGATTTAAATAAGTGACTCAGAGGCAGAGAAGAAAGGAAGGAAGCGAAAGTACAATTTAAAAAATAACTACTTAACTCCTACTTCAACTTCATGTCCTTGTTCAATTGTTTCTTTCTCAGAAAAAACTTCTCTTTTAATTTATCCAGTTCACATCATCCTCTGAGAAAATATCATAGCACCGTGGACTTTTCTTCACGGGTTTTGCTAAGTTTGCAGTTTCACTTTGTTGATGTCCCGTCGGTAGTGTCAGTGTCTGCATCAGTCTAGGCTGTATGCCAGATAGACTTTACGACGGGCCCAAAGACCCCTGCTTCCTGGTATCCATGCTCTTGTGTAGTTCTGTCCCCTTGAGTAGGCACTGCTTCTATAAGATGCTTCTAATCAATACAATATGGCAAAGGTTATGGTTTATAATTCTTATGATTACGTTATGCATGATTGTAACTTCTGTCTCGGTAGCAGACTTTCTCCCTTGCTGGCTTTGATGAAACAAGGTGCTATATTGTGAGCTACCCTATGGATAGGCTTATCCAAAAAGGAACTGAAGAGAGCCTCCAGCTGACAGTCTGCAAAGAACAAAGGCTTACAGTCTAAAAACCTACAAGGAAATGAATCCTACTAACAGCCACTTCAGTGAACTTGGAAGCAGGTCCTTCTCCAGGCAAATTTCCAGATGAGACCTCATGCTGGCTGATACCTTCACTGCAGCCTTGTGAGAGAAGGGGAGCTCTTGGAATGTTATTTGGGAAAAGGAAGATGGAGTAATAAGGATATTCTCCGCTCACCAGACCTCATGATGCCTACGTAGAGCTCAGTTATGCCTATTCTTTCAGTTGCTATTCTAACCTCGTGACAAGAGGTCTTAAAGAGAGATGAGGAGGTAAATATGAAAAGAATGGAATGATCCTGATGCTATGGTTTGGGGCCCTCTTCCGGGTGGACTGTGAGGATTTCAGGAGCCTAGGAAAGGCAATTCATCTACCTGCTGAGATCTTCCTTCCTACCTGTCCAGCATTCTGAGGAGGTGGGACAGCCTCAGCACTATTATTAATAGTGAGAAGTGTTATTTTCACTATGAGATCTGTCTGCTCTGGATACAGCTTAGCAATTTTCAGATGATTTCTCCCACAACCTAGTGTTACAGCCTCCTACCACTTCTTCACCGGGAATGGCATCCTGCAGGGGTCAGTGAGGACAAATTAGCTTTGCATTCAAGTGGCCTAGAGCCTTCTCCATGGTTCCATTTTCTTAAACACTGGGGTATGCTCTTCCTTTAGTGATTCAATTCAATTCAATTCAACTCAATTCCACGAATGTTTACTGAATACCTACTTCGTGCTGGCTTTGTTTCAAATATCTTGAATAAAGCAAAAAAAAAAAAAAAAAAAAAAAAACCAAAAAACCAAAAAACCCAAAATCCTTCCTAAGCAAAAGCAGCTTACTTTCATTTATTTTTTATTCTTATTTTTGAGACTATGTCTCTCTCTGTTGCCCAGGCTGGAGTGCAGTGGCGCAATCTCAGCTCACTGTAATCTCTGCCTCCCAGGTTCCAGTGATTCTCTTGCCTCGGCCTCCCCAGTGGCTGGGACTACAGGCACATAGTGCCACACCCAGCAAATTTTTGTATTTTTAGTAGAGACAGGGTTTCACCATGTTGGCCAGGCTGGTCTCGAACTCCTGACCTCAAGTGATCCACCTGCTTCAGGCTCTCAAAGTGCTGGGATTACAGGCATGACCCACCTTGCCTGGCCAAGCAGCTTATTTTCTGGTGAAATGTTTAGATGAGCAATAACATGTTTTGTGGCTTCTCCGGTTTGTAAAGTGGCAAAGATATATCCACTACAAGTATCAATGCAGACATGAATATATTTAAGATTCCCAAATTCTGGGATGTGAGTGACATCCATTTGCCAAAGGGCGTTAGGTAGGAGGCCTCGAGGGTAGGAAAAAAAAAAAAGAAATGTTTAGGTAATACATATACTTAACAACTTCAGCAAATAGAAAGGGTAGGTGTGATAGAGAAAGAAGGACATTGGACAGTTTGAAATATTAAAAAGGTGCTTCAGATAAGCCTCCCTGAGAAGAATAGAACAAATAGATTATAGAGGTTGGACAGACAGGCATGTGGTTTTCTGGGGCAAGAGTGCTTCTGATGCTGTGGAGGCCATAAGATGTCCTGTGTCTGGTAGTTTTGAGAACAAAAAGGAGACGTGCCTGCCAGGAACAGAGGAGGTGAAAGAGAAAGTGGTAAACGATGAAGTCAAAGAGGGGAGGGAAGGGGCAGACACAACATGTTCTCGCAGGTGATTTATTCCTGGTGTTCACTGTAATGAAACGCAGAGCCAGCGCAGGGTTCAGAAAGGGGAGCATGACGTGTGCTAATTTACATTCTAAAAGGATGACTCAAGGAGGCATCCGTCTGTGCTGTCTGCCCTGGTGATGAGCCTCTGGTCTCTGAAGAAACCTCTTTTACTACCTTGTCCACCAGGGTCTCTTTTCCTCAAATGATGGACATGCCCACCTCCAGCCACCACCTTTGTATTTTTCAAACTGTCAGTTTCTCACTAAGTTTCAACCCAACCACGCCCTTCTCTTGGGCCAGGCTCCTTCTTTGTCCTAGGCATGGCCTGTTTATTGCTGCTCACCTCACAGCTCCCAAAGGTCCCCATCTCCCTTTCATCCACCTGCATTTCCCCACGCCTTCCAGGTGAGGCTCAGGCTTCTTTTCCGAACACCTAAGACCACAAATCACACTGAATTTTTTCCAAATTGCTTCACACATTTTAACGAGACTTCCTTACCTCAATCGTAAGTTTCCTCGATCCCGGCATATAATATGCCCCACATCACCATCTTCATCCGTCAGTATTTACCATGTCTCAGGTACTGGGCTACATGCTACAGATAAAAGGCAAGAAAAAAATCACATAGACATTTTGCTCAGAGACTTACTGCCTATATTAATTATTTATTGCTGTGTAACAGGTTACCATAAACAGTAGGTGTTTAAAAAATTTATTATTTCACAGTTTCTGTGGGTCAGGAATTTCAGCATGGCTTAGCTAGGTCCTCAGCTTATTAACCTTCGGCCCATTTCAGTTTTTCCATATAAGACAGTTTCCATATGAAACAGTTATATATAACTTTTTAACAAAATGTCTGTGAAACACATTAACTCTAATTTTCTTGAATGACAAATTGATTTTCTCAAAAAGAAAGTGGGATTAATACTTGTCTCATGCTATAGGTGAGGAGAAAAAATTTAACATCACATTGTCTTTGATAGAAATATTAACTGATACTCTCACAGATGATCCTTGGACATACAGATATGAATTGGATACATGTCCTCATCAACATATGTGTAGAAAATAAAAATGTTAAGATAAAGGCCCATGCTATGTAAAAGATCTTACATATAAGACACTAATTTGATTACATTTCAGATAGTGTAAAAGGTGAATCCACAGTCCATATAAATTTATCGGTTGAGTTTTATTTGATTATTGAAGTTGTAGGACCACCAGAAAGAGAGTTCTAAATTTTGGGTTATTAACTTTAGCAAGTCCCTTGGTCTGTTACACTTATTGTTTAACTTCCAGTCAGGTACAAGGTCCAATATTTTAAAATTCAACATTTGAAACATTAAAAACGTTTGTATGTATACACACACGTGTACAAACACATACACACACACCCATACACACAAAAAAATAGCATATCTTGGACCCATTTGCTCAGATTCTTTTGTGGGGATTGAGTTTATCAATCTTAGCACAACCCAACAGAAATGGTTGTGTCCAGGTCTCCTGAGTCGTTTCCCTGAGCTGAATGGTGTATGGGTTACCTAGGGTTGCCATGACAACATTCTACCAACTGGATGGCTTAAATACTAGAAATGTGTTGCTCCGCAGTTCTGGATGCTGGAAGTCTGAAATCAAGGTGTCAGAAGGGTTGGTTTCTTCTGAGGGCTGTGAAGGAGACTGTGTTTTATGCCTGACCCTGGCTTCTGGTGGTTTGCTAGTAGTTTTTTGCATTTCTCGGCTTGTACAAACATCACTCTGATCTTTGCCTTCATGTCCATATGTCATATCCAGTCAGATGGAATCATCATTCTACTCCAGTATGATGACCTCATTTTAGTTTAACTGATTATATCTGCAATTACCCTATTACAAATAAGGTCACATTCTGAGGTTCTGGGGTTTAGGGCTTCAACATAATAATTTTGGTGATGGGGACAGAATTCAATGTATAACAGATGGGTTCATGGGGAAATGAGGTGCTTGAGTAAGATGTTTCTTGGACGCATTGAAATGGTTTGAATAAAACAAACTCATTCCATTTTCTAAATAGTAAATATTAAGTCACAAACTATGAATGTTGGAGTTAAACAAATGGAGGTGAGAAAAAATTATGCATATTTTCTTTTATTCACATTGAAATATTAATAATATTTAAAAACTTCAGGATTCAACACTATTTGATGTAAAAGGTAGCCTCTGGCCTCACCCTATCAGGTATGTCTGTGGAAGGCAGAATAATGGCCCCTAATAATTTCCATACCCAAATAATGGGAACCTGTACATATGATACATTTTAGGGCAAAAACAAGTTTGTAGATATGATTAAGGTTAAGGACCTTGAAATGGGGAGATTATCTTGGTTTATTCGGGTGCATTTAACCTAATCACACAAGTTCTTAAAAGCAGAAAACCTTTTCTGACTGAAGTCAGAGGGAGTTGAGACTAAGGAAGACAATTCAGAGGAGACACAATATTGCCAGCTTTGAAGATGGATAAAGAGAATCAAGAGCCAAGGAGTATGGGCAGCCTCTAGAAGCTGGAAAAGTCAAGGGAACCAATTACCTTTTTGAGCTCCCAGAAAGGAGCACAATCCTGCCGACATCCTGTTTTTAGCTTAGTGAGATCTGTGCCAATCTTCTGATTTCCATAACTATAAGATAATAATCTTGGGTTGTTTTAAGCCACTAAATTTGTGGTAATTTGTTATAGCAGCCGCAGAACACCAATATACTCTCAGCGCAGACTGCACACGCCTGTCTGCATAATGCTTAGCACAGCCCTCTGTACACAGTAGGTTCTGTATAAATGATTTTATAAATATTATCAATGATGAATCACAAAGCTGTTTTAGTAAAACAGAAATTGTACTAATCTGGGTTTTGTGCATTGGTAGCTTTCAGGATAAGCTAAACGTGTTTAGAAATCTGAATTTAAGTTCTCCCTGGCTTCTTTGTTATTGTTTTTTTTTTTTCTCTTTCTTTCTTTCTTTCTTTCTTTCTTTCTTTCTTTCTTTCTTTCTTTCTTTCTTTCTTTCTTTCTTTCTTTCTTTCTTTTTTGAGATGTAGTCTTCCTCTGTCACCCAGGCTGGAGTGCAGTGGTGTAATTTCAACTCACTGCAACCTTGGCCTGGGTTCAAGCAATTCTCTTTTCTCAGCCTCCTGAGTAGCTGAGATTACAGGTGCATGCCACCACACCTGTTTTATTTTACGTATTTTTATTAGAGATGGGGTTTCACCATGTTGGCTAGGCTGGTTTCGAACTCCTGACCTCAAGTGATCCACCTACCTTGGCCTCTCAAAATGCTAGGATTACAGACATGAGCCACTGTGCCTAGCCTCCCTGGCTTCTTAAGTGGAGGAGCTGTGTCTCCGTTTTGCTTGAATCAATGCTACCAACAAAAATACATGTTTGGCCTCACAGAAAATATGTTTCATTAAGTTTGTCAAATTTAATAGTTATCCATATGTCCTGGATGAGTCTTTCACTGAGGGATGAGATAGGAGAGCGGACTTTGTTTTGAAGATGGGAGCGAGGTCTTTGGGGTCAGCAAGGAATGTGGGGCAGCTTGGCTGAGTTGTTTCAGTATTTTATCAGGTTCCCTAGTGAGTCAGTCTCAGCCTGAATATCAGAAGCAGGTGGTAAAAATTATAATAGGAGAACCTTCTACAATGACAATACAGGGCTCGCAAGCAGACCCTGAAAGTAGCCAGCATCTCTGCAGGAGAAGACACTACTGCAGATAAAAGCAAGCAATGACGTTCCCACTGAGAAAATTATAATGTTGAGAACCTAGCCAGGGTTCACCAGGGTATTTCTCAGCAGCCAAGGAGTATTGAAAGAAAGAGATAGTTTGTTATTACCTCAATGAGAGCCTAGTCAATTTCCCTCCCTTGATTATTTTCCCTTGAGGATGGCAGGTAATAAATACGAGGCAGCCTTATGAAATGAGAACAAGGTGATCAGGTGCTTTTGGTAGTTTTTTGAGGGGTCCATTCTCCTGCTTTTTTTTGTCTCCTATTTTAATATTATCTTGCCACATTTAGTTCTTGGTGAAGAAATTCAAATCCCACAAAAAAAAAAAATTAGGGGGCTGAAATAGTTGACACTAAAGCAGGAATGTTAATTTTCAGAAGAGTGTTTTTTTTTTTCTCCCCCCTAGTGACTGCTAAAGTCCTCTTTGTTTTACCCTGGTATATTTTAAGATGTATTTTATTCATCAATGAATTAGTCAGTGATAAGATCAGTATTGTAAAAATAACAGAAAGCATAACTAAACAGAACAACACATACATTTGTTTCTCTGTTCTCCATTTCAAAGAAACAAATGACCACATAACAAGATGACATCAGTATACTATTTTACTTAACAATTTTTTTAAAGCCACTTTTGATGTCTGCTGTATTACCAGTACAGAAGGTACAGTTTATAACAAGGCATCACATTCTATATACATTGGAGATATATATTTAAAATAATGGCCCAAAGCCATTATAAGATCTTCAAATAAACAGCAAAGATTGACACTTTTTCTTTATTTATGCATAAAAGAGAAATAATGGGGAGTAGTGCATTTTAGAGAGACATTTTTCATTAAAGGTGACATTAAAGAGGGTATCTACCTCAGTCAATTGTCCCACCGCATACTCTGTTTTCAGGCTGAAAACTTTGGTTCTTCCCTTTTTCATGCACTTCTCATCCAATTCATTAGCCAACATCATTGATTCTACCTTTAAATGCATCTTATCACCTTTAGTAGAAAATCCTCAGACCCAGCCACATCCATGTCCCACCTGCATCACTGCAATACCCTCCCAATATGTCCCCCACTTCCACACTTGCCTCACTATAGTCCACAGGGCAGCCAGTGTTACCCTTTATAACGTAATCGATATCACATCATGCTTCTGCTCAAGACCTGCTGTGCCTCCCTATTTCACTCAGAGGAAAATCTGAAGTCCCTACCCTATCCGGCAAAGCCTGTATGATCGGCCTCTCTGCTACCCCTCTGACCGCATGCCTCTCCCCATCATACACTCCAGCAGCTCTGGTTTCCTTGCAGGCTCCCACTTTTGGACCTTTGCACCTGCTATCTCATCTACCCCAAATATCCCAATCCCCCAACATATACACAGAGATAATTCTCTCATTTCGTTTATGACTTCTGCAAAACCTTCACTTAGTCAACAAGACTTTCCTTGATCACCCTTTCTAAAAATGCACTGCCAGCCCCTCATTTTTGTATCTTCCATCATAGTGCTTATTGCAACTTGATGTATCATAGATCATGCACCTAATTTAATTGATATTATGACATTATCAAATTAAATGTTTGATCTAGTAATTAAATGTATATATGGGTATGTGATATATATATCTAATAATAATATATAATATTAGTTGTATATTCACAGATAATATATTTGTTATAATTATATGATATATAATTTATATATATTATGCACACATATATATTTAGTTGCTGATTTATTATTTCACTTCTCAATTAGAAGGTAAACTTCTTGAGGATGGAGAGTTTATCTGTTTTGTTTGCCACTGCATTTCCAGCACTCATAACAGCACCCAGCACACAAAATATGCTCAAGAAACTTTTGTCAAATAAATATATGACTGACTGTGAATGAAAGAGCCTTGTTAAGCTAATGATGCATAGCCCAAAGAACAATAGACTGAAATAAACTCAGTTAATGTTCACTTAACAAGAAATGTTAACCTAATAGAAAACACCATTCCCCAAGTTCATTGATAATTTATGTTACTAGAAAATTTCTTGATTTATTTTGTATTTTCTTTAGAATATCAACCCTGATATGACAGATAAACTTTAGCTCCTTGGAAGAAAAATGCTATGCTAGTAAAGTCTTGGGGTAGGTCATTTCCAAAGATGACCACCAACAATGCCTCTATCCCTCAAAACTGGCTGGTCCTTTGATTTTTTTCACTAATAGAGTTTGATGGAATAGAGTGATGTTTGACCACTTCCAGACCTAGGCATTAGGAAGTGTTTCAAGCTTTCATTTTAGTCCTTTTGGAAGCAACTCAGTGGGTACAGAAGTTTAGACTAGATTACCGAATGCTGAAAGTCCATAAATAGGAGAAAGAGGATATGTCAGCAAAAACTGATTTACACAACAGCACAGTCAACAGTAAGACAGCAAGATAGGAGAGAGGCTGTCTGGGATCCTCTAGCACCAATTGAGCCACCCCAGCCAATACCCCAAGAAACTAACTCCTAGCCCCTCAAGCCATCCCAGTGGAGGCCCCAGATATTGTGGAGCAAATGCAAGCTATTCTTTCAGAACCATTCCTAAATGCCAGACCCATACAATTATTTTCAAATAAAATGGCTATAATTTTGAACTGCTAAATTTTGGGGTGCCCTTTAAGTAGCAATAGATAAATGAATCCAGTTTGACATAATAAATAACATTGAGAAATTTAGACATCTGAAGTTTACTCTTTGAAAATTTAATCATGCTTAGTAAAATCATAATTATGTGTGGATTTATTCACAGAGAGAGAGAGAACTCACTCATGTGTATGTATGTATATATATATATGCACATACATTTGTATATGTACATTGTAAATATATCTACACATTTTCTTATCTCTTCATTTTATTAAAAAGGTTAATATAAAATTAAATTAAGTACTACACTGATAACACCTTGGAAATTATAGTTTATTCTTTTCATATAATATCATGAAAGCCTTAAAGTTTTCAAATTTAATGCATTTAACTGTTTTATTTACTTGTTAGTTTATTTTATTAATTTAATCATTATTGTCAAAACAGTGACAAATGTCCATGGCTTGGAAAGTGTCTGAGAGAGGCCCTCTGTGGTATAATAACATGTACTTTGCCCCTCTTCTCACATGATATTAAAATCTGACTTGGCTTAGATTTATTTCAAAGCAGCTTTTCCAAAGTCAGTTCTTCTCAGCTTTGTAGAAAGGAGCCACGCCCTTCCGCATGTGACTGCAGTGTGCTCCTAGAGTTGATTTTGAGATAAGTTCAGAGGGTATTAGCTAATCCTGCTTTATTACAAGAGGAACCTGAAAATCGAATGTATTTAAGAAATTGCATTCCTATACCATTTTGCAGAAATGAGTGAGAGCAAGAATGTGGGTCAGAGAATGGTGCCAAGAAATCAAATGGCTCTGTGATGAAGCCCCACGAAGATTAGGAACCACTGGTGTAGATAATTTCCACTTCTTTTTAACCATACATTTCTTTTGGAGAATCTGCGAAATACACCTTGGCTGGTAGTTGGGATTAAATTGGATCAAGACACGTAAAAAGCTGCTCAGGGTCTTAGAGAGATTATGGTGCTGTAAGGAAGTTTACTTTATTGATCCTATTTTATTACTTTGAAAATGGAAAAACCATGCTTTTGTCAATCATGTGAAATAGGAAAGCAAAATCCAAATAGTTGGTTTAGTTTTCTCAAAGTAAGGAAAAATAATTCACAGCAAAAATGAAAAATGAAAGTTCTTTCAAGTGACTCTTATTACCAGTTAGAAATATATTTTTGTTATTTTCTTTTGAAAGGAGAAAGACTATCAATTTGATCATATAAAAGACTACTAATTTCATTCTTAATAAATATGCATATGTTAATTAAATATGGTGGCTTATATATAGTTAATTATGATGTGTTATCCAATGTCAAGCACTGTTATATAAGATGAAACTCAAAAACTTGTTTTTAATTTATAAAACTATCTATGTTACTCTTCAAGTATTATTGAACATTTATTCTTTAGTCTGTATGCGTTTTTTGAATTTTAGTAGTATTTTAAAACCTAAAAATAATTTATTCTACTTCACATCTGCAACTTAAGTATTATCTTCACACAGCTTTCAGCCTGAGAATGCTTTTTTCTTCTGAAAAATTGGAAAATTCAGAAAAACATAAAAAAGGAAGCCAGGACACACATACTTTCTCTTTTTCTCAGAGGATGTCAATCCTATCAGTTGTTAGATATACATTCAGATATTTGGATATCTGTTTATTTTAAAATTGAACAACCTAAGACACAGTGTATTAGTCTATTTTCACACTGCTATAAAGATACTTCCTGAGACTGGGTAATTTATAAACAAAAGAGGTGTAATGGACTCATAGTTCTGCATGGCTTGGAAGCCCTCAGGAAACTTACAATCATGGTGGAAGGAGAAGGTGAAACAAGAAATATCTTACATGGCAGCAGAGAGAACAGAGCATGTGAAGGAGGAACTGTTGATCACTTATAAAACCATCAGATCTTGTGAGAACTCACTCACTATCATGAGAACAGCATGGGTAAAACTGTCCACATCACCAGTCACCTCCCACCAGGTCCCTTCCTTGACATCTGGAAATGACAATTCAGATTACAATTCAAGGTGAGATTTGGGTGGGGACACAGCCAAACTATGTAACACAGAGTATTTGAAATTGCTGTGTTCACTCAAAACAATGTAAGCAGTTTTGCAAGTCATTATTGTTTCAGTTTCACATTTAGTGACTACATATATGTCCATTTTGTGAGTAGGCTGTCACATATTTAACCAGTTCTCTTTTGTTGAACGTTTAGGTTGTTTTGCATAATGCTTACTGTAATTAACACTATGACAAGTGGTCCTCATATATAAATTTCCTTGCTCATCTTGAATTGTTTCCATGAGATAGACTCCTTAAAGGAGGCTTGGGTCTATTAGTATGAATCAGGAAACTCTCTCAGCCTTATTATGCAAACTGTAAAAACAATCTCACAGTAAACAGAGTATGGCAAAAGACACTTACTATCCCTAATTTAAAACCATTCTAAATTCTATGGCATCTGGAGGGATGGGGGTTTTTAGGAAGAGGTAAACCTATAGTCCAAGTTCAAAGGCACAAAGTAACAGAAAAGATCTAAGAATTCAGTCTGATTGGCATTTTGGTGTCAAGAGACTAGTGGCAAGGGAGGTAGGGCCAGGTGAAGAAGGGACTCAGATGTCAGGCAAAGACATAGTCTTATTCTGCAGAAGATAAGCCGTCAGAGGAGCATATACTTACGTGCAATAGGAACCACTTTTCATTGGAAAAAGAGTAACTGAGAAGCTGGAGGACCACCATTAGAAGTAGGAGGATAGGTAGGAGCTGATTATAACAGTTCTAGGACTGAATTAGAGCAGGTGGAAACAGAGGGAAGAACACAGTTTATGAGTTTGAACGAAAAGGCCTAGGGCTCAATGTTGGAAGAAAGGGACGGTGGGGGTTGTGGGGATGGAGAAAGAGAGCGTGTGAGAGTGAGAGGAAGAGAGGTTTTGGTTCAGGTCTGCTGAGGAGCAGCCGCCATGATGGGATTAGACACAAAGAGATTTCACGGAAAAATATCCATATGGACTAAGGGGTGAAGGAGCAGGAATAGGCAGACCACCGTGAAATTCTATGAAAGGGGAGAAGGAAGAAAGGATTGGACAGGAAGAGCTTCAGACTATAGCACAGGTCAAAGGAAGTTTTGGCTGTGCTGGTGTACAGTATTTGAGCAAATATTGCCCCTTGGAAGAGCCCCACCTCAGGCAGGAACAAGCTGGCTAATATCCCTTTATGTTCAGTCACTGGTGAAAGCAACTTTTAGAGAGCCTGGCCTCCATGCTAAGCTGGCAGTGGGCCCCACAAGGAAGCAGCTGGGGCTCAGTCAGCAATGCCCCCTCCCACAGCAGGGTCCCTTGAAGCACATCTGAGCTTCACACATCCATGGCACCACGCTGTTAACTGCTTTCTGGCCTGGGTGGTGCATGAAGAATGCTGAGTGTAAAATCAATCCTTGATGTTAGCCAAGAGTATAATTAAGCAAGGTGGGGAAAATCATTTCTTGTTTGAGAAGAAAATACAATGTTACAGAGAGAGAAGGGACACTTAATCAGGCAGTCCTATTTTGCTTTCTGACACTATCAATTTATAGCTTTGGGACTTTGAAGGAGTGATCAAAATCTGTTATTCTCAATTCATAGTTTTTTATTCATAAAGTGGGAGTTAAGAATACATACCTCACGTAGACTTTCTGAAGATTATTTGAGATCTCAAATACACGCCATTGCTCTTAGCACATGATAGATGTTCAGTGGTTATTAGTTTCCTAGTAACTGGCAGATTATCTTATTGTTTCAGACTTGTGACATAGCCAGAGTGCATAGGTATAAATTGTTCTTTCTAGTTTGCTCAGTGCAAAAACTCTTTCAGCCATAGAGCTTATGAAGAAGCTATTCATTTATCTTCCTAACATGCCCATTTTATATTCTGAATTTCACACCATTAATAGATAAAACCTCAGGAGCTAAGAAGATGCTTGTCAGAAGAGCCACAGGGAAGTGCTTCTATTGACAAAATGGCCAGAAGTGCTGGAACACTCTGCAGACTTTACAATTCCAGATTAAGAAATTCTGGGTGTGGCTAATGCGACCTTATTTAAGTAAAAACCACGGGTCTTATAAACTATGATTTTTTTTCTTTTTTTTTGAAATGGAGTTTCGCTCTTGTTACACAGGCTGGAGTGCAATGGCACGATCTCGGCTCATGGCAACTGCCACCTTCTGGGTTCAAGCAATTCTCCTGCCTCAGCCTCCCGAGTACTGGGACTACAGACGCGAGCCACATGCCCAGCTAATTTTTGTATTTTTAGTAGAGACGAGGTTTCACCATGTTGATAGTCTCAATCTCTTGACCTCGTGATCCACCCGCCTCAGCCTCCTAAAGTGCTGGGATTATAGGCGTGAGCCACAGTGCCTGGCCCATAAACTACGATTTTTAACAGTCAAGATTGGCAGTAAAGTTACTGTAAGCTCAGGTTTTAATTTTTCCTATATTATCCAGATACGTGGGGATAGGCCTCAGGCACTGATAGCTTCATAAAGCTCCTGGTGATTTTATTGTGTATTTTAATTTTATTTTTTACGGCTTTTATTATTGTTTTGAGAACCATTGATCTTGACCAGTAGTATTGCCTTCTCAAACAGCAACAGAATCACTGTTAAACATTTAGGTATATTTGTTTAGATTTATCTTTAAGTGTAATTGAGATTTAAAAAAACAAAAAACATGGTCTTCTCAATACCATGGAGCTCCTCTACTGGAAGCCCAAGAGGATTTGGCAAAAGAGACCCTTGGGAAGGTAGGTACTTAATGGCATGTAACTTACCTAAGGCAACAGAGACTCAATAGCCTCTCCAGAGTTGGCCTTCTAAGTCTAATCTCAGCAGCTCACCTCACACACTGTGTATGAGGTATGGGAGGAAATAACTTCTCCCTCCTCTCCTGCTAACTGTCAGAAACTCAGGGTTTCCACAGTATATCTTGTAGTGAAACATCTAAACCCACCAAATTTGAAAAATAGCTTTGGAAAAAATATAATATCTACTCAGCAATATACAAACTTTACAGAACAACGTTAAAACAAGACAGAATTTAGAATTGTGTAGAAGAAATAACTTGGCTTGGTTATCTTTTTGCTCTTTCAGGTATCTGTGTGTCTCTCTGCCTGTAGAGAGGGTTCTGGTCTAGAATAACTTGCTGAAGGGAATGCTGAACTCAGACAAACAGGCACTGGGGAGCATCCAGTGCCCCTGACACCCTTGGGCATGACCTAAAGGTAATGGGACATGAATGAAGATAGAAAAAGGGATTTGACACAAATAGCTGTTTGCTACTTTGGCCAGGACTGAGGCTCCCGCGGTGTCTGTGTGTGCTTTTCATTTTCAGGCAAAACTCAACCGTATTTGTAAGAGCCTGAGGTCACAGAAATGCTCCCTGCTGGATTAGCTGTCTTGTCCTCCCCTTCACATTTTCTCTTGAGAGTTATAAGCAACCTGGCTTCACTCAGGCGCCAGTTTGGGTGGCTGACTTGAACCTTGGCCTTGAAATGAAGTAAAACGGATTGAGTAATGACCTAAGTGGCTATTCCAAACGTAAGCTAAACCTTGTTTGGAATGGAATTACCCTCCCTCTTTGAACTGTCTCTCCACCAGGTTTTTTAGGAATCATTTACTGAGTCCCTGCTACATGTTGAGTTCTGCTGCAAACATGGAAACATAAAATGCAGAAAGACGCTTTGAAGGAGTTTACAGTATAATTGAGGACCCAAGATATGAAGGCTTATTTTTGTTTTTCTCTTTTATGTGTCTTCCTAATGTCGAGATAAGTATACTAGCATCAAGCAGATTTTAAAAGAAGAGAATAAAGTGATTCTAAGGTTTGTGGAAGGCTGGGGATGTTTATGAATGAAGTTCGAGAAAGGTTAGCAGAGAAAAAGCAGGAACTGCATTGCTTTTAGAATGAAAGTAGAATACTGGGCTTGCGTAAGTTTTGCCAAGAAAAGTGGCAAAAATTATGAAAGCAGTGGATGGAGGAATAATAAGGTTGGACTGGATCTTAAAGGCAATGAGTAACTACTGATTGTTTCTTCAGAGGTGAGGAAATGGAATGTGATAAGTGTGATACTTAGTCTTAGCAAAATAACAACATTTTAATATATGTATATGATAATAAATACAACAAATAACACTTACTGTGTGCATATTATATCCTGGATATTGCTCTAACTGCTTCTCATGGATGGAAATTACTTAATTAAGTAATAACCTTAGTGATAGTTGTTCATAATGTTCCATTTCACGGATGAGAAGTAGGAACTTGTAGGGAGATTTTTCTGGTGGTGATACATTGCCAGGATCAGGTGGAGCAAAGACACTGGGGCAGGGAAGCTGGGGTAGAAGTAGGCAAGATAACCAGACAAAGGCATTAAGCCCTGAGTCTAAATGAAGGCTGTGCTATCTGACTTATTTTCTTGGATGTCAAGAGAAAGTCACAGTAAATATTAAATGTAGAAAAAATAATCAATGTAAATAAAGCCCTATTTGGTCCATGAAAAGGCGCGAAGTCTCTCCTTTGTAAAGTCAAAGGACACCTAATTTCCTGACATTGACAGAGAAGCACAGATGTCACATTTCTTACAGCTCCTCTGAGGGTTCTTCAGTGTTCATTTTAGAAACTTTACTCTTGTCTGCCATTACCCATCAGGCAGAAATTCAACATTTGGTAAATGAGTGGTTCTTTTAGATTAAAAAATGAAGAAATTTGTATTACTTTTATTTACTTCTGCTTTAGACAAAATAGTATTATTTCCACTTATTTATGAAGTATGTTTTTCCTTTACTGACACATAGTATTTCGAGTATTTATGGGATATATGTCAGTATGGTTACATGCATAGAATGTATAATGATCAAGTCAGGGTATTTGGGGTATCCATCACCTGGACTATTCATCATTTATGTGTGGGCATCATTTCAAGTCCCCTCTTCTAGTTACTTTGAAATACAGAAAATATTATTGCTAAGTATAGTCACCCTATTCAGTTATCAAACATTAGAACTTATTATTTTATTAAACTGTATGTTTGTGTCCATTTACCCGTTTGCCTTCATCATCATTCCCACCTACCTACCCCTCCTTGATGCTGGTATCTATTCTATTCTCTGCGTTCATGAGATCAAGTTATTTAGCTCCCACATATGAGTGAGAAACAGTATTTGTCTTTCTGTGCCTGGTTTGTTTCATTTAGCATAATGACCTCCGGTTCCATCCATGTTGCTGTAAGTGACATGATTTTATTCTTTCTTATGGCCAAATAGTATTCCATTGTGTATATATAGCTCATTTTCTTCATCCAGTTGACCCTTGATGAGCACTTAGGTTGATTTCATATCTTTGCTATTGTGAAGAGTGCTGTGATAAACATGAGTAAAAGCATCCCTTTGATTTATTGATTTCTTTCTTCCTTTCTTTTCTTTTTTTTTAAAATGCTCATTAGGGAGATTGCTGGGTCGTACGGTGGTGTTATTTTTAGTTAGAGAAATCTCCATACTGTTTTCCACAGTGGTTGCGCTAATCTGCATACCAGCCAAGAATGTATGAGTTCCATTTTCTCCACATTCTCATATCTCTTTATTTTTATTTTTTGTCTTTTAATAATAGTCATTCTAGGTTGAGATAATATCTAATTGTGGTTTTAATTTGCGCTTCCCAGATGATTTGTGATATTGAACATTTAAAAAATATATTTGTCAATCATATCTATGTCTTCTTTTAAGAAATGTCTATTCATATTATTTGCCAATTTTTAATGAGGTTTTTTTTTTTTTTTTTTTAAACCGTTGAGTTCCTTGTGTTTTCTGGTTATTGGTCCCCAGTCAGATTGATAGTGTACTGTACATACAAATATTTTCTCCCATTCAAGAGGCTGTCTCTTTATTCTGTTGATTGTTTCCTTTGCTGTGCAGAAGCTTTTTGCTTTAATATAGTCCCATTTGTCTATTTTACGTTTTGTTGACTGTGTTTGAGATCTTAGCCATAAAATCTTTGCCTAGACTAATGTCTTATGTTTAAGTGTTTAATTAATCTTAAGTTGATTTTCGTACATGGTGAGAGATAGAGGAGTCCGGTTTCATTCTTCTGCACGTGGTTATCCAGCTTTACCAGAACCATTTATTGAATAGAATGTCCTTTCCCCAATGTATGCCTTTGGTAGCATCATCAAAGATTAATTGACTATAAATATTTAGATTTATTTCTGGGTTCTCTGTTTTGCTACATTGGTCTATGCATCTATTTTTATAACAATACTATACTGTTTTGGTTACTATAGCCTTATAATATGTTTTGAAGTCATGTATTGTGATGCCTCCAGATTTGTTCCATTTGCTTAGGATTGCTTTGCTTATTTGAGGTCTTTTGTCGTTCTATACAGATTTTGGGATATTCCCCCTACATTTGTGAAAAATTACTTTGGTATTTTGATAATTATATTGGTATTTTGAGTGCACTAAATCCATATCTAAGACATTCTAGGAAGTATTGAGAAAGATATTGTAGGCAACCATGTACCACTGTTTAGATCTATTATATTTTACCATATTTTCTTTATATAACTTCTTACTTTTTCTTTTAAATAGCTTTATGAAGTTACAGTTGACCTCTATTGCACATAACTGAGTATAACTTAAGTTTTGATCTACATTTACCTTTATAAACCCATCATTACTCTTACTTACCCATGTAGATTAGATTAATTAACTTTCTATCAAAATATTCTATTGTAGTGAAAAATTCAATAAAATTGAAGTTTTTGTCTTCAAAATTGAAGTATAAAATTAAAAACCAAAATTAAATTCCAAAGTTGAAGTTCAAAGCCAGCTTGTTTCAATATATCATGGCCACCATCTAAAGTGGCAAAAGAACATAAGTTTTAAACCCACCAATTGTTAATAGTAATTTTTTTATATGTAGGAGTATGGGTGATATTATTATATTTTGTTATTTTTATTTTTACTTTCCAAATTAATCATAATGAATATGTATTATTTTTATAATAAGAAAAACCAAAATATCAAGTTGAATTATTGGGTGTTTTACTATAAAACTATGTGACTAGGAAGTTTACAGGCAAATGTGAGCATGGAAAAATAATCCTAAAAGTGTGTATAAGCAGTTGAGACAAAATCCTTACTGAGTTGAGGACAGCATTAGGTATGGAGAGATTTTTCTTACTGTTTTATAACTTATGGTCTATATGTCAGAAACTAGAGCTTACTAGTTTTTATTCAGTGAGACTCTTCCAAATAGAACTGAAGGAATCCCATCAGATTTATGGTGATCTTCTAATAGGCACTTTCTCCAAGAAGATCACTGCATCTATTCATTCCATGAATGAAAGTGGTTATTTCGTTCACAAGGAAGCTGATAAGAGTTTTTTACACCAATCTTCTATACATTTTTCTCACTTGAAAATACGTATTCTTTTTCTCCTTTTTCTTGATGTGACTCATTTCCCATTGATTTTTCATTTTTAATAAAATTTTTCTAAGCACTTCAAGGGAAAGGTTATTAAATGCTTCCCTGAGTGCCCATAACTAAAGTAAAAATAGAGAGGCAGAATATTTTCCCACATTTTTCTCGTACTTGAAAAATGTTAAGTTGCATATTTTTGAAATATTTATCTTAGAGAAAACACAGAACTCATACATGGTGGACCAATTTGTCTGCTCCTTTGTTAAGGTTTTTACCATTCCAGAATGCTGACAAATTATGTTCTTAATTTATAAATTTATTTATGTTGGAGTTGCAGTGCCTTTGTAACTCACCACAATATGCTGTGGTAAGGACTGAATGCTAGAGCTGAAGGGGTCTGAGTGTGTTACTGTAAGTTAACATGAAGAATCTTTGTCAGAATGTATAATTTCGATGCAGAAAACGAGCTAAGTTTATATAGAAACTCCAATTCAACATCTTTCTTCATTTGAGGTGTTTTCTCGTTTGTATCATTGGCTTTCTGCATTGTCCTACCTCAAATCATACACACATATGCAAACCCATATTCTCTTGCTTGTGGCAAATGTGTACCTGCTTTTTCTCTTACTCAGAATTGCATATGCTACTTATATACTTACAGCCCAAATACTTTTAGGGTGTGTGAAATGTGGCAGTATTTCAAGCTATAATCAAATAATGTTAAATAGTGAAAACTGGCTTGTTGAATAGGATCACGTTTTCAAAAAGCTTTGTTCCATGGAGACATTTTGAATATGTGCTTGTCAGCCAGTATATGGCACATGTCTCAAGAAGTGTCAAAATACTAATTTTTAAAAAATGAACAAACATGTTATTGAAAAATGTGTTACTTGGAAATGGTTGTTGAATACTACTGATGCTTATTATTCTACAGAGAAAGGGAAAAACTTAATTAACTAACAGCATTGTAGTCTAATAATACACACCTATTTCTGTTTCTCAAAGGATAATACTAACAATTATCTTAGCAGAATTGAGTAGTAATATCGCTAAGATATGTTCTATAGTAATCGATTTTTAAGTGTTAAATAAGGAGAAAATAAATCTTGAGAATTAGTGTCTTTTTAAACAATGAGTAAATCATTGACATTTTAACCGCATTTTGAAACTATTTTCTTTTTAAATGGTATTTCCCTTTTTAAGAACATAGTTGATGAAAATTATGTCTAAAGCATCAAATTTTTTTCCAGATTTGTTCTTTCGTTGTGTTACATTTATGAATTTATAAAACAAAATTTTATTCAATTTTAATTCTACCAATGAGATACTGCATACAAAAGGAGTATTTGCAGATATTATAACTATATAGCCTCTATAATAGAAATAATCATTTTTACTATGCATTATGTTGTTCCGTTTTGTTGAACAATGTAATGAACACTCCACTTGACAAGAGAACACTCAGAATCGTGATGGCACAAAGACAGCGGTTGTTTATCGTTTCACCACCCAGTTTCTAAAGATCTGTCTTCACTCATGCTATTTTGCTTCAGGAGTCACACCACCATTGTAAAGGTAAGAAAAGAGACTCACAAAGAGAAAACAGCTTGTCCAAGGTCACTTATCAAGTCAGCAGCGGAGACAAAACTCAGTCACTTGTTCTGACTCTACCATGTCCTTTCACTTCCACATGCTCCCTTTCAAGAAAGGATGATGGGAGATGGAACAGGAAAAGAAGAGAGGCAGAGCATAAAGCCAGTATTGAGACTAAAACGTAACCACTCGTTCCACTGACTTGCATTAATTCAGATGGACTCAGGAAATTGTTAGAGACCAACAAATAGAGCAGGCAATCATGAATGAGGAAACTAACGGCTCTTGTGCTCTTACAAATGGGGATGTGGCCCATGGAGACCTGGGCCTCAGAGTTTTGGTTTCCTGTCCTGTTTTGTGCTTGTTTGGCAGAAGAGTTCAAAAGACAGAACTATGTGCCAAGAGAAGCTATCAGACAAGTGAAAAAGCAGATGCTCAGAAAAGATGATGATTTTGGCAGAGGGATTATTACTGGTTTGGTAGGTAGGATATGACCAAAGACCTCTACTGTTTTTGCTTTATTGTAGGAAAGGAATGCTGCCTAGTTAATAGACCACTAATATTCCCTACAGAGAAAAATGAATGTGTCATTTTAAATATAAAATTTTTAAATGGCAAGATTTGCTGGCAAGATTGAAAAGAAAAGGAGAGGCAAGGACAAGGAAGTAAAATAAGTTTTCTGTTTTTCAACCATAACTCATTATATTATTCAGATTATTATAGGTATCAGGATGTAATATTCCTGTGTGGATAGCACATAATGTCTGTTATTCTCTTATTATGAAAATTGTACACAACTAAAGGTCAGAGAAATACTGTTAGTTAGTAGTAAAACTAGGACAGGTTTATTTATTTTTATTCTTTTTTAAACAAAAAAGGGCTGGAGCAACTTCAGTAACACCCTCAGTGGCTGAAAAAATCGGAATCTCCACATGATTAGAGAGAGGGAGATGATGATACTTTTATTCTGGTGCTAAAAGAAAAACTTTAGATCAATTAAATTGATGGAGTTTAATTGAACAAAGAGTGATTCGTGGGTTGAGCAGCCCCTGAATCAAAACAGGTTCAGAGATTCTCTGGAGCTGTCACATGGTCAAGATTTATGAACGTAAAAAGGAAAACAATGTACAGAAAATGCTGGGTTGGTTACAGCTTGCCGTTTGCCTTCTTTGAACAGGGATTAAACAATTGGCTGCCTGTGAGTGGCTGAAACTCAGTGATTGGCACAAGAGTAGGTTAGGTCTGTTTACATGCCGTTAGGCTACAGTTTACCATGGATGAAGAAATCTTTAGGTGGAACTTAAAATACGGACGGAGGCAGCTTTCGGCTAAACTTAATTGAATACTGGTGATTTTAAAAGTATTGAATTTCAAAATGGAGCCTGAAAAAATATACTCTGCCTCCCATTGGCCCTGGCTCCTATGCCAACTATCTGTCTGTTAATGAAGGCTGACAGTCAGCTTGGCAAAGAAACCTGGAGATGCCGTTTTGTAAGGGCTTGGTTTGTCTTTGGCTTTACTTGCTTATACATTCAGGAAATCTTTATTAAGTGCTGAGAAAAGAATAGAACTTCTATCTGAGGAAATTATCAGGCCCAGAGAGACATTAAAAAATAGACAGCTATGATGCCCTACTTCCCTTCTTTTAAACTACATACTCACCTCTTCAAACTGGTTGCTAGCGCCCCAAGTAATTGTAAATTACTCTAAGAATGCAGTACCAGACACTGTAACTCACACTGTATATCTTAAAAATGTAAATCCAATTACTAATCAATGCTATTTCTGTAAACCAATGAAAATTTTTTAACAAATAACTTGATATCATCCCATTTTTCCCTTTTTGCCTTGAAAAACCTGCTTATAACAAAGACCAAATAGAGTTTATATTCAAGAATGGTTGGCTCTGAGCCTTCTGGGCAGCTGTCTTCACTTCAGATCAAGTAAACTCTTTAGAAAAGAAGGAGGGAGAAAGAAAGGAATAAAGAAAAAGAAAGAAAGAAAGAGGAAGAAAGAGAATGAGAATGAAAGAGAAAGCAAGGAAGAAAGAAAGAAGAAAGAAAGAGAATGAGAAAGAAAAAGCAAGGAAGAAAGAAAGAAAGAAAAAGAAAGAAAGAGAGAGGGAGGGAAGGAAGGAAGGAAGGAAGAAGGGAAGAGATGTAAGAGAGAGAAAGAGGTGGGAGGGAGGGAGAGAAGAGAAGAAAAGAAAAGAAAAGAAAGAAAACATAAGGGAAAAAAGAAAAGGAAACCTGGAGAGATTCCCTGAGTCACTTGGTCTGCAGCTGCTAAAACCTTTTGTCGGGTTCTTGTGCCACCCTATTGAAGAGTTCCCTAAAGACACAGAACTACTGAAGATTGGGCCTCTGCTTTGGCTTGTTTAAATACTTTACTGCTTTTTGGAAGAGGAAGAATCAAAGTGAATTTTATGGTTGGCTCCTTTACTGGAAAAAAGGAGGAGAAGCTCTTCGTGGTATTGCATAAAGAAGCATCTCTTTACCAGCGTGTGTGGGTTCTTCACCTTGGGTTACAAGAGTCCTAGTAAGCCAGAGTTATAAACAGATGGGGGTGAAGTCAGGGTGGATGGGCAAGAATGAAGAGAAACAAATGAAGTTTCAAGGCACTATGATTGTGTGAGCTCCTGTCCGCTTGAATCATATTATCTAGATGTTATGGGATCTCTGGAGTGTCAACTATTTCGGCTTGAAAACTCTGTGGCTGCAGCACTTTTGCCAAGTTCTGTCCTGCATCCAGGAAGAGTGAGGTATGCAGACAAGTGAAGGGTGAAGAAGAGTTTTACTCAGTGTTAGAACGGCTCAAAGGATTGGATAGCTCCTCTTGTAGGCAGCTTGTCTGGTCAAGTGTTTACGTCTTAGCAGAGAGGATGCCCTGGAAAGGGTGGCTTCTCTCCGCAGGCAAGTCATTCTGATGTCTCTGCAGGTCTGTGAAGCTCTCAGCAAGAGGCTAGCTCCTCTCTGCCAGTAGGCTGTCTCTGCAGCTCTCAGGGAAGGCTACTCCTCTCTGCAGCTGGTCCTCTGCTCCCATGGTCTCTCTGCCCTCTTACTTCTCTGACCATCCTCTGCCCTGCTCTGGCTGAGCCCAGGGCTTTTATGGACCTGAGAGGGGAAGAAGCGGGGCAGATTGGTTCATGGGCAGCCATGGGCAAGCCCAGAAGAGGTACCATGAGTCCCCACTCCGGTCCACAGGACTAGCAGCCCAGCACCCAGTCTTCCTGCCCTCCTTGGCCTGATGATGGGCCTTACTATGGACCTGCTCCTTTCTACCCAGGAATGAATCTCCCTCCCACTTCCATTCATGGCCCTGGGAACTGGTCTCCAAAGCCCACTCCAAGATCAGAGCAGGTGCTGGAAATGAAGAGAGGCCAGGCAGTGGGAGCAGACACTCTGAGCCTTCAGGGATGGGAGTTCTTCCTGGAGTCCCCAAGGGTGCAGGCTGCAAAGATGACAGGGTCCTGTGCCTGAGAGAGAGGCTGCAGTTGCACCCAGGACCTCCCTCCCTGCCAACTTAGAAGGGGCAGTGCTCCTGCTTGTCTCTGGCTCTTGCCTGCTTCCTGGGGCAAAGGCTCAGGTTTGCAGCTGTGGGTGCAGTGGGTGCAGCTGCAGCCAGGAGGGCAGCTCCTGCCTGCTTCCGGCCCTCCCTCAAGAGCACAGGGAGACTCGGATCCATGGCTGCAGTTTGAGTGGCTGTAGCTCTGCCCATGAGGGTAGGACTCCTGGCTGCTCTGTAGAACAGGAGGTCTGGGGTCTGCAGCTATGGTTTGGGTGGCTGCAGCACCCAAGGAGCTCCAGTTCCAATCAGAAGGGGCAGGGCCCTCACTGGTTCCATGTAGTGTGTAGCCCCAGCCGTCCTTCCCCACTGCAACTGGCGTGATGGCAGCAGCCACTGCCATCACAGATATTTGTCTCATTTTGTTATTTGCTAGAGAAAACAACAATTTCTTACAAAAAAGTTTTGAAGTTTAAAAATGAAAGGAGAATGTCCAAGTCTTCTGGAAATAAACAGCATTGACAGTCTTCTTTTGATTTAATTTCTGCTGCTTATTTCAAGAGGCATCCAGATGCTTTCCTTAATTGGATCCAGTTAAGATAGTCCTGATGGAAAATTCAGTATATTGGCCATAATTATTGAATTAGTGAATCACAGACATGATTAGAAAGAAATTAACATAGCCACCTGACTCTTGTTAAGGTTCTAATTGATTCTGGTTATTAAAGTTGTCCCAATTAAATTAGTGATGACCATCTCAACTCAACATTTCATAACAATAGTAAAGTGACTTTTATTTGTGCAAAACCATTCTTTTTAATGTTGGATAGAGAAAACAATCTTTATCTTTTAAATGTATCTATTGGAAAATATGAATTTTTTTTTCAAGTAACAATTTAGGTTCTTAACATATAGTTTTTCCTCATATAGGAGAGATCCTATCCTGATTCCAGAAGAGGAAAATTGGAGGTGACCCTAAAGATATATCCTAGCCAATAGCACTCTATTGTGCTTACCTCTTTAAACTTAAATTGAACACCTCCCTGAAGGGAATTCCTGTGACTGTTTATTTAATCTTTATGCAGATTTAATGCTGGGAAATTTTTTTCGCATACTAAGTTCTCTCCTTCACTTTGCATTTTTTGTTTGTTTGAGACAGAGACTCACTCTGTCACCCAGCCTAGGGTGCAGTGGTGCAATCATAGCTTATTGCAGTCTTGAACTCCTGGCTGGGCTCAAATGATCCTCCAAACTCAGTCTCCCAAGTATCTCAGATTACAGGTAAGAATTATGCCTGGCCATTTACAAATGTTTATTGTATAGCTACCGCTTCCCAAGCACTGGGGTATTGTGTATATAGTGGTGAAAAAAATAACCTCTTCACTGAAGGAAATTTAAAGGGTTGTGAAAATATTTGTATTTTTAACCAATTAGTCCTTGACTTGCCCTGTAGGCTTCAAACAGAGTTTCTCAAAAACTTAAAGATCAATTATGTGCTTATAGGCGCTTTTTTATCCCTAGATACTCTGGTTTTTGCAGGGAGTGGAGGGGGTCTTGAGAATTTTTATATGAGATGGTTCCAAGACTTTTCATAATTTTATGATTCTTCCTTGAAGGTATTTTACTTTCTACCCCATTTTAAGTGTTATAATTGGAATTAAATGTCATTCACCAGAACAGTGTTATGTTCTGCTTATGCACTCCCTAAACTGTGTACTCTTTGAACATTTTTAAGTAGACATCTAAAACTTTTTCATTGTTAAGTATTAATAGTTGCAGTGGATGTAATTGCAAGTGTATTGCAAATGTTGACTTTATAAATAAAATTTGAATTACTATTTCTAATATATCCAAAGGAATATGAGCATTAAGGTGGTTTAATACCCATCATTATTCATTTTGACATGTTTGTATTTTGTTGATGATGTAGAGTCACTTCTAGTTCTCCTCGAAGTCACCATTTTAATCCCCCACAAAATTTTATCCTAACATAATATACTTTTATGCTTAAAATAGTGTCAGTGGTCTTTAAAATTTGGTACATTTTTGCAGTGGCTAGTGTGGTACATATACACCATGGAATATTATGTGGCCATCAAAAATGATGAGTTTGTGTCCTTTGTAGGGACATGGATGAACCTGGAAACCATCATTCTCAGCAAACTGACACAAGAGCAGAAAATCAAACACCGCATGTTCTCACTCATAGGTGGGTGTTGAACAATGAGAACACATGGACACAGGGAGGGGAGCACTACACACTGGAGTATGTTGGGGGAAAATGGGGGAGGGATGGGGTGGTGGGGAGTTGGGGAGAGATAGCATGGAGGGAAATGCCAGATATAGGTGAAGGGGAGGAAGGCAGCAAATCACACTGCCATGTGTGTACCTATGCAACAATCTTGCATGTTCTTCACATGTACCCCAAAACCTAAAATGCAATTAAAAAAAGAATGTTGAATAGTGGCCCCCACTCTTTTCTGGCTTGTAGGGTTTCTGCAGAAAGATTTGTTGTTAGTCTGATGGGCTTCCCTTTGTGGATAACCTTACCTTTCTCTCTGGCTGCCCTTAACATTTTTTCCTTCATTTCAACCTTGGTGAATCTGATGATTAGGTGTCTTGGGGTTGCTCTTCTTGGGGAGTATCTTTGTGGTGTTCTCTGTATTTTCTGAAATTGACTGTTGGCCTGTCATGCTAGGTTGGGGAAGTTCTGAAGAGTGCTTTCCAACTTGGTTCCCTTCTCCCTGTCACTTTCAGGTACACCAATCAAATGTAGGTTTGGTCTTTTCACACAGTCCCATATTTCTTAGAGGCTTTGTTCCTTCCTTTTCATTCTTTTTTCTCTAATCTTGTCTTTACACTTTATTTCATTAAGTTGATCTTCGATCTCTGATAACTTTTCTTCTGCTTGATGGATTCAGCTATTGATATTTCTGTGTGCTTCATGAAGTTCTCGTGTTGTGTTTTTCAGCTCCATCAGGTCATTTATGTTCTTCTCTAAACTAGTTATTCTAGTTAGCAATTCTTCCAACCTTTTTTCATGGTTCCTAGCTTCCTTGCATGAGGTTAGAACATGCTCCTTTAGCTTGGAGGAGTTTGTTATTAATCATCTTCTGAAGCCTATTTCTGTCAATTCATCAAACTCATTCTTTGTCCAGTTTTGTTCCCTTACTGGTGAGGAGTTGTGATCCTTTGGAGGAGAAGAGGTGTTCGGGTTTTAGAATTTTCAGCCTTCTTGCACTGATTTTTCCTCATCTTCATGTCTTTATCTACCTTTGGTCTTTCATGTTGGTGACCTTTGGATGGGGTTTTTGAGTGGACATATTTTTTGTTGATGTTGATGCTATTTCTTTATGTTTGTTAGTTTTTCTTCTAACAGTGAGGCCCTTCTATTGCAGGTCTGCTGGAGTTGGCTGGAGGTCCACGCCAGACCCTGTTTGCCTGGGTATCACCAGCAGAGGCTGCAGAACAGCAGCAAAGATTGCTGCGTGTTTCTTCCTCTGGAAGCTTCATCCCAGAGGGGAACCTGCCAGATGCCAGACAGAGCTCTCCTGTATGACATGTCTGTCGATTCCTGCTGGGAGGTGTCTCCCAGTCAGGATGCACAGAGATCATGGACCCACTTGAGGAGGCAGATCTCAAGCACTGTGCTGGAAATTTGCTGGCAGGCAGTAATGTTTAAGTCTGCTGAAGGTACGCCCATAGCCACCCCTTCCCCCAGGTGCTTTATCCTAGGGAGATGGGAGTTTTATCTATAAATCCCTGACTGGGGCTGTTGCCTTTCTTTCAGAGATGCCCTGCCGAGAGAGGAGGAATTTAGAGAGGCAGTCTGGCCTCTCTGCTTTGCTGTGGTAGGCTCCACTCAGTTGAGGCTTCCTTGTGGCTTTGTTTACCCTGTGAGGGTAAAACCACCTACTCAAGCTTCAGTAATGGCAGACACACCTCCCCCACCAAGATCCAGCATCCTAGGTTGGACTGCAGACTGTTGTGATGGCAGTGAGAATTTCAAGCCAGTGGGTCTTAGCTTGCTTGGCTCTGTGGGAATGGGATCTACTGAGCTAGACTGCTTGGTTCCCTGGCTTCAGCCCCCTTCCCAGGGGAGTGAACATTTCTATCTTGCTAGCATTCCAGCTACCACTGGGGTCTGGAAAAAAAAAAAAAAACCTCCAGCAGCTAGCTTGGTTTCTGCCCAATGGCTGCCCAGTTTTGTGCTTGAAACCGAGGCCTCTGGTGGTGTAGGCACCCGAGGGAATTTCCTGGTCTGTGCATTGCAAAGACCATGAGAAAAGTATAGTATCTGGGCTGGAATGCATTGTTCTTCATGGCACAGTCTCTCATGGCTTCCCTTGGCTAGGGAGGGAGTTCCCCAATCCCTTGCACTTCCCAGATGAGGCAACACCTCATCCTGCTTCTGTTCACCCTCTGTGGGCTGCACCCACTATCTAACCAGTACCAATGAGATGAGCCAGGTACCTCAGTTGGAAATGCAGAAATCACCTGCCTTCTCTGTTGATCTCACTGGGAGCTGCAGACTGGAGCTGTTCCTCTTCGGCCATCTTGGCAGCACCCTTTGGTAATATATCAGAACTATATCTTAATGACACTAATTAGCCTCTGCAATAATGAAACAAATTTAATAAATGCATTTAGTTTTTTATTTCTTATGATGATAAGGATTTATGTGTTAAAATTTTAAGGAGCATACATTACAATAATTATAATACTATGTTCAATTCATCAACATATTAAAAATTCTGATAAATGATTATTAAACAAAAAAGGTAAAAATATATTTTGAATACTTTTGAATGGGTTAAATGAGGAAGATATTTGAATAAATTACCCTTGGCTGAATGAATTGTCTCAGGTTTTTTTTTTTTCCTTTATTTTTTATTTCCATGAAATATTTGAAACCTTTGGGCAACATGCTATTGCAAGAGTGTGGGTGAGTGGAAGCCTTATGACATCCAGACTTTCAATATTGGACAACTGAGTACAGATGCCACTACCTCTTCCTTGACGCTCTTCCCTCATCTGTCTTAGTCAGTTGTAGTGGTTAATATTAAGTGTCACCTTTATTGGATTGAAAGATGCAAAGTATTGTTTGGGTGTGTCTGTGAGGGTGTTGCCAAAGGAGTTTAATATGTGAGTCAGTGGATTGGTACAGGCAGACCTACCTTCAATGTAGGTGGGCAACAACCAATCAGCTGCCAGAGCAGCTAGAATAAAGCAGGCAGAAGACAGTGGGAGAAGCTGACTTGCTGAGTCTTCTGGCCTTCATCTTTTTACAATGCTGCATGCTTTCTGCTCTTAAACATAAGACTCCAAATTCTCTAGATTTTGGACTCTTGGTCTTACACCAGCGGTTTGCCTGGGGCTCTTAGGCCTTCGGTCACTGACTGAAGCCTGCATTATTGGCTTCCCTACTTTTGAGGGACTCAGACTGGCTGCCTTGCTCTTCAGCTTGCAGATGGTCTATCGCAGGACATCACTTTGTAATAGTGTGCACCAATACACCTTAATAAACTTCCTTTCACATATACATCTATCCTATTATTTTGTTTCTTTAGAGAACCCTGGCAAATACATATTTTGGTACTTGGAGTAGTTCTAATGGAGTAGAATGTTAAGTATGAATTTTTTAAATTGGCTTTGAGGTTTCTGGAGTTGGCTTCTTAATCTGATTAGACCCCAAAATGCTGAGGATTCTACTTCTAGTAGTATGGAGAACACTGATAGTCCCTGTTGTGAACTGTTTAGAGAGTTATGCATGGTAAATGCATTTGATTCTACTGATTCACCACTCTTGATGGGCAAGGAGTTTAGTGACTCTATGCATAAAACTTTTGACCATTTGTGGAGAACCAGAGAATATAATGAAGTTGGTTGGTTGCTCCCAAGCTTGCTGGACAAAGTGATAGAAGAAAAAGATGAGCTCAGGGATTCTAAGTCCTGGTTCCAGAAACATACACTGAGCTTCAAGTCTTCTAAGATTTCCCTGAGTGAGAGTTTTATCTCCTCTAGATAAAGGGTTGAAATTGTGGAAAATCAGACACAATCTCTTGTAATGTACATAGCTGACTTGCAATGAAAGGTGCACACTCAGTTTTACTAGGAGTCTACTGTTAAAGTGAGGGCATTGATTGAAAAAGAATGGGACCCTGCAACTTGGAATGGGGATATGTGGGAGGACCCTAATCAAGTTAGGGGCACTGAGCTTGTAAACTTTGTTGAGACTTTTTTGCTCTAGGAAACAGCCTTCCCACCCCCAGTGGTGGCAACATCTCCTCCCCACCAGGCTTCCATCAGTTTATCCACCTTTATCTAAGGAGACTAACCATGCATTTCTTGAGGCAACAGTGATGGCATCCTCTGAGGCAGTTGCCAGGCAAGATGATGCTAATTCTTCTCGGGACCCACCCCCCAACACCCTCATTTGCTTCTAGATCTATAACTAGAATCAAGTCCTGGCAGGCCCCTAGAGGTTCAGTGTGCCCATGAAGAGGTGCATTACATTCCAAAAGAACTGCTTAAGTTTTCTAATTTATATAAGCAGAAATCTGGAGAACAGATGTGGGAATGGATATTAAGGGTGTGGGATAATGGTGGAAGGAACATAAAGTTGGATCATGCTGAATTTATTGATTTGGGCCCACTAAGCAGGGATTTTGCATTTAATGTTTCACCTTAGGGAGTTTAAAAGGCTCTAATAGGGCCGGGCGCGGTGGCTCAAGCTTGTAATCCCAGCACTTTGGGAGGCCGAGGCAGGTGGATCATGAGGTCGAGAGATCGAGACCATCCTGGTCAACATGGTGAAACCCCGTCTCTACTAAAAATACAAAAAATTAGCTGGGCATGGTGGCACGTGCCTGTAATCCCATCTACTCAGGAGGCTGAGACAGGAGAATTGCCTGAACCCAGGAGGCGGAGGTTGCGGTGAGCCGAGATCGCGCCATTGCACTCCAGCCTGGGTAACAAGAGCGAAACTCCGTCAAAAAAAAAAAAAAAAAAAAAAAAAAAAAAAAAAAAAAAAAAAAAGGCTCTAATAGTCTATTTGCTTGTTTAGCTGAAATATGGATCAAAAGATGGCCCACTGTGTGTGAGTTTAAAATGCTTGATCTCCCTTGGTTTTAATGTAGAGAAAGGGATCCAAAGACCTGGGGGATTGGAATGCTAGAGTGGATTAGTCACTTTAGACGTACTCATCCTAGCTGGGAGGATCCAGAAGACACACCCTTCACTAATACCTCGTGAAATAGGTTTATGAGGGGAGCACCTGAATCCTTGAAGAGCTCTGTGATTGCTCTTCTCTGTATGCCAGCTCTTACAGTGGGAACCACAGTCACTCAACTAGAAAATTTAAATGCAATGGGAATAATTAGATCCCAAGGTGGCAGGGGCCAAGTGGGAGCACTCAACCACGAAAGGCAAAGTGGGTGTACTGACTGTAATGGAGAGGAGAGGGAAAGCAGCAATAAAAATAGTCAGACTCATGTAGAGCTCTGGCATTGGCTAATTAATCACAGTGTTCCTAGAAGTGAAATTGATAGAACACCTACTGCATTCTTACTTAATTTGTATAAGCAGAAAATTTCTGGGTTTAGTGAGAGTGGCCAAAAGACTACTTTGAATTATTAAAAACAGAGAATCATGGCCCTTCAATCAATTTTCAGAATTGAGCCAGTTTACAGACCCAATGAAGGGGATGCTGGGTCCTCTTGAGGAAGGACTCTACTACTCCACTACAGTACTGACAATTTATGCTGTTAATCTTTCCCTCATCCTTTCCCAAGACCTCTGGTATTTTACCAGGTTAACTGTGCATTGGAAAAGGGAAATGATCAGACCTTTCAGGGACTACTGGATACTGGCTCT
Organism: Saimiri boliviensis; assembly: GCF_048565385.1. Classification (NCBI taxonomy): domain Eukaryota; kingdom Metazoa; phylum Chordata; class Mammalia; order Primates; family Cebidae; genus Saimiri; species Saimiri boliviensis. The sequence goes on along the minus strand of NC_133453.1, from coordinate 17,945,048 downwards.
GAGCTGACATTGATTCCAGGGGACCAAAGGATCATTGTGTCCTCCAGTTAAAGTAGGGGCTTATGGGGGTGAAGTAATGGAGTTCTAGTTCAGGTCTGACTTACAGTGGGTCCAGTGAATCCCACAGGGATCATCCTCTGGCCGTTTCCCCAGTGACAGAATACATAATTGGCATAGACATACTCAACACCTCACAGAACCCCCACATTGGCTTCCTGACTGGTAGGGTGAGGTCTTTTATAGTGGGAAAGGCTAAATGAAAGCCATTAAAGCTGCCTCTATCTAGAAAAATAGTAAGTCAAAAAAAATATTGCATCCCTGGAGGGATTGCAGATATTAGTGCTACCACCGGAGACTCGTAAAACTCAGGGGTGGTGATTCCCACCACATCCCCATTCAACTCTCCTATTTGGAATGTTCAGAAGACATATGTATCTTACAGAATGATAGTGGATTACCGTAAATTTATCCAAGTGGTGACTCCAATTGCAGATGCTGCACCAGATGTGGTTTTATTGCTTGAGCAAATCAACACAACTCCTAATACCTGGTAAGCAGCCATTGATTTGATAAATGCTTTTTTCTTTATTCCTGTTCATAAGACCCACCAGAAGCAGTTTGCTTTCAGCTGGCAAGACCAGCAATATACCTTCAGTGTCCTACCTCAGAGGTATATCAACTCTCTGGCTTTGTATCATAATCTTGTTTGGAGAGATCTTACTTTTCTCTTCCACAAGATATCACACTGGTCCATTACACTGGTTACGTTATGCTGATTAGATTCAGTGAGCAAGAAGTAGCAAACACACTGGACTTATTGGTGAGACATTTGCATGTCAGAGGATGGCAAACAAATTCAACTAAAATTCAGGGAACTCCAACCTCAGTAAAATTTCTAAGGGTCCAGTTATGTGGGGCCTGTTGATACATTTCTTCTAAGGTGAAAGATAAGTTGCTGCATTTAGTGCCTCCAAGAAAGAGGCACAACACCTAGTAAGCCTGTTTAGATTTTAGAGGCAACACAATCCTCATTTGGGTGTGTTTCTTAAGTGACCAGAAAGGCTTCCAGTTTTGAGTTGGGTGCAGGACAGATGAAGGCTCTGCAACAGGTCCAGACTGCTGTGCAAGCTGCCCTGCCACTTGGGCCATATGACCCAGCAGATCCAATGGTGCTTGAAGTGTTAGTGGCAAACAGGAATGTTGTTTGGAGCCATTGGAAGGTCCCCACAAATATATCACAGCAGAAGCCTCTAGGGTTTTGGAGCAAGGCCCTGCCCTCTTCTGCAGAAAACTACTCTCCTTTTGAGAGACAGCTCTTGTCCTGTTACTGGGCTTTGGTAGAAACGGAACTTTTGGCTATGGGCCATTAAGTCACCATGCAACCTGAACTGTCCATCATGAACTGGGTGCTTTTGGACCCATCAAATCATAACATGGATCATGCACACCAGCATGCCATCACAAAATGGAAATGGTATATATGTGATTGGGCTTGAGCAGGTCCTGAAGGCTCAAAGAAGTTACATGAGGAAGTGGCTCAAATGCCCATGGTCCCCACTCCTGCCACCCTGCCTTCTCTCCTCCAACCTGCACCGATGGCCTTATGGGAAGTTTCCTATAATCAGTTGACAGAGGAAAAGAAGACAGAGGCCTGGTTGTCACATGGTTCTGCATAACATGCAGGCACCCAAAAATGGACAGCCAGGATGTGTTTGCCTATCCTACATGCAATGCTTCTGCCAAGACTACCATCCATGGATGCATGGAATGCCTTATTTACCATCATGATATTCCACATAGTATTGTCTCTGACCAAGAAACTCACTTTATGGCTAAAGAAGTGTGACAGTGGGCTCATGGTCATGGAATTCACTGGTCTTACCATGTTCCCCATTATCAAGCAGTTGAAGAATTGATAGAACGGTGGAATGGCCTTTTGAAGTCAAAATTACAATGCCAACTAGGTGACAATACCTTGCAGGGCTGGGGCAAAGTTCTCCAGAAGGCTGCGTATGCTCTGAATCAGTGTCCAGTATGATATTGTTTTTTCCCATAGCCAGTATTCATGGGTCCAGGAATCAAGGGGTGAAAGTGGAAGTGGAACCTCTCACCATCATCCCTAGTGACCCACTAGCAAATTTTTGCTTCCTGTTCCCATGACATTACATTCTGATGGCCTAGAGGTCTTAGTTCCAGAGGGAAGAATACTGCCACTAGAAGACAAAACAAACATTCCATTAAACTGAAAGTTAAGATTGCCGCCTGAACACTTTGGACTTCTCTTACCTGTAAGTCAACAAAGAAGGGAGTTACAGTGCTGGCTGGGGTGATTGACACAGACTATTAAGATGAAATCAGTCTACCACTCCAAAATAGAGATAAGGAAGAGTATGTGTGGAATACAGGAAATCCCATAGGGCATCTCTTAGTATTACCATGCCCTATGATTAAGGTCAACTGGAAACTACAACAACCCAATCCAGGCAGGACTACAAATGGCACAGACCCTTCAGGAATGAAGGTTTGGGTTACTCCACCAGGTAAAGAACCATGGCTTGCTGAAGTGCTTGCAGAAGGCAAAGGGAACACAGAATGTGTAGTAGAAGAAGGTAGTCATCCATATCTGCTACAATCATGTGACAGAAATGAGGACTGTAATTGTCATGAATATTTTCTCCTTATTTTGTTAAGAATATGTTTGTGCATGTATACACCTGTACTAAGAAATTATCTTCATTTTGTTTCCTTTCTTTTGTCATGTTACATATGATTTATGGACTTCATATCAGCATTTAAATGTTGTTAGCTTTATGTAATAGCATTTAGGTTAAGAATTATTGTGCTTCTGGTTGTACAAGAATAACTGTATTATGTTAGGTGTAATTATTGACCTTATAATCTGAACATTGTGTATAATTTCAGGAGATGTGTATGGGTTCAAGTTGACAAGGGGGTGGACTTTTGATAGTTAGTATAAGGTGTCAACTTGATTGGATTGAAGGATGCAAAGTATTGTTCCTGGGCATGTCTGTGAGGGTGTTGCCAAAGGGAATAAACATTTGAGTTAGCGGATTGAGAGAGGCAGACCCACCATCAATGTAGGTGGGCACATACAATCAGCTACCAGAGCAGCTACAATGAGCAGGCAGAAAAAGGTGGGAGAAGCCAACTTACTGAGTCTTCTGGCCTTCGTCTTTCTCCTGTGCTGGATTCTTCCTGCCCTTAAACATCAGACTCCAAGTTCTTCAGCTTTCAAACTCTTGGACTACACCAGTGGTTCGCCTGGGCCTCTCTGGACTTCAGCCACAGACTGAAGGCTGCACTGTGGGCTTCCCTACTTTTGAAGTTTTGGGACTAAGACTCATTGCCTTGCTCCTCAGCTTGCACACAGCCTATTGTGAGACTTTACCTTGTGGTGGTGTGAGTTAATACTCCTTAACAAACTCCACTTCATATATACATCTGTCCTATTAGTTCTGTGTCTCTAGAGAACCCTGACTATTATAATCTCTATCACCTAGAAAAGTGTCTTCCACTTCTGGTGTTCAAGTCTTGTTGTTTCATTGAATAGGGTCACTTTAAAAATTGCAAATCCATGTGTATTATGAAGTAATGTTTGTATTAAGTACTATAACTACCACTAGAAAAAAACAAAAACGACACTGAAAATACTGCACCTATTCCTTCTGAGAAAGTGACAACCCAGTCATAAAATGTGCCACAGTAGTATTACCTACCTACATGTTGATTTTGTAGGATTCTCTGGATAGTCTTCCTTTTTGAAATGTAGGTCTCCAAGAAAACGCTACTCTGAACTGACACTTTATTCCTTTAGTCACCAGGTTATCTACTAACTCCCACAGAGCTTGTAAACTTATGTTATCAGGAATGTAGTAGAACTTTATTCCAGTGCAGTAATTGAAATACAGATGAAAATACCATAATTGAATTGTAATGGAGTAATTGGTTATAGTGATGTACAGTGAGAGGGTCATTGGGTTTCTTGGCTCATATGTGTGTAGTTGCCCTTGGTAAGTGCCAAGCTTACACTTAGCTACCCCATAAAGGAAAGACAAATGGGCTAATTACTGAGGCAGCAGCCTAGGGTTACAGGGCTTAAGTTGAATCTATGACATTGCTCCTGCCTTTGCTGAACATACAAGCAGCTGGAGTGATAATGAGTAGCCTCCATTTCTCTCCATTGTCTTGAATATTTCCTGCCTGGATTGGTGAGAATTATAATTCCACTGCTCTCCGAATTCTGGGGTGCCAGAAGTAGGTTTAAGAGATTGTCCTTTTTTATTCTCTTATGTGGTATCTGTTTATTCTCTGTAAGGAAGGGCTCACTTAAAGGGAAAAGATTACTCTTAAATTTACCTTTAGAACTGGGAAACTAGTTTTGAACTTGATTAAAACATGTGTATTCTGTTTTACAATTTTCACACCACTTGTTCAATTGGATCCTCGTAGGAACTCAACAGTCTAAGCAGGAAGGTGTGAAAAAAATTTAGAGTGAATTTATAACTCACAATTCTCATTCTTTAATAATGGCACTTCTACTCTAAAGGGAAAGCTATGTTTGAAACATGATTTCAAAGTTTCATCTGGGGACCCAAAGCAGAGAACAATAGTACCAAGCTAATTTTCACATTCTAAAATATGGTACCAGGTCACCAATGAAGCAGTTATCAAGGAGGTAGCCTGAAACTGGTCCTGAAACTCCCATATTTTATCCCCAAGTATTAATTTTTTTAATGGAAGAACTTATTTAGGAGGGAGATTAGAGGTGGAAACTCCTTTGAAGAGAGTTCTTATTGAAACACTTTTTGCTCCCCAGATGAAGGGCACATTGATGGAACCACTTGGAAAAACTGGTATGTCCCCACAACTAGACACAGGGACAGCTTCTGGACTTCACCTTGAGATATCTGAGCATGAGAGACTAGCTGAAACTACTTTGATAGCAGGGCATGTAAAAAGGGATTATCGGGGTGTAAGTTAAGTAGTACATCTGTATTAGGGATTATCTGGGTGTAAGTTAAGTTGCACATCTGTATTAGTTCATTTTCTGTTGCTTATAACAGAACATCTGAAATGGAGTAATTTATTTTTAGAAAGGAATTTATTTCTTGCCTTATGAAGGCTGAGAAGTTCAAGGTTGTGTGAGACACATCTGTTGAGGATCTGCTTACTGGTGCAGATTCTCTGCAGAGACCTGAGATGGTACAGGGCATCATATGGCAAGGGACCAAAGCGTGCTTCTCAGATTTCTCTTCATTTTCTATAAAGACACTAATCCCACTTCAATGACAACTCAATTATTCATTGATCTATGAATGGATTAATCCATTGATGAGGGCAGAGCTTTCATGACCCAATCATCTCATAAAGGCCTCACTTTTTAATATTGCCACATTGGGAGGTTAAATGTCAACATCGTTTTAAAGGAACAAGTATTTAAACCACAGCAACATGTATCAGTGGTAAGCTAAGAATCTAAGACTTTTCCTTCAGATACATGGACCAATGATAATAGCAGGTCTGCAGTCATCTTGAAGGAGGCTCCACCTAAGAGGCTGTGATGATTGATTTTATGTGTCAGCTTGACTGGGCCACAGGGTGCCCAGACATTTGGTGAAACATTTTTCTTGATGTATCTGTGAAAGTGTTACCATTTGACTTTGTAGACTGAGTAAAGTAGATTTTCCTCCCCAGTGTGAGTGGGCCTCATTCGACCAGTTGAAGACCCAAATAGAACAAAAACACTGAATAAGAGGCAACTTCTTCAGCCTAACTGCTGGAATTGGACATTGGTCTTTGCTTGCCTTTAGACTCAAAGTGAAAAATTGGTTCTTCTTGGGTCTTGAGCCTGCCATCTTCTAACTGAATCTTATACCATTTTCTCTGCTGACTGCAGGTCTTGGAACTTAGCCTCCATAATCATGTGAGCCAATTTCTTACAATAAATCTATCTGTCTTTTACTCAAGGAACTATTTACTAGTTTATGGAAACTACAATTCGGGATGAGATTTGGGTGGGGACACAGCCAAACCATATCAGACTCAAAGAGAGGGGAATTACCTGCAGATACATAGTAGAAACAATATATTCAGAAACTAGAATTCCATTATTATGATGCTACTACAACTTGTCAGGCTATATTGTAGGTACTGATGATATAACAATGAAGAAAATAAAATTTCTGTGGAGTGTGAGAGAGAAAATGATATCTTTAAGATCTGGAGTTTGAACCAGTGAGTGAATGAATATGCCAACTATTTTCTGTCTTTTACTCAAGGAACTAGTAAATAGATCTATCTATCTATCTATCTATCTATCTATCTATCTATCTATCTACCTACCCACACACATATATAGCTCCTACTTTGGAGAACCCTAACTAATAAGAGGCCTATTTAGACAGCTGCACTGCTGGGGGCCAGGGTTTGAGGGAGAGACTATAGATAGTTCCTGTGCTGGGGCAGTTTTCCTGTGATGTCGGATCATCAAAGAATCCAAAAAGCACTCTTTGAGAGAAGGGGACATCTATCACTTTCGAAGTTAGATTGTAATGTCAAGAAGACTCTTTTCTTTTTCACTAATTCTTCTTCAACTCGAGCTGACTAAGGAGGAACAAGAAATAGCAGCTAAGGGACAAGAGAGTAAGCGAAGATAGGAAGAGAGAATGAATAAATTTTAAATTAGAAGTCAGATTTAAGTTTGATACTACATTACATTAAACATTTTCATGTCTATAAGTCATCAGAAAAGCCATGAAATTTGCTCCAGTTTTCTCCCAGGTGGGAAGCAATGATTCATGGAGTGGGATTAAGGCAGCCATGGTGAGATAGAATAAAATCGCTTTCTGCTTGTAGCTTTGAAGTACAATTTATTTAACACCATGGTTATATTTTTATTACATGAAGCTGTTCCTTTGACTCAATTGACTGAATGAAAAAAATGGATCACAACTTGAATGGATGGCAATTAAATTTTGCAGCCTAGTAATTTATATTTGATATAAAGATGGCATTCTTGACTAGTTCCTTGAGTAAAAGAGAAGCAGAGAAGCAGTGCTGCAGAGGAAGTTGATTGCAATAAATCTGTGTAGAGAATCACAGAAGGACAGGTGAGACACAAAGATGAAAGGTTGTCTTCTGATGGCTTCCAGTTTCCGTTTTCACCTTAAACTGATATTGGGTTCATGAGATACTGTATCCTTCCAGTAAATGCATCTTTTTTCCCCCCTTAAGCGTGTTGATTTTTTACCTATTACTTGTAACCAAGAGATATGCTACTCTCATTTTACGGATAATCTGACTAAGGCTCTATATTAGTCTATTCTACTGCTGCTATAAAGAACTGCTGAGAATGGCTAATTTGTAAAAGAAATAAGTTTAATTGACTCACAGTTCTGCATGGCTGGGGAGGCCTCAGAAAACTCACAATCATGGCAAAAAAGGAAGCAAACACATCCTTCTCCACGAGGTGGCAGCAAGGAGAAGTGATGAGCAAAGGGGGGAAATCCATTATAAAACCATCAGATCCCAGAGAACTCACTCACTATCATGAGAACAGCATGAGGGTAACCGCCCCAATGATTCAATTACCTCTCACCAAATCCCTCCCACCACATGGGGCTTATGGAAACTACAATGCGGGATGAGATTTGGGTGGGGACACAGCCAAACCATATCAGACTCAAAGAGAGGGGAATTACCTGCAGATACATAGTAGAAACAATATACTCAGAAACTAGAATTCCATTATTATGATGCTACTACAACTTGTCAGGCTATATTGTAGGTACTGATGATATAACAATGAAGAAAATAAAATTTCTGTGGAGTGTGAGAGAGAGAATGATATCTTTAAGACCTGGGTTTGAACCAGTGAGTGAATGAATATGCCAACAACTGAGGTGGGGAATGCTGAGATGGAATGGGATTTTGGGAGATGGACGATCAGGCTGTCTGTTTTTGTCAAGTTAATTTTGAGATGTTCATTAGATGTCCAAGTGGAAATGGATATGAGTTAGTTACGGAGAGTGTTTGGAGTTGAAAATAGATGACTGGGAGAATCTTGATAATATTTAAAGCCACACAACTGGATAAAATGATATAGAGAATGAGTAAAGACAGAGAAAGGTTTCTAAGGTACCCCAACAGGTGGAAATTGAGAAAATGAGTAAGATCTAGGAAAGGAGACTTGGAGAGTACACACACAGTAAAGTAGAAAGAAACCCAGAAACTAAGTAAAGATAGGAGACACAGATGAACTGTATCAGGGGCTCAATGGCTGTTTCTAGGCTAAATAAAGTAAAAACTAAAAAACTGATTATTGGAACTGGTGGCATGAGTGTCATTGGTAAACTTGACAGGAGTGGTTTCAATAAGAATACATACAAAGTTGGGTGAGAAATTAAAAACTATGATTTGACCTTTCATACATTTCTACCTTAGAACCATTGAGATTGAAGAACTAAATTGGATGTCTTGATTACTGAAATTATGTTCCAAGACCTGTCTGGTCAAATGATTTTATATCGACCCATAAAAAGTTCTAGATCTCTGAAATAAACATTGTTATTGTGTTTAAACAACCAAATGAATTGATTATGAATATTTATGGGGCATGGAAAAAATTGTTTACTAGAAACAAAAGGTTTTTTATTTTCACCGAGAGGGAAGAGAGTCTTTTCTTGGATACCAGCATTTCCCTTATAGAAACTCGGATTTTCAACTATCTCTGACACATATAATTGTCTGGGCCAAGTCTGATAGCAGTGGGATAAATATTTGATTAGAGTTGGTTCAAAGAGAAGTTAAAGAGAAGTGGTGCCATCATACAGACATTCTTTTGAGAAATTTTTGTTATGAAAGGGAGCAGAGAGTTGGCCCAGTAATTAAATGAAAACTTCATGTCATGGAAGATGTTTTTAAGATGGATGATATTACAATAATCTTTGTGTGAGGATGGACATGATGTACTATAAAGGGAAATACTGATGGACAGGTAGCGCTTGCCTTGGCCTCACAAAGCCTATGGACAGAGCTCTTCTAATGGATGTATCTGGCCTGAATGCAACTGACCTGCTATAAACCACATCAAAAGATCCGTGGATATTGGAGCCTGATGCTACTATCCGACCAGGTCAGTGCAGCCATCTGCCCAGACTCCAGGAGTTAACCTGAAAACACCTTGTATTTTCATAATATTAATTAAGAATAAATGAATTATCCAATAGTAGCTTGTATTAAAAAGCCATGCTCCATTCACTTTGTGTTTTTTTACTACAAGCTGCTACTAGAAAATTAATTTATTATTTTTAGTTTGGTGATTAACTACAGTAGATCAGCAATGGTCTCCCTCTCTTGGGAACCTGAAATAATCCTTATGCTTATGAGGTAAGTGTGTACGAGGGTGATTTGAAACAGTTTTGGTAGTCACATTACTAAAGACTGATATGTCAGTCCTTCAACACATATTTTCTTTCTTTCTAATGTTCCTTCTCCAGCCTAAAATTAGTTACCAAGAATTAGAGTGTAGAAAGTGTCAATATTAACTAAGCTGGAATTTGGTTTTATTGGTAAACTAACCCTAAACCACTCCATGTTCTAAATAATCCTGGTCTTCAGAAACTCCATGTTTATATGTGAGCAAATCCCTTATGTCCTGATTCAGTGGTCTCTAGTCGGCTACCTTCAGGTTTATATTCTTGTAGAAAAAAAGTTGAATAGGAATGGATGTCGAGGGTGTTTGCCCTCCCATTTTCATAAACCCCACCATTTTCTATTACATTACCCTTGCTGTTTTATGTAGTTGTGGTGCCTGTTTGGTCCACATGGGCATTTGATTTCATGACCTTTGTATAACATGAAATAATCTACTGAGTTTAGCATTTTTCCTAGCAGGAAAAAAAAATAACATTCTATTCAGCTAATTCAACTGAAGAGACTATATTCAGGTATTACTTAAGACGTGAGAGTAAGACTAAATGACTTAAAAAAAAAAAAGAATGATTGAGTGCTCAGAGACTAGAAACAGAGGGAGGCCATTACCATCCCTAGGCTTGAGGGCCAAGAGGAGCACACAGTATCCCCAGAACCCAGAAAATGTGGAAGCTGTGGAAGAGGGAACCGCAGTGCTGAAATGGGGTGTAGGTACTCAATCCGTCTTTCCTCTGCTTTAAGATCTCTCTCCTATTGGAGGCACACGTAACCAGAATCCAGTCCAACAAGAGAATACCAACACAGCTCATAGGGGTGAGCTGCTTGGGACCCAGAGGTTACAAATGGGGAAAAACAACTCTGGATAAAACACAGGCTTAAGACACATGCTCACAGATACTCATAGGTACATGTGGAAGACCACTGGGCAACTTTGCCATTGAGGATAAATCTATGTTTTCTGAATTTGATAGCCCTGTATATGTTTAAATCCTGGGGATTTCAAACAAATAAGAACCAGAAGGTACCTGCCATATACAGTGCCCACAATATGAGCTGACATTGAGAATTCAAAAGAGCTGAAACTCTACCTTATTTACATGGATGTTTAGCAGCTGACATAACTCCTGAGGTTCTAACTCAGATCAAACCGGAGGAGCCTTGCCTTGTTCTGGCTGATGGTGCTGAACTGGCAGCTGAATTTGTTCACTTCAGAACAAATTGGTTTATATGGTTAATTACAGAATCTACCTGGTATTTCCAGGTTTCAAGGATCACCAGGACAGGGCTAATATCATCTGGAACAATTCCTCACTACATCGAATTTTTGCTCTCTATACCTAGACAGATACAAAGTTGGCTGAGAAGTTACTAATTGTAATTTGACTTTTCTAGAATTCCGTCTTAGAACTGTTGGGATTGAAGAAGTAAACTGGATGTCTTGATTACTGAAAGCATGTCCTAAGTACCTGCCTGATCAAATGTTTTCATGTCAACCCATATAAGGTTCTAGATCTCTGAAATAAACATTGTTATTGTATTTTGAAAAGCCAAAGGAATTTATCAAAAATTTTTGTGAGATTCTAATGGGCATAGGAAAAATTATTTACCAGAAACAAAAGGTTTTTCATTAGCACTGACAGGAAAGAGAGTCTTGTTTTGAACACCAGCATTTCCCTTACATAAATTTGGGTTTTTAATTATCTCTGACACAAATAATTGTCTGGCCAAGACTGAGAGTTTTGGCCAAACATTGCTTTCTTAAACGGATATTTCTTACATATTTCATACAATTTAATTATCTGTTACCATCTTATTTGCAAAGCAGGAACGGTCCCAGAGCTATTACGCCTCCTGGTTAAATTGGACAGTTAAATAGTTTCTCTAATCCAACATCCTAAAGGCATACCCTTGGCAGTGGATATGCTGCAAATGTTCCCTGATGAATTAACATCTAAGTTATGCTTTATCAATTAGTCTCACTGTATGCGACTCTCCTATGAGTATAAAAAATATTTTCCAAATTGGTTGGCACATTCAAGGGAAGATTGTTTCTGTTTTGTGGATGCAAGATGTCAGTGGTGTAAAAGGGGGAAATCACGTATCAGCTTAACTCTGTAATGGTTTTATTTTCTTAATCTGCTAATTGAAGAAATCATTAAAAAAAACCTACACTAACTTGAATGTCTATATTAAATGTTATTATTCAACCTGACCCTTGGATGTATTTGGCAAAAATAACTTTAATTTTCTACTTTTGTAAATATGCTAAAAGTAAGAAAATTCAACTCTCCTTCTTTTATATAAACTTTCATTTATTAGATATGTGTGATAGGCAAGAGATCAGCCTGGTCTCCAGCTGCCTGGTTTCTGATATGCATTCATATAACTGAATCCCAATGGCTATGTCTAAGGAGAACATTAAAAGCTGCTTCTGAACACTTTTATTTTATTTATTTATTTATTCACTGAGACAGGGTCTCACTCTGTCTCCCAGGCTGGAGAGCAGTGGTGTGATCTCGGCTCACTGCAAGCTCTGCCTCCCAGATTCAAGTGATTCTCCTGCCTCGGCCTCCCAATGAGTAGCTGGGATTACAGACAGGCGCCACCAAAACCAGATAATTTTTTTGTATTTTTAGTAGAGACGGGATTTCTCTATGCTGGGCAGGCTGGTCTCGAACTCCTGGCCTCAAGTGATCTGCCCACCTTGGCCTCCCAAAGTGGTGGGATTACAGGTGTGAGCCACCATGTCTGGCTGGCTTCTGAACACATTTAAACACATCTGAGAGAGTTTAAAGAAAATATTTACCTACTTTGAAAAAGAATAAAGGCTATTATTCATACTCACAGCCAATCAGCTGAGCTTGCTATAATTTCTGCTGAGAGCAATTATGTTCCAGATAAGAATGTTTTTATATGCAGGGACCTAGGTTTAAATCAAAGCCAGTGAGTGGCTATAGGAATTAATGCACAAATTCTGGAATTAACTTAAAGGCAAAACTCTCTTGCCCAACTTCCAAGCAAGCTCCGTGAGATGCTAGAGTAAACAACTGTCCACTTTATTCAGGTGAGGGATTTTTCCTGTTAAAGAGTTTTGTCATTAGCTACTGTATTTTTACCTGCTCCACTGTATCTTCACCCTCTCCATCATGCCCATCTGGAGCTTCTCTGATTAGGCTCTTTTTTTTTTTTTTTTTTTTTTCTTTTTTTTTTTTAAGGTTAAGACTGTGATCTTCCAAAAGACTAAAGCACCACGTCAATATGTCCCAAGAGGATGATATGCTGAACCATTAGCTGCTTATCATGCAATTAACCCAGAGCAGTGGATCAGCTTGAATGGTGATCACCCAGTAGGGCTCAGAGAAAAGAGGACACCTCATTTGCATGGCTTGGTGTGAGAAATAGAAGAGGGAAGTAAGGAATAAAAAAAAAATTGATATATGAGAATAAAGGGGAATGCAGGCCTTGGTGGAGAACTCCTAAGAAGCTTATAAACCAAATTGAGTAACAAAACCACATACACAGAATTATATTAAAAACGTGGCCCAATTAAGATGTTCATATCCTCTCTACCTTGTAACCCTTCCTGTCATTTCCTCGTTCCAGTGAAATCTGCCTTCATCATTTTGGCAAAGGGGCTTTTGTTATCAGTCAGCCTGAGAAAGTTTCCCCACATATTTTGGGGAAATTCATAACTGATTATCAACCTGGTACATGGCATTAATTTTTTTATTATATTAATGTTTCTTTGCGAACAGTTAGACTTTCCTTCTTTAAGACAGACTGCTTTCATGACTGACACCCTATAATCTACCTGTCTGTCTCCTCATGGCTCTCAGTCCTGCTCAGGACCAGAACAACTGGCCATTGCCTAAGAAAAAAATTCAGGGCCATTGAAAAGGCTCTCCATCCCTCAAATTTTGAAATCTAAATTTCTAGACCAAACGTTTAGTCCAGATTTTGTAAAGTTGTCATTAGGGCTTCTTCTCTGGGCTCTCCTTCTGGTGGCAGAATGTTTGCCAATGATGCTAGGTGGACAATCTACCCACTCAGTAATCAACAGAATAAAGACTCGCCTTCCGCTGTTCTACAAAAAGACTCAGGGTGGCACTGACTCATTTATTTCACTTTACTCATCTCTATGGCAATCGCTATGTCCAAATGAATGCAGTAGTTTAATGAATATGGCCTGAGTCATATGCCCATCTTTGAAGTAAAGGATGGAGGAACTTCCCAAATCTTAAAGATTGAGAGTGGGAAAGGAGTAGTTACCAAGGAAAATTGGTTGTCTTTACCAAAAGAATGCAAAAGTAATGGATGTCCACTATAATCTTGTGACTTGAAAGGACCTTCCTTTATTTCCTGTAAGCTGGTGGTATAATTATAATGTTTTTTTTCTTAGTTGACTGATTAGAAGGTGAGCAGAAAATTTCCTGCCTCACCATTTCTCCAGTGTGTCAAAAAGACAGCATGCTCTTCATCACCCATTGGATGAAAGATGACATTTTAATGACAATTCCAGATATGATTCCACTATGGTTAGTAAATTTTAACCCCTGTGCCATTTATCACACAAATGACAGCCTAAAAGGGCAACTGCTTGTTAATTTTATAGCTTGCAGCAAATATAGAGATGAATACTTAAGAAATAGGAATTTGTCTGAAAAGGCCAGGTTGTCTTCTGTTTCTCACCCTCATGTGGTGTCAGATGGGTGTGTTTGACTAATGAGCCTCCATAAGCTAAGTGTGAGGAGTGTGGGTCAAACTGTACCCTTGAGAGAGTGAGTTGCCGCTGGTACAGACCCACCCACAGTGTGTGTTGAGTGCTGAGACTGGATGCAGCAGGTTCACAGACTGTTGTCAGTTTCTTATAGTCACGTCACATTGTTTTGCTTTTTTTAATTGCTAAAATACATTATAGAATGTGGGGTTAAATAGAAACATTCTAAACATTATTTTTATGGCAGTGTACAATAGCTATAAAGGGTTGACTTTTAAAAAATCTTCCACGGCCGGGTGAAGTGGCTTGTGCCTGTAATCCCAGCACTCTGGGAGGCAGAGGTGAGTGGATCTTCAGAGGTCAGGAGTTCGAGACCAGCCTGACCCCATCTCTACTGAAAATACAAAAGGGGGCTGAGCATGGTGGCCCACGCCTGTAATCCCAGCTACTTGGCAGGCTAAGGTTAAAGAATCACTTGGACCCAGAAGGCAAAGGTTGCAGTGAGTCGAGATCACACCCCTGCACTTCAGCCTGGGTGACATAGCAAGACCCTATCTCAAAAACAAACAAACAAACAAATAAAATTTAACAAAATAGAAAAGGTTTCCCTCCATAAACACAATCTTGATATAGCACCCATTACACACAATAGGAACTCAGTGTTCTCTGTGCTGAATGAGTGAATATTAAATGAACTCTTGGAGTCTGTCCATGAGATGCCATCTTAAATGATGGTCCCTCTTCTCAGGACTGATGTTCAGCAAGAAAGTAGCACTGTAGCTGTCCTAGTTGTTTACAGCCTGTGTCCATTCTGATTGGGATGGAGATCTTTATGATGTAATGTCCACAACATACTATTATAAAATATTTTTGTATAACTTTTGCCTCCTCTTCACAGGGCACTCGACAAGAGACAACTTAAATCTGTTTTTCTTATGCACTGATTCTCTCTTAAGCCTCTTTTATATCAAAACTGTATCTTATTTCCCATTATAATGCTAAGGGGCTTCTGCTTCTTGCTAAAACATCAATGGTCCCTTGCGATGAGTTACCAAGCATATGAACTGTGAAGAGTTAACGTCTGAATCCAAAGACTTGAGTCACTAATGACAGCTGACAATGTCAGGCACAATGGCATGTGATATGAAATACTTTGATTTCAGAGACTTCCTCTTGCCTTTCCAATCAACTCAGTCATCAAGGCCCTACCTTTCCAGAACACCAACCCTGCTCACCTCTTGTTTTTCCCTCCTGGTGCTTCAGTGATCCATCTTCAGCATTAGGAAATGTTGCATTCATGCCTGTGATGATCAGAGAGACTGCAAAAGATCAGACTAAAAAGATGAGAATTGACACTTGCATTCTGAAGCACATTTACTAAAAATTAATTTCAAAAGCCGGGATCATACTTGTATATTTATGAAGTTGATTAAACTATCCTCTAAATCTGAGAAAATGTACATCTATGGAATTTAAAGTATTTTAAAACTGCCAGCTGCCTCCATGTCTCTACCCATGAACTTTAGCCATTCCATTACTGTTAATGCAGACAGAGGAGCATAAAAGGTTAATTTTAGAATAGCTCTGCAAGGATTCTTAGATATAGAAGAGGACTTAAAAAAAATCTCCATTTTTAAACAAATCATGGGTACTCAGGTTGAATTCAGTGGACATCTCATAAAGCCACAGGACAACTACTAGACTCTCAAAAATGAGGGATAGAGCTGCCTGTTAGCTTTACATTACAGATGTTCAAAATGGTATATAAATTAAATGAGTTTTGGTGATAACACATCAGAGACCTACATAACCCTCGTCGATGGGCGGTGCAGCAGAAGTTTTGAGAAGTGGGTGGGAGCTCACAGCAATGGCAACAACCACAGCGATACCGTAACACAGATTCCTAAAGCATGGGAAGATCAGCCTTGTATTACATTGCTATGGACACCCGGGACCAGGCTCTGGGTCAGCTTTGGAAGAGGAGCGGGTGACTCTTGACTTTTGGACTTCACCCAAGGGAGGAGAGAATCAGCTTGGAATGAAAGGTTGTCCACAGCCTCATTACAAGCCTATTCATCACTGGTTTCCTACACACACTTTTAATTAAGCAAAAGTGCTCTGTTCAGTGCCTTCTGAGGCCACTTTCTGCTTCACTTCAAGCCTCTCAGCCTCCTGTTCACCGGCTTTAGTCTTGACTGTTCCAAATCCAGTGCAAAATTCTTCTGCTATGATGGCCTCTCAGAGTGTGACCTGCTCGCTAGGTGCTCTTTCCTCTCAAACATGATACTATATCTCTACTGTATACTGCATTGTAACGCAGTATTTCCCGAATTCTAGTTGTTCCTGTAATACTTTTGTAATTGGTACCATTTTGAGAACCATCTGGGGCAGCATTTACTTTAAAAAATTGAAATTGGACTCACTTTTTAAAAATTTAAATGAAGTAATTTTAAAAGAAAACATTATAGCACTGCTGAAAATGGAAAAGCATTTCACTTCCCATAAACAGAAGGTATCCATGGAAATAAATACAACTGGAGCCAAACAATGTAATTAAATCCTAGCTGTACACTGGGCCAGCCTGGGTCTCTCAGCCTGAGGCTTGTTCTCTTGAGATTGCAAAGGGAGACGAACCAAGTATGAAAATGATGTTAGACACCCTCACATGAAACTGAGGTTTCCTTCTGAAAGTAGTCAGGATGGAAAACAGTGGCCTTCTAATTTAATATTACTTAGTGTTGTGTTCTCACCCAGCTTGAAATCATCCTGCATGCCACATAGTACACATCCCACACTGGAGACTCTCATCTTAAAGTGCATTCCCCTAATATCACACATCAGAGCCCATTGCAGCGTGGGGACAAGGGGAGGGAGAGCATTAGGACAAACACTTAATGCATGCAGGGCTTAAAACCTAGATGATGGGTTGATAGGTGTAGCAAACCACCATGCACGTATATACCTATGTAACAAACCTACACATTCTGCACGTGTATCCCAGAACTTAAAGTACAAAAAAACCAAAATGCAGCCCCATATATTGGCAGTTACGTTTACGCATGGGTTCAGTCTCTCCCACTAGTTAATAAACTCTCTGATGATAGGATTGGTACTAAAGGTCTTAGCTTCACTTAATTACTTCTTGCAAGTATCTTGAGCTTAAGGGTTAGTTATTAATTAATAAGTAGGGGAATAAATTAGAAAGATAAATAGAATAAAAATATCCTGATATTTCTTACTGTGATTTTTCTCAATCAGCAAACCTTTACTGAGCAACTATTTAGTGCTAGATGCTGATTAGGTGTTGATGATGTGAGTACTGGGCACACAATGATGAATCAACAGAAAAGAACAATAGGAAAATTCCATGAGATCCTGGTAATAGTGAGATATATGCATATCATGAACCATACATCCATTTTGGGGTTTGACATACCATCCAAATCTTATTCCAGTGCTAAATGTATCAAATGAAATCCAGAAGGAAATTACTTTACCAGAATGAAAAAGTATGACATCAAATCTTAAAAGTTCAGTGGGTGCTTTATTCAGTTTACCAAATAGTGCTAGCAAACTGTTCACTGGTCACTTTCATTTAGGGTTCTTGCATCACAGACCTGCAGCTTATTCTATGGCAACACATGATCATAAGAGGGATTTATTTGGAGATAAAGAGAAAACAGAGACATTCTTTAGCCATTTTTCAGGCAAGCTATGTTTTTCCGTCTACAAACTAAGAACTCCTGGGTTGCTGGGTCACAGTGATGGCAAACGCGTGCACAGTGGTTATTAACTACTGGGTGCATTTTCAATATTTTAAATATATATGAATGAATTGAATCCTCATAAAAATTCTAAGATTAGGTATATTCATTTTCCATTGCTTCCATGGCAAATGAGCACATGCTTGGCAACTTAAAACAACACAGATTTACTGTCTTGGTTCTGTAGGTCAGTAGATTGAGTCAGGTCTCACTAGGTTAAGATAAAAGTGTCTGGAGGGCTGAGTTTCCTTCTGGAGGATCTGGGGAAGAATCCATTTCCTTGCTCATCCATGCTTCACGGAATTGAGTTTCTTGCAGTTGTGGGTCTGAGGTCTCCGTGTGTTTACTGGTCATCAGCTGAGGGCTGTTTTCAGCTGCTGGAGGCTACAGTCTTCACCTTTGTGGGTAACCTGACCTTTCTCTCTTGCTGCCCTTAGCATTTTTCCTTCATTTCAACCCTAGTGAATCTGACAAGTATGTGCCTTGGGGTTGCTCTTCTTGAGGAATATCTTTGTGATATTCTCTGTATTTCCTGGACTTGAATGTTGGCCTGCCTTGCTAGGTTGGGAAAGTTCTGGGTAATATTCTGTCTTCACCTTCTGGGGCTTCCCTGTCTTGACGCTCCAGGTGGACTACCTCATTGTCCTTCAGCACAGGCAGGTGAAACAGGGGCAGCCTCAGGAAACAGCAGCCCCTTCCTGTGACTGCCTTAGCACCAGCTCTCCTCTCTTGTCTAACCAGACCTCTTTCAGCTGGAGAATGGTGTATAATAATTTTCTTCCTTTAGAACAAGGTTTAGGAAAAATGCAATTTCTGGTTTTACTTGTGACAGTCAGAGAAGTGCTATTTCCTCTTCTTTAATATTCTATCCTCACTACTTTGAGGATCAGCATCTGCAAAGCTGTTGCCACTATTCTACAGACAGGGAGGAAGGGAGCTATTAGCCCCTAGTCCCTCCTGTCTGCAAGGGTCTATGAGGTACAGCATCGTTTTCAAGAGCAGCAATTCTGGAGCCAGACTGTCTAGTTCAAGTTCTGGTTGAGCCACTAGCTAGCTGTGTGGCCTTGGGTAAACTATTCACTCCTGGTATTTCTGTTTTCTCCTCTAAAGATGGAGATATGGATACTGCCTGCCTAGTAAGCCTATTAGGAGAAATAACACATTAAGTACTTAGGATTGTGCCTGGCCTGTAATAAGCATTCAAAAGCGTCAGCAGCTACTATAATTTCATACTCTCCATAACTCAGTGAGCTGTTCCTATTTTCATGTTACAAACCAGGAAACAGAAATAGTAAATTTAAGTAACTCATTAAAGGGAATTCAGTTAAAATGGAAGAGGACATGTGAACTATCGCCTTCATAGAAATAGAAAAGATTAGACTCTTTTCAGAGATTGGCAATATACATTTTCTCAGCATAGTTTCAGTTTTCTGTATTATTGGAAAAGCAAAGAACAAGAGTTTGTAATAAGGCCAAGAAAGTTTTTGACTTTGTTTTACTTTTATTTGAAGACTGTTGAGGTTCATTATTTACTCCATGAGTTTTTTTAAAAAATTATAATTCAGAATAAAAGGTTGCATTACCTTCGACAATCTGAATTGCTTCTGTTTATAACCTGCCTGTTGTTCAGTATTGTTCTTGGTCTTCTACAGTCTTCTGTGCCGTTGAAATTGCTATCGCATAGGGCAGCACCTTTTCTGTCTTTGTCTTTCATAGAGACCCTGGACTGATGTTGGCATAATGCATACACACCTGACACCTGTTCCACACATAATCCCAGGGTACTGTTGAGATAACAAGATACAGTAAAGAGGTTCTCTGTGAGAGCAAAGAAGTATTTGTCTTGTTTTACATTTCTCTTGACTGATCCTGCTCTGCTTAAAAGTCAAGCAAATTCAAAATACATACTAAAGAACTCAAGGAAAACTTACATAAATAAAAAGAATAAATTATATAAACGAAACCCAAGGAAGAATCTCATCAGGCAGCTCTTTAATATGTACTGGAGCTAAAGGGAAGAGAGAGGCTAAATAGAAGGGACAGGCAGATCTTGCTTTTAACAGGAAAGTTTCAATATGAACCAACTTCCACTTGAGAGGGAGAGAGACTGAGCCTCTCTATCCCCTGGTAATAGGCATTTATAGATCCGCTCATCTTTTTGTGATATTCTATTATTCCCTATAGGGTTTAAATTGGGATGATTGAGGGTATTTTAGTTTTTCCTTTTTATAAAAAAAAGAAGTAATGCTGCCCTTAACATAAGTGCCATTTAAAAAGCACCACAAAGTGAAGACTTTGATAATTTGTTCCTGAGTGACAAAAGAAGGTGTTGAGATGGCTAGCAAGTTTGCACACCTGTGTGTGAATATTTTCTTTAAATTGTGGTAAAATACACATACCATAAAATTTAGCATTTTAACCATTTTTAAGTGCACAATTTAATGACATTTAGTATCTCACAATGTTGAGGAACTTACGACCACTGTCTTGTTCCAAAACATTTTCATCCTTCCTAAAGGAAATCCCATGACCATTAAGCAATTACTTCTCATCTCCTTTTTCCATAGCTGCTGGGAACCACCAGTGTGCTTTCTGTCTCTATGGATTTTCCTGTTCTGGATACATCATTTACATGGAGTCATCTGGTATGTGGTCTTTGTACCTGTTGTCTTTCACTTAGCATCATGTTTTACAGTCCATTCACAATGAAGCATGTATCAGTTCCTCATTCTTTTTTGTGGCTTAGTAGCATGCCATTGTAGGAATACACCACACTTTATTTAACCATTTATCAGTTGATGGACATGTGGATTGTTTTCACCTTTGGCTATTATAGCGTGGCTATGGACATCTGTGTTCAAATGCTTGAACACGTTTTTTCAATTCTTCTGGGTATATACTCAAGAGTGGAATTGTTGGATCATATAATTGTATTTAATGAGGAGCTCCCAAGTTCATTTTTACAGCAGCCACACCATTTTACATTGTTATTTAACAAATTTTTTTAATTAATACCATAATTTATTAAAATTGAGGATATGGCTACCCAAAAATGTACACATATTTTTCAAGAACATATGCCTGTCTAAGACATACCATAACATACCTCATCCTAATGACTAGCACACCTGTGTCTGAAAGACTTAAAACCATAAGTCTTTCAGACACAGGTGTGCTAGTTGTTAGGATGAGGTCCCAGGAGTGAAGCAAAACTCATGCATCAGACTTCTTTCTATCCAAAGTTAAAGATCTTCCAAGATCAACCAGATCCCTTTGCTCTGATTTTTAATCATTTAGCAATCTTCTGAGGCCTGATGGACTTTCCTAAGCATCTACTTGTCAGAAAATTCGTGAGGAGGTCATTCCTGGTATATGGACACAAATACGCCATTCTTGGAAAAGGGTTCATATCGCCCATCTGATGTCTCTCTCAAGTTCTTGTGAGATGGGTTATTATAAATCATACACACAGTTTAGTCAACCCTACTCCACAAGTGAACTGCCAAATCATGCCCAGTTTCCTTTCAATTATTCACATTTCAACATGTCTGAAATCACCTTTTTAGAGCCCACGAAATAAGGTAATTTTAAGAAAGTGAAGTTTAGATCTTTAATCCAGGACATTAGTGACTTCCTCAAGGTTCATCACATTTGTGAGGCCAAGAATAGAATGGCCCTATCTAGGCCTTATCCAGAATATTATATAATATTATATAAGTTATTTGCAAGGACTTATTACCTTCTCTCTCAGTCCCTGCCACACATACACATGCATGCACACAAACACACACACCCCATTAGGGCTTAATAGAGGTCCTTCCTGATATTGCCTAACTGAAATACATTCATCGTCTATAGATCTCATGGCACCCTGTACGTATTTCTGTGCCTGATCCAAAATATCAGGAGGCTCATGATCACTACAATTGCTATAGAACTTCATTCTATTGCATTCCCAGAGGCTACCCTTCTCTCCATCAGCACCTGACAAATGTGTGCCCTGTGAGGGTTGGAAGAAGAAGAGGAAGAATGAGGATGACCCAGGGACAAGCTGTCTTCACCACTAAAAACAATTCAGAGCATCAGCCCAAGTAGCGATGGACCAATAGTCTAAGTCTACGTGTGCAGAGTAGCCTATTTTTGTCAACATAGCACTTGATGGAATCTTTCGCCCTGATTTTTAAATTATAGTTACATTCAATAAAATGACCAAGATCTTATCTAGAGCATGTCCCCAAAGAGGACAAGTCTTAAAGACCATTTTGTCTGGTAGCCCTCAAATTGAGGCCCACATATCCCTACCTGTATACAAAGCCTCACAAAGCATATCTGAGGGTACACATTTTTTAAGAAATTAATTTCCAGATCTTTAACTTGGATCCTACAATAGAACTGTGTGGCTCCTCCTTTCTCATTTTCTCGTCTCAGTCTTCTCTCAATCACTTTGCAAGGAAAATGTGTACCTCTCACACAAGCAGCATTTTTCTATGATGTATTTTGTTTTTTACGTACAAACCTTTAGAGCAAAATAAAGGGCTGACTCCAAACACTGATGGCCAGCTGTGTTTTTTCTTGAATGCCTAACTCCTGTCCTTAAAAGAATCATTATGCCTTTTTTTTTTTTTTTTAACAAGTCTCACACTATCGTTTGGGCTGGAGTGCAATGGTGCAATCTTGGCTCACTGCAACTCCACCTCCTGGGTTCAAGCAATTCTCCTGCCTCAGCCTCCTGAGTAGCTGGGATTACAGGTGCCTGCCCCCACACTCAGCTAATTTTTAGTATTTTTAGTAGAGACAGGGGTTCACTATGTTGGCCAGGCTGGTCTCGAACTCCTGACCTCATAATCCACCTGCCTCAGCCTACCAAAGTGCTGGGATTGCAGGCATAAGCCACCATGCTTGGCTCCATCATGCCTTTTTAAGGGTAAAGCATGGAGTTAGAAATGGGGCATCTTGATTCATTCAAAGATGTTCAGAATTCATGTACACTGAAGGAAATGGCAGGACTACCAGCAATTTCCTTCTAATAACCTCTCTCTTTTACGCCTGGCTATTGCTACAGAATGTGTGCCCCTTTAGAAGAAGAGGTTTTCTTGAGAGCAAAGCAAAGATGAGGTGGTTGGTGAAAAGTACTGAAGTCCACTGTGCCTTATTTCCTTGTGGCTGGGTACCATGTTGTATCCATTAGTGTTGAGATTAGTGTTAAGAAGTGAGATGGTTGTCATGGGAATGCATCTCAACCCAGCAATTTAAATTGAAAAGACTTTTTCTAACAGAAAACTCATCTGATTTTACTGATAATGAAGACTGGCTTTTTCAATTAGGTTAGATGACGGATGCAGTCTATAACTTGAATGAGCCAAATCAGAATCTCCAAGGTTATAATGAAAATATATTTAAGGCACATAGTAAGACAAACAGGTTTTATCAAAAAAAAATTGTACTGTCATGGGTGAGTTGAAATACTACTATTTTCCCCATCCTTTCTGAGTGCATTGTAATATGGTTTGTCTCTGAGGAAAAGCATACCAGGAAGTTACTTTTTTGTTAAAATATTGACATACTTTCTCATTGGTTAGCAAATGTTTATCGCCGTGAATCCTAGGAGCCCTAGCCCCTCCCTGGGGACCTGGGACCTGTCAGACTTCATAATCCAGCAGCTGTAAGGTTGATACCTTGCACCACAGAGGTCTGTAGGACCCGCTCTAGCACAAAGGCCAGGATCCAGTACTCTGGATTGGTTGATTCCTTGTCTTACAAGTTAACATTTGAATATCTCTCCAAGTCATGAGTATAATTGTCATTTTACAAATCTTTGTAATACTTTTATGGTATACTGAGAAATTACTCTAAAGATGGTTAACAAGTCATTTAGTTTGTTCCTCATTTTTAAAATATTTTAACAAATAACGAAGGAGGACCTGAGTTGCCAATTAATTGAACATAAAAATAATTTTTGATGGAAAATCACTGTGTGATTTTAGCATGGAGCCATGGCGGAGTTTAAAGAGATGAATGAAATGGCTCTAATAAAATGCCCATTCCCAGTACACATTTTTGAGAACAATGTTTCTTAGAGCTCCTATTTTTAAAAAATGAAAAATAAAAATAATATTGATGCTGAACCACAACTCATTCTACAATTGAACGATTCTCATCTGTAAATACATAAAGTAATTAAGGGAAAACGACTTCATCTATATAATCAGCAAGTACATTTAGAGTATAATTTGGCTGGGCATGCTGACTCACACCTGTAATCCCAGCACTTTGGGAGGCTGAGGAGAGTAGATCACCTGAGGTCAGGAGTTCAAGAGCAGACTGGCCAACAGGGTGAAACCGCTAATACTAAAATAAATAAAAATAAAAAAATAAAAAATAAATAAAAATTGAGTAGGGCATGATGGCGGGCACCTGTAATCCCAGCTACTTGGGAGGCTGAGGCAGGAGAGTCGCTTAAGTCCGGGAGGCAGAGGTTGCAGTGACCCAAGATCATGCCATTGCACTCTGGCCTGGGCAACAAGAGTGAAACTTCATGTCAAAAAAAAAAAAAAAAAAGAGTACAATTTATATAATGTATGTGTTAACAATTACAGAAATTTTAAACATATAAATATATAACAAAATATGTTATACAAAATACGTTTATATTTTATAAACATATGTATATAAAATATATACAATATAAACAATATAAAAAATATACAAATATATAAAATATAAACGTGATTATGTGGTTTTGGTTAATCGTGTATTTCTAATAATTGCAATGACAATTCAATCTAGAGGGAAAAAATCATCACATAGAGCAGGCGTCCCCAGACTATGGCCCGCGGGCCGCATGCGGCCCCCTGAGGCCATTTATCCAGTCCCCTGCCTCACTTCAGGAAGGGGCACCTCTTTCACTGGTGGTCAGTGAGAGGAGCACAGTATGTGGCGGCCCTCCAACAGTTTGAGGGACAGTGAACTGGCCCCCTGTGTAAAAAGTCTGGGGATGCCTCACATAGAGCCTTGTAGCTATTAGAGAAAATAAGTTTCAGCTTATATACATAATGTTATTGTAGAAGAAAATTATACAATCATCAGTATAAAAATACATTTATTTGAGATGAAGTTCTTTTTGGAAAGTATAATGGAAGTAAGAGGCCAAAGTGAAAAATAACCATATGTTATGGTAAAATAATAAACTTCTTTGTGTATTTAAAGATAGACAATGATATACATCAAATTATTATGGAATTTATATTCTACTTTTAGATATGTTTTGAAGTTTGGTGTAA
Source organism: Saimiri boliviensis (assembly GCF_048565385.1). Lineage (NCBI taxonomy): Eukaryota > Metazoa > Chordata > Mammalia > Primates > Cebidae > Saimiri > Saimiri boliviensis. The sequence continues at coordinate 17,919,834 of NC_133453.1, read as the reverse complement.
TGCATTTCTTTTTGTTTATATACCATTGCTTTGGCCATCATGATGTTATACTAAATAAAAGAGCATTGGATTTATTAAAAGTCATTTCTTGGATTTGTGAGGCACTGCCATGGGTCAGGGTCACCAGCTTCAGGAAATTCTTCTGGTGTAATCAAAATCCTCATTTCTCATACACGAAACTAAGATTGAGGTAAACTAGTTACTTATTATGTCACACAACCTACATGGTGTGTAGAATCCAGCCCTCTGACTCTCAACTTGGTGCTATTTCTTTAAACTACCATAAACACATTAAATCCTAAATTAAAATAAGTATTACTTTACAAGAGAACAAATTATGAGCCAGCTTGATCAAGTATTATTTTAAAAGTCTAATTCAAATGAAAACTTTTTTTAAAATTTTCAGTTAACTATTAAACTAGATAAGAATATTTCCTGAAATGAGACTGATAGTTGGTTTGTTGGAGGCTCTGGAAAAAAGAGCAAAGCCTTTGGGAAGCTCCAGGGTGTCATGGAAAGAAGGCTTGGCCTCGATTTCTAGACACACTAGTTAATAGCTAAGGGCTTTGGTGCTGTTTACTCAGATCCCCTGAGTTTGTTTCCTTATTTGGAAAATGGAGATTAAAATCCCTGCCTGATGAAGTTAAGGTTTAGATGAAATGAGATAATGCATGTAAAGTGTGTAGCGTAATACTTGGCATATATTAGAAACCTAAAAACATTCATTTTCTTCTTGCTGTTTCTCTTCGTTTTGCTATTTCTATTCCCTAATACACTTGTCTGTTGTACTTCCTAATGCTCATGTCCTTAATGTCTCCTTGGATGATATGTGAAACTAATAGTTTAATGGCTTAGAGAAGTGATTTTCAAGCTGTGAGCCATGGGAGCTCTGTGGAGGTTAGGGGATGGAGGCGGGGGCTTGGAGGGAAGGAAAGCCACGGGGCTCCAGTCCTTTCATTAACAAGTTTGCTTGTCTCCACATATGCCAATGATTTTGTTGAGAAAAATGTTTTCCTGGGCTTCATGGGCCATTTAAATTGGGAACCCCCAGGGACACAGTGCTTAGCCCAAGCCATCAGTGCTTGAAGATAGGCTTTTCTGTCACTGAACGTCTGTATTTTGAGATATATTTTGAGAAAGGCTTAAGGGTTAAGACATTTGGCTGAGGTCAGCAATAAGTTGCAACCTCAGGGTCAACCCTGATTAGTGTTCAATGCGTAATACAGACTATTGATGTAAAGAGCAGAAACGTGGGATGCGTAAGAGCAGGAGAAACTCAAGTATTTTGAGCATGTTCATTGTGAGTTGCATACATTTTTTAATTCGGACTATGCACGCTTACTCTCATTCCCAATCACCCTGGCATTTTACCCAAGGCCTCTTTGTTTCTTATTAGAGCTGTTCCCTTTTTTGGTAAATGGAACATCATTTCAGCCATCATTCCTGATTCCCATATCCCAAATGGAAGAAGAGAAATTGAAAGTGATCAGTTCCATTATTGTGTTAACTGGAAAAATGATATCGGAGTTTTAATAGGACAACCGAAAATCCTTGTTAACTTATTTTCTTTCAATGGCTTTAAAAAATATTTCCATTATGTCCTTTTAATAATCAAGCTGTAGACATTCTGTGTACCCTTGGCCTTAAAAACAAAAAGATGAACTTTTGTACTTTTTGAAAATGTAATGGAGACATTAGATAGCATCAGACTCATCATTACATCAATCTTGAAAATAAGTCTGACCAAGATACCTAAGCCTAAAAATAATTCATTAGTGGGATTTGGAGGAAAAAAGGGGCCCTTCTCTCCTCAATGTAAAGCACTCTGGGGAGGATTCTGGTTAATTTCTGTGCCTATCACAGAAGTTTCCCTTCTCTCCTTTCTGGAGGTTTTTTGGTGTTGAAGGTATTGTGACTATTCTTTTCCCTCTGCCACTTCAAAGTTATATAACTCATGTTTTTCAAGTTGAAATGGTGATATTTTATAGCCTTAATCTTCTATTTTTGCAGAAAATCTAGATTCCTAAAAGCAAAAGCTCTCTGTCTAGCTATTTCTGGGAATTTCTTGTTCATGGTGTACAACCACAAACAAATGGGATGCATAACTTTTCTCCTATCACATATCATCCTCTGTATTCTCTGGACTTTGTATTTACAAACTAGACTGGCAGGACCTCATCCCCTCATTTCTGGAGTACTTGGGAGAATTGGTGAGGCAGCAGCCATACCTATTCTTTGTGAACCAAGGTTTCAACTTAGTGAGGCCACTGTCTGGGCCTGTCACCTACTTGGAATTTGTGTGTGTGTGTGTGTGCGCGCGCTTGTAATAGCATAGTGAGTGTTGGGAAGTCATGGGAGGGGTATGGTTATCTATCTTGTGAGAGACACTTTTAATTATTTGCATTTGTGTAATATTTCACATTTTGTGTATACTCTTTATAGCTTTTCCTCTACGTACTTTTGTATCATAAGAAAGAAAAGCATAAGTTTCTTCATTACAAAATAAGTATAAAATAGTCTTTTTTTGAAACCCAAACCAGAACACTATCTGGAAAACAACATAAACTCAGATTGGAAGAGGTGATGATGAGATATTAAATAAGCAAAAACAGGTGGAGATATAAATGTGTTTGGTAATGAGACCTGTACCAGTTAGGGTTTGGGTAAGAACACAGATGGCACATTCAAATGAGGTAATTTAAGGCACTTTTACTGAAAAAAAAAAAAAAAAAAAAAAAGACTACAGTGTTTACAGAGGCTTGAGCAAGATTTCAAGGAAACAAGGTGCAGTGCAAGACCTCTGGGCTGAGGAGAGTGAGGAGCTGCAAACATACTGGGTCTGCAGAAGCATGTGGAGGAGGCAAAAACTGGAATCTGGAAAGAGAAGGGGGATGGAGAAGGCTCTTGGACTGGACCTGCCTTTTGATGGAGAGATACAGACAATGAACAGTGACCAAGCCTCAGGACAACCAAGAATGGATACTGTCACCCCACTTTCTTCCCGTGCTCTCATGTTCTGCCAATACCTCTAGAAAATCAGAGTCCAGGAGAAGACAAGTGAGTTCCCAGAGGTCTCTGTATGGTTTAACTTCCTGGAACCTGGAGCAAGCAGAAATGATACAGGATGGCTTAGGGGAAGGGGTTTCCAACAGAAAATATTTAGCCAAGATTTTTTATTTCTCATTTCTAGTCCAATTTATAAGCGAGGCAGACATCATAACGGACTTTAGTAGTAGACTACCAGAGAAGTAAAGAGATCACTATTTGGAAATGCCAACAAAAGAAAGTCTTCATCATAAACAATTATAAACATGCATATGAAACACTCAGAAGTCTGCAAAGCAATTAAAACTACTTCCTATTGAACACTCCAAAAAAGACACAGTAAAGCAAAGTTAAAAGATTATTTTCTCCATTTTATAAATAAAGAACCTCAAGTAAAGGGAGTTTAAGTGATATGCCCAAATATAGACACCAACTTTCCAAATTTGCTAAGTTTTCATTCAGTGATTTTTACTTTTGGTTTCTATTTGCATTTTGCTGCACCATTCCCAGGGGAGAGAATTGCACATATACCTGAAGTTGTTAATCATCCAAACTTCAATAAATATTCTTATAAGAATGTATCTGCAGGCAGAGAGTACTTGCTCTCATGTCAAGGTCAGTTTCATGACGCCAATGCCTGCATAAGAAGAAGAACTAGAGCCTGAAATCTTTAAGGGCTAATGTAGACCTGTACTTCGGTTTAGGCAGGCACAGAGAGAGAAGAGAAGTACAGCACACATTACAAAGTAAAACCTCACAAAAGTCTTGTTTCCGATCATCTCTTTAAAACTCTACTATCTCTCCATTATCCTTGTAGACAAATAAGGCAAGCAATAGTTCTCCCCAAAAGTGGCAGAGAGTGGTGAAGCCTGTAAAGATGTTTGTAATATAAATTGTCTATGTCACATTTAAAATGGCCATTGGTCATTAATGTCACTTATGTCTTTAGTGCACGCTCTACAGAAATGATTACACGTTGATCTTCATTGCTTGAAGGTCTTATTTAGTTGTTTCTTCTTGCTAATAGCATTGGTACCTCAGTATTGTTGGGAGATTGGTTCCAGGAATCCCACAGCTATCAAAATCCAGAGATGCCCAAGTCCCTTATGTAAAATGGCATAGCAGGCTGGACGTGGTGGCTCACGCCTGCAATCCTAGCACATTAGGGGGCTGAGACTGGCAGATCACTTGAGGTCAGAAGTTCAAGACCAGCCTGGCCAATATGGTTAAACCCCATCTCTACTGAAAATACAAAAATTGGCTGGGCATGGTCATGGTCGCTTGTAATTCTACTCAGGAGGCTGTGACTGGAGAATCGCCTGAGCCCAGGAGGTGGAGGTTGCAGTGAGTCAAGACTGTGCCACTGCACTCCAGCCTAGGAGACAGAGCTAAACTGTCTCAATAAATAAATAAAATGGTATACTATTTGCATATAGCCTATGCACATCTTCTTCACATACATTTCAAATTATCTCTAGATTACTTATAATACTTAATACAATGTAAATGCTACATAAGTCATTGTTATCCTATATTGTTTAGGGAATAGTGTCAAGGAAAAAAGTCTGTACATGCTCAGTACAGCCATAACCATTTTTTTTTTCTGGTTATTCTTGACCTGTGGTTGGCAGAATCTGTAGATACAGAACTCTCAGACATGGAGGACTGACTTTGTGTGTATGTGTTGGGGGTGGGGGGTAAAATTTCTTCTAATTCTCAGGATCAGAAGTTATTTTTCTTTTTCTTTGTTCTTTCTTATACATGCATTCGAAGGTAGCTTAAGCTTAATGTGACATGGCAGAAATATCCAGCATTTTAGTCCAAATCACATCTTTGTCTAAAACCTATTTAAAAATATCAATTTAGCATCTAGTAGAAGCTGTCTAAAGAGATTACAAGACATAGTCATACTTTCTTTTTACTTTGTTTTTGCTTTTTACAGTAAGAGTTGGTCAAATGTTTGGTGTAAATGTTATTAGCAGAAGAGACATTTCATCTCTAGGTGGAGACAGCAAATCTCACTGAGGAGTATATGAAGGTTTTGCTTTATTAATTTCCATATTTGTTTAGCTCCTGTTTTAGGAGTAAGTTTTTTTTAAAAAAATCAATTTTATACTGCCAATAAAGAAGAATAAAGAAGCATTTCTTTGATCAAGAAAGTGAATGTATATAAATCCAGCTTGAAATCTAATATACGATTCCTAGGAAGAAATTCCATGCAGCCATTAAAACCACAAAAACTATGTTATGTATGATCTAACTGTAAAGTAATATACATATTTAGACAATACCACACTGGAGTGTTTTTATTTCCCTTTGCAATAGTACAAGGAAATAAAAGTACTATAAATTATGTTTAATACCATTTGATGTTTACTTTGCTTTCCAAATTTCTTATGAGTATGTGTTTTACAATTACAAAAACAGACATAACTTATCCTTTAAACAAAAATATAAAGCACTATCCTGAAGACTAATTTCAAACCTAGTAAATGAACCTTGGGTGTATAAGCAGCCAAACAATTCCTCATGAAGAGACAACGCCTAAAATAGGCCTAGCAGAATGAAAGGGAGAGAACAATCCCTGCTTCTGGAAGGAACATTATAATTGAGACAGTTTAAAGACAAAAGGTGAGTGAACACAGTGTAAGAACATCAAAATGCTACATTTTATTGGTGTTTGATGTAGAACAGATGGCATTATGCAGCTCAAAATATATTCCGATGATGTACTAGCAAACATCAAACCTCTTTCCTTGTGTATCTAAATGCTATTTTTAGATGTTATATACTTAGGTGCATGGTCTATCTAGGGCCAGATTCTCTTAGAAACTATTGGTGTTTAAAAAACTCTGCTTCTGTAGATCACAGCTTTTATCTACAGAAGCAAATCATTCCTGATTTTATTAGAAAAAAAGTAGTCTAATTTTATAGAATTTTAAACAATAGTGTAAATTACAGTGCTTAAAATCTGATCAAGTTAGCAATTGGCTTAGGATATGAAAAATTTACTCAAGACTGTGCTATAGGAAGTCAAGTTATGGTAAAGGTTATGTAGATTTGTATAGAATCTTAGATTGGTAACGGGCTTCATATCAATCTATTTAGGATACTCATACTTTAGTTGAACACATTGAAATTCTTAAGGGATGTATCCATGATTTAATTAGTGACAAAAAATCACAATATATAGTATGTGGTCTTTTTAGTCCTTTCAAATCTGGGTATTTCTTTCAAGCATAATTGATTAACACATCTTTTAAAAATACACCATAGGTATGGGATATTCTGGCTTCAATGAAAATGACTGAGAAACAGGAGAGCTTAAAGGATGCAAGGGTTCTTCTAATTCAGATTATTTTCTTTAAATGTGAGGAAACTCAGGCCAAATAGGGTTTGGGGGACTCCAAGTGTCCCCCTTTATCCTTCTTTGGTGATCAAAAAATCCAGAGGGATGTCAAATGCATGTCCTAACTGCTTAAGCCCATACCCAAAAGAGACTAAAGAGACTTCCAGGACTAATATCCAGAATTTACAAGGAGCTTAGACGAATAAGCAAGAAAAAAAATTCCATAAAAAGTAGACAAATAACAGGAACAGACATTTCTCAAAAGAAGATACACAAATGGCCAACAGGCATACGAAAAAATTCTCAACATTATTAATCATCAGGAAAATGAAAATTACAACGAGATACCATTTTACCCTTGCAAGAATGGCTACTGTTAAAAAGTAAAAAAAAAAAACAGATGTTGATATAGACATGGTAACAAGGGAATGCTTACACACTGCTGGTGGGAATGTGAATTAGTATAACCTCTATGGAAAACAGGATGGAGATTTCTTAAAGAGTTGAAAGTAGATCTACCATTCACTATAGCAACCCCACTACTAGATATATGCCCAAAGAAAAAGAAGTCATTGTATCAAAAAGACATCTGCACATATACGTGTATTGCAGTACGATTCACAATTGCAGGCTACGGAAGCAACATAAGTGCCTATCAACCAATGAATAGATAAAGAAAATGTCGTATATATACACTATAGAATACTATTCATCCATAAAAAAGAAGAAAATGATGTCTTTTGAACCAGTTTAGGTGAAGCTGGAGGCCATTACTCTCACTGAAGTAACTCACGAATGAAAGACCAAATATTCTATGTTCTCACTTACATAGGAGCTAAGATATGCATATGCAAAGACATACAGAGTGCTATAATGGACTATGGAGACTCAGAAAGGGGAGGGAAGGAGGAGTTGAGAGATAGACTACCTATGAGGTACAAGGTACACTACTCAAGTGATAGGTGCACTAAAATCTCACAGTTCACTGCTATACAATTCATACATGGAATCAAAAAGCACTTGTATCCCCAAAGCTCTGAAATAAAAAATATTTTTAAAAATTTTAAAAATCAGAGGTCATTTAAGAAAACATCACTTATACATTTTATTCACGTGAGGCTCTCATTCAAACTAGAGAGTGATTCATTTACTCTGTTGCCACTTGCTCCATCTCATTCTGTCTTTGATACCTAATAGCAAAGTTTTAATTGCTATTAGATTTAATCACTATTATATTTAATAGAGTATTATTTAATAAATAATCCTCACTATGATTCTCACCTCACTAGTGAGGATTATTTGTTAAATTCTAGAGAGTAAAAGAAAGATTTTGATTTTGTGCAGTTGCATGTTTGGTAGTATGCAAATATTTTCATATCTAAACTGCAATACTTATGTAATTTATTTGGTTTCATTGACTATAAGCAGTAGCCTGGAAACGAAATAGACAATGCATTTTTAAGTTTTCTGAAATTATGATAAATTTGTCAGAATAAATTGTGTATCCTTCTTCTCTTTCCCCCAAGTATCACATTGTTTTCAATTTGAGAATTATTTATTAATTGTCTACTGTACATGCACTACACATGTAATAGATGTTGAATCATTGACAGGTAGTGAGGTGCCTTTCAAATACTAGACATTCAACAAAAAGTGATTAAGAGGCAGTTGCTTGATCAATAGGGCTTATTAGTATGGAGCATTATAAAACTAGACAGATAACTATCATATATGGAATAAGCATGTCATAAGAAAACTATAAATAACTTTCCAGGATTGAAGGATAAATAAATTATATTTGGAAAAGGAGGATTTAGAACATTGTGCTCATAAGGACAGGCCAAAATGGTCTACAGTAAAAGATTAGCAGCAAATAAAATAATTTACCAAAACAAAGGTATATTTTTTCTTATGATTTTGTATCCACTGTGGGTTAATGATGAGGTCTATTCCACATAGTCATTCAGGGACTCAGGGTGATAAAGATTTGATCACCTTGTAGCTTATAATTTAAGGCACGTGTCTTTGTAAATGTTGATTCATATGTATTAAGACTGTTTTTAGGTGTATAAAAATTTAAAGTTTCTAGGTCTTTCTGAAGAATTAATCCTTTTATTATTATAATATATTTTTCTTTATATCCAGTCATACTATTTGTTTTAAAGACTTATCTGATATGACTATAGCTCCTCCACATTTCTTATGCCTACTATTTGCATGGTATATAATTTTCCAATCATTTATTTCATCTACCTGTGCCTTTACATTTGAAGGGTATCTCTTGCAGACAGTATATGGTTGAGTATTGCTTTTTAAATCATTCTGAATGTGTCCACATTTTAATTGGAGTATTTAGTCCATTAACATTCATGTAGTTATTGATATGGTTGGATTCGGGTGTTATTTTTTATTTTATTGTTTTTAGGTGGTTTATTATTTATTTTCAGGCATCTCTTCTGTTATTGTTTCCCTCTTCTCCTTTTACTGATTTCTTTTAGATTATATGAATACATTTTAAAATTTTGTTCTAATTCGTGTGTTGGATTTTAGCCAAATTTGGTCAATGCATTCTAAATATATTTAATGCATTTGAAATAACATATTTAGTGATTAGAATTATATAATCAGGCTGGACATGGTGGCTCATGCCTGTAATTCCAGCACTTTGGGAGGCTGAGGCGGGTGAACCACCCAAGGTCAGGAGTTTGAGACCAGCCTGGCCAACATGACAAAAACCCATCTCTACTAAAAATACAAAAATTAGTTGGGCATGGTGGTGCACGCTTGTAGTCTCAGCTACTTGGGATTCTGAGGCAGGAGAATCGCTTGAGCCTGGGAGGCAGAGGTTGCAGTGAGCTAAGATCACACCACTGTACTCCAGCCTGGATGACAGAGTGAAACTCTGACTCAAAAAAAAAAAAAAAAAAAAAAAAAAAAGAAAAGAAAAGAAAAGAAAAGAAAAAAGAATTATATGAGCAATGCAGTATTTTTCATTATATTTACTATTAGGGTCTGATTGGAGAATTAAATTTATTTCAATCTGTATAGTTTCAGAGACATAGAAAATTCATAGAATGCCAGAAAATAAAGAACAGAAATGATAAAAAGGGTTGAAACTAGAACCAAAGAAGAAAAATGAGCAGACGTAATTTGGCCTGAAGAAGAGAAAGCTTGCAGATAACATTTGCCTTATTTAAAGAATGAAGTGGTTTTTTTTTTTTTGTTTGTTTGTTTTTTTTTGAGACAGAGTTTCGCTCTTGTTACCCAGGCTGGAGTGCAATGGCCCGATCTCGGCTCACCGCAACCTCTGCCTCCTGGGTTCAGGCAGTTCTCCTGCCTCAGCCTCCTGAATAGCTGGGATTACAGGCACATGCCACCATGCCCAGCTAATTTTTTATATTTTTAGTAGAGACGGGGTTTCACCATGTTGACCAGTATGGTTTCGATCTCTCGACCTCGTGATCCACCCGCCTTGGCCTCCCAAAGTGCTGGGATTACAGGCTTGAGCCATCGCACCCGGCTAGAATGAAGTGTTTTTATGTGGTTAGCAGATGTTTTCATCTTTACCCAAAAGAGAAGAAAATAGTATTAATTGTAACAAGGTGGAATTAATGGTGGCCAAAGAGGAAAAAGAGTTTGTACTAATTCTACAAATGTGCCATGATGCCAAAGTTACTGAGAAATGTTAAATAACATATTTTTTTAAATATCTGTAAGAAAGTATTGTGTATGCCCGTGATGTCTATCATTCTGCTTTCATTCCTACAGAAGGTCTATAATCAATTTGACTTTGATAACTTTTAATTAGGTATGGATTACCTAGCAGCACAGGGAAGAATTGAATGATTGATAATTACTGTGATTTTGAAACCAAATGCAAAATTTACTCTTCGTTTGATATGCTTAAGAAAAATGTCTGAAACAAAATCTCTATTTAGGCTTAGGTGGGCTGTTTGCTTGAGGTCAGGAGTTATAGACCAGCCTGGAGAACATGGTTAAACCCCATCTCTACTAAAAATACAAAAATTTAGCCAGGCATGGTGGCACACAACTGTAATCCCAGCTACTTGGGCTGCTGAAGCAGAGAATTGCTTGAACCCAGGAGACAGAGGTTGCAGTGAACTGAGATTGCACCACTGCACTCCAGCCTGGGTAACAGAGTGAGACTCCATTTCAAAAAAACAAAAAAATTACAGTTTTATTTAGGGGTAATGTTACAGATTTTGCAAATAAAAACACAGGATGCTCAGTTAAATTAGAATTTCAGATAGTGAATTATTTTTAGCATAAGCATATTCAATTCAATAATTGGGGTATGCTTACACTAAAACACTCCTCCCTCATTGTTCCTTTGACATTCAAACTTAAGTGGGTATCTTGATATCTTGTATCTATCTGACAATGCTATTCGAGGATAAAAAAATAAAAAATTATAAAAGCACCTGATTTTTAATGTAGTTTTCTATATAAGGGCAAGGAATGAGATGCCTTTGTCATATATTTGGCTGTTTTTCTAAACTTACCAGATATATTTGTAACTTCAGCCAAAGATGTTGGAATATCCTCCTGATGTAGTGAGAGCTTTATCAATATTTTAACCTTTGTTTAACTCTCATGGGAACATCCACAACCATTTACCAAGAGGAACATGGTTAGAATACTTCCTATCAGGTTGTGTGCATGTAGATAAACTGTCTGAGCTTTCTATCCTGTTTATGACATTCCAAGACATTTATGTTTTAGAAATCACTGGGTGTTGTACAACTTGACATACGGATATTGTGATAGTTTCCAAAGATGCCTGCTATCAATTCCTATCCTCTACTTCTAATTATCAAGAGGTAGAGTATAACTGTTTTCCTCTTGAATCTAGGCTTGTCTTATCGATACGTTGACCAATAGCATACTTTGGAAGTGACATTCTAAAACCTCTCATGCCAGGTCATAAGACCTCTGATGCCAGGTCATAAGAAGACTTGCAGATTCCACCTGAGTCTCTTGGAATGCTGCTCTTGGGACACTTGGAGAGCATCTGCCATGCTGAGAGAAACTCAAGCCACATACAGAGGCCACATTTGGTGATGTAACTGCCCCTGTTGGACTCCCAGCCAGCACCAACTGACAGTCATTCAAGTGACCCATCCTGGATGTTGGCAGACCCTCCTCTTAAACCAACTTTACTCAGGCTCTTTTAAGCCCTCTTCTTGACCCCCATGTCTCAATCTGAGACCCATCTTTGCCAGACCTGCACAGACAAGTTTTAGAAAGAATCCTGCTAAGTCATTTAGAGATTTTATAGCTGATCAAATTTCTCCTTCACTATCCTTGATATCTGATCACCCTTGCTTGCCTTCACCAAAGGTCCTGTGTGATCAGCCTAACAAGAATCTCCCCTTCCCTGATGTATCTATCCTCTTAGTAATTTTCCATCTACCAATGTCCTCATTCTGTTTCTTGGCGATCAATCCCCATGTAGTGTTGTGCTCAGAATTGATCTCAATTCTACACTAAAGTCTATTTTCCCCAATTATGATAGGTCCTGATTTTATTTGTTTATTTATTTATTTATTTATTTTACCATTTTAACTACTGTTCAGCTCTGATTTTCTTTAATAACATCCAACCCAGTTATACCTTCAAGTGACTGTCACTCTAGCTAACAATGAAGAAACCCAAAGTGGGAACTTCCTAGTTGAGACAATCACCTAGAGCTAGGAAAAATAATATTTTTTTTGTTATAAACCACTATGTTTTGGGGTTGTTTGTTTTGTAATAGATATATTTTTTATTTGAGAATTTTTTGAAGGTGGTGAATTTTGATTAACAACGTTCATTGGCAGATGAACAAAAAGATACTATATACCTTTCTGATTAATATTAAATATATATTTTTAAATATAAAAATACTTTTCCAATTAGACAGCAAATAGTATATAATATTGGGTGGCACTTATAACTGGTTAAAATTAGTAGAGTTAATACTATTTTATTGCCGTTATATAGCTCAAAAATAAAGAAAAGCTATTATCAATAAAGAAAAGCCATTTTAAAAAATACAGAAAAGCTGTAATCAAAAACAGACACTATTTAACATTTTCTTTTTCTTTATTTCCTTATTTGCACTCTTCCTGTGTTCCTAATTTAATCCTCTTCATAACTGTATGATGCTGATGTTATTATCTCTGTTTTACTTAAGAGAAAACTGCAGTCTATAGTGGTTAAGTAATTTATTCAATATTACACAGCCAGGATTTAAATAAATGTCTTCTCATTTTCAATTCCAGACTGTTTTCCAGGAAACTCCAGCCAGACCCAAATAATAAACCAAAATCCAAATCTGAAATCACTACCATTCCCAGCTCTGAATTCTGAGGCCATTACTTTCCTAAAGATGAACAGTGTTTTACTTTTGGGGAATTCACATTTGGAGAGACCTGATGTTTTTTAGAGATAATCACACAACGAAGAACTCAGATTGAATTTCACTCTGGAGGTTAAAGTATATTTTTTTCCAAGCTTCAGTTTTGAATTTTATTTTAATAAGAGCAAAATGTGCCTTTATGGAAAGAAATATGAGACACACAGAGAGAGAAGTACCTAGAACCAGGTCTCAGGATAGATGATGGCAGAGAAGCTACTAGAATCCTCATCTCTTGCCTTAACCCAGAGACCTTGCCTTCTGCATAAGTCTCAGACCAGACTTTAAATACATACGTGAGCTCTCAAAAAGCTCAGTTAAAAATGCTTTGAATGTGTGATTTATCAAGATAGTGCTTTATAACCATGGGCAATGAAGGAAAATCCCCAGGTGAGAAGCCCGATGCAGCTAGGTGCAGCTCAACGGTGAGGCCTCCTCCTTGAGCAGACTCAGGAACGCTGCTTGACAATGCCTTGCCATTTTTCTCCTCACACCTGTTTCTTAATAAGATAGACCGTATGGAGTGGCATGCTTTCTAATTAGCACTATTCCAGTATGGTAGCCATTGGCCACATGTAGCTATCGAGTGCTTAAAATGTGGCTGGTAAAAAAAAAATAAATAAAAATAAAAAACTCCATTTTTAATTTTGTTTAATTTAAATTAAATTTAAATGATCACATGTGGTCAGTGGCCACCATATTGAACAGCACGGGCTTAGACCACAAGGGGCTCTTGTCCATTTTTGAAAGTGGAGTGGGGAATAGGAGAAACAACACTCTCTTCTCTCAGAGCCAGGGACTTACACTGCTTTGGGGTTGTGGTGCTGATGGAAGCACAGACTGGTGGATTTGAGTCTCAAAACTGTATTCAAGTTTTCTTATATATTCCTTAAAGTAAGGTTTTATCTACAGAATATAGACTAGAAAATATAAAAGGAAAACAAAGTTACATTGGTTCTTGGTTTCTTTTCAGCTTGTTTATTGTTCCTCCCTCTTTGCCCCACCTTTGTAAATCCAAAGAGCAAAGGAAATGATCTGGGAGAAGGGTTGTCAAATAAAATACTAGATGTCCCATTAAAATTAAGGTAAACAACATGCAATTTTTTGGTATACTCACCTTCCCTCTCAAAACATTTAATACACATTATGCGAAACCATTATTTGTTGTTTACCTAAAATTCAAATTTAATTGGGCATATTATATATATATATTTTTTTTGCTAAATCTTGCGTCCCTAGCTGGAAGGAGGCATGCAGTCAGGTTTTTGGAGATGTTGATGTTCTTTAAGTACTGGAGAAGGGAGCAGCACCCATTGCTAACAGGAGAAGTCTGAGAGGCATTAAATTCATGGGACAGCAAGATAAAAACTTTGTGCAAATACTCTCAGTAGAAGTGGTTTGTAGGAAATTGCATCTACTCAGCTGGATGGACTCGTGTTGGAACCATTAAGATCTGGAAGCTTGGAGAATTGTCACAGAATACTTAAGTCTCATGTAATCACCTCCCAGGTCAAGAAATAGAAAATAACGAGCTTTCCAGAAATGCTTCTCATTCTTTCTTCAAATCACATTTCCCCTCAAAGATAATCACTATGCTGAATTCTTATGCCATGGGTTTTAGTTTTGTCTCTGCTGGGGCTTTATATAAATGAGACCCCAGACAGTGTCTTCGGTGGTATAAGTTTGTTTCTGTAAGGAGAAGAGAGGCACTGGCAATCTCTCATCACATGATCTAAGCAGGGATGGAAATCATTTCAACAACTTTTCACCCACTGTGGACTATTTTCCCAGGAGATAACCCCATATGGTTCCAACCACAAAACTGGATATTTTTCCCCAGCCTCTGCACCTCAGTGAAACTGAACTTCCATTTCGCTCTGCTAGCCCTATGATTCTGTCTAAAGTTATCATCATCATCTCAGTCCTCCTGGGAGCTAGCAGATACCTCTAGGTGAAATTTGCCCCTGTCTGGCACACCTCTCTGGGTTTCCTTCTTCTCTCAGCTCTTGACTCCATAATTCTTCACTGCTCTGGGCAATCTTTAATGCCTTCAACTTGACTTTTGTTGTTGTTCAGTTTTGCTTGTTCTCGGCAGGAGAGCCAGTCTGGATGACCTAGTCTGCCATTAAGTGGAGTTCTTAATAAGTGAGATCTTCATGCATACTAAGAATCATGGGCAGGACTGGAGACCCAGTCAACCTCAGATTTGGATGTATTGCTACCAGAGAAGGACAATATGGGGATGTGGAAGATAGATCTTGAAGGCCCAGATATGATGTGTTTCACTGGAGCATGTACCAAGGAAGTGGCCCTGGTGTTCGTGTGAAATTTATGCTGTGAGAGATTTGTGTTATCTCCTCTGCTCAGTGTTAGGTTGAAATATGCTACAATGATTTTTCTAAATCCTAAAAACAAAACTCAGTGATATGTTGAAATATGCCACAATGATTTTCCTAAATATTGTTTATAACTTGTATAATGAGCTTTTTATCATATTTCTGAAAAAAGTTGACTATTATTATTGAATCACACATTATAATCATTCTGTCAAAAATTTGTTAATTAGATGCTTATTTAAATTCAGTGATTAAATCCTGATAAATCAAGACCCTTTTTCTCAAAATATATTCTTGGCTTTACCCAATGTTATAATCAACTAGTTAGCACAATTAGGTTGGTGTTTAAATTTAAATAGAATATGCAGTAGCTAAAATGACAGTCACATGGAATGTTTTCTACTCATCTACCTCCTATCACAAGAGCAGAAATACAAACTGTAATATTGAAGTACATTTGATATGAGCCGAAATATTCTTTATTTGCTCCCATATCTTGTGTTATGATCACGGTTTTAATAACTTTTTGGCTGAATCACTGAGAAGAGCATTGACATGTTTTTCATCCAAGTTTCCAAAAGTATATTTTATTTTCTTCCCTCTGGATTTTAATTTTCTTACTGGCCTTTGCCAGTAAGGAAGACTGTCAACAATTTTATTACCTCTCATAAGCAAAGGGTGGAAAGAATATCTTACTGTTTGTACAGTGTATGGAAGCTATGATATGGCCCAGTAAATAATTTGTCAAATTACTTTTAGGATTTGATGTATTTTCCCTGACACCTTCCATATCAAATCATGTGCTCTGAAGCAATATCACAGAATGTTACAGTGATTAAGCTAAACATTTTACTTATCAAATTCAAACTTCATTGCTTTTTCTTATAATAAAGAGAACTTAAAACCATGAGAATGTCTGCCCACTCTACAAGAGCAGGGGGCTTTTTTCATTTTCTTCAGTGGTTTATTGTACACCTAGAAGCGGCACAATACTGGCATGCAATAAATAATTGTTGAATAAACATAAATAAAACTATAAAATTGTAGAAGATTAGAGTCTGGATGGATTTCAGAAGTCATGGAGGCCATAATTCTATTCCACAGATACGGAAATTGACAAGACAGAGATTGCGAAGTGACAGATTCGAAGTCAGAAATGGCTGGATGGTAGAGAGGTGTCCGGAATTCATATCTGATCTCATAATGCCAGATCAGTGCTCTTTGCTTCTTGGTCTCATAAGTTCAAAACCCAACATATCCTGAGTTTAAAACTGAGACAGGTCACCCAGGTCTCATCCTAAGGAAACATATTGGTAATCATCAGGCAACCTTCCGTCCTCAACTATTTTAGGGTCTATACAGAACCACCTCAACTGAGTTACAACCTTCCCGAGGCTACTTTTATTTGGTGGCAGATATAAAGCCCTTGCTACTCTCCTTGATGTGGAACAATAACATGAGCCATATTTGCAGGGTTTGCCAACACTCTGAACTCAACTGAACTCAGTACAATCTCATCTTCTGTTTGATCCTGCTTCTTCTTCTTCCTTTCCCTACTATTGACCATTAACAAATAGCCTGCTTCCTTCTAAACTTTTTCTCAATGCCCATTTCAGGAGAACTCAAACTTCTATTAACTCTGTGTCTTTTAAAAATATTAAAAGGTTAGCATTTATTTATGCTGTCTTTCAGAATTACTGCCTCTCCTAAACTCCAGGTGACCAGCATCTTTATGTTGCCACGTTGCCCCAGCATCTGGGCAGTTCACACTGCAGTTTCCACCCTGAGTTCAAATCCTGGATCCACCCATTCACAAATTCCAAAAGACAGGATTTTTGTATTATGCTACACTTCCCTCATAAAACTCATCTCTCCTAAATATCATTTCTTTAAACCTCATTGATATTATAGGCAGTTAACCAATGTCATGGCTTGAATGTTTATGCCCCCTCAAATTTGTATTTGAAATTCTAACCCTTAAGGTGATGGTATCAAGAGGTTGAGCCTTTGGAAGGCGATTAGATCCTGAGGGTAGACCCTTCTTGAATGGGATTCATATTGTGATAAAAGAAGCCCCACAAAGCTTTCTTACCCCATCTACCACATGAGGACACGGCAAAAAGACGACGACTGTCTAGGAATCAGAAAGTGGGCTCTCACCTGCCGTAAATCTGCTGATACCATGCTTTTGAACTTCCCAGACTCCAGGATTGTGAGAAATAAATTTCTGTTGTTTGTAAGTCAGTCAGTTTATGGTGCTCTTCTATAGCAGCCCAAATAGGCTTAAATAAGTGAACTCAGTAAATTAACCACCTCCACTATGTTGACTTTCCTAATAAGTCATTGTTCTGGATGATATACTCTGTCAGTGTTGGCTCCATGTCTTTCCTGCTTTTTCTTTTCCTTTTTTTCTTTTTTAATGGATCATAGTTATGTTCTTTTCCACCTGTGTGGCAAGTACATGATTCAAGCAATATTTATGTATCTGCTGTGTTCATAGTCTTTAAGGTAAGTTATGTTCTTTTATACTGCCAAAACATGACATGGTACATGCTACTATCAAGTGAAATAAGCCAGGTGCAGAAAGACAAACATCTCGTGCTCTCACTTATTTATGGGATCTCAAAATCAAAATTGAACTCATAGACACAGAGAGTAGAAAGATAGTCACCAGATGCTAGAAAGGGTAGTGGGGAACAGCAGGGAGGTGGTGGGTGGGAATGGTTAATGGGCATAAAAAATAAAAACAATGAATAAGACCTACTACTTAGTAGCATAACATGGTAACAATGGTCAATAATAACTTAATTGTACATTTTAAAATAACTGAAAGTACAATTGGATTGTTTGTAACACAAAAGATAAATAAATGCTGAAGGAGATTATTACACATTGCATCCTGTACCAAAATATCCCATCTACCCCATAAATATATGCACTTACTATGTACCCCAAAAATTTAAAAGAGCATAAAAACATTATTTCTTAGATATTATAATACTGATTTTATAGATGATGACGCTGATATTCATAGAAGTGAAAAGATAAATCCAGGCTCACACAGCTGGTAATAGCAAATCAAGTAAAGATTTACATTTGAATTTCTAACTCCAAATCCAGGACTTCATGATGATAAAAGAGAAATGGCAAAGAAACTGGTGGCTGAGAGGCTCTCATAAGACCTTTGGATAAGACAGAGAAGTGTTTTTAGAAGGACAAGGTAGGGTTTGGAGACTTGTGCACATTCAGTTTGAACTTGGAACTGAGCTAATTACATAACCTTTCTGACCTTAATTTATTTAACTGTAAAATAGTGATGATACTGTCTCTGCCATACATTTGGCATGAGGATTAGAGAGGATGGCTTAACATTCTTTGCACCATGCCTGGGACATCGAAATAAATGACAGTTATAGTTATTAGTAGCAGTAGTATCCATACTGACCTGAGTACATTACTTAAATTAGATTTAGATTGTAAGGGATTTGTTTATCTGTGGGAGCAAGAGGTCCAGGGGTGATATTGCATCATCTCTTCCTCCACTGTGCTTTTAACCCCAATTGACACATGACAAATGTCATTCAACAATGGGTCCACATAGCAAATACCCTTTTAGTTACAACAGCACTTCTTTAAAACCCCTGGTTAAGTGTTGAAATGGAACAAGCCCACAGACTGCAGCTTTTAGTTAATCTACTTGGCACTTGATAACCAAATAATTTCCCAGCTTTCATGGAAATTCAAGAAACATCCTTGTTTTAGAGTCCATTTGAAGGGAATGGTGCCAGCTTAACCACAAAGAAATGCTGTATACAGAATAATATTTCTATTTAATGAAATGATAAACATTATTCATAACAGGCTAATAAAATGCCTTTATTTTCTCTTTAAATGTGTAATTTAAAATGTTTGCATGCTTAACTAAAACTTTAGTAGCTGTTTATTTTTCTTAGAGGATAAAGTGGTAAATGTAAAAAAACTAGTAATAAAAAATAATTCAATGACTTTATGTCTCTTTTCAGACTATAAATGTTAAGTGACAACCACCCATTTATTGAAACCACTATCCTGGTTATTCATAAATTCATGCAAATCCTGTAAGCTTAGCTAGCATTGCCTGCAAGTCTTTAGGATAGGATTATAATTATAATAGTAGATTAGTAGTATCTCATTGATATTGCATATCTAGATTTCAATAAAGCATTTGACAAAGAGAGATTTCGTGGAGAAGAACAGGTACAACCAGAGAGGAGGTGAGATCACAATTTTAGAGATGAAGGCTTAGATAGCTAGTTGCTTACCCCAATACCTAATTCCCACTTCTTTTTATACAGTAATTAACTATTGAGGGGTGGTGAACCAGTGTTAGAAATATGCCAACTAAAAAAAAAAACTACATCTCCCAGCCTCCTTTGTAGATAAAAGCGATTAAGCAACTGAGTTCTGCTTAGTGAGATACAAGCAGAAGCTGTTCGGTGGAGCTTGGGAAACAGTTCTTTAAAGGGTGCTAACGTAGCTAGCATGGAACTTTTGTCCCCTGCTCTGCTCCTTTCTTTCTTCCTACCTAGAACAAGGGCACGGACCCATCCCTTTATAACCACAAGAAGACAAGCAGAGGCAAAGGGGACTGAGTTGAAAGAAAAACATCAGTCTGGATCCCTGATTCGATCATGAAAGTAAACAGCCCTGAGCAGCCTCTCCCAGACTTCCTAGCTACCTGTGAAAAAGAAAATGTTTCACCATTTTAAAGTCACTCTTTTTCTGGTTCCAGTAGCCAGGAGCTAAATATAATTTCTAAGTGATGTATAGTAGATTATGATTTATAATTTCAAAGGAAGAGGGTATACTCTGAAACCCTCATTCCATTTACCGTCTTAATTCCCCTTTGCCGTGTAACACTGCATATTGATATATTCTGATAATTAACAAGTGGTCGGTTTTTTTGTTTTGTTTTGTTTTGTTTTGTCTTGTTTTTTGTGGAAGGCACTGTTTTGCCATTCACACTATGCCCGTTCTTTAAAGTTAAAGATACAGATCTACTACCAGTTTGATTAAAATTATAAATGTTGTGAAGGAGCTGCTTCAGAAGATGGGAATTTCCCTATCACTATAGATGTTGGATCACAGACTCAATTAGCAAGAATGTTCAAGAATGCTACTACCAATAAAGTAGTCACTTGCCACTTGTGACTATTTAACTTTTAATTTTGATTAGTTTCTCATTTACATGGGCCACATTTCAAGAGCTCAATAGTCACATGTGTCCAGTAGCTACTGAGATGGACAGTGCATATTTAGAACATTTGTATCATTGCAGAAAGGCTATCGAACAGCACTTTGTAGACTTTCTGCTAAGAATATGGTTCAGGACTCAGCATATTAGCATCACTGAGGGCCTGAATGCACATTAAAATAACATGCAAGCATCAGGTAAAATGCCATGGGATTCTAGGGAGTCTTTCCTGGATTCTTTTTTTTTTTTTTTGAAAGTTGTTTTTCCTCTTGATTACAGTCTCAAAAGTAAATTTGGTTATATTAATTTTTGTTGATTTTTCATTTGCTTTATTGTGAATGGAAAGTATATGTAGAAAGTTGAATTATTTTGTGTTTTCTTAAAAAAGCATCCTAACAAAGAAAAACATGAAAACATGTAGGGAAATATTTTAGGTCAGTGGTCATCCTCCTTACCTATATAAGGATACAGAAACTTAGGAGTACTAAAGTGCTTACTCAAAGAAACACATCTGCTTCAACTATTATTGCTATGTAGCATTTACTACCAACATATAGTAGTTTAAACAACTTGTTTATGATTTTGTGTGCCAGCAGTTCTGGAAGGATTCAGCTTAGTGGCGCTCACTCAGAATCTCTCTTGCTCTTGAAGTTAGATATCAGCTGGCATTGCAGTAATCTGAAAGTGTCACTAAGCTGGAAATCCAAGATGGCACACGTGGCTGGCAGTTAGTGCTGGCTGTGGTCTGGGAGCTCAGCTGGGCCTATGGGCTGCGGCACCTGCATATGATATCCCCAGTATTTAGTTCTGGTTTAGAGAATGTTTTTTGCATAGCTGCTGATTTCCCTCGAAGTATGTATCCCAAGAGAACCTATGTGTTTTCCAACATAGGTTGGAACATTACACACAGTGACTATCACAACATTCTACTTTTTACAAAGGAGTCAGTGATGGCAGCAGATATTAATGAGGACTAATTAATTCTTTAATCCATTAATTAATACTAATTAATATTGTGCTTCATTCAGACTTCTGGCCATTTTCTTCTTTCTCTTTGTGTATCACCTCCAGTTTTGTACTTCTATTTGCCCCAAATTGTCTGTGATTCATTTCACAGAGCCTGTTCCCTTTCTTGAATGTTTCATTGAATACTCACCCTTCAATTATGCAAACTGCATTGTCATACCTCCTAAGTATAACTGCATTTTAATGAAGGCAAAAAAAAGACTCTAATGATGCATTGTCAGACACTCATGGTAGTAATAGTGGAGATATTTTAGAGTTAATTGTGTGACCTTGGGAAACTTTCTTAACTTTTTATCTTTCTCACATGTAAAATGAGGAAATTGAACTAGGATGTCTTTCTTGACCCAAATATGGTTCCATGCCAGAAACTTTTGTGTGAATAGAGATACTATAGCCTCTAAAGGATCCAAAGAAGTTCTGAAGTCACTTAGATCCTATCACAGCAGCACGCCAACTTATTTCAGAGACAAAATGGCTCACATGCAAGCAGCCACATGAGCACTTTTCTCATGACCCTTTTGTGATAATCAAGTTCTGAATGACAGGTCAACTCAGAGACCTCTTCTCTGCCAAATGAACAGCTACTTTGTGGTCCTAACAGCTACTGCTATTTAGAACAAGATAAGAGAATAATTTCCCCATCCGACTGGATACCCATTTGTCTAATGTCCTTTCAATTTCAGATGAGAGGCATCTTATCTGTCATTATTTTAACTTTGTAGGAGAGGGAGTTGAGATTTGATTAAACGAAAGAAGCACATCAGAAAGTTTCCTTTCATTATTATAAAATGAGTTTGAGCCACATGACCATTTCTAAAAGACATTCATGACACAGAACTTAACTTTCTCCATGGTATATGTTATATATACAGGATTTATGTACACTAATGTTAGAATAAAGATGACTATGGTTACTATTTATTTAGCACCTGTGAAAACCAGGTACTAAGCTATGTAGTTTTCATTCAAACCTTTAAAATACAAATAATAAGTAATGAGGCCAAGATTTTTCACCCAGGTCTGTCTGACTCTGCAGTCCAAGGTTGCACAAGAAACATGCTCTTTATTAAGCTGACGCTAAATTTAACTGAAAG
The DNA here is from genome assembly GCF_048565385.1 of Saimiri boliviensis. Classification (NCBI taxonomy): domain Eukaryota; kingdom Metazoa; phylum Chordata; class Mammalia; order Primates; family Cebidae; genus Saimiri; species Saimiri boliviensis. The sequence continues at coordinate 17,897,333 of NC_133453.1, read as the reverse complement.
ATTAGGATTGTGTCGTGGGTGGTTTTGTGAGATATATTTCAAAAGCACTGGTGGCATAGCCAGTTATCAAAGCATTGAATTATTCTTGAATCAAGTACAATTGAATGTTTTTTGTTTGATTTGTCTTTTAATTAGTAATTTTAAATATATGCCCAAGGTGTCTTGGTACTGCTAATGAAGTAATACAGATCACCTGTCGACAGAGGAAATGGGAGGAACTTGCAACCTGAATTTGACCATTGTTAACGAATTCACGCTAGTCTTAGTTTCCTCTGTAAGTCACTGGTATTTTTCAGGCATTCTGCAGAGAGAGAATAGTATTTTTGTGGGCAAACTAGAAGAGAATGCAAGGGAGATGGCAAAGGAAACAGACATTATCACCAAAGCCTTTTTGGGTAAAAAAGTTGAGCATTTGAGAGTTGCATGGCAACCAGAGGTACCAAGCTGACGCATTCACTTAGAACAATTGCTGAAAACAGAAGCAAAGACACCATCATAGTGAAGTCTACAAGATATAACTGAAGTAGCAATCTGATAAAAGCCAACTTCCAATACTATCAAAAGAGAAAATGTATGAATTAAGCCTTCAATCTAAGACATAACAGGCATCTACAAGTTAACATGTAACTTCACAGAGTCGGAGCCCTAACCAACAGCAAATAGTAAGTGAAATAGAGGTATAATTCCCTAGAGAATTAAATAATCCTTAAGTAAGTCAAGAGACTTACTTAATGCTTTTGTATGATATTAAAAAGATACCAGGTCATCTTTTTGCCTCATGACAACTTTTAAATAATAATTTTTCTTAACAGTAGAAAACAAAACAGTAAGCAATAAATGGAAGTTTTGAAATAGTGCTATTAAAATAAGCAACAAAATGAAAAGGTTCATAATTATTTTAAAATATTTCTTATTTGAAACCAATATGAAAGGTTATTTTTATTGAGAGGAAAAAAGAAATAAATTAGAGATTAGGAAGGCGAATAAACCATGACAAAAAAGAAAGGTATCAAATATAAGCATCAAATTGAATAGCAATCAATCCAAAACCACAATAAAAAGATATCTTTTGACAGATACTTAAAACACCAACATGAGCAGTTTTTACAACCTTAAATATTTGAATGAGCAATAATTGAAGAAGAAAATGTAAAAGTTACACAAGAAGTGGCCTGGGAAGAGGGAAACCCATCACTATATCCTGCTGGATTCCTTGGTAAATTATTTTAAACATACAGCTTTTGCCTGATTTTTGTGGGTCCTTGGGGTTGTACTGTTAAGTGAGGGAGACAAGGAAGAACTGAAGATAGGAAAGCTGAAGGGAGGAGCAGGAAGGAAGAAGCCTTGATCCTGGTCCTCATTCTCTGCACTTCCCCAGCCTCCCTGCAGACGACTATCTCCAAGTTTGAGTTTTTCTTGAACTGCCAAAGCTATTCTCAATGGCATCTAGAATAATAGATGGGTGCCTCTTGAAAAAGAAGGCAAATCAGAGACAAATTTTTCCATCTAAAAATTTTTCCATAATCACTGTATTTATTTTTATTCATTTATATTTTCCATTTCCATTGGTTTTTGGAAAACAGGTAGTATTTGGTTACATGAGGAAATGGTGATTTGTGAGATTTTGTTCACTCATCACCCTGAGCAGTATACACTGAACCCAATTCGTAGTCTTTTATCTCTCATCCCTCTCCCACCCTTTCCATTGCATCCCCAAAGAGAATCATGGCACCAAGCTGTCAGTGGCACCTGCTTTAGATGAGGCTACTCAAACATGACTGCCCAGAATAACAGGCCTCCATCTATCAGCAAACCGCAAAGTCCCCAAATTAAATCAACAAAGCAAACACCAGTGTTTTCTTCTCTCTTTCTGTCAACAGCCTCTACTGCTTATTATCAGATATGAGTCATGTTATAAAGGGAAGGGGAAGCTATTGAATTGAAAGAATAATATAAAGAAAGTTATGATGAAGAGAAAATTTGGGCCTCTATAAAAATTCTAAGATTTATGAGTCTGTAGAACTTTGTCCTCTTTCTCACCTTAATCTCATAGCACTAGAAGATTACCATTACTATGAGACAGAACAGAAGTGAGAATGATGCCTGGCCTATGGTTAACAACATTTTTCAGCATTTTCTAATAAATATTTATTCCTTTTGTATTTCTTTTTTTTAATTGCATTTTAGGTTTTGGGGTACATGTGAAGAACATGCAAGATTGTTGCATAGGTACACACATGGCAGTGTGGTTTTCTGCCTTCCGTCCCCTCGCCTGTATCTGTCATTTCTCCTCATGCTGTCTCTTCCCACCTCCCCACCCTCCGTATCTCCCCCATTTCCCTCCAACGGACCCCAGTGTGCAGTGCTCCCCTCCCTGTGTCCATGTGTTCTCATTGTTCAACACCCGCCTATGAGTGAGAACATGCGGTGTTTGATTTTCTGCTCTTGTGTCAGTTTGCTGGGAATGATGGTTTCCAGGTTCATCCATGTCCCTACAAAGGACGTGAACTCATCGTTTTTGATGGCTGCATAATATTCCACGGTGTACATGTACCACATTTTCCCTATCCAGTCTATCATCGTTGGGCATTTGGGTTGATGCCAGGTCTTTGCTATTGTAAACAGTGCTGCAATGAACATTCGTGTGCATGTGTCCTTATAGTAGAACACTTTTACACTGTTGGTGGGAATGTAAATTAATTCGACCACTGTGGAAGACAGTGTGGCGATTCCTCAATGACCTAAAAATAGAAATCCCATTTGACCCAGCAATCCCATTACTGGGTATATATCCAAAGGATTATAAATCATTCTACTGTAAGGACACATGCCCTTTTGTATTTCTTGTAGATAACCTGCCATCTGACCCTGATAAAAAGCTTTAGATACAAATTCTGTCTCTGTTATCTTAATAGGGGTCTTATTCTTAGCAGAGCACAGGAAACATAGTAGGCACCCAAGATATGACCTGATGATGCAGAGGATGATACATTCCTAACAACAACAAGCTAAATCTGATCTCCAAGTTCTCATTTTAAATTTTTCTTAAACAACAGTCATAATTTTGGAAATGTTTAAATTTTAATGTGGACCTGTGGATAGAGTATTATGAGTTGTAAAATTTTCCCCATTTCCTCCTAGAAGTGTTCTGGCTTTATTGTAGGGGATAGAAGAATCCCTATGTGATGTTGAACTATTAAAATCAAATGGTGACCTGGAAAGATAAAGATCAATGGAAGATCTTGTAAAATCCATGTAATTATGAAGATTAAGTGCATAGGGTAACTTCATCACCAAATCTCTGAAGAATAGAGAGTATTGAGATCAGTGGGATAATCTACTCCCATTGATACAGTATTGATTCCATTAATAATCTACTTCAATTAAGTTTAAAAAATTAGACTTCAGAAAAAAATACAGAGAAATATTACTTTTCAGAGTGAATAATAAATGGAGAGAAGGGCTTGATCTTTATTAAATTCTTCAACCTATTATAAGCTGCTACAACATGGATGAGCCTTGAAATTGGTATGCTGGGTGAAAGAAGTCACTCACAAAAGACTATGTCTTGTTATGTTTCCATTTATATAAATGCCCAGAATATGCAAATCTATAGAGAAAGAAAGTTGGTTAGCAATTTCTTAGGTCAAGGAAAATGTCATTGAAGGGAGGATGTGGAGTAACTACAGCTTTTGATTGGTATGGGTTTCTTTTAGGGAAAATTAAAAATTCTAAAATTAGATTATTGGTACAGTTTTACAATTTAGTGACTATACTAAATGGAGTACATAAAAATACTCAAGTATACATTTTAAACCAGTAAATTTTATGCTATTCAAAGTATATCTTAAGATGTTAAGAAAATACACAAGTGGGTAACTAATAAATCATTCCATATTTTTCAAAAGTTTTAGTTTTGAGCTTCCATTCTACCCAGAGATAATATACTCTAATTAACTCAGTCTTTTCAGGACTAAATTCAGGAAATTTAGGATTCCTCTCCTCTCTCTTTTCTTCCTAAAATGATATCTACGTCCTCAAGGCTTTATACGGATTCTTGGCAAGAGAACACTCTTGGTTCTCGATTGGTGTGCTCATGCTATCACCTGTGGAGACCTGTTTCACACCATCAAGTCCTTGGGTAAAGCCATTACTCCAGCTGACCTTGACTGACCCCATGCCATTACATCCTTGCTTCATTCTTCCCTGTCTTCTCTCACCCTAGAGCAAAACTGAGCAGATATACTAGCTTTCCCTATGAGCAGTATTTCACCCTGTTTTCAGGGCAGAGGTAAGACACCTGCCTCAGGCTTTTCTGCCCTCAACACTCTTGTATCTAGGGTGGCTCTGAGAACCCGAGCAGAGCTGCACTTCTGAGTTCTAGTCTAAGTGATGAACACAGACTCTTTAATTCTCATATCCTCCAAATTTCCTTATTCTATTGCTTCCCTCACTTGAGCCTAATAACAGCCTGATGTTAAGGTGAAGGGGAGGAGAAGAATCCCTTCTCAACTCTCACCAGTGTCTAACTTCTCTGGTTCTTTTCTTGAGCTGGGGTGGGGAGGATTGTTGGGGGAAAAGTGAAAGTAAAAACTGGTTCAGAAGTATCCACTCAAGATCTTTCTTCTATGCACACCATGTACCTGGGTTGAGGCTTTTGAAATCAGTAGTCTTAAGTATGATGCCTTTTTTTCTCATACCTGGTGATACGGTTTGACTGTGTCCCCACCCAAATCTCATCTTGAACTGTAGTTCCTGTAATCCCCACATGTCGTGGGAGGGACCTTGTAGGAGGTAATTGAATCATAGGGGTGGTTATCCCCATGTTGCTTTTCTTCTGATACTGAGTGAGTTTTCACAAGATCTGATAGGTTTTAAGGGGCTTTTCCACTTTGCTTGGCACTTCGGGCTGCTGCCCTGTGATGAAGGATGTGTTTGCTTCTCCTTCTGCCATGATTATAAGTTTCCTGAGGCCTACCCAGCCATGCTGAACTCTGAGTCAATTAAACCTCTTTCCTTTATAAATTACCCAGTCTCAGGTATGTCTTTGTTATTAGTGTGAGAATGTACATTACTACATTCCTGGCAAACCCTAGTGGAGAAAGGTCACAGGGTTAAAACAACACCTTGTCGTACCAACTAAATGTCTTATGTTAGGTGGCTTGGTTACATGAACTATGCACATTTTCCAAAAAATGGAATATTGAATAGCCACTAAAATTTATGTTGTAGAACAATATTGAATAATATGTAAGTAAATTTCAATTTTATAGAAAAAATATACATTATATGCAGTAAAAAAAACTAGATAAACATCCATCAACAAACTCTCAGTGATTATCTTTAGGTGATGAGGTTATGGATGGTTTTAATGTTATTCTTGTTTTTTTTTCAGTATTTTTGAAACTTTCTAATAATTATGCATTACTTATATAATGAAAAATGTCAAACAAAAAATACTACTAAATGAACTAAGCATCTTCTGACCCTGACAGGCATGTGACCAAGAGACATTCTACCCTCAGGACCTGCAAGAGGTAAGTTCCATCCTGAGATTTCTCCAGGAGCTTAAAACTGAGTAAATCTAGGTTCCCAACAGAATTTTTCATGAACAGAACAAGGATGGCAGCAGAGTGTGTGTGTTTGGGGGTGGGGGGATGAGGTGTAGGGAGAACTCTGAATAGGGAAAGAACCCCTAAAGCAATATTGTGAGTGCAAAATAAATAATAGAACAACTATTGTCTGTGTTGAATTAGGTTTTATAATACCATCTGTAAGTGTTTTTCAAATATAACAAAAACGAAGGCTATGGGAGACAGAGACTGAACATTTTCAAATGGAAGCACCAAAGGTAAATGGCAAGTGTGGGAAATAAGATGATTCCAAATCTCATGGCCCCAGGAGTCTCTGGAAAATATAACAGAAACAATAGCAAACAATCTGTAATCTAGCAACCTAGTATAGCTATTAAGAAGAGCTCTGCCACATCCATATTGCCTGAAAGAGCAAACACAAATCAACATCTAGAAGAGAGGTTCTCTCCAATTTTACACCCTTTCTTCCCAATCCTTCCTCGCTCTGTTACCTCCCTGCCCTTTCTTCTGATAATTAGACTTATACCTGGAATTTTCTAAAGTCACATTGAAATGAATTCTGACTTCATCTAGAGAAAGTTCTAAAGATATTTTTAAATGACCCTTTCTAAGAGCATTAGAAATGTCATCCTGTGATGAACCAACGGTGTCATGCTACTCAGTCTTTTTTATTAGCACCAAGCCTTGCTTTATGGAAAATTATGGCTTCCCTTTGTGATATCAACTGCAAAATGCTAAGGATATATATTAATGCTATATATGTATTCCTAAATTTTCTCAAGAATATATTTTGGAAAATTATCTAAACCCTTTTTCTACATAATTATATTGCTAGGATGAACCACGTTTTGAGATGACAATTTTTTGGTAGGCATACCTGTCATAAAATAAATTACACTTGGAATCACAAAATTAACAATTAAAATTGTTCTCTACTGCAAGTTTGAACAAATCATTAGCCTCTATGAATCTCTGTTTTCTTGTTTCCAAATGAGAGAACTATTTCTAAATTGTCCAATAATTAAATGAAAAATTGTGAAGCATTTAACAAATATCATGCCATTCTCTCCATTTATTATTCACTCTAAAAGTGATATTTCTCTGTATTTTTTTCTGAAGTCTCATTTTTTTCACTTAATGGGAATAGATTATTAATGGAATAAATACTGTATCAATGGGAGTAGATTATCCCACTGATCTCAATACTCTCTATTCTTCAGAGATTCGGTGATGAAGTTACCCTGTGCACTTAATCTTCATAATTACATGGATTTTACAAGATCTTCTGTTGATCTTTATCTTTCCAGGTCACCATTCGATTTTAATAGTTCAACTTCACATAGGGATTCTTCTATCCCCTACAATAAAGCCAGAACACTTTTAGGAGAAAATGGGGAAAATTTTACAACTCATAATATTCTATCCACAGGTCCACATTAAAATTTAAATATTTCCAAAATTATGACTGTTGTTTATGAAAAACTTAAAATAAGAACTCGGAGATCAGATTTAGCTTGTTGTTAGGAATGTATCATCCCATTCTGCATCATCAGGTCATATCTTGGATGCCTACTACTATGTTTCCTGTGCTCTGCTAAGAATAAGACCCGTATTAAAATAACAGAGACAGAATTTCTATGTTTAAAGCTTTTTATCAGGATCAGAAGGTGTAATATCCATAATAAATACAAAAGGAATAAATATTTATTAGAAAATGCTGAAAAATGTTGTTAACCGTAGGCCAGGCATCATTCTCACTTCTCTTCTGTCTCACAGTAATGGTAATCTTCTAGTGCCACAAGATTAAGGCGAGAAAGAGGATACAGTTCTACAGACTCATAAACCTTAGAATTTTTATAGAGACCCAGAGTTTCTCTTCATCATAAATTTCTTTATATTATTTTTCCAATTCAATAGCTTCCCCTGCCCTTTATAACATGATCCATATCTCATAAGCAGTATAGGCCATGGCCAGAAAGAGAGAAGAAAACACTGGTGTTTGCTTTGTTGATCTAATTTGGGGACTTCAAGGTCCCCTGATAGGTGGAGACCTGGAATCATATTTGAGTGTCCCTCATCTAAAGCAGGTGCCAATGATTCTGTCCTCAGACAAATCTCCCCCCAACAAGGCCAGAATCAACACACAAGACAGACATCTTAGGTACACAGTTCTGACCAGAACAATGAGAAAGGGTGACATCCTGTTTCTGATTATATGCTTATCATGCATAAGACTATGAAATTTCCTACTTTTAAACAGGATGCAGAATTTTACCAAGAATATAGGATGTTAGAGAATATTTCAATCATCCTAAAAGACACTCTTCTAGGAAACAAAAGGGAAACAAATGCAGGAACACCTGAGAGTGGGAGGGGTGAGAGCAGAGGAGATTTGAAATGGTTTCTGAATCTTTTTATTTCCATGAGTCCAGTGTTCCCCTTTCATTTTTTGTAGGCCTCCCCACCCCAAGATACAGTGTAATGAGTGCTGCTTTAGACAGAATGAACTGTGCATACTGTAAGTGTTTAGAGAGAATAGACCTCAGGTGGGCTAGTAGATTGAGGAGTTTCACAGAAGAGGTTGGATTTCATCCACTTAAAGATAGTAAACAGTTTCCAAAGTCATGGAGACATGGTCAAAATGTCCTTCAGCATAGAAGACTTAAAGTTAATTCTTACGAAACAAGCTTAATGTTTACAATTCCTCCTTCATTCTAATCTTTCCATTAGGTAGTGTTTCTGTCCTCCTTGATATGGATGGAGAATCAGGACACAGAGATAATGAACTTATTAAATCGAGTTTTTAATGCCAAACTGGTTTATTTAGCCATGAAAATAAATGTTAAGTGGCTAATTTGCATGTCTCTTCCATAAACCATGTAGATTGTGAAGTCTTTACTTTTTGAAAACACGGAGTATAATGAATACACTACCTGGTTACTTTTTAAATTAATCACTGTATTCATAGAAACAAATCAACACCAGATTCTCATACTAAGAGTGCAATTCAGAATAATGGTCTTCCTCCCTCCACTGTCATCAGCTGCTGCTGGTTTATCTGTTTTGCAGAGTTTATGGGTTATGTTTCAGTGTTGCAATGGTTATCCCAGCTTCTTCCCTTTGGACTGTCAACAATGAATATTTTAGAGATCTTGTACTTGATACTTTTACTGATTTTTTTTTCTATTTCATGATATAAAGCTAGAATCAATATGTTTTTCATTTCACTTTAGTTATTTATGAGACTATAAGCTCACTGAGTCAAAGCCTGAAAGAAATCTGTTGGGTAAGTTAGAAGTTTAGTACAGATGGAGATACAATCCTCAGACACAAGTTCTGCTCATGTGAAAGGAGATTCTGACTTTTGGTGTCTTGTCCCCTCTCTCTCTTCCCCAGCTACCCCTTGGTGATGATTTTCCCTTTGGCTCTGCTGACTGTGGCTCTGTCACTCTTCTCTTCTTTCCTCTGTCTCAGACGAAGAACCTATGAACTCATTTTCTCTAGAGTTTCACCTTAAATTAAAGAACATTTTGAAACTCACACTCAATTTTCTGTCAATGGGAACTTCAAGTCGACACTGCTCAATACATGGAAAGAATAACAAATTACACATGCTCAGGCATTATAGAAGGCAAGGATGAAAGTATATGGAGGACTTCTGAAGCCTAATGCTAGAGAGACAATGCCCTGAATTACAGTCTCAACAATGTTTAGATCAAAATGTGCTGTGTGAAGAATAAACATTGGGATCTGAGGCAAAGCTCCATGATTTCTTTTTTATTGTAAATTGAGAATTTATAAATGTATGAATTTACAGGGTGCAAAGTGATGTTATGATTTACACATACAATGTGGAATAATAAAAGCAAGCTAGTTAACATATCCATCATCTCAAATACTTAATATTTTCGTGTTGAGAACATTTGAGATTTATTCTCTTAGCAGTTTTAAAGTATACAATACTTTATTATTAACTATATTCATTATGCTTTTCATTAGAACTCAAAAAATACTATTCAGCCTTAAAAAAGAAAGAAGTTGTTATTTGTGACAACAGGGATGGAATTAGAGAACATTATGCTGAGTGGAATACGTTGGGCACAGAAGCATAAATACCACTTGTTCTCACATGTGGACTCTAAAACAATTGAACTCATGGAAACAGAGTAGAATGGTGGTTACAGAGGTTGGGGAGTGATAGGAAGATGACAGACAAAGGATACAAAATCTGTTAGAAGAAAAGATCTACAACTTTTGTGATTTTTCAGTTGTGGCTTGCAAGGGTATATTTTAAACTATTTTTTCCTAGGTGCTCTGATGCTAGAGATATACATGATCTATGTGATCTGAAGAGAACATTCTCTCAAGGGCATACATAACTGAGTCAAGGAGGCTACAATTCTTTTTAACTTGCATTTAGATTTTGCTTATAAACATAGTCAGGGCAGGAAGCTTGCTCGAGGCCAGGAGTTTGAGACTAGCCTGGGCAACATAGCAATATCGCTATTATTAAAATAATAAAATAAAAAAGAAAGAAAGAAAAATAGCCAGGTATGGTGGCACATGCCTGTAGTCACAGCTACTCAAGAGGCTGAGACTAGAGGATCATTTGAGACCAGGAAGCTGCAGTGAGTCACGATCATGCTACTGCACTCCAGCTGAGTGACAGAGTAAGGCCCTGTCAAAAACAAAAATGGAACTAGGAATGGATATTCCTTTGCCTTTACTATTCATTTCAAAATGTCCATACAAGTCTAGGTTTCTAAAGTAAATGTTTAATAGCATTTTATGCGTAATAAAATGTTTTGGAGCTTTCCTGAATTAACTTGAGCATTTTGCAAGGACTTAACCACTCCTTGCACTAATTGTCCCTGGTGACAACCAAACTGAGACATGGTTTGACTGGCATATATCTTTATTCCCATAGCTGACTCATGTCACCAGCACTTTGCAGAATGCCTGGCAAAGCACAAGTGTTCAACATAATGCTTATTAAATTGAAAATAACCTTGCCTGGCTCAAGAGACAAGACTGAGATATAATCGTATATAGACTCTTACTGAAAAGTCTCTGTGGTATGGGGATGAAGGACCAGTGTAAAGCTTTCTTGAGTCCTAACTTTCAGGACAAGGATTCTTACTGACCAATTTATAAATGGAAATCATTTTTGTCCTAGTAAATATTCATGAGGAGCATGAGCAATAAATCAGATTTATCTATAACCTATATCATTTCCGAAAAGATCATGGAGTGGCTTAATGAAATATTAATATTTATACCACATCTATCTATTTCAAAGAAAGAATCATAAATAGAAAAGGGGAAAGCATGTGGAAGGAGGGACTCCTTGCAGAGGAATAGGGTGAGCAAAACACAAGAGCCTGGCATAGCCTGGCCTCTGACAATAATTAGTGTTTCAATGTAGTTGGCAGCAGTGTTCAAAAGGGGTCACAGCACAGGTAGGGTGAGTAAAAGAGGTCAGTGCACAGAAATTAAGCCCAGCAGATAGCATGGCCAATACTAAAGAATTTAGACTTAACCAGTAGATAAATTGTGAGAAGCCACCAAGGGACTTTAAGCAAGAGAGTGAGAGAATCAGATTTGTGATTTTAGAAAAATTATTGCAGCAATAAAAAAGGTCCATTGAAGAGAGATAAAATTAGCTGCTGAGGACCCAATAATGGGAAAGTTTTACATCAGTCTCTATACGGGGATGAAATAAGGGACTATCACTAAAAATGAAATTATAGGGCTAGATACAAGCTTTTAAAGAAAGGTAAATCAACAAGACTTAGTCACCAGTGTAGATGAGAAGTATAGCTAGGGAAGGGAAAGTGTAGATACCAACATGGTCTCCTTCTTTGAAGGTGGATGTTGGTGTCTTTCACTGAGATTAGAAGTATAGGAGACAAAGCAAGAGAGTTTTAAGTATGTTGAGTTTTCTGAGGTGGAGGAGATGGGAATGACAGTGTTGTAACTGAAAATACTTCATCAGTAGGGTAGAATAAGGGCCAGAAATCATCACTTATAACTATATACTGTTCAATGTTGTGATGGACCTTGATTCTTAGTTGGGTTTAAGGAGACATTTGTATAAAACATCATCAGCTTAGTGTCTGTATTTAGCACATGAAGACTTGATCATACTCACTTGCTCTTTTCAGTACCAAGAAGAGAACAACAAATGCTGTAAACACTATGGTGGCTCCCAGATCTTTCCCTTAACCTCAGCCTCTGGATATGTTTATAGTCCCTGTAGGCTGCATATATTTGCAAATCCCTTGTGCATTCCTGAATAAACTCAATATCTTTGGAGAATCTCTCTGTTGTTTAGGCTGATGTATCAGGTGTCATAAGTGGTATCTGTTGCACAAACACCTTTGGAAGGAATCAATGATTCTTGGAGCCAGTGTACAGTACTCACTAGAGCCCTTTGAGCTCTTCATTTCTATGGCCTACCTTTTCTGTCCTGGTGGTCTTTTCTCAGGCCAACCATCCATCTTTTTGGTAAGCTCCCTGCTGGCTTCATATAGGATCTGATGTAAGGTCCTCTTGGTAATAAAGGACCTCTGGCGAGTATATTCCTTAAATTTTTATACAACAATAAATAGAATCTTCATGGTTCTTGAGAGATTAATAAAAAATGGAAAGGGATTTTCAAATATTAAGGCACACCAGGTTTTCTGGGACTCCAACTAGCTACCTATTATGGCTCATTCTCATGCACATTTAAATTCATGAGCAAATTTAATCAAGAAAAATTCAGAGACTAAATGGTCATTATTCTAACTGTCTAAGAAACAACAACTATATAATTTTAAAGTCTGAATGAAATGCAGGCATGCAGAAGCTTATAACTTCTCAATTTTTATTCTATTCCTGCATACTCTGAATTTGCAAATATTTTTTCTCTTTGTATTAAGATAAAATCTCACTGCTGTAACTGACCTTGTAGTTGGTAGAAATTGAAACAAAAACATGTCAAAACTTGCCTGAACATTGTTTTTCCTGCTTCATTTCAATGAAATGTAAATACCAAGGGACTAACCCCTAATCTTATTTGAGCCTGAAAGAAGGGAAAGGAAGGGGTAAAAGACCCTTGTTTTACACTGCTATGGAAACTACTTTGCTCAAAATTTGGTCTTCAGCCTTCATAAGATTACTTACCAAGGACAAAAGGAAAATTTTAAAGGTCTTCTCCAAAAACCTTGGTAAGAAGCTTTAACATCTGAACAGGTGACCTTCGCTTGTCTAATTTTACCAGAAATACAATTTGCATCCAACTGTCTTTTTATAAACTGCTGCATTTATATTACTGTGTTTTACAGTCACATGATTAAACTCTTAAAATGAAAGATAGAAGATTTTTTTGTATGCATATTGTTCATGGGCATTTACCGATGTCATATGTTGCATCTACATGGTAAAATCTGGCTTAGTCAGCGAGAAATCCCTTAAGAAATTGCATTCAGACTGGCTTAAGATAAATGAGCACTCACGTAAATTAATACTCAAAACTATGAAAATGTATAGTAATTAACCCAGATGCCTTTTAGGCCATGTGACTTAACTAAATATGTAGCAAATATGCTGGCTTTAATTTTGTTTGTAAAATAAAAATGAAGATGTCTTCAGAATTGTCGGCATATGTTTACTTTGACCTGGACTTACTGGTCAAGTGGAGTGGTAGTTGTTTCTCCTAAATGTTTAAAAACAGAATGATCAGTGTTAACGTAATTCCTTGATAAGGAAACTAGTTTAATATTGTTGGTTTAGTGAAAACAGCCATATCTTCTAAGTTATTGGCAAAATCTCCAGATATTTAGCTCTAAGGTTCATATTTAGGTGAATACCTGATATTCACAGGCTATAAAAATAGTTAACAGAAAAATAATTGAAAGAATGACTAGTTTTGTCTAATACTTCAGTTTTCACAAGAAATCTAAGCATAACTATTAGAAATAAATAAATTAGGTAAATGTAAGTTGAATAAATGTCTACAAATTAACTTTTCATGAAATCTGAAATCTTAAAGCTATAATATATTAAATTAACAGATATTCATTAAATGCCTAGGTCTTTCCCAATTAAGACAAAATACTAAAACATAAATTGCTGAACATGAGGTTTAAATTCACCTACTTTTGGCTTCTTATGACAAATAAACAGAATTTATTTGAGTCTATTAATAAATATCTTGTTTCACATTGAAAAATTGTTCTATGAAGAGGCTCACATTTCTAAAAATTATTAACATAAGATGTATACTTATAAGCTGTTCATATATGACAAACAGTTCAAAACTGCTTACTTCTTAGGTTTCCACTAAAAAATAAGGTAATGAAAAATCAAAAATTTTAGTTAATATGTGCCATTCTATATGAAAAGTATAAAAAAGACAATTAAGATGTGTGGTTTTTTTTCTTGAGGTGGTATCTCCCTCTGTCCCCCAAGGTGGAGCAGTTTGATCTCAGCTCACTGCAACCTTCACCTCCTGGATTCAAGTGATTCGCCTGCTTCAGCCTCCCAAGTAGCTGGGATTACAAGTATGCACTATTAGGCCCAGCTAATTTTTTTTTGTATTTTTAGTAAAGACAGGGTTTCATTGTGTTGGCCAAGCTGGTCCCAAACTCATGACCACAAATGATCCACCTGCCTCAGCTTCCCAAGGTGCTTGGATTACAGGCATGAGCCACCATGCCAGCCAAGATGTGTTTTTGATGAGAAAAATTTTAAAGAAAACAGAGTATGTCTTTTGTTGAAAAGTATAATTTTATCTACTTTGGAGGTTATTTCAAGGTTGTTTCAAGAAGGAAAAAGTAAATAAAAACAAAGCAGAAGAAAACCATTAGTAGGAGTGAGAGATGTGAGAAAAGTTTTAGGTATGAAGATGTACTTCTGGTAAGAGAGAGAAGAGAAAGGAAGAAAAGAGAATAAATTTTGTATGAGAAAGACACTTGTGTGGTAAATTTTTGTCCTAATATAAAATGACAGGTTATTTAAGTATAGATGAAGTGTAGGACCAAATTAGAATTCTAAGTTTGCCGTAGAGGGTCTGAAAAAGTCTTAAAAGGTTTGTAAACAATATATGTTTGACAGAAATTTGTGCATCACCAAATTGGCAACAATTAGAATTATTTATAAGTCTAAAAATTGGGTTTAGATTTTAAAATGTATACACTGATACAGAAAAATAAGATTTTGATTCCCTATGTTAGAATGATAAGGTTTTCTTGAAATGTTGATCTGCTCTTAGCAAAATTTGCATGAGGTTTAAATTTAACTCTGAAATCTGTTTCTTTACAATTTCAACCATCTCTGAGCTGTATTTTTACAGCTTAGTTCAATGTTTTCCTCTAGTATAACATGATTCTGTACTCTTGGTATTTCTTAATATGTCTGAGTTATTTCATGTAACAAGAAAACTTTTTATGCTCTTACTAAGAGCCATGTATTCCCCTATTCAAGATACTAGTTTTCTTGTTTATATTCCTCTATAGTATGATGTATATTCATAACCTGTGTAGATAAATATATACACTCTTCCAGTTTCTGATTAAATTGAAGTACCTTTTTATCAGGTTAAACTTCCAGGTTATCTAACTAGGCATACTTTAAGTAGAAGTTATCACAGTGCAGGAGGTTTTTATTCTTATTTTTAAATTTTTTTATTTTAATTTTTTACCTTTTTGATGACTGGCGTAAGAAACAAAGACTCTGTGTTATAAAAATATGTTTCTGGTTTCAGGTTGTCTTTATTTTTCTTTTTTGATTACTTCAGAAAACTGAGCTTTGAAAAGGTTAAGATTTTTTACTTCTTTTTAATTTTCTGTATTGCTTTTAAAGTCTTTTGATTACCAACCTGGTTAAATAAATAACTACTATTTTATAGCAACCTGTAATCTTGTTTTACAAAGCGTTTTAAACTGTTTGACGTTATTGGCAGATTTTTCCAGAATCAAGTTCTAGGATAGAACTTTTTGACTTAGAATTAACTTTGAGATTCTCCAGATGGGCCTCTGGAGAACATCAAAGAATATCTCTCTGATCTTGTAGAGATGTTAAATAATTAGGATTTTTGACATATTACATTACATGGAAAGCACTGCCAAACGATAAGTGATTCTTGATCCTCTCTGTTACATTTATGGATTTGTTATTAATATGTGTCAAAAGTTTTATAAACTTACAGAAATCTAAAATGGTTATGTTGTAATCCACAAAAACAACACACTTCCTTATCAATTGTTAATTATAGTGAAGTTTCATCAGATTTTAACCATGGTTATTTTAAGTTTTTGTCATCCACTCAGTTATCGTACTGAGTTTTTTTCTGAAAGCATGTGCAATCAATTGATGGAAAAGGGCCTAGCAAGTACTCTTGAATACATGCTTTTGATTTAAGATCAGAGGACTAAATACAAATTGTCAGAACACTAATAAAGATATTGAAGTGTTCATGAAACTGGTGATCAGAATCAAACAAAACAAAAATAAATTATATGGGATTAAATAATTGATGAAGTTAATATTTTTATGACTTTTATTTAAAACATTGTTTATTAAAATATTGTTGGTTACTTAAATATTTTGTTGTTCAGATTTCAGGAAAATTTCTCTTTTAAACTATTTATAGTTTATAGTAATTTCGTTAAGTATTCTTTTTTGAACAAATGTAGCAACATTTACTTTTCTCTCTATCTAATGCTTTCAAAATTTGGAAACTCTTCATGAACGTTGTTAATGTATATGGTAATATAATTGTTTGCATAAGTTCAAGAAAAGTCTGTTCTCTTTCTAATAGAATATAATTGAAAACACAGGTTATATTACCAAGGTTTTGATCGAGCTGTTATATTTAAATTGTTCATAGATACTGCAGGCAAACTGCCTAGGTTTACCTTCCTAGCCTCAAGAAGTTTATAAATTTGAGATTCCTAAGTGGTCAATCACTATTCTTGCTGCATTTATGTATTAATAAGTTATCAGACTAAATATGATAAAAATGAAACTTATTTAACACACAAATTTGTTTTACTCTGATTACCTTTGGTAAGAATCAGGATGACAGTGGGAAAAAAAGTTGTTTCTAGAGAAAAGCTATAATACCCCTGCTCTTAGATTATGGCCCTGTATGTTGTTTTCAAGCTTTTGTTACCTACCTGTAGACTGGACTAGATCCTGAATTCTTTCAGCTTCCTCCAATATCTGGCTACAAGTCTCCAGCTAAAAACAAAAACTGCTCTGTTTCTGAAGCCCCGTAACTAAATAACTTGAGGTAAATTTCAAGGGCCAAACCTTGTGCCTAATGCATAGTACACACCAGGAGTTCATTGGACTGCCCAATGCCATAACCAGACATTCAAACTGCACACCAGGATGAGAAGGTGATGGACTTACAAGGTAGGCATCTTTTTTTTTTTAGATATCACAACAATACTCCCCATTATAATGAGACTCTTGTTTCTCTTAACTTTTCATTACTTATGCCTACAGTTTTCATTTGACAGGATAATGGTGTCGTCAAGCTGTCACAATCAGTATCTTCTACAGATAACTCGACAAAAGATTGGTTCTGTCATGCCAAACCTACACTTCAACATGGCCTAAAAAAATCCTTTAGTCTACCTAATGAGTAATGCTAGCAGCACCGCATTACTGCTGTACTGTCTCTCTGTTTTAATTTAATCCAACCATGGGATACTAAATAATAAAATTGCTAACCTAGCTACATAAAATAAAAGAATGGGCTCAACGACACCAACAGGACTCACCCAATTCCCCATGGCATTTTAATTTATCTAGTTGCTTATCCTTGGGCTAAGCTTTGATCCAGAATCATTGGCCAATCCAAACTAGATTTATGTTGTTTGTGGCTTTGATTAGTAAAATTTGTAAAATTTTATGCTTTTTGCCTATCCGGCCTCTGAAGAAACAAAACTCTCAACAAAATAATACTGGTCCAGTGCTTCAAAATGATAACCAACACCTTTGGAACTGACGAAATCAAACTTACCAATAAACCCCAGGCAAACTTAGCCTACGAATCAGCCCTTCAAAATCTACTTATTGCTCAAAGGTGGCTAAAAGAGTCTTGACACTGACTCAAAATTGCTGGCCATCTTCCTGATACGGGACCAGACCATCAACCAGCACAGGCCATCGTCGCACTGAGAAACAATTAAAACCCAACTCTAAGATGGTTAATCAGCAGTGCTTTTAAAGAGGGACTTTATTCACAAGGGAGAAATGTGAAAGTTTTTGGAATCAAGATGGAGTCACTTTTGTCAAACTCTAACAAAAATAAACAAATAAATAAAGTCAGAAGGCCAAGGAGGGAGGGCACTTGTGCATGCATACCTACAATAAGAACTATTTTATAAAGACTTTCTAAAGGGCTCTTATACATATATGTGTGTAACAAGAACTCTTGCCAAGGACTTCTTAAACTGTAGCTTGCTACATTAGTCACAAGGACAGCTAGCCAGAATACAAGAACACTTGCCTGACACACTATCTTCACCTATGAACTGGCGTCAACTCCTGTGATAAGCCCCTGTAACCAATGTTCTTGTCATTTCAAAACAAATTACCCATGCTTTTTTCTTTTGCCTTGAAAAACTTTCCCTTTCTTCTACCTCCTTGGACATGCCTGTAGACCCAATAGTGTACATATCCTAGATTTGCATATAACCCTGCACACTCCCAAATAAATTGAGCATCTTTATAGAATGTCTCTGTCTGTTATTTAGGCTGACACTTACAATGTTAGACACATTATTCAATTTCCCGAGGCCTCAATGTTCTTATTTGAAAGTGGGAATAACAATAATACAGACTAAATTTCATTAATGGTTGAACTAATCCATGATGATTATTCATTTCACATGTCCTTATCAATGACACTGCCTCAAATGGGAAATGCCATCCCAGTCTTTGAGTCCAATCAACCACTTTGTTGGGGAGAAGTCTTAGTCCTTAGAAAAGATGCTCCAGAGATATTACTAGACCAAAAATATTACAATCATGGCCCTTCTTACGATGAACTAGGTTCTGGTTAATACAGCACATATCCCTCTGGAGCATACCATCAGCTAAATGTACTCTTGCCAATTGAGTGGATAAATGAAATTTAGCAAAGGTAGAGCATATCCACCAGCTTCTCAAAGTGAAGGAAGATCTAGGCACCTGCACAGAGCAAGGGTCTTTTGTTAGCCAAGTAAAGAGATTCTCACAGACTTCCATCAGGAAATGAAATGAGGTGAGGACTTCAATCAGGAAGAGACTTGGGAGAGATGGCTTTATGAGGCAGTGTGAGAGAGCTCATTGCTCATAATACATAGTTGGAAAGATTGTGTCACTGGGTGGGGGAAAACAATCTCACATGTGTTTGCCAATAGAACAAACTGTGACCAAATTACAAAGACATAAAAGCTGGGATAGGGTAAAAGTGACTCACTTTTGAATGTTCACAGTCTCCTTCTTCTGTACTCCCTTCAGTTTGCCAAAAGAGAATCATAATTGTCAGCCTAATGCCACTACCTTCTTAAAAAGGAGGCCATGCCTTTCCACATAAAGAAATGGGGATAAAGAGTTGAGGGAGAGGGAGAATATAAATGAATCAAGAGCAAGTAGCAAGGAGGTTTTGAGAGACCATGAGGGAGACAGTTGATTCAAGCAACTACAGAGTGTTGTAGGTATGGAAAAAAGGAGACAGAGTGTAGCTATGTTGCTGTTAATCATGTCTTTTGATTTTTGTTGTGGCTTATATAAAATGTAAATAAGAGATTTTGAGTACTTTAAAATTACTTTTTACTGCTGGGCTGTGTGCTCTCAACACACATTTACATGTGTAACATAAATCTTCAACTAAAAGACATGTATCATTAATAAGAAGTGTTTCACAACACACAATATGATGACCCAAATCCTGAAGGCTGACTGGGTCTATCTTTAAATACTTTAATCTTTCCCAAATGCCATCCTTTTTCTCATTGGTAGAAAGGGCAACAGATAGAAGAAGCCCATCTCAGCCACATCCATACATCTTAAAATGTTTTCCAAAGGTGACAATGACCCAGGGCCAAAGACTTGGATAGTCATTCCCTTCTCCCTGAACTCCAGCCATCTAATCAGGTCTGGAATCTCCACTAAGAAGAACATGGAGGAATGAGAGCCGTCCTTCAGAAATATCGCTGTGCCTACCTAAAAACCACATTCTGCTGGCAATAACTAGCATTCTGGGCACATGAATATTAGTGGATGGATATGAGAAGAATCACACACCAGAAATCTTCTCCTATAATTCTTTAGAAAAGGATAATAACGAAATGAGACCTGTGGTAAAGGAAGTGAATTCGTCAAAGCAAAGGCCAGGAACCAAATACCTTTCTCCCATTAGAAAAAATTGCTGGTCAGGAATCTTAGTGAAAACCAGCAGGAAGACTTGGCCAAGGAATTCTTACAGACATGTCTTCAAGCTTCTGCCTCTCTCCCCTTCCTCTTAGATAACATGCCTCCTCCAAAGTTGAATAGTTTTAGATATTAAGATCATAGTTTCCAAAATGAAAAGGTTGGTCAATATCAGACGTCAAAAGCATTGTTCTGGTATTTTGAGGACATATTAAACAGGTAGAATTATGACTGTTTTGAGTAACTGAATTGTCCTGAGTGTCCTAAGCTTCTGGGGTAAAGATATTTTGTAAAACCAACATTGAACCAGGTTGAAATCCACAAATGGGACATGAAAGGACAGTCACAATGAAGATGTTTCCTAAATTTTTCTGGGTGTGAACTGGGATTTTAAAATATAACTATACTTATTACCTACCACTATAAAGACAAATCATATACCAAAAATTAAAATATAACATTAATTTTAAAATAAAATAACAAAATGGTAAAGTATTAAAGTTGCAAAAGAAAGTAAAAATCTTTGTAATAAAAGATTCAGGAAACCAAGATCTTAATTCATTTGCATTTAAAAAAGTAATTAAAAAGTAAGAATTGATATTTTAAATGATTAAGAATGAAAAGGGAGAAAGAAAGCTAATACCAGAGAAAAGTTAAGAGGCCCAAACAGATAATAAATGTATAATCTTTTGAATTACGAAAAACTAGATTAAGAAAAACCAGAAGATTGTGAGAGAATTTAAAATAAGACATAAGAGACACGAAAAGAATCATGAAATGGTTAAATAATAAAAATGAGGAGTTTCAAATCAAGACACTTGAGAGGCTAAAAAGAAGACAAAATATAGGAGGAATGATGAAGGAAAAACGAAAGCTAAAAACAACAACAACAACAACAACAACAACAACAACAAACTTTGAATACCAAAGTATCGTAAAGAAATGAAAAGGTATCTTAATTCTAGTAATTTCTCTTTTAAATTGATAAAGAAACTCTTGATACAACTAAAAGAAAACATCAGCACTGGAAACAGCCAAATGCAGGCAAGTACTTGCCTGAAGATTTCTTTAAGACTTTTCTTAAGACTTCCTAAGACTTTGTTAAAAATAACTTACTGTGGCCCTATAGCACAACTCTTAGAGTCTAAGTGGAAGCTAAACATTGAGTACACATGGACACAAAGAAGGAATCAGGCCGGGCGCGGTGGCTCAAGCCTGTAATCCCAGCACTTTGGGAGGCCGAGGCGGGTGGATCACGAGGTCGAGAGATCGAGACCATCCTGGTCAACATGGTGAAACCCTGTCTCTACTAAAAATACAAAAAATTAGCTGGGCATAGTGGCGCGTGCCTGTAATCCCAGCTACTCAGGAGGCTGAGGCAGGAGAATTGCCTGAACCCAGGAGGCGGAGGTTGCGGTGAGCCGAGATCGTGCCATTGCACTCCAGTCTGGGTAACAAGAGCGAAACTCCGTCTCAAAAAAAAAAAAAAAAAAAAGAAGGAATCAATGGACATGGGGGTCTACTCGAGGGTGGAGAGTGGGAGGAGGCTGAGGATGGAAAAACTATCTATAACATACTATGCTTATTACCTGGGTAATAAAACAATCTGTACAATAAACGCCTGTGACATGCAATTTACCCATGTAATGATGGGTACGTGCCTCCTCCAAAGTTGAATAGTTTTGTACGTGCACATGTCCTCCCTGAACCTAACATAAAAGTTGGAAAAGTATAAAATGAATGCATTTAACAACAACAGCAAAAAGAAACAAAGAAGAGGACAATACACTTAGACCAGCAGTTCTCAACCTTGGATGCCTCTGGATGATTTTGTGAAGTACTTATGTGATGCCTCACCCTACACCAAATAATCTGCAATTTTCTGCAGTGGGTCTCCAGATGATTTTTAATCTGCAACCAAGGTTGAAAACTACTGCCTTAAACTCTAGGCCTTCAACATGTGCCTGGGTACTCAAATTCCCAGCATTGACTATGGTTTTTCAAGCTTTATACACAATTCAAATGGGTCAACAATATCCTCATCAGACTGGTCATGCAAGTTCCAGGAGACCATCGTCTCTCCATGTTCAGAAGAGTTTTTTAAATGATAGTTGCAAACTGAACACTGAGGTCTTTGAGACAGGTGACCTTATTCTAAGCTGCCTTTAAAAAGATTTGATCAGATGCAACCTGAAATTATGGAATGAGTTCAAAATACTGTAAAACAGTTCACCACCTGGTGATTATATTGGAAGTTGCAAAATCTATGACTCTCATTTCTCAGTAGCATAATTAATGGTACTCAGTAATGACTGCACATCAGCACCACCTGGGTAACTTTCAAACTATTAATACCTAGGCATTCCCAGAGATTCTGCCTGAATTGATCTTGGGTAGGACATGGGCATAGATGTTTTTTAAAAACTTTCTAGACAATTTTAATGTTAGCTATAATTGAGAATCCTTGAACTATAAAAACACCAACAAATTCTTCCTCTGCCCTACTCTGATCCTGCCTTTGAGATGACCATTCACTTTCCACCCATTTTCCATGCAGCTGAATATAGAAGCAGGAAATCTGTGACTCACTATAGAAATAATTTTCTACTGAGAGACAGACTTGTTGAGATGCTGAAGTTTCTTATTTAAAAGCATTTCTCAGTTTGGAACCCCCGATATTGCACCTCAGTCAGTTTAATTAGATTTGGGTTTTCTCAAAGTTCTTTGCTCATAAATTTAATGCCAATCATCTGGGTCTCTTCTATATGTGCCTACTCCTATTTATTCATTCACTTAACAAGCATTAACAGGTAATTACAATTTGCCAGGCAATGTGCATAGGTGCTGACAGTTGAGAGATAAAATAGAAACAGACAGAAAAGGTCATTACAATCCTCTCGTTTGTTATATAACGAAGGAAGCCCAAGGTACTGTGAAGGTGCCCAGACAGGAGAGCCAATGAAAGTCTTTTACTATGTACGAGATGAGTGAGGGTTTTCTAAACAAAGACAAGAGGCATGAGGAATCCAGGCAGAGGAAGGAATTTATGCAAAGGCCTAAAGATATTAAGAGAGTAATACATTGACAGTAGTTCTATATGCTGAATAGTATAGAGTGTGGAGGCATTAAGTTGGAGAAATAGGCAAGAGTCAGATCGTGGACATCCATAGTTTTGAATTTACATTATAATGAGGACTCTGCAGGAATAACATGGTACATTTTAAGTTAGAAAAAAATACGAGCAAGAGTAAGACTGGATTAGAGAAGATCAGTTAGAAGGTCACTGTAATCAAGCAAGAACACAGAAGGTCCTGAATCAAGTGAGTGGTACTGGGAATGGAAACAAGCATCATATGGGATCTATTAAGATGATAGAAACAGCAGGATTTCACTGCTAGAGGGATATGTTGAGTATAGAGAAAGGGCTCTGTCTAGTGTCATTAAAGTGACCTTGATTTGAAAATCTAAATTCAAAGGCAACCAATGCATGTTGCAGGAGTGAATGTAGGCATTCGGGGCTCCCGTGGGGAATGGAGTCCTTAGGAACACTAATATTCAAGGGGGAAGCAGAAGCTCATCGTCAGTGATGCATGTTGCCACACATTTCCCCATATTTTGGTTTCTCTTTTTACTCAATATTATCACTTAATGAACATAATGATTCCAATTTTAAGATAGATAAATAATAGATGAATGATAGACAAATAGCTATTTTTTTCTTTGTATTATTAGTGATTCTGTGTACTCTTTTGGAAGTATTCTCTGCTACAAGATCATGAAATTATCCTATTATGTCACCATCTTCCAGACACTTTAATGTCTTACCTTTTCAGTTGAGACATACAATCCTCCAGGAATTGATTTTTGTGCTTAGTGTGAGGAGAGTCAAGATTCTTTTTTCTTTCTGTATGTATATACAATCGCTCTGAAAGCATATATTGGAAATACTTTTTTCTCCCACACCCCTGAACTGTCCATACATGTGTGGTTCTGTTTGTGGACTCTTAGTTCTGCTCCGTGGTCTATTCTCTTCCTGCCCGAGTGCCACACTGTCTTTATTAATGTAGTTTTATAAGGAGCTTGAAATCCAGCAATAGAAGTTCTTTAAATCCTTCTTCTTCAGAATGCCCTGGTGATTCTTGACTATTTGCATTTCTTATAAATTTTGAAATCAGATTTCCAATTAATATAAAAATCTCTGGAGAAATTTTAATTAGGATAACTTTGAATCTATAAATCTGATGTGAGGAAAATGCATCTTTCAAATGTTAAGGCTTCTAATTCATGAAAGTGGTATAATTCCTGTGTATATTTAGGTTTTCTTTATGTTTCTATAATGTGTTATAGTTTTATGATACCTTCATTAGATTACTCATTAGATTTCTCCTAAGATGCTTGATGTTTTTGATGCTATGGTTAATGGTATCTTTTTAAAACACATTTTATTGAGGAAAAATTCTCACACAACAAAATGCCCAGAATTTACGTGAAAAATTGATGAATTTGACATATGTCATCACCAAAACAATCAAGAGATAGAACATTTTATTAACCCCAATATTGTTTTGTCCCTTTGTAGTTGTTCAAATCTCACTCCTTGGCTAGCCAATCACTTATCACATTAGATTAATTTGTCCAGTTCTAAAATTTCACATATACAGAATTGTACATCATGTATCCCTTGGTCTAGCCTCTTTCACTTAGCATATTTTTAATCCCTTTATCAGATATGTTCAATAAGTGTTATCTTCCAGTCTGTGGCTTGTCTTTTTATTCTCTTAACAGTGTCTTTCACAGAGCAGACAGTTTTAATTTCAGTAAAGCCCAAAATATCAATTTTTTAATTTTATAAATTATGAATTTGGTGATATATCTGAAATTCATTACCAAACCCAAGATCAAATAATTATTTTTTTTTTGTTTTCTCTATAACTCTTACAGCTTTGCATTTGATATTTAGGTCTATGATGCATTTTGAATTAGTATTTGTGAAGGATGTAATATCTGTGTCTAGGTGAGTTTTCTAAGGTATGAAAGTTTAGTTGTTTTAGTACTATTTACTAAAACTACTGTCCTTTCTCCTTTGAATTGCCTTTCCACCTTTTTCAAAAATCAGTTTAGTATATTGTTGTGATCTAATATCTAACCTCTCAATTCCGTTTGTTTCATCTATATACCCGTTTTTTTGCCAACACCACACCATCTTTATTACTTAATCTTTATATTAACTCTTGAAATCAGGTACTATGAGTTCTCTGTTCTTCAGTGCTGTGTTGACTATTCTGGGTCCTTTTCTTTTTCATCTAAACTTTAGGATGAGATTGACAAGATTTTGATTGGGATTTATATCAAAATGGCATTAAATTTATAGGTTGAATGGGGAAAAAATTGATAGCTATTGCCTTTCAAGTAATGTACATTATCTGCATACATGAAATATCTGCATTTATTTAGATTTTATGCAGTTTATTTTATCATTGTTTTGTACTGTTTGTTTGTCTTTTTTTGCATACAGGTTCTGTAAAAATGTTGGTTGTTTTATATCTAAGAAATTTTTGTGTGACATTCTACGTTTTAAAAATTTCTAATTGCAATTGTTGGTATATAAAATAAAAATTGACTTTTGCTTATGAATTTTGTATTGTTTCACCTTACTAACCTCACTTATTAGTTCTGGTATTTGTTTGTTATTGATTATTTATGGTCCTCTATAAAAACAATCATGTCATCTGTGAAGAAGGGTAGTTTCATTTTTTTCTGTCCGGCAAGTATATCTTGGTTTTCTTTTCCTTGTCTTATTACACTAGCTAGCATTTCCAGTACAATATTGAATAGGAATGTTAACAAAGGATATCCTTACCTTTGTTCTTGACCTTCAGGGAAAAGCATTTAGTGTCTCACTATTAAGTATAATATAAGCATCAAGGTCTTTTGTAGTTTTTATCAAGCTCCCTTCCATTCCTGGATTCTTGTGAGATTTTATAATGAAGATGTGTTGGATTCTTTCAAATGCATTTTCTGCATTAATTAATGTGATCACCTGATTTTTCTTTTTTAATCTGTTTTCCTAGTGGATCACATTGATTGATTTTTCAAATTGGAATAAATTTCACTTGTTCATTGTGTACTATTCTTTTCATACATTGTTAGATTTCATTTGCTGATATTTTGGTGAGAATTTTTGTGTCTATGATCATAAGAGATATTAGTATCTAACCTTTATTGTAATGTCTAACTGGTTTTGATAATAAAGCAATACTGGCTCATAAAATCAGTTATAAAGTGTTTTTTGGCTTCTCTTTTTGAAGATTTGTGGATAATTGATATTATTTCTTGCTTAAATATTCATTAAAATTCACCATGAAATCATCTGGATGTGGAGCTTTCTTTTTTGGAATATTATTATTAGTCTCATTTCTTAACAATATACAAAGCTTATTCAGGTTATCTCTCTCTCTTTGTGTACATTTCAGTAGTTCGTATCTTTCAAATGATTGGTCATTTCATTTAATTTGTAGGCATAAAGTTATTCTTAATTTTTATTTATTTTACTTTTTATATTCATGGAATCAGTATTGATGACTCCTCTTTTATTTCTGATATTGGTATTTTTTGTGTTTTTTTTATTATTGGTTAATCTGACTGGAAGTTTACTAATTTTGTTTATCTTATCAAGGAACAAGCTACTGATTTTCTGTTTTTAAATTTCATTAATTTCTGCTCTAATTATTATTATTTTTCTTCCATTTAAATTATCCTTAAAATGTTCTTCTTTTTTAGTTTCCTAAGTTGAAAGATTATTACTGATCTTATATATTTTTTCTTTTCTAATATATGCATCAAATGTTATCAACTTCACTCTAAATAATGCTTTCACTTTACACACACATTTCAATAATTTTTATTTTTATTTAGTTCAATTTTAAAAAAAAATTTCGGAGACCTTTTCTTTGTTTCTTGGGTTATCTAGAAGTGGTTTGGATCAATTTTAAAATAGTTGAAAATATTCCAGGTATCTTTTTGTTCTTGATTTCTGGTTTAATTCCATTGTGATCTGAGAATATACTTTGTATGATTCCTAGTTTTTCAGACTTTTAAAGGCATATTTCATATCATACAATGTGGTCTATCTTGGTGATCTGAGAATATACTTTGTATGATTCCTAGTTTTTCAGGCTTTTAAAGGCATATTTCATACCATATAATGTGGTCTATCTTGGTGCATGTTTCACACAAGTGTCAGAAAATTGTGTATTTTGTTGTAGTAGGATAAGTAGTCTATAAATGTTAATTAAGTCAAGTTGATCATAGTTATAGGCAAGTCATCTATGTCTTTACTTATTTTTTGCCTATTGTACCTATTGATTACCAATAAAGAGATGTGGAGATCTCTAACTATTATAATCTCCAGTATAATAGTTATTTTTTTTCACTTCAGTTTTGTCTCATATATTTTGATGATCTGTTGTTAGGTACATGCAAATTTAGAATTGTCAAGCAATCTCAGAGAACTTACTTCTTTATTATGGTATGGAAAAAAAATAACTATTATACTCTTTTACTCTGAACAATGTTTCTTGTCCTGAAGTCTGCTTTGAGTAAAATTAATCTAGTTTATCTAAATATCTTTTAATTGGTGTTGCCATGTTTTAATTGGTGTTACCATGATTTATATCTTTTTCATTGCTTTATTTATTTATTTGACATGGACTCTCTCTATCGCCCAGGCTGGAGTGCAGTGGCACAGATCTTGGCTCACTGCAGCCTCTGCTGATAAAGTTCAAGCAATTCTCCTGCCTCAGCCTCCCACGGAGCTGGGATTGCAGGTGCCTGTCACTGTGCCCAATTTGTATTTTTAGTAGAGATGAGATTTCACCATCTTGGCCAGGCTGGTCTTGAACTCACGACCTTGCGATCCACCCACCTTGGCCTTCTGAAGTGCTGGGATTACAAGCATGAGCCACCACACCCGGTCATTGCTTTATTTTTTAACTATCTAAATCTTTATATTTAAAATATGTTTCTTATAGACAACATACACATCAGTCTTGTTTTGTTAACCACTCTGATAATCTCTGTTTTTTCATTGTTATATTTAGATCATTCTTTTGGATCTTCAGAATTTTTAAGAACAGCCTAATTCATCAAACATTTTTTAAAAGTGCTCTTCATTTTACCTTTGCATGAGCACTTAAAATACATATTTCCATTTCGAGATGACATTAAAAATTATTCTACTGTAACAAAAGCGAAAATATAATTCCACAATTATAAAAGAGCTAAACTGTAATTCGTAATTAAATTATTTTCATGATTACAGTTGTGATTCTGAATCAATACTACTTTGCAGCTCTGTTTTAAGATCTCTGCATTTAGTTTAAACATACACATACTCTCAGCTGTGGGAGGCTTTAGAAGTTATATTCCATGGAAAACTCTTTTAAAGAGTTCTAAATGAACCAGTCCACAAGACAGGCATTAAAAAGTTAAACTAATGAGTAAAAAATACTCTTATATAACATCCAAAGCATGCAAGATTCTGCAGCAAATTGGGAGTGTTCAGGTTTGTCCTGCTATCTTCTTTAGAACTAATTTCATTTTAACAGTTTAAGAAAGTGGACATTTCAACACCATCAAATGCATTTCGGTGACATGTTTCTTTTGCGTTAACTTGACTCCCTTGAATGACCTTGTTAGTGAACTAGTCACTGGTAATTTGGTCACCAGGCAAATCAAACTTGCAAGAAAGGAAGTCAGTATTCAAATCACCATGTTGTAATCTGAACCCACTCAAATAATTTATTTTCAGCATAAACATACAACTACAATAATGAGATGTCTACTAAAACAAGCTCCTCCAAGATCAATACAGCATGTCTTCTAAGGCTTAGGTTTTGCCCAGAAGTTCCAATATATGGAGTAGCCCTTACCAACAGTCACTGCTCCTGCAACAAAGCCTCTGGCTGCCCTGCACATGTGGATCAGGTGAAGGGACATTTTAGAATTTCTCTTGCTCTTCAATTTATCTACTCCATATGCAACAATTGCTATAAAAGCTGCCAGTCCAATGGGAGAAGAATAGTGCATCTATAACTCGTTAAATAAGTTTAGATCTCTGATCTTCAACGTATGATGAAAGGAAAACATCGGTGTCTTTTGACATTGTGATTGCTTGAAGAATCTCCCTAGAGCAAGAAAACTCCACATAAGCCAACTGGCTTCTTCACCAAACTTTTGATCCCACAAACTTTTGAAGGGGAAAAAAATATACAAGTATTAGTTTCTTTTTCCATCATCTCTCTGTTTAAATGATTTGGAAGTCATAGTCACACAATGATATCAAAATTACATGTCATATACAAAAATAAATTTAGTAAAGACTAAATAAAGATCAAATAAAGAATTTTCATATATTAAATTATATATTCTATATTATAAAATTTTTTTCTTACTAAAATAATATTTTAAGTATTGAAGCCAATATTTACTATTTTAAGTATTGAATTCAATAGGATCAAATGTATCTTTTTAAAATCATGAATTAATACTTTGTCTTGCAGCAATGTGCAGATTTGAAAGTTTATCTAACAACTGTTTTTATGGATGCTATAGTTTAGGAAAAAATCTCATAAAGAAGCTTAGAAACAAATGGAAATGTTTAAAATTGAAATAATAAGCCATTGAAACTCTTCAGAAAAATGTTTAATAGAAAATTCTGTTCCATGTTTGCAAATATTCAGATGTGTAAATTTTAATTAATAATACTTTATGACTGTCACTTTCAGCAATACTGATAAAAAATACTTTTACTATCCTTTTTTGAAACACCCTTCCATTGCATGTATTTTCCCCTTTTTGTTAAAATGTTATTTTTACCTTGAAAGGACACAGTAAGTGTGCTTATAAATTTTAGAAATATCTACAAGGTAACATACTGCGAGAAGCAATTTTTTATTTTAGGAAAGGTCAGAAAATTTGGCATACTAATCATTTTGAGCAAAATAAGTTCATGACTCATATTTAAGCTTAATAATTTTTAAGTGCTTTGCCACAAAATGAGTAGTTAACATTTCGCATGCTAACCATGTGCCAAGCAGTGCACTGTGTTCTTTAAAAACTTTATCTCCTATTGTTCCTCATGACAGCCCTATTATTTCTCCAATTTACAAGTGAATAAAATGGATTCAACATAGTAGTTAAGCTTTTTACCCAGGATCACCCAGAGAGTGTATTACATCAGATTTCTCAGAAGGCCCCCAAGAGGAGAATTTGTTTACGTAAGTGATTTGTTAAGAAAGTGCTTTCAGAAGTAATGAGTAAGAAAGTAGAGAAAGCAGAAAACACAGGAGAAGAAGCCAAGTAATGGCTTGACTTGTCAATGGCACAATTTGTCCAACTCCAAGGCAGTAGATCTGGGATTCTACAATCTGTTTCAGTGAGTAACGGCCATGCCACCCTGGGCAGATAAACTATCCAGCACCTCCAGTTTCCTACCAGTTCTCACAAGAGGCTCTAGAATCCCACAAGGATAGTCCTCTGAAGGATGTCACAGGTACATGCTTTTTAAAGAAAAGCACACTGAAGCTGTAGGATATCTCAGGAGAATCTGAGTGGAGCATCATCAGTGTTTGTTACAGCTAGTAAATGGCATAATCAGAATTAAATCTAAGGAATATGGCTTCGGACCCCATATTCTTAATCATTATACCAGGCTACTCAAGATAACCAGAAAATCTCTGGATAGAAAGTAGACTTCCATGGCCATTACCTAATTACTTACAAAGCAATTAATACTTTACCATGGTCTCTTAAATATAAAATTTGCCAAATTAATGACATCCTGTAATTCTTTGGCCCTTCTGACTCCTTTTTATTTGCTCTAATAATTTGTTATGATTTACAGGTTGAATGAATTTTCCATGTGATACTTTCCTTGTAAATTGCCACCAAAATTACTTTTAAATTTCAGTCAAAGGAGAGGCCAACATAACTGAGGAAATAGCTCTGTTTTCAATGTGGGTTTAGATGTAGCTATTTAGAAGTTGAGGCTATGTCAAACGTGCATGTATGTTAATCTAACCAGTCTAATGTTTTACATAAAATATATTCCTACAAGACACAGTGATGTTAATGTCAAAAAGAAAAGATGTAGTCCAGGACTTTGGGAGACCGAGGTGGGTGAATCATGAGGCCAGGGGTTCAAGACCAGTCAGGCCAACATGGCGAAACCCCATCTCTACTAAAAATATAAAAAATTAACTGGGCATGGTGACGGGTGCTTGCTGTCTCAGCTACTCAGGAGGCTGAGGCAGGGGAATCACTTGAACCTGGGAGCTGGAGGTTGCAGTGAGCCAAGATTGTGCCACTGCACTCCAGCCCAGGCAGCAGTGTGAGACTCCATCTCACACACACACACACACACACACACACACACAGATGATGATCCTAAAGGCTCATTGGCTATATTTGACCTTGAAACTTGAAATGTTTTTTGCCATATCATTTTGGGTCCATTGAGTGAATGTCCAGCTGAATTACTAGGATACTATTTCATATTAAATTACTCAGACCTGTAACTGTGTGAAGGGGAAGGAAATAGGATGGATTTAGCAAATAAATTATCTCTTAATGTGAAGAAAGGGTCGTCACAAGGGAGATGGGTGGAGACTGAAGGATCTAAGTAATGGATACATTCTCTTTGAGTTGTCAGGGTAAGTACAAGGTAGTGGGAGCTTTAAATTTCCCCCTTCAATACCAGGAATCACTTCTAAAATGATTCCAACCATCCAGCACAATAAAATCAGTATGCATTTGCAGATTATGAAGCGTAGATTTGAGAAAAGTTGGTTGTAAAACACGAGTATACTTGCTTCATTCCAATTTCTCACCAGCTAAGTGGAAGACAAATTATCTCATCAACAGGACCAAATTAGAAACTTCTGGTCTTATCACAACCAGAATTATGTTAGCTAAAAATAATAATAGCTAATATCCGTATAGTACTGTGTGCCAGTTACATATTAGCTTATTGGCTTTATATCTACATATGCATGTAATTTATTTATATTACCTTCCCATTTTATTACTGAGGAAACTGAGACACAAAGAGATTAAATAATTTTTCCAAGCCTACACAGCTTGGAAAAAATATATCAGGAATGCACCCATTCTGTGGTGTTAACTAGATATATAGTACCTTAGGTGAAACAAGAAAGCAGAAAGTTATTCGGTTGATGCAAAAGTAATGGCCACAACTGCAATTACTTTTGCATCAAACTAACAGATTGGTAAGAAGTAAATAGTGAATAGCCTCATATCTATCTTTACATAAAATTTTATTGTTTGAGATATGTGAAAAATGAAAAGGTAATATTCTTCATATTCTTGTGTAACTAAAGTAATTCAAAATTTATTTAAAAAAATTCCCCTTCATATGAAACACAAATTTTAAATAACACTGAACTGTGGAGAAAAAAAGCTTGGAAATGTAATAATCTTTTCACTAGGATGATCACTTAAATACACTTTCAAATATCAATTTTTCCAAAGTTTTTTTTGAGGGAGAACACCAACGTGGACTAACAAGAGGAAAGAGAGTTCAAAATTCAAAGAGACTTCAATGCCCTAAACCTTTCATAGACATAAAGAAGGCTGAGAAACCTATTCAGCTAAAAACACAGACCTTTTTTATAGAAAAAAAAAAAGGAAGATGATGCAGAAAAGCAGAGCCAAGAGACCAAAAGTCAAAGAATCATTGCCAGGGAGAACTGAGCACTAATCAAAGACATGGTAACACACACCTGGCTAGATTTTAGAAATACTATGGGCCAGTAATGGGATTGCTGGGTCAAATGGAATTTCTATCTCTAGGTCCTTGAGGAATCGCCATACTGTCTTCCGCAATGGTTGAACTAATTTACACTCCCATCAACAGTGTAAAAGTGTTCCTATTTCTCCACATCCTCTCCAGCATCTGTTGTCTCCAGATTTTTTAATGATTGCCATTCTAACCAGCATAATATGGTATCTCAATGTAGTTTTGATTTGCATTCAGAAAATCAAACACCACATGTTCTCACTCATAGGTGGGTGTTGAACAGTGAAAACACATGGACACAGGGAAGAGAGCACTACACACTGGGGTCTGTTGGGGGGAAATAGGGGAGGGACAACGCGGGGTGGGGAGTTGGGGAGAGATACATGGAGAGAAATGCCAGATACAGGTGATGGGGAAGAAGGCAGCAAATCACACTGCCACGTGTGTACCTATGCAACAATCTTGCATGTTCTTCACATGTACCCCAAACCCTAAAATGCAATAAAATTAAAAAAAAAAAAGAAAGAAATACTATGGGCCACTCACTCCAATGTGTCTCTTGTCTTCCTCCTCTCTTTTGAACAGGAATGTCTATTGCAGTTTCAGTATGTTTCCAAATTGTACACAGGAGGTGTGGAGGGAAGATAATCACCTCTTAACTTCTTAACTTGTCAGGCCTGCAAATCAAGGTAAATTCTACTGGAGGAGCTATACTTGAATGATCGCATTGAGGACTCTCAAATACACCTGGGATAATTTAGATAATGAGTCAGATGTTGTAATAAAATGAGATTTTGTTAACCTTGGGAGGGTAAAGAAAGTATTTTACATGTGGGAAAAAGAGTTGACTATGATTGCCAGTTGAGAATCTTGAACATATTCCTTCCTGAACTCTTGCTGTTTCTGCACTCTGACCAGAGAAATGTTATACTATAATAAGAAATGTCAGATAATATGGCAAAAATGTAATTAGGGGTTCATCAGGTACTTCAACAACTTGTATGCATTCACTTGTGTGGGTTTACACACCAACAGGTTTCAACTGAAAATTTCCCCAATTAAGATGGAATTAAATGGCTGTGTAATGCTCTTCAATACGGTGATTATACATCTATTGCTCAATAATGCAGAATATTTTTTTCTTGAGGATAGATAACCTTCCACAAAATTTGTTCTCTCTTGTGATGAAAGATGTTTCCCACCCACTTTGGCAACCAGGCAGAACACTGTGATTCAGTTCTGGTCAATAGGTTTGGGCTAAAAGTGAAGCATCTCCAGCTTACGTCTGGCACATCAAACCCTCTTGTCAGTCTTCTAGCTGTCTCTTTCTTCATTCTTCAGGCTGTCCTTGTCCAAGGACATCTAGAAAATTATGTGTTGAAGACAGCAGAATTTTCATTAGCCTGAATAATTCTGCTGGAGTATCATACATTGCATTAATAAAATACCAAGTTATAGCACATAACTAAATTTTTGGATAGGATATTTGTATATGTTTGGTATGAGTTATAGCACATCCAAGTTATAGCACATCCAAAATTTTTGGATAGGATATTTGTGTATGTTTGGTGTGAATTAATACTTTCTTTAAAAATATGTCAACAGTTTTCTCTGGTTCAAGATGGTTATTTTCTATATGATATTATTTTTTTAAATATTCCATGCTTATATGAAAATATAATAACCAATAAGCAGAAGCTTTAATGTCATAAGGGTGTCTGTCAGGTCTATCTCTCTGTCCATCTTCATGACCATCAACCTAATCCAAGCTATAATCATCCACTGCCCAAACAACCACAAAGCTGCTTCTCATATCAGTTCTTGCCACCCTCCTATGTGTCCTCAAGTTTTAGTGTGAGTGATCTTTTCAATTTAATTATGGTTCCCATCACACTCATCATAGGCTTCCTATTGTTCTTGAAATAAAGTTTGTAATATGACAAAGTCCTGTGCAGCTCTGCCTTGTCTGAGACGTGTCTACCTTGGCAGCTTCATCCCTCTTGCTCTCACTACTTTTTCTGGAACCATATCATGTATATCTCAGTTCTGGAATGCACTGTGCTCTTACCTTCACCAAAGACTTGTATCTCAGCTTGAAAATTGTTTCCTTAGAGAAGCCTTGGCTAATTCCAAGATTGAATAATTCCTTCATGTTATGTTGTAGCATTGTGTTACTTTCTTTGATTCTATTTTTCTCACTTTGAATACTTTAAAACATTTATTTTATTTAATCTTTACCCAGGTGTTATATTCATGCAGTTTAACAAATATTTTTAAAATCCAAGGAAATAAATGAACAACATTAAGAGTAAACCCTAATGTAAATTATGGACTTTGGGTAATGCTGATGTGCCAATGGAGATTCATCAGTTGTGACATATATGCCATTTTGATGCAAGATATTGATAGTGAAGGAGTTTGTGCATGTGTAAAATCACTGGGCAAATGGGAACTCTGTACTTTGAATTCAATTTTTCTGTGAACTAAAACTGCCCTAAAAAATAAAGTCTGTTAAAAACTACAGTGAAATAACTTCTCCCTATTCCTCTCTTCTCTCTGCTGTTCTTCAGTTGACTACTTCACCCACAGCCCTCATTCCTTAAAAGTCGCATGAAGAGTTGTGACCTTAGAGGAATAAAATCACTGCTACACGATAGCCCAGAATGGAGGGTCAGCTCTCTCTCTTCCAACGCTCTGGTTAGCTGCTGGTGCCACTCAGTGGCTTGTTTCCCACAGGAAACTAGAAGCAAGAGAGCTCAGGTTGCAGTGAATAGAGGTGAACATTCAGGAGCAGAAAACAGAGTAGAGAAAAACTAAAAGTGACAAATAAGCAATTTTTGTAAAGGACCAGATGGTAAATATTTGAGTCTTTGGGAGCCACATATAATGCTTTCTATCACAAGCATTCAATTCTGTTTTATTCCCATAAAACTTTGTTTATGAAATCAGGCAATTGATCAGATTTTACTTGCATAGCTGTACTTTGTCAACTCCTGGATCAGAAGGACAAACTGAGGATATCTAGCCCATCAATACAAAGAGTGTTTTCTCCATCTTTAATGGCTCTATTAATTATTTACCCAGTTTTCTATTGATGTACATTTATATTGTTTCTAATTTTTACCATCATAAACAATGTAAAGTGAATAACCTTATATATTTATCATATTACGTGTGTAGAAATAACCATAAAGTTAATTTCAAGAAGTTGATTTCTTGGGACAAATAATATATGCATTTGTAATTATGGTAGAGTACAAGGATGCCATCCATAGGAGTGATAAGAATTAAAATTCAGAACTACATTCTCATACACTGTATGACAGTGCCCTTTCCCCTAGAGACTTACCACATATAGTATAATCAAATATTTGGATTTTTGCCATTTTGATGAGAGAGGATATGTATACCAGTGCAGTTGTAATTTGCATTGCTTGCATAATGAATGAGGTGTGGCATCCTTTATTTTTAAGAATGATTTTTATGTCTTTACTGTAAACTGTAAATACTATACTTTGTCCATTTCTCCCTTGGGTTATTAGCCATTTTCTTCTCAATTTCTCAATATTACAGATTTTAGCCCTTTGTTACATAATTTGTAATTTTTTTTACCAAGTAATTTGCCTTTGATTTTCTGTGGCATTTTTGACACATGAAAATTTTTACTTAAAAATTAGGAGAGGGATAGCATTAGGAGAAATACCGAATGTAGAGGACTGGGTGATGGATGCAGCAAACCACCATGGCACATATAACTGTGTAACAAACCTGCACACTCTGCACATGTATCCCAGAACTTAAAGCATTTTAAAAATTAAAATATTTTATTTAAACACTAGTATAATTTATTAATCTTTTCTATTATAGTATCTGGATGCTTTTAGTTTTGGTAGTATCTTTTTTAAAAACCATTTGAACGTTTAATTCAATTGAATTCTATCCTGGTGTAAAATGTAAAGCATTGATCTAGAAAACTGTCCCCTTGCCCCCACACCATTTACTGAATGCTGATATGTTTCGGCTCCATGTCGCCACCCAAGTCTTATCTTGAATTGTAATTCCCACATGTCAAAAGAGGAACCTGTAATCCCCACATATTAAGGCAGGGATTGGGGGGCATTAGATTACAGGGGCAGTTTTCCCACATGCTGTTCTCATGATAGGGAGTGAGTTCTCATGAGATCTGATGGTTTTATAAGTGTTTGACAGTTCCTCTTTCATATATACTTTCTCTCTCCTTCTGCCTTGTGAAGAAGGTGTTTGCTTCCCCTTCACCTTCTACCATGATTGTAAATTTCCTGAGGCCTTCCTAATTACATCAAACAGAGTCAATTAAACCTTTTTTAAAAAAATAAGTTATCCAGTCTTGGATATTTGGACGAATACAGATGCTCTGCCTTTTCTCCAGAAATTTGAGAACCCACTCTTAATGTTGCATTGAATTCTAGTATGTATTTGGGTTTATTTCTGAACTTTCTACACTGGTACATAGGCCAGCTGTCTTTTTGTGTATGAATGTAATCCTATCTTAGTCAATAATAATGTTTTTCTTACTGTTTGATTTTGTAATGTTAAATATATTTGTACACTTATTACTTGATTTGTTTGCTTTAAATTATATCACTTTACACGCAACTACTACATAGGCAAATTTATTTTGTCCAACATCGTTTCCTCTTTTCCTTCTTTTTTTTAATGGTTGCTATAATTTCCATTTTCAGGCTATATAACGCTTATATTCTTTTCTGTTGTTCTAAATTTCACATTTTAAAAAACAGTTCTATAATTAAATAATTTATATCACCATCCTTTTTACAGGTATTCTCAGTTCTTTTATTTGGTTGATGAAACCAAAAGATTAGAGAAAGGGAGAAAAGCATAGATAATGAATCTGCATTCAACACCATAATTGATATAAGGATTTTTACATTTTTAACCACAAAGGGAAGAAAGTGAAAACAGAAAGGGGCTAAAGTATATGGAGGGAGAGCAAATAACTATGTATTAGAGATTCTAAGAAGAAGCAAGATATTTGGAGTAGTTGAATGAGAACACTGAATGGAGAGGTGCCTGATATCAGAGAGGAAAGTAGCTAATTTTTACCATTTGCAATTTCGTAGGTGAAGAACCTTCTGAGCTATCATGGATCCAGGTCATGATCTACGACTACGAGAGTAATTGGCTGAAATGAAATTAAAGAGAAGGTCATTGAATACAAAGAGGTCAAGGAACTGAAAGGCCAGAGTGTTGAGTCACAGACACAGATTGAAGTAATTGAATGATTTAGGAGATGACGGAAATTGGGTTGGTGAGAAAGACTGCTGGGAAGGTGCTCAAGATTTTGATTAAGAAAAGGCTGGTGGCACGAGCAACAAAAAAACAAAGTATGTGTCTAATGAAGATGGAGGAATAATTGTCTACAAACCATCTTGAAGAAGAAAAAAAATTGGCCTTTGTCTTAGTTCAGGCTGCTATAACAAATTCCCATCACCCAATGTCATAAGAACATTTATTTCCCATAACTCTTGAGGCTGGACAATCCAACATCAAGATGCCAGCAGATCCAGTGTATGGTGAGGTCCCCCTCTTCCTATTTGCAGATAGCAATCAACTTGTTGTATCCTTACACAGCAGATGGCAGAGAAAGGAAGCAAGCTCTCTCATGTGTCTACTTAAATAAGTGCACTAATCCCATTCTACTTATAGATTCAATAATCCAATGAGGGTGGAGCCATTGTAATCAAATTAACTCCCCAAAGCCTCACCTCCTTATCACACTGGGGATTAGAATATCAACATATGAATTTGAGGAGGACACAAACATTCAGTCCATTGGTAGTCTCCTCTTTATACCATGGTTGGTAAAAGAGCTGCTTTTTAAGAAAGAAGACAACTTGGGTTAGTGGAGCCTTTTGAAGCATGCCATCCTGATTTAAATATAGAAGTTGAGAAAAATGCATCATTAAGAATTTGTAGCACTGTTTCCAATAGCAGAGACTTGGAACCAACCCAAATGCCCATCAATGATAGACTGGATAAAGAAAATGTGGCACATATAGGTGCCATGAAATACTATGCAGCCATAAAAATGGATGAGTTCGTGCACTTTGCAGGGACATAGATAAAGCTGGAAACCATCATTCTCAGCAAACTGGCACAAGAACAGAAAACCAAACACTATATGCTCTCACTCATAGTGGGTGTTGGACAATGAGAACACATGGACACAGGGAGGGGAACATCACACACCAGGGCTTGCTGGGGGGTCAGAGGCTAGGGGGAGGGATAGCCAGGGAGTGGGGTTATTTGGGAAGGATAACATTAGGAGAAATATCTAATGTAGCTGAAGCAGGGGATGGATGCAGCAAACCACCATGGCACATGTATACCTATGTAACAAACCTGCAGTATCTGCACATGTACTCCAGAACTTAAAGTATAATAAAAAATAAATAAATGAATAATTTAAGGCTGTGTAGTTTTGTTTATTGTGAAATAGCAGTTACAGGGGGCATAGGTAAGAAGGAAAATAATGAAAGCGGGATTAAGTTACTGAAACAAGGAATCGTAATGATAATTAATGTTTAGGAGAGCCTAGACACTCCAGAGAAGCTTTCATCTCAGGTGCTAAGGACAGCTAATGATATGTCACTTCGGAGAATTCATCATTCCTGCTTACATTGCATATTATATGCATTTTAAGGGACATTCATTTCAGTCTTTCGATACAACCTTGGTTTTCCTGAATATTCTTCTGTCTTAAGTAAGTTGAAATCCATGTCCTCAAAAATCACTCACTACATGTAATAAATCCACAGGTAGAGGAAACTTTGTGGACTTCTTTCTTCAAAATGTCATTAAATTCTTGATATGTTTTATATCTTTAATAATATATTTAATATCTTGAATAACATACTGTCACAAAGTACAAATACTAAATTTATTCATTTATTTACATTTATTTCTCAAGAAAATGGCAAACACAAGGTGTTTTGTTTTTTGTGTTTTTTTTTTCCAATAAAGAAAAGAAGTTTAAATGGCTCACAGTTCCTCAGGCTGTACAAGAAGCATGGTGGCATCAGCTTCTGGGGAGGTCTCAGGGAACTTACAGACATGGCAGAAGATAATAGAGGAGCCAGCACTTCATATGGCCAGAGCAGGAGGAAGAGAGAGAGGGGATACGTGCTATATACTTTTGTTGATTTTTATTTTAAGTTCCAGGGTACATGTGCAAGATGTGCATGTTTGTTACATAGGTAAGCATGTGCCATGGTGATTTGCTGTACCTATGAACTCATCACCTAGATATTAAGCCCAGTATGCCTTAGCTATTTTTTTCTGATGCTTTCTCTCCCCCAGCACGCCCTTGAGAGGCCCCACTGTGTGTTGTTCTTCTCCCCATGTCTTTGTGGTCACATTGTTAGGCTCCCACTTACAAGTGAGAACATGCGGTGTTTGGTTTCTATTCCTGCATTAGTTTCCTGAGAATAATGGCTTCCAGCTCCATCCATATTTCTGCAAAGGACATGATCTTGTTCCTTTTTATGGCTGCATAGTATTCCATGGTGTATATGTACCACATTTTCTTTATCTAGTCTATCATTTGTGAGCATTTGGGTTGATTTCATGTCTTTGCTATTGTAAATAGAAAGCAAGGTGTTTTCGACACCATAGTTTGCTCTTGGCTCCGCCATGCTGTGGACAGTCAATATTCACTACACTAAATGTCAGCAGTGCATGGGAGAATTGGATCAGTTACATAACAGGCAACTCTGGGGAAAAGCATGAAGAATCATCATATAGGAAGTGCCCAGCAGAGCATCCTGATAAAAGAGTAGGTTGTTGGGTTAAGAAAGAAGGTGAAAATGTACTTCGAGCTTCTTCAATGCACATGGTAATAAGTAAGGAGAAAATAAATATATTTGTCTTGTCTCCAATAATAGAGCTTCCACCTCTCCTAGGATTACCTGGGCAAGAAAACTCTGTGTATCCTTTAGGTAGCAGTGACAGTTAGTATATAACTAAAAGAATAAATTGTGGCTTTAACAAGTGCTATAGTAATTCTGGGAAGAAAACAAGGAAGCATGATGTAGAAAAATGAGATAAACATAAAGAACATTTTTATCATTTCCTTGCATAACTGTTGTGTTGAGGCAAGCAAAGAACTTGATAGTTTTCAAGGCCAAAATGTACAAATGAAGTCATATTTGTGAAAATATAAACTGCAGAACTTCATATGAGGGTTTAGTGCTTTTTCTTTATAATTATTATTAATAACTGGCATCATAATAATTAACTGAATCTTTAAAAACACTATCAGAACCAATATAGGAAAATTGCAGAGACTAAACAATGTGAAGAAATAA
This sequence comes from Saimiri boliviensis, assembly GCF_048565385.1. Classification (NCBI taxonomy): domain Eukaryota; kingdom Metazoa; phylum Chordata; class Mammalia; order Primates; family Cebidae; genus Saimiri; species Saimiri boliviensis. The sequence continues at coordinate 17,856,144 of NC_133453.1, read as the reverse complement.
ATTAAAAAGCTGAAAAGTTGTTAAATTCTTAGGTCGCCAAACCCATGGTCTCATGAATCGCTTGCTTTAATAATAAATTATTTTTTAATAAAATGGATAATCCATGGTTTAGAAACCATTTTTTTCCTGGTTAGAGATTTTTTATTTACTGTAGTTATGTTTATTATAATGGATCTTGGCTTACATTACTGAATAACAGGCCAAACGATTCAATTTAAACATAATCACTTCCGTATTCATTACTGAAAAATGGAAAAGATAGAGTTTTTGCAGAAAACATATGTTGCTCTGCGGTAATATCTGGAAAAAATCATTACAAAAATATGTGTGCTGTAACTAAAAGGCAATTGTGCTTTCCTTTGCAGTTATGGCACTTAAGACATTTGACTGAAATATCATATGTTAATTATCAAGATGAATTTGTGTTTCTAATCATTACTAAAAAGACACATCCGTGGCTTGAATATTATTTTGTTTCACATCACACGGTACACAGTTACTGAGTGTCAGTTGTACTATCCCATATGCTGTATTTTTTTGAGGATTTCTACCCTGAAAAAAATTAGCATTGATTCATAAGACAGATATCCTACTCCCAAATATGGATAAAATTCCCATATAGCAAATGCTATAAGACCTATTAAACCACTCTTTTAAAAATAACAGAATTACATAAACATATGTTATTAAAAATTACAGGGAGTATTTGGATGTGATGTTTTGATGAGGTGGTTAAGAGAATTGAGGTACGCCACATTTAGGTCCACGGAAGCAGACACATTAAGACAGTTTGGGGTGAAAAACATTTGTTAGGCACAAAAACCTAAAAAGTGAAGAGAAAGAAAGCAGAACTGGACAGAGAATGAAGGCAAACATTGACGCAAGTCTGAGAATGTCTTAAAAAGCTGACAGAAAGCCCTGGAGCAAGTATTGACCGTGACAGTGTCCTGCACTGGGCCAAATGAAGGTGGCTCTGGGAAGAACGTAGCCTTGAGCAAAGAGGCTCTCTGAAGTTGTTGTAGGGCCTGAAGGAGCTGACAGCTGGAGACTGTCTGCTAAGCACCCTCCCAGCAGCTGGGCAGTGAGTCATTTCTTGAAGGAGGATCTGAGACTGTATGGTGTAGATCCTTGCTAATCACAAGCCTGAATTCACTAAAGGAGCATGAAAGAATATGTGGATTGCCTCCACCTTTCTACGTCTAGTGCTGTGTTATTTGTGTGTGTGTCATATTAATTTGTTTCCATTGGAGAGGCATACTGCTGACAAATTGATCGATGATGGACACTGTTATAGAACTTTCCATTTCCAAGATTTAGAGAACAAAGGGATCAAGAATGAATCAGGTATCTGGGCTAACATATGGCGAGACTATGGGAAAATGGTTCACAAACAGGTAGATAATTTTGGAGCAAGCTCAACAAAAGGCAAGTCCAGTATGGAACTAAGAGTTATAGATGTGAATTGGATTCCAAAAATGTATCCAAAATGATGTTAGATTTGAAAAGTAGCTGTCCAGACCAAGAGTCCAGATGTAATCCTACACATCTAAGTCTTTTTTAGGTTAAAAATGAAGTTTGCAAAGCACTGTCAGAAAAAAAATAAAAGAAGACTAAAAATATGAAAATAAAATGAATTCTTGCTGGAGGTAACAGTGAGCCGAGACTGTGTCACTGAACTCCAGCTTGGATGACAGAGCAAGACTCCATCTCAAAAAAAAATAATAATAAATAAAATGTTTTCTTGCTATAATGACTTAGTAGGTGGCTCTCAGTGGATGCAGGGCTGCACCAAAATAGGAATCAGTGGTGAGAATTTTGTTCCTAAAACTATCTCTACCAGAGAAAGACCATACACTCACAGGTGATGATAGCAAAGATAGTTTATAGCCAGCTCTGGCTATGATGTCATAAAAGCCAATGTCTCACTGAGAGTAAATTATCATAGTTCTGTAGCTTTGTGCAAGAACAAACTCAAGTTTATTGTTTATTGAGCCCTTACTATATACCAGATGCTGAGCTTAGCATTTTACATATTATCACAGTTAATCTTAGACTTCTTTCGTTTTAGCTTTTTCCTGTTATGGAACATGGCCAAAGTGACATCACAGTGTTAAGTCCATTATGGAAAGAGTTTGCATAGGAGAAGGCTGTTGTTAAAGAACTTGTTGTAGCCTGCCTGATTAGACTTCATCGGAGCTTTATTTTTCACAGGACCTGGGTCATGCCTCAAAGGAGAGATAAGACTTCAGGGTTGAGTACTGGCCACCCTGTGCCACTCTAAGTCAGATCATTCTTTTTCTATTAGGGCTTGGTTTCCCTGAAACTGCAGTATGCTTTTGGGCCCTAGGGACTTTGATATTAAGTCATTTGTTTATTCAAATACTTATTGACTAACTCACAGGGAAATCTTTTTTAAAATGAAGATATTCAGTATGTGATGATTTCCTTTTCCCTGAAACTAAGCTAAATTCCAAAGGATCAGAGCTATATAGAAAACCTTCTAAAGTCGTCATAAGTTGTTTCTTCCATTCCCTTTCCTTTCCTCTGATAAACACCCTCATCTTTTTTGTGTGTGCATGTGGTACCCATTCTAAGTGTATTGAATGGGATGAGCACCACCATTAGAAACTTATTTCTTGGTAGAAATAATCTGCCACTGGTGGGTGAAGATCAAAGGAATGACTATTAACCAGCAACTTCTCCAAGGCTTGGGAATGAAGAATTGAAGGAATCCCAGTTATAATCCTGCCTTTTCTGTTGGAGTAATCATGAAAGACTCCTCCTGTCAAGTTAGCCTACTGAGAGATGGAGAGCACACACACCGTGAATCCCTGGGTGCTAAAGGAAAGCATTCCCATTGGTTTTTCAGTCACATGAATCAATCGTGTTCTTTGTTTTGCTTAATCTAGCTTAAGCTGTTTTTCTGTCAGTTGTAATGAAATGAGACCTGACGATTGCATAGACATTCCATGAACAGGACATAAGGTGAGGTATGGTGGAGTAATGCTGTTTAAGTATATATTACAGGTGCTAGGCATAAAATGAGGCACTATCATTTTTTTAATTGAAATATATTCCTTATTAATGAGGAGAAAAAAGACAAAGACAAAAAATAGGTTATGTGATTTGCCTATATCCATTGCACCATGTTGCCTCACCTCACATATCTGTATCTATATTTGCATCTATTGAGTATTAACTATGCAAGTAATCTTAAGAAGAATTTAAGCAATATTGAAAGCTGTTGCTTTGAAATAGAATAAAACAGATCGAGATGGACAGAAAGTAGAGTCAGAAAAGAAACTTTGAAAGTGATCCAGAGCTGTCCAGAGTCTGACCTCTGCCCTGATATCTCTGTCCACAGCCAAGTTCCCACCCTTCCTACACCATAGCCTGTTTCACTCATACTCATCTAACATTTACATCTATACCTTGTCCAGTGAAAACTGTGAATTCTGTTAGCCTGGCTTATACAAAATTATTTGGCATTATCTACACCATATTTCAGTTTTCAGCACTTCTGCTGATGAGCAATAAAACTTTGAACAAGTCACATAACCTCTTTAAGATGCAATTTTCTTTTCTGCAAAATGGGGATAAATGAAGTAATTGGAATACAAGAAGAACTAAAACATATATCAGCTCCTTTCTCACCTTCCTCATTTATGGCACTCTAAGCTGAAAGAACTTGGGGAAAAAGATTTATTCAAACAATTATTTGAAAAATATCTATGCAACAACCTAAAATGCAATAAAAAAACAAAACAAACAACAAAAAAGAAAAAAACTTCTGTGACAAAATCTTGCCTATTGGCATCTTCAGCCACATATTAGAAGTTTCCATTTTTACTTACAAAAGCTTTGTCTTCATGGGGTGAAGACTTAGTCATTCTTCTATGTAGACTGAGCTCTAGCCTTTCACAGATCTGCTGTATAGAAAGAAATATTCCATCCCAGCTGAATCAAATTGATTTTGGATAGCATATTTCAAACCTTCCTTCCTACCCTGTCTACTATTTGGTAATGCCTTCATTTGCAAAATCACAGTCAAAGAAACTTGGACTATTTCTGTTATATATTTTCTTTTCTTCTACTAAAAGTAGTAGTATTTGGCTGTTGAAATAAATGAGAAGGATATAATCCCTGACTAAATCACAGATAAAGTCAGGAGGGGAATATAGATGATAATTTTAGCTTTCAAAATATATATTCAAATTACACATTAACTTGACCATGTGATTTTCACTTTTCAGGTTTTACATAAGGTAGCTAAATGCAAGTCCCAGTTTCTGTACAGCTGAGAAGTAAACCATGTCCTGATACAAAACATAACATGTGGAGTAAATGTGCAGTTTTCCTCTTGCTTACGAGTTTACATTTTCTATTAAATTCTCCCTTTTCCCCATATTTATTGTGTTTTTGTAATTGGGAAGATAATTTATGTTCTTTGAGATGTTATTCATAATCCTAAAGACAGCTGCTAGTTTTTAAACTCTTCTTACTATCTTGGTTTGTTAACAATGTCTCTTCGGTCTAATATTTTACTATGGAATAAAACTGCTAAAACAGAAATCTTCAAAGTTACCTTGCTAAATTCAGCAAGGGCTGCATTTTCAGGATGGTATTATATGTGGGTACTTAGACTATGACAAAGTTGACATTCCCTCATGATTATACCTTTAAATAGTTTCCATATACTATAATATAAAATACTTCCTGTTTCTGCTTTCTTTTTCATTTACTTGGACTAGAATTTTTTAAGGTGCAAGGAAATACAGTGTAAAGTGATTGGGCCTTATGGCTGAGGAGTACTAAGTTTGAACCCAGGTTCTGTAACTTAATTTAATGTTAAGTTCAAGGTTTATGTAAAATCTTTAAGTGTCAGCTTCCAAATATATGGTATAATAATATTAAAGATTAAGTTAATTAAATGCATAATAACTGTGGTAGAAATTGTTGATTGGAACATACAATGCCCTTCCCAAACTTCTTCTCTCCAGCTGCTTCTCACTTATCAGTGGCTATACATGGAAGTCTTCTGAAAATGGCCTCTTTTCTCAATTAAAATGACAAAGATATTGGTTCTACCTTTTTCTTCCTGCTTGGGAAAAATAGATGGTGCCTAAGGGTGTTGCAGCCATTTTGTAACTATGAGTATAAAACAACAAACTAAAGATGGTATGGAAGGAAATTAGAAGGAGATTGGTTTCTAGATGGCATTCTTGAGCAGCTAGAGCCAGCCTAGATTAGTTATCTCGAGACTTCTTATGTGAAATGAATTGTTCCTTATACAATACAGTCACTGTTTGTCAAGTTCTCTGTTATTCAGAGTTGTAGCATCTCTGTGATGCAAAACAAAATTTCTAGGCTGTAAGCAAGGAAGTTCAAATGAAGTTAATTACTTTCTCTTCTCTACTGTAAACAGTAAAGGCCATTTAATGGAGGAGGTATAGTCTCAGCATACGCTTTGAAAAAAGAGTAGTAGTATAAAAATCATTGGCATCACCATTACTTTCTTGTGAATAGTATCACCATTCAATTTGGTATATATTCCTGGATCTTAGAGAAAGTCCTGATACTTCCTTTTCCTTTGTGCATCTTATCCAATCCAAGTCCTACAGATTTTACCTCTGTATCTAACCCATCACTAACTTATCTCCTTCCCCCCTTCCATCACCTTAGTTCATTACTGTTCACCACCTGGACTATCACATTCTCACATTCTTACAAGTGAATTTCTGCCCATGCTGTTTTCTCTGTCTACAAAGTTCTGACTCTCTGACTAATTCCTATTTATCTTTTAGGTCTCAGCTAAGTCACTAACATTTCCCCACCCCTCCCTGCCCTGATTATCTCTCTTGTGTATCTCATTTTATATATATATATATATCTTTTTAGCACGTTTTATTAAACATTTTACATTAATACATGAATCTTAAGTTAATGTTTGCCTCCCCACCACTCTGTAAGTACTAGGAGAACTGAGCTGGTTGTTTTGCTTTACCTTCCATCATTCTATGCCTAGGACAAACCCAGCACTGAGCACGTCAGTGTTCAATATTCTAAGTAACACCTAATGAGTACTTACAGGGTATGAAGCATTCTTATTAGTGCGTTATATGCATTCATGCAGTTTAGTTGTCACAGCAATCCCATTATTTATCCTACTTTACAGATTAGAAAACTGAGGCACAAAGAAGTTAAAGAATTTGCCTGAAGTCCCACAGGTTGTATACCAGGATTTGACTCAGGCACTTTGTCATCAGAGACTGGGCCCTTAACTAATTCCCAAAGTTGAATGAAAGAATGAATCTTGCCACTGACTGAGCTGTAATAATCACTTTGGTTCCATAGCTCTGATGGCCAACCAGAAATAAACAGAAACTACTTTGTACAAGCTATTCTTTGGCATTTGGTGGGTAGGATGGAAAATGGAGACTAAAGACACTCAATCTGTATTTTCAAGTTCTATATAGCCAAATATGCTTAGTCTGGGGAGATATATATATATATATATATATATATATATCTTTGTTTATATATATAAACAAAGGGATATCCCCTTAGTCTGGGGAGATATATATATATAATCTTTGTAAGAAATATGTATATATATATATATCTTTAAAAAGATATAAAGTATATATATATATATCTTTAAAAAGATATATACATATTTCTTATAAACAGACATACTAAACAAAGATATATACATATATCTTTGTTTATAAGATATATATATATCTTTGTTTATAAGAAATAATATATAATATATATAAAATATATATATATTTCTTATAAACAAATTATTATAAAATGATTGGGTTTTCCCCTCAATTTGCCTGATCCTCTTATTTCGTCATGTGAGAAGGCATGTGAATCTTTGTAGATTTCTTCTTAATTGTTCATACTGGGTAATGCTATATTGGTTTTTATCTCCAAAACCAAAATTATTCTGAAAGAGTAAAGAAAACACCATCTGAAAAAACTGAAATCATGTTAATATGTTTTACGTTTTCAAAGCACATCAACCTTATATAAAGAAGGGAAAAATCATTAGTCCTGGGCTGAGCTGGACTGTGCCAGATAAGTATAATAATTTTGTTGGCTTGGTTGGAAAGCCTGAAATCAGAGATTTCTGCAGGAATTTGCAAATGACAAATGAGTTGTTTACAACCATACATTTAATGACTAGTGTTTTTAAGATAGGGTTGGTTTCTACAGAAAAAAATTAATGAAGGAAGTGTTGGTGGAGAGAGGCTTAGGGCAAACTTGAGTCTATCTTTGATTCTAAATTAGTTGAATTTTTAGATGAGTCTGCAATGAAAAATAATTAATGCTGTAGTAATAACTGAAATGTATCTAGCACATTATAATTTTCAAAGCACTGTCATATTATTAATCTTAGGTAATTCTCACAACGATTCTGAGAGTTTGATGATAGGATTATTTCCATTTTATAAATGAGAAAACTGAAGCTCAGGTAAGTCAAGGGAAAGAGGTGGCCATGGCTTGTCAGGAAGACGTTGTGGAGAGGGCTTTTGGTGTGCTGTGCAACACCGCCCAACGGAGGGGGATATGTATCCTCTTCACATTAAGCCAGCTGAGAGAGAGCTTCGAGACAATGACTCAGAGAGTTTGACACGGAGTTCGGGAGACACAGGTAGTGATGTTCCCAACCTGGATGGGAGAAATCTAAAAGTGAGAAGCCAGTTGGAGATGACAGGGCAAAGAGAGAAAGAAGCCTGCACTGCAGGTGAGCTGTATTTCTACTGGATCACCTGATTCCTTCCCACCAGATAGAAACCCTTAGCACAGAGCCTGCCTAAAGTCATCCTACAGTAAATCTCTTCCAAGAAGATGACACGGAAGAGTGTGGGTCTAACAAACTTTTGGATTTGCTGAAAATCCTGGGATATGAGAGAGAAGTTGGAAGTAGCCAGCCACGAAAGTAACTGCCTGCATTACAGGAAGGACAATGAGAAATCCCCTGGTGAAAGTGTCCACGTTGTTAGTAAGTGCTGGGGGACAAGCCACAGCAAGCAATGAGGAAAAGAGCAGTGAATTCTTGGCCTACTAAAGCCCTACCCCTCTTTCTATTGTTATGCAGCTCTTCTTCAGTTTTATCCTTGGCCAATGCAATGTAACTTACAGCTTAGTCCTGCTTGATGCCAATAATTTAATATGGCCGTTGCAATCCTGACCCACCTTGAAATCATCGGTGGAAATATTAATTTTGCTCACTAGCAATCATGAAAATCTTTTGATAAGAAAGGCAGAGTAGTCCAAAAAAAAGTGAGTTCAAATTCCAATCCTACTACTAACTGTTCATATAACTGAGAGAAATTAACTTGGCCTTATGTTATTTTTAAATGAATGTTTCGGAAAAAGATATTCCCTATGATCTCTTCGATTTTCATTAAGACTTCACATTGCCCAAACTACTGCCTGATATTTTTCTGCCACTTTCACTCTGAAATAGAGAAAGATCTACTGAGTAAAGTCATATAAATAAGGATTTAAAGAAAATAAACTGAGCTTAAATACTTTAGAACACCAAATACAATAGAATCAGAATATTCCATTGGGCAAATTCTCGTTCCAGTGAAATATAAAGGAATAGGCCAATTTTCTCTCTGAGATTATACAATAAAACCCTTGAATTGATTTGTCTCTTTCGAAGAGCAAGTGTTGTTTCAAGGATTTTTTTTTCAATTTCTATGCAGTAAGATCTTTCCTTATATTACTGAAATGTACTTGACTTTCTTCAAATTGAATTGAAAATAAGATATCAAAGTAAAGCAATTTTCAAACCTTTCCAAAGTGAGAGGAAAGTAGTTCTTATTTGATGGGACTATCAGGAAAAAGAAAGTCATAGGTACTAAAACAATGTGCATTTCTAAGAAGATTGATAGAAGCTTGCAACATCCTTGAGAAAATAAGTACTGATATTTTTCCATCTCTTTATATAAAAATTAATGCTGAGAGAGTTTGATTTTCTCAAGATCAAACAATGACTTTATGACAAGCATGGGCTAGAACTCAGATCTTGGCTTCCCTATAATATTTCAGTTTTTTGCTACCTGTTCCTTTGATGGATGCTGGCATGTCTTGTTTTCAGCTGAATTTCCTACTTCTAGAAAGCACAGCAGGAAGCACTCTGTCAATAGCTCAAGGTCTTCTTAAAATCGACCGAGGCTCTGGGCTCCCAGCTAAAATATTGCTCTTATGTCAAACCACATGAAATAAGCACTTTTTAAAAATAAATGTGAACTCCACCTCTTGTAGCAGCAAGGACTATTCAAGATAACAAATGAAAACAGCAAATTCTCTTGAGAAGGAGAAGGGCAGTTGGCGTTCTCTGCAAAAGCAAAATTGGGCCAACTCACTAAACAGGACATCAGATGTGAGAAGCCAATCTGCTGTGCACTGAACAACGTCATTGCAAGGGTTGCAGCCTTCTAGCAGCCTTTGTCTTTTTAGGTTTCGAGTCTTTGCAGTTGAGGTGGAAATGAGGATGGGAGAAATTAAATGGCTGCTTCTCTGACTTGGCACCTACCTTACCATGCTCCTGGACCTGCCTTTCCTCCCTCTTTTCTTTGTCACTTTGGTGCCTTCCTTTCTTCCTTTTGTTCTTTCTTCCTTTCTTTCTCTTGCACTCCCTCCGCTCCCACCCAATGGTAATCATGATCTCTGAGCAGCGGCAAACTTTTCTAGAGAGTTCTGACTATTTCTTCCACTGTTTTCCTCCTCTTTTCTCATTCTCCTCCCTTCATGCCACTTTCCCCTTTCTCTAAAGACCTTGCTTCATTAGCTGCCCTCACTTCTTCCCTGCTAGAAGAGCTAGAGCCTTTTATCAAGCTATAGACAAAGACCTGTGGTGGTGATGCTCTGCGTGCTGCACACTCTGAGCAGAGGATGAGTTGACAAGGGCAACAGATGTGGCTCCTGAACAAGAAGCACTCCTGGCTTTAAGGCCTGAGGCACCCTGTCATGAAGATGGCTGTGAAATCTTCAAGCCAGTAACGTTAGAGTTAGAGGAGTCTTGGATATTGACAGTCAAACTGTCACATTTAAGAGATGAGAACACTGGGACACAGAGAGGTTAAATGCCAGGTGAAAGCAACTCATGAATGAATTCGGTTCTCCTGACTTTCAAACCAGTGCTCTTTGAACATCAAACTGCCAGGTTTAGTTTTATTGCAAAGGTGCAAGGACAGGGAAAATAAGGCATAGACAGGAATGTACTTTTCTTTTACTTTTTTTTTTTTTTTTTTTGCTTCTGTTGCCCAGACTGGAGTGCAGTGGCACTGCAACCTCTGCCTCCCGGGTTCAAACAGTTCTCCTGCCTCAGCCTCCCGAGTAGCTGGGATTACAGGCGCTTGCCAACACATCCAGCTAATTTTTGTATTTTTAGTGGAGACGGGGTTTCACCATGGTGGCCAGGCTGATCTAGAACTCTCCACTTTAAGTGCTCTGCCTGCCTTGGCCTCCCAAAGAGCTTGGATTACAGGAGTGAGCCACCATGCCCGGCTGCAATGCACTTTAAAGGCATGGGGGTAAATACGGTATCCTCAGCTATAGGACTTGGTGCATTTGTCTGTGGACCTGCCATTTGCTGCAATTTATTATCAACAGTAACTTTCAGATATTTGTTGCTATTAAGTTAACCCAAATGCAGTTCCATCCATGGGACAATTTTACCTGTAAGAAATATCTTTTTTTTTTTTTCTTTTGAGACGGAGTTTCGCTCTTGTTACCCAGGCTGGAGTGCAATGGCGCGATCTCGGCTCACCGCAACCTCCACCTCCTGGGTTCAAGCAATTCTCCTGCCTCAGCCTCCTGAGTAGCTGGGATTACAGGCACGTGCCACCATGCCCAGCTAATTTTTTGTGTCTTTAGTAAAGACGGGGTTTCACCATGTTGACCAGGATGGTCTCGATCTCTTGACCTCGTGATCCACCCGCCTCAGCCTCCCAAAGTGGTGGGATTACAGGCTTGAGCCACCGCGCCCGGCTGTTTTTTTTTTTTTTTTTTTTTTCAGTGGTTAGATTCACACCATCGTCTACCAGAAAACAACATTTGTTTTCTTTTCCTAAGAAACTGTCTTTTATGGAGGCTTTTCTGTGATGATCCCTTCCTACCTTCCTTATCTATTTCTATGGCTCCTTTTTGCCTCTTAAACCCCTTGTCAACTGCTTTTTTGGTCTGGGTTTTTGTTTTGTTTTGTTTTGTTTTTTAAATACAAATAAGTATTTCAGTCTTCTGACTAAATTTTAGCTTTTAAAACTGTGCATAGTTGATTTTAGCTTTCTCTGCCCCTTTGAGAGGTTCTGGGAGGAGGAGATGCGGTTCTCCAAAGAATGCTGCATTGTGTAACCACACCATGAAATCTGGCACAGCTGCCCATCGCCTGCCCCCAGATCAACCCCTTAGGAATGCGGACAGGCAGAACCAAGACAGATGGAGCAGATGCTGGAACTAGGAGTTAAGATTAAAGGCATTTTTGTAGCATAGGAAAATAGAAAAATGTTGAAATGCAAAACATATACACAGATCATTTTTTCCAAACTCAAGACCAGAACATGTGGTCTAATCCACTCATTCTGATAACAGGAAGAAGTATATGAAATTAGGACTTTCCCAGGGAATGCTGTTTAGGAGGCCATTGTACATGTAGGTTACAGAGAAAGGGGAAGCAAAATGTCAGGTGGTGAATCCTGTGTGCATGTCATGTGGTACTTCTAAAACATTGATGGATCCAGATTGCTGGGAATGGTATTAAAATGCAGGTTTTTACTTCAGAGGCCTGGGGTAGTGCCTGAGATGGTGCATTTCTAACAAGCCCCCTGGTGATGTTGGTGATGCTGGTGATGTTGGTCTGAGAACCACTAAGGCCTTTGGGCTTATGCCATACTCATGGTTGTACCCCTAACATCTAGCAGGGAATACAACTAATGACAATTTGGTAAACTAAGGCACCTTAAATGCATGCACAGTTATTTAATTTTTCAGGAATATGATACATAGGTGTTATATTCTGGTTTTCAAATGGGTAGATGTAAGTTCAAGCATTTAGTCACCAAAATCTATGTGAGTGATTTTAAAGATAGCTGGACTTCCCGAATCCTAGATTCAAAACTTGTCAATGCAAGGAGTTTTGCTCTTTCCAATCAGTTCCTAAAATGGTATAGGTAAAGTATTTTGCTTGGGAATAGGGACCCTGGAGCGAGTGAGCCTGGGTCTGGATTTCTATTCCAACCCTCACTAGCTGTCCAACTTGACCAAGTTCATGATCCAGAATGAGGCTCACTTTACTATATAATATGGGAATCATAGCAGTTTTTATTCATAGGATGGTTATGAAAATTAAATGACTTACTGTTAGTAAAACACCTAAAAGAGAGTGCCCATGACAGGCACGGAGTACATGCTGGGTATAGAAGAAAGCTACTGCCCAGAGGCTGACATTTACAATGCTTTCAAGATCATGCTTTTCTTCTGAAATGTGTCTTGGAAATTCTTGTGGCTTGCAGTTATTGAGCGAATGTGTTCTATAAAAAAACTGCATCTTTCTCTATTCTGGGAATATATTTATTTTACTTTATGAAAAATACTATAAGCTAGGTTTTTTCAATAGATATTTATAAATGTGCTCAGAACATGGTTAAAGAGGTATTGTCAAAGGTGAGATTCAAAAATATATCTTACAGAACCCCTTTTTGAGAACATAGTCTGCACTACTTAAGGGTCTCTGTAATACATTTTTAGCTTTTTTTTTTTTTTTAGAACAAGTGGAACATACTAAGTTATCTCTTCTAAGTCTTTTGTCTCTGGCAATAGTCACATTGTATATTTCCACCCACTGATTTTTAATGATGTGCAGAGAACAATGATTCACCCCAGTCAACATTTTCATATTATTGAAATATCTCCCTTAGTCCCCAACACAATTTTCAAAACATGTGAATGTATGAGAACAAAGGCATCAAACTGTCTTTGCTGAAACATTTTCTGTCTCTCTCTCTCTGCCCAAATTCCCTCTGATTTGTAACTTATCAGACAGCAAGAAGACAAATGATATTCCTAGTTAATTAATCAAATTCAATCCATTGTCATTCAGTAATATCCACCACTGGTTACAAAGTAGCCACATTGGGCCATTTAGTTGGTCTTTCAATTGTAATTTAGCTGTGTGAAAGAATGACATTAAATCTCTTTAACCCTAAGATTTTCATTTAATCTAATGAAGCTTGGCCTCATTTGGATACTATTATGTTATTCTCAAGGCACTGTGAGTGTGTATGTTAAGGAGCTGGACAATCCAAGATGGCACCGACCATTGGGCTCCAATTCTCTGATGTCCAGGCTTTGAAAAGGGAAGCAAGTCAGAAGAAAGATTTCCAAAGGAGCGCAGCACACTCAGCTTCCTTAACTTAGCCATCCAGGACCAGGGGGAGATTGTCTTTCCGCCTCCTGCTGCTGATGAGCTTATGCCCCAGGCTTAAGGGCTTTTTATTTTAACACTCCACTTTTAGCTGCCAGCCTTGCAGACTTTTAATAGAAAGTTAAAGTTAACAATTAATTAGCACAGACACACAGGCCTGAGAGGGACTTGGACTAGCCTGAAAGAAAAGCGGCTGGAAACAGGCAAAACATGTGAAAACGAGACTCTGGTGTGACCACCACGTTTCCATGTCATGGGCCTTTGATTCTTTCTCTCTCTGTGACAGAGTTTTGGCAAACATAGGAAGGATGAACTTGCGTTCTCTCTTTCCCCTTCCTTCCCTCCTTTTTTCTTTACTTTCTCCCTCCTTTTTTTTACTCTCTCTCTTTCCTCTTTCTTTCTAAATGATAATAAAAGTGTGTTTTTTATTTTCTTAGTGAGCCGTTTAGGCTGCTACACATACCAGACTGAGAGTTGAACAGAATTGGATTTTCCATCAATATTCTATGTAATCCTAAGCAAATCACTTTTTGGGGCCAAGATATTTTAAATCTGAAAATGAGGCAGTCGGATTAGTCCCTGAGGTCTATTCTAACACTGAAAGATTATTTATTTATTCAGAGCAAGCTGGGCACAAGGACAAAATGTGATATATTAATACTCTATAGCAGGCGTCCCCGAACTTTTTACACAGGGGGCCAGTTCACTGTCCCTCAGACCGTTGGAGGGCCGCCACATACTGTGCTCCTCTCAATGACCACGAACGAAAGAGGTGCCCCTTCCTGAAGTGTGGCGGGGGGCCGGATAAATGGCCTCAGGGGGCCGCATGTGTAGTTTGGGGACGCCTGCTCTATAGGAACCATATTAAATAGGCCATGAAAATCCACCAAAGGAAAAGTAAGTTCTGTTGTCCAAGCTTAAATACTTCATAGAAAGGATCAGTGAGGAGTATAGCCTAATTGATTAAAGGCTTGGACACATGCCCTAACAGAATTTGGGAACTCAGCCTACAGCTATGGCTTTGCCTCGTGAGATCCAAAGCTAATATTAGCTCTAAGAACTGTCATTCATTCATTCATAATTCACTAAAATTGATCAGCCTCATTATGTGTGGGACTCTCTAATCTGTGCCAGACACACAGAGGTAAATAAAACACTATTATTAATGCATTTGTAGTATTTCTCAAGGAAATGTGGGTCAGAGTTGTTCTGAAAATGATCCTGACTCTTCTCTTTCTTTTAGTTTATATAAGTCTACACTGTGAGAATAACACAATGTAGAAGATGTGACAAGATTTTGTGCCCAAAATGTTTCGAACCAGAAAGATGAGCTAGAACAGGGAAGATTGATTTTTACCCTTTTTTTTTACCTTGCCAACATTTAGCAAACACCGTCATCGAATTACTAAAAATTTATTTACACTATGTGCCAGCTACTGTGCTGTGTATTCTAGGATTAATTTCTATTTTAATTGTTAATAAACTACATTGAAGTATAGTAATTTACATACAATAGTTGTTCATACTTTAAGTATAAGGTTAGATGAGATTTGAGATATGTGTACACCATGTAGTCACCAACCCAACCCAATATGGACTATTTATACTACCCAGAGAGTTCCCCATTATCCTTGGCAATTAATTACCACCTCCTCACCCTTTCCCCTGCCCCAAGCCCTATTAATCGAATTTCTATCACTATAGATGACTTTCATCTATCCTAGTACTTCCGACATAGTTTGGACGTTTGTCCCTTCCAAATCTCATATTGAAACATAATCCCCAAATTTGCAGGTGGGGCTGAGCTCATGCGAGGTGTTTGGGTCATGGGAGCAGATTCCTCACGGATGGCTTGGAGGCCTCCCTATGGTAATGAGTTCTTGGTCTATTAGATCACACAGGAGCTGGTCTTTTAAAAGAGTCTGTCACCTCCTCCCCTCTCTCTTGCTCTGTCTCTCACCATGGAATATGCTGGCTCCCATTTTGCCTTCCTACATGATTGAAAGCTTCCTGGGGCCCTGACCAGAAGCAGACGTGGGTGCCATGCTTCTTGTACAGCCTGCAGAGCTATGAGCCAAATAAAACTCTTGTTTACAAACTACCCAGCCTCAGGTATTACATTATAGCCAGGTAAAATAGACCAACACACTTCTTAAAAATGAAATCATATGGTATGCACACTTCACTGTTTGGCTTCTTTAGTTCAACATGTCTGTAAAATGCATCCATGTCGTTCCATATATCAGCAATTTGATTTTTTTTAATTGCTGAGAAGTATTCTAGTATATGAATAGACCACAATTAGTCTATTTGCTCATCTGTGGAACTTTTGGGTTGATTTCAATTTAGCACTATAATAAATAAAATTACAATAAACATGCATCTGTAAGTCTTCTTGTGGAGGTATTTTCATTTCTCTCAGGTAAATGCCTTGATGTAGAGATGCCAGGTCTTAGGATAGCATATGTGAACTTTGTAAGAAATAGATTACAGTTCTCTAAACGTAGTTTTATTGTTATGCTGCTGTCAGCAATAAGATTTCCAGATGTTTCACCTCTTTACCGTTTGATATTTGTTGTTCATATTTTAAAATTTAGCTATTGTAATGTGTGTGTGATATCCTTATTGTGGTTTTAATGTGCACTTTTTCCAATAACTAATGAAGCTGAGATTTTTTTTTTTTGAGAAAAGTATGAATCTTTTGCCCATGCTGGAGTGCACTGGCGCAATCTCAGCTCACTGCAAACGTCACTTCTGGGGTTCAAGCGATTCTCATGTCTCAGCCCCCCAAGTAGCTTGGATTACAGGCGTGCACCACCATGCCCAGCTAAGTTTTGTATTTTTAGTAGAGATAGGGTTTTGCATGTTGGCCAGGCTGGTCTCAATCTCCTGACCTCAAGTAATCTTCCCGCCTTGGCCTCCCAAAGTTCTGAGATTACAGGCGTGAGCCACCACGTCCGGCCATTGAGCATCTTTTGGTGCACTTTGTTAACCATTCATATATTTTGTGAAGAGTTTATTCACCAAACAGACCCTTGAATTGTAAGAGCCCTCAGTATATTCTGGACACAAGTGTTTGTGAGATACATGTTTTCTTTTAATTAGTGTCTTGCCTTTTCATTTTTAATGGTCTTTCAGTGATCAAGTTTACTAAGACAAAGTCCAATTCTTCTGTTTAGTGCGGTTATTGTCTGTTTATACCTACCTTTACTAAGATTTCAGGGGTTTTCTTCTATTTTCTTTTAGAAGCTTTATTTTAGAAGTTTTATAATTTTAGCTTTTACTTCTAGGTATATGATTCAGCTTGAATTAACTGTTGGGTATGGAATAGAGGTTGCAGCTCCTATCTTCCCTGGTGAGTATTTAGCTGTTGCTTCACAATTTGTTGGAGAGATTTTTTTCTTTCCCTATTGAATTACTTTGACAATTTTGTTAAAATCAATTTATCATATATTTCTGGCCTCTTGATTTTGTTCCATTGATCTAATTGTAAAACTTTATGTAAATACCACACTGTCTTGACTACTGAAGACTAGTAAGTCTTAAAAGTCTCCAAAACTGAAGTTCTCCAACTTGATTTTTTTTTTTTTCAAAATTGTGGCTATGCTAGAGCTTCTGCATTTCCACATTCTAATAAAATTGGCTGAGGTACTAACTGGGATTGTGCAATATGTGTAGATCAATTTACAGAAAAAGGATATCTTAGCAGTATTGAGTGCTCAAATATATGAAATTGGTATAGCTTTCTTGTCATGATACAATGTTTATTAAATGAGCGGATATCCTTACCCTTTTCCTAAGTTTAGTAAGAAAGCGTTTAATATAGCATAATTAAATAGGATGTTATGTGTATATATCCCATAAATAAACTTTATAAGATTAAGAAAGTTTTCCTATTTTGCGAAATTTTTATAACAACTAGATGATTCATCAATTTCACTGGGGGTTGATCAATTTTATTTTATTTTTTCCAAAGAACCAACAGTTGTTTTGGTTGATTTTTCTCCTTTTTTGGGTCTTTTCTCTATTTGATTAATTATTGCTCTTATATTTATTATTTCCTTCTTTCTGTGTACTTTGGGTTTAATTTACTCTTCTTTGTCCTGCTTCTTGAGGTAGAAATTTAAATTACTGTTGTTAAAAAATTCTTGTTGTCTAGTGTAGGCAATTAAAACTATAAATTTTCATCTCATTAGAGCTTTAGCAACATCTCAGAAATTTTGAATACTGTGCATTTATTTTAATTACAATATCTTAAAATTTCCATTGTGATTTCTACTTTCAGTTACGAGTTATTTATATATATTTGGAGTGTTTCTAGATTAATTGTTGTTTCTAATATAATTTTACTATGGTCAGATAATATTTCACCTTTTTATAGATGAATTTTATGATCCATAAAGACTCTATGAAGATACTATATGCACTTAGAAATATGCTTATTCTGAAGTTGTGAGCATAGTATGCTAGAAATGTTAATTAAATCATCTATTAAGTCTTTATTTATGACTTCTATATCCTTAGCTATTTTATAAATATTTATTAAAAGAGGGTGGTTAAAATCTTCAATCATGATTGTGGATTTGCCTATTTCTTCATATATTTCTGTCAGTTTTTCTTTATGTGTTTTGATAACCATTATGGGCATATCCACTTAAGATTGTTTTATTTTTCCTTCTATCATTACATGTCTTGTAGTAATGCCACTTTTCTTGAAGTCTACTTCGTCTGATACTAATATAGCCATATATGCTTACTTTCAAATGCTCATTATATGCATGGCCTATCTCTTTTCATCCTTGTTCTTTTAACTCCTCTATGTCATTATATTTAAGAAGTATCTTGTGTAGCTACATATATATGGGTCTTATTTTTTAACCAATATGACTATCTCTTTCATTTCATTAAAATGTGTAGCCTATATGTATATTATATAATGATTGATATTGTTGAATTTAAATTTACCCTATTGCTATTTGTTTCTTATTTGTTCCCTCTGTTTATTTTATTATTGTTCTGTTATATATTGTTTATATATATAGCTTTTGTTTTATGTTCTGTTTCATTGTTACCCTTTTCCTTACCTTATTTGGGTCATTCAAGTTTTTAATTATTCTACTTGATTCTTTTATTAGATTTTAAGCTCATGTATATTTGGAGGTACAGGGTTGTCACCTTAGGGACTATAACATGCATCCTTCCCTTAACAAAATATACTTGCAATTAATACTTTTCTAATCAAAATTCACTCTTTACACTTCACAGTACTCTTATCACTACTCAATAACAATTTTATAACAATGAAATTCCATTTATTCCTTTCTTTCTGCAAATGTGGTATTATATTTTACTTCCCTTCCTACAATGACATAATTTTTTCATTTTGGAGAGGTATTTTTCTTTTAAAAGGAAATCGATAGGAGACTTTGAGGCTAATCTTTCATGCTAACCCATTTATTTACTGCTTGTTGTGTTCATTATTTCCTCTATATGTGGTTTTACATATGGCATCTGAAACAGTTTGCAACTCTGTCCTCACTTGAATCTCATGTTCAGTTAGTTATAAACCCCAATGTTGCAGGTGAGGCCTAGTGGGAGGTGATTCAATAATGAGGGCAGATTTCTCATGAATGGTTTAGTAGTATCCCTTTGGTGCTGTCATTATGATAGTGGGTGGGTTCTTGTGAGATCTGGTCATTTAAAAGTGTGTAGCACCCCCAACCTTGCTCTCTTGCTACTGTTGCTGCCACGTACGACATGCCTGTTCCCGCCTTGCCTTCCACCGTGATTAGAAGCTTCCCAAGGCCTCCCCAGAAGCAGAAGCCACTGTGCTTCCTGTACAGCCCGCAGAGCCATGAGCCAAAAAAACTTAAACTTCTTTTCTTTATAAATTACCTATCCTCAGGTATTTTTTATAGCAATGCGAGAACCAACTAAAACAGCATCATATTTTACAGCCTGAAAATATTCTTAACTATTTTGTGTAGTGCAAGTGTGTTTGTGACAAATTCTCTCAGCTTTTGTTTATCTGAAAGCCAAGTATTTTACCTTGTACATATATAATATTTCTGTGTGATATAGAAATCTAGATTGATATTTCTTTCTTTCAGTATTTTAAAGTTTTCATTTAATTTTCATCTTTCATATTATTTCTGATGAAGAGTTGGCCTTAAGTACTACTTTGTCAAGATTCTTTTTTCTGTACCATTCTCTTTATACTCTCTTCTGAAACTCCAGTTATGCATATGTGAAACTAATTGATATTTTCCCACAAGTCACTGAGGGCTGAACTTTTTCTTTCTTTCTTTTTTTTTTTTTTTTTGGCTGGAGTGCAATGGCATGATCTCAGCTCACTGCAACCTCCACCTCCAGGGTTAAAGCAACTCTCATGCCTCAGCCTCCTGAGTAGCAGGGATTACAGGCACGAACCACCACACCCAGCTAATTTTTGTATTTTTAGTAAAGACAGGGTTTCTTCATGTTGGCCAGGCTGGCCTGGAACTCCTGACTTCAAGTAACACTCCCGCCTTGGCCTCCCAAAGTTCTGGGATTATAGGCTTAAGCCACAGTACCAGGCCATGGCCTGCATATTTTTATTTCAATTCTTCTGTGCTTTTATCTCTGTTCTTCATATTGAAAAGTGTCTACGGATCTGATATCATTCTTATGCCATTATGAAGCTTAGCTCCCACTTATAAGTGAGAATATATGATGTTTTGTTTTCCATTCCTGACTTACTACACTTAGAATAATCATCTCCAATTCAATCTGTGTTTCTGTGAATGCCATTATTTCATTTCTTTTTATGGCTGAGTAGTATTCCATGGTATATATAAATATATACCACATTTTCTTTATCCACTTGTTGGTTAATAAGAATTTAGGGTTGTTCCACATTTTTGCAATTGAGAGTTGTGCTGCTATAAACGTGCATATGCAAATGTCTTTTTCGTAATATGACTTCTTTTCCTCTGGGTAGATACCCAGGAGTGGGATTGCTGGATCAAATGATAGTTCTACTTATAGTTCTATAAGGAATCATCATATTGTTTTCCACAGTGGTCGTACCAGTTTACATTCCCACCAACAGTGGAAAAAGTCTTCCCTTTTTACCACACCCACTCCAACATCTGTTATTTTTTAAATTTTAAATGATGGTGGCCACTCTTGCTGGAGTAAGGTAGCTTCTCATTGTGGTTTTGATTTTCATTTCCCTAAAATTAGCGATGCTGAACATTTTTTTTTCATATGTTTCCTGGCCATTTTTAAATTTTTAAATTGTTTTTTATTTCAATAGGTTTTAGGGGAAGCAGACGGTGTTTGGTTAAACGGATAAGTTCTTTAGTGGTGATTTCTGAGATTTGGTGCACTCATCACCCAAGCAGTGTACACTGTATCCAATGTATAGTCTTTTATCCCTCTCCCCCTCCCACCCTTTCTCCACAATCCCCAAAGTCCATAATATCCCTCTTATGCCTTTGTGTCCTCATAGCTTAACTCCCACTTCTGAGTGAGAATGTATGATGTTGGTTTTCTACTCCTGAGTTATTTCACTTAGAATAATGGTGTCTAATTCTATCCAGATTGCTGCAAATGCCATTATTTCATTCTTTTTTATGGCTGAGTGGCATTCCATTATACATATCAAATGTCCATTTTCTTTATCCATGCATGTGCTAGTGTCTTTGTATAATGAATTCTTTTCTTCTGAGTAAGATACCCAGGAGTGGGATTGCTGAATCAAATGGTAGATCTTCTTTTAGTTCTTTAAGGAACCTCCACACTGTTTTCCATAGTGTTTGCACTAGCTTTCATTCCCACCAACAGTGTAAAAATGTTCCCTTTTCACCACAGCCATGCCAACATCTATTTTTTTATTTTTTATTTTTTGAGTATGGCCATTTTTACAGGAGTAAGGTGGTATTGAACTGTGGTTTTGATTTGCATTTCCCTGACAATTAGTGATGTTGAGCATTTAAAAAATATGTTTGTTGGCCATTTGTATATATTATTTGGAGAATTGTCTGTTCATATCCTTAACTCACTTTTTGATGGGATTGTTTGGTTTTTTCATGCTGATTTGTTTAAATAATTTCTTGTAGATTCTCAATATTACTTATTTGTCAGAAGTATAGATTGCAAAGATTTTCTCCCATTCTGTGGGTTGTCTTTTAACTCTGCTATTTATTTTGCCATGCAGAAGCTTTTCAGTTTAATTAGATATCATCTATTTGTCTTTGTTTTTGTTGCATTTGCTTTTGGGTTCTTGGTCATGAAGTCTTTGCCTAAGCCAATGTCCAGAAGAATTTTTCTAGAATATTATCTTCTAGAATTCTTATGGTTACAGGGTCTTAGATTTAAGTCTTTGATCCATCTCAAGTTCATTTTTGTATAACGTGAGAGATGAAGATCCAGTTTTATTCTTCTACATGAGGCTTGCCAATTATCTCATGCCACTTGTTGAATAGGGAATCCTTTTCCCACTTTATGTTTTTGTTTGCTATGTCAAAGATCAATTGACTGTAAGTATTTGGCTTTATTTCTGGATTATCTATTCTGTTCCATTGGTCCATATTCCTATTTTTAAGCCAGTACCATGCTGTTTTGGTGACTATGGCCTTATAGTATAGTTTGAAATCAGGTAATATGATGACTCCAGATTTGTTCTTTTTGCTGAGTCCTGCTTTGTCTCTGAGGGCCTTTTTTTTTTTGGTTCCATGTGAATTTTAAGGTTTTTTTTTTTTTTTTCTAGTTCTGTGAAGGCAGATGCGTGTTATTTTAATGGAAATTGCATTGAATATATAGACTGCTTTTGGCAGTATGGTCATTTTCACAATATTGAGTCTACCCAGACATGAGCATAGGAAGTGTTTTCATTTGTTTGTGTTGTCTATGATTTATTTCAGCAGCGTTTTGTAGATTTTCTTCTAGAGGTCTTTCACCTCCTTGGTTAAGTGTATTCCTAAGTATTTTATGTTTTTTTGTAGCTATTGTAAAAGAGGTTGAGATCTTGATTTAATTCTCAGCTTAGTCACTGTTGGTTTATAACAGAGCTACTGATGTGTGCACATTAATTTTGTACCCTGAAACTTTACTGAATTCCTTTACCAAGTTTAGGAGCTTTTCGGACGAGTCTTTAGGGTTTTCTATGTATACAGTCCTGTTACTGGCAAATGGCAACCCTGAAACTTTACCGAATTCCTTTACCAAGTTTAGGAGCTTTTTGGATGAGTCTTTAGGGTTTTCTACGTATACAGTCCTGTTACTGGTAAATGGCAACAGTTTGACTTCCTCTTCACCAACTTGGATACCCTTGATTTCCTTCTCTTGTCAGTGCTGGCTAGGACTTCCAGTACTATATCGAGTCGGCATGGTGGAAGCGGACATCCTTCTCTTGTTCCAATTCTCGGGAAAAATGATTTCAACTTTTCCCCATTCAGTATGATGTTGGCTGTGAGTTTCTCATAGATGGCTTTTATTACCTTAAGGTATGTTTCCCTCTATGCTGATTTTGCTGAAGGTTTTCCTCATAAAGCAATGCTTGATTTTGTCAAGTGCTTTTTCTTCATCTATTGAGATGATCATGTGATTTTTGTTTTTAATTCTGTTTGTAGGGTGTATCACATTTGTTGACTTGTGCATATTATACTATCCCTGAATCCCTGGTGTGAAATCCACTTGATCGTGGTGGATTATCTTTTTGATATGCTGTTGGATTCGGTTAGCTAATATTTTGTGGAGGATTCTTGCATCTATGTTCATCAGGGATATTGGTCTGTAGTTTTCTTTTTTTGTTATGTCCTTCCCTGGTTTTGGTTAGTAGAGTGATACTGGCTTCACAGAATGAATTAAGGAGGATTCCCTCTTTCTGTCTTTTGGAATACTGTCAATAGATTTGGTAACAATTCTTCATTAAATGTCTGATAGAATTCAGTGGTGAATCTGTCTGGCGCTGGAATCTTTTTGTTGGTAGTTTTTTAATTACCATTTCAATCTTGCTGCTTTTTATTAGTCTATTCAGAGTTTCTATTTCTTCCTGGCTTTATCTAGGAGTATTGTATATTTTTAGGAATGTTTTCCATCTCCTCTGGGTTTTCTGGTTTATACGCATAAAAGTGTTCATAGAAACCTTGAATGATCTTTTATATTTCTGTGATATTGGCTGTTAAAGCTCCCATTTCATTTCTAATTGAGCTTACTTGGATCTTCTCTCTTCTTTTCTTGGCTTATTCTGCTAATGGTCTATCCACTGTATTTATCTTTTCAAAAAAACCAGCTTTTGGGTTCATTTATATTTTGTATTTTGTTTATTTGTTTGTTTCAATGTAATTTAGTTCTGCTCTGATCCTCATTATGCCTTTTCTTCTTCTGGGTTTGGATTAGATTTGTTCTTGTTTCTCTAGTTTCGTGAGGTATGATCTTAGATGGTCTGTGTGTGCTCTTAAAGACTTTTTGATGTAGACATTTAGTGCGATCAACTTTCTTCTTAGCACCGCTTTTGCTGTGTCCCAGAGGTTTTGATGGTTCGTGTCACTATTATCATTCAGTTCAAAAAATGTTTAAATTCTCATCTTGATTTCATTCTTGTCCCAATGATCACTCAAAAGCAGGTTGTTTAATGTCCATGTATTTGCATGGGTTTGGGTTTCTTTTGAAGTTGATTTCCTACTTTATTCTACTGTGGTCTGAGAGAATGCTTGATATAATTTTGAATTTTTTAAATGTATTGAGATGTATTTTGTGACCTATCATATAGACTATCTTAGGTAATGCTCTGTGTGCTAATGAATAAAATGTATACTCTGTAGTTGTTTGGTAGGATGTTCTGTAGATATGTCAGTCTTTTTGTTCTAGGGTATAGTTTAAATCCACTGTTTCTTTGTTGACTTTCTGTCTTGATGACCTGTCTAGTGCTCTCAGTGAAGGTTTGAAGTTCCCCATTACGATTGTGTTGCTGTCTATCTCATTTTTTGGTCCAATTGTTTTATAAATTTTTTTTTCTTTTAAATCATCAAACATACTTAAAATACCTGCTACAAGGTTCCTATATCCTTATTCTAACAACTTTGTGATGCTGGGGTCTGTTTTTTAATTGACAGCTTTATTTCTTGATTTTATGGCACTATTTCTAGTTCTTTGTATCTTTAATAATTTCTCATTGTAGTTTGGATATTACAGATGATATGTTATAAAGCATCTGGATTACAGGGTTTTTTTTTTTTCCTTTAAAAGGTTGTGTTTTATTTTGCCAATAAGTGAATTTACTACTGGCACTATGAACCTGAAGAGGTTAAGTTTTACATTTTGTTTATCAGTGAATATTTATTAAATTAGCTTGATTTTCACTGTACCCACTCATTTCAAACTGAGGAAACTGAGACATTATAAAATTGAATGACTTATCAAAGACCACATCTAAAAATCTCAGTGTTCTTTCTATCATGTCTCTATTACATTCTCAATGAGGCTTTTCCAGGCAATATCATCTAAAACTTCAACACACACCATCTAATATGGTCTGGCTGTGTCCCCATCCAAATCTTACCTTCGATTGTAATAATCCCCATATGCCCAGGGCAGGACCAGGTGGAGATAATTGAATCATGGGGGCAGTCTCTTCCATACTGTTCTTGTGGCAGTGAATAAGTCTCACGAGAGCTGATGGTTTTATAAATGGGAGTTCTCCTGAACAAGCTCTCTTGCCTGCCACCAGATGAGACATGACTTTGCTCCTCATTTGCCTTTTGTCATGATTGTGAGGACTCCCAGCCATGTGGAACTGTGAGCCAATTAAACCTCTTTCCTTTATAAGTTACTCAATCTTGGGTATGTTTTTATTAGCAGCCCATAAACAGACTAATATGTCATCCCTTTACATTTCTTATTCCCTTTCTTTTTTATTTTTTACCATTCACCATTATCTGATATGTAACATGTTTTATGATTCATGCTGAAAACATGTACTATTGAAACCAAAATGAAAACAACTTTAAAGTCAGCCGGGAAATACATGACACATTACATACAAAACAGAGTATTTGATTTGAGGTCATCTCTTTAGAAATAACGTAACAGGGAAAACAGTAGAATGACAACTTTAAAATATTGAAAGAAAAAACATCAACCTAAAATTCTATATCCAGGAAAAATATCATTTGTATATGAGAGAGAAATACTTAGCTCTGAGATAAACAAAAGCTGAGGAATTTGCTTCAAGTACACCTGCACTACCTAAAATAATTGGAAAGAATTTTCAAGCTGCAGAAATGATAGCATATAAAAAACCAAATATGCAGAAAAGAATGAAGAATACAAGAAACAATAAGTAAACAGGCTAACAGAAGAGTCTAGCCTTTCTTTTCCTATTAATTCCCTTAAAAGATAAATGTACCACCATAATATATGCTCCATGAGGACAGAGATTTTCCTTATTTTCTCAATACTGTCAGCATCTAAAACAATGTTGGGAAGGTCTTAGGTATTTAATAAATATTTGCTCATGAGTGAGCAAGTGAACTTATAAAATTAGTCTTGATCTTTGGTGCTCCTTAATTTGAAATAACTGGTAACTGGATTTCCTAAACTTTTTTGAACACAATTTTCTTTCTTTCTTTTCTTTTCTTTTTTTTTTTTTTTTTGACCAAAATATCAGGACCATCTTATATTAAAGATATATAACAAGCTTTACACCAAAAACTTAATAGTAATCAAATAAAAAGACAATGCTAAGAATTTTTAATTTTATAGATAATTTCAAGTTGTTGGGATTACTATATTGATGGAATTATTAATATTGGAAGTGTTTTGTTGAACACTATTTTCAAGAAATATAAATTGTAATTCAAGGAGAAAAAATTCAATGAAGAAAAACTTGAGGAAATACTATGTACTAACCACCATTTCTTAGAGATTAATAATGCAAATGAGCACATAACAGTTTTAAAAAAGCTTACAGTAAAGAAAACTTTTACTGTAAAGAGGAGTATGTAAAATTCTTTATACTGTGGAGTTTATTCTTTAGAAGGAAGACAGAAAAAATTAGAAATGATTACACAAAAACAGCAGGAAAAACCTAAATTGCAATTAAAAAAAAAAAAAAAAGAAACAAGCATTTTATGAAACAGCACCCCACCTCCCCAAAAAAAGAGAAAGGAGTTGCACTAAGGGGGTTATACGGAGGATTCAAGAAGCTAAATCATTTCTAGTTGGAGTAATGAGGGGAATTCATAGACAAAATGGTCTTGCAGCTGAGCCTGGAAGTTAGGTAGAATTTTAATAGGTATTAATTAATATTAATTACAGTAGAGTGTGGAAATTGGCAAAGAGCATATTAGGCAGAAGAATCATATGAGTGATGCTATGAAGTCAGGAAATTGTGTTAAGTTCAACAGAGTAGGGCACATGGTGAGAAATGAAGCTGGCTTGGGGACATAGTGTGGAGGTTTTGAACATTAGTATTGATCCCTTGGGAGTACATCCCTTGGAGGCAATAGGAGCCACTAAAGATTCCTGTAAATTGAATTTTTAAGACTGGAACAGTATGCTATTCATCTTTCTTCAAACAATTATATCTCTCTTGTAGATTAATTTACCTCATTTACCAGTATCTGTTTTTCACATTTCTAGGAAAGTCTTCCATTACGTTACCCTGGGGGATAATGATGAAGCACGTAAGCGCATTCTTAAACTTAAATTTCCCCACATGTGCAGTATACATTCATTCTGTTCATTGTGTATGTATTCATTCTAAATGTTTGCACTGTATTTTTTTACTTTCCTTTCTATCCCCACCCCCATCAGCTAGTCTCATTCAAATACACACACTAGTTTGTTATTGTTTTAAACTAACAAAAGTACCACCACTTTGTGTTAAGGTTTTCCAAATTTTTATTTGTATTTTTGTTCAGATAAATTAAATCTAGATCTAACCTAACCCATAATTCAAGTCATTGATTAAATGACACACTCTGATTCTTCCTCTGAGTCAATCAAATACTTACATACTAAGGTCTTTTTATAAGAGTTTTTATTTTCCTTTATAGGCTTAATATATGCATTAAAGTTTAGCGCTATGGTTCTTTTGGGGATACGTCATTTCAGATAGTTTCAACCTGATATTCAAAAAGCATGGTTTAAATAATCAATCATGTCTTTGGTCTAGTTGAAAATCACTTTCCATGCACACCTATCTCTCTTTCTCTCATCAATTGTAGATAAACAAATGCATGCAGTGTAACTTTAAGGATGTTGACTGGATTACTTGGGAAAATCTTTCATTCAAATATGACCTTAAGGCTGAGGCAATGGCTCACACCTGTAATCCCAGCACTTTGGGAGGCCAAGATGGGAGGATCACTTGAAGTCAGGAGTTCGAGACCAGCCTGGTCAGCATAGTAAAACCCGTCTCTATTAAAAATACAAAAAAATTAGCCAGACGTGGAGGCGCATCCCTGTAGTCCAAGCTACTCTGGAGGCTGAGGTAGGAGAATTGCTTGAACGCGGGAAGCAGAGGTTTCAGTGAACCAAAATGGTGCCACTGTACTCCAGCCTGGGTGACAGAGTGAGACCCTGTCTCAAAAAAAAAAAAAAAAGACTGTCTGTGCGTATATATATATATATATATGTATATGTATGCATATATATGTATACATATATATACACACACTTTATATATATATGCACACACATTTTATATATATATATACACCTTATATATATACATACTTTACATATATATACACTTTACATATATATATGTATATGTATATATACTTAAAATTGACATTCAGAATGTCTCAAAATATCATTAAAATATCTTGTAAGATTTTGGCAGTGTTGTTTTTAAATTAGTATCCATTGAAATACCTAAGTTATGTAGAAGGAAAGCTTTAAAAACATTTTTTTGCAGAAAATTTGACATTTAGATTCTCAAGATATAGCAGCAAGTATGTTAGTATTTACTTGTATGACTTACTGTATGTGAGTAAACTAGACTAGCAAATTAAATTCATACAGCTTTTACAATTTAGTGAAAATCAGATAATTTTGAAATTATATCATTTGTCTCATTCTCTCAAATCAACTGTTTTCATTTAGTGAACTTAATGTTTACAAATAAATACAACAATATATTTATTCAAATTTTGCACCGTGTATTTAATTTTTGTTATAGTTACACTAAAAAATCTCATTTTTATTCCCATCCATTTTTATAAGGAAGTAGCCATAAATATCTTTATTTGGTTTTGGGTTTTTTTTGTACTTCAAAGGTAATGTAAAGGAGCCCTTTGCTAATCTGAATAATCATTGTCATCATCACTTTGCAAGTATCCCTGAAAGCAATATTATTCAACTATAACTCTTTGATAAAATCCTTTAACACAGATCCTTACAAAAACTTAAACTATGGTGAACTCACAGAATGGCTCTCAGTTCTAATTCAAAACTTCAAGGTTGAGCTTTCTATCCAAAGCTTCTGTTGGTGGGGATAAAGGCAGGTGAATCATCTGATGTCAGGAGTTCAAGATCAATCTGGCCAACATGGAGAAACCCATCTCTACTAAAAATACATCAATTAGCTGGGTGTGGTGGCATGTGCCTATAATTCCAGCTATTTGGGAGGCTGAGGCAGGAGAATCACTTGAACCTGGGAGGCAGAGGTTGCAGTGAGTCGAAATCACACCACTGTACTCCAGCCTGGTCAACAAGAGTGAAAACTCCATCTAAAAAAAAAAAAAAAAGAAAGAAAGAAAAGAAAAGTATATTTTTCTGAAGGCTTCCTTGAGTTTAATAATCCCAACACTGCATCATTAATATACAACCTAAGCAGTGGTTGATAGTCTGAATCAATCTGCAAATATTCTAGAAAATGCAATTCCAGGATGGGACATTTGCCATGTCAACGAGAGTTTTACATTCATGTGTGGTGGATTAGCTATGTTAAAAGGCAGCCCTGTGACATATATTCATGTGTAACTTGAGCCTTTTCTTGGAGCAATACAAGACAACTATGCTGTTATCAACATTTGCCATATAGTGAAGCTAGTCTTCCATAAACTTTTTGCTGTTGCTGGAGCTTTAGTTTTACCTTTATTTTAGTTTGTTTTGTTTTTAAATAAACTTTATTTTTCACAGAAAAAATGACAGGAAAGTACTGAGAGATCCCATAAATGTCCTGACCTTCATGAACTTTTGAAAAGATGACTTTAAAAAGAAATTTTTAGGCTGGCGCAGTGGCTCATGCCTGCAATCCTGGCACTTTTCGAGGCCGAGGTGGGCGGATCACCTGATATTGGAGGTTTGAGACCAGCCTGGCCAACATGGTGAAACCCCATCTCTACCAAAAATACAAAACTCAGCTGAGCATGGTGGCATGTGCCTGTATTTCCAGCTACATGGGAGGCTGAGGCAGGAGAATCACTTGAACCCAGTAGGCAGAGGTTGCAGTGAGCCAAGATCAGGCACTGCACTCCAGCCTGGGTACAGAGCAAGACTCTGTTTCAAAATAAATAAAGAAATAATGAATTTTTAAAGATGTAACTTTTATTTTTAGATACAGGGAACACATGAGCAGATTTGTTACCTGGGAATACGGCATAATGGTGAGGTTTGGAGTATGGATCCCATCACTCTAATAGTGAGCATAGTACCTGATAGGTAGTTTTTTTTTTTTTTTAAACTCACTCCTCCCTCCAACCTCTAGTAGTCTACAGTGGCTATTGTTACCATATTCATATTCATATATGTTCAGTGCTTAGCTTCCACTTATAAGTGAGAACACGTAATATTTGGTTTTCTGTTCCTGTGTTTATTTGCTTAGGATTATGGTCTACAATTCCATGCATGTTGCTGCAAAGGACATTATTTCATTATTTTTGTGGCTGTGTGGTATTCCATAGTGTATATGCACCACATTCTCTTTATCCAGGGTACCACTGATAGACACCTAGGTTGATTCCATGTTTTTGTGATTGTAAACAGCACAGGGATAAAGATATGATAGCATATGTCTTTTGGTAGAAGGATTTTGTCTTTAGTTTAATTCTAAGAAGTCTGCCTAATGCTCAGTAATGAAAATTTGTTCTTCAAAGTTTTTTTGTTTTTGTTTTTTGAGACAGAATCTCTTGCCCAGGCTGGAGTGTAGTGGCGTGATCTCGGCTCACTTCAACCTCTGCTTCCTGGGGTCAAGAGATTCTCCTGCCTCATCTTCCTGAGTAGCTGGGATTACAGGAACATGCCACCATGCCCAGCTAATTTTTGTGTATTTTTAGTACAGATGGTGTTTCACCATGTTAGTCAGGCTGGTCTTGAACTCCTGACCTCATGATAAACCCACCTCAGCCTCCCAAAATGCTGGGATTACAGGTGTGAGCCACCATGCCTGGCCTCCAAGTTTTAAAGTTGTATGTGTACATTTACATCTATAATCCACTTTGAGTTAATTTTTGCATAACATGTGAGGTTTAAGTCAGGGTTATTTTGCCTTTAATGTCCAATTATTCCAATACCAATTGCTGAAAAGATTGCCTTTTCTCCATTGAGTTGCTTTTGCATCTTTGTCAAGTACCAGTTGGCTGTACTTAAGTGAGTCTATCCAGGGTTCTCCTATTCTATTCTATTCTATTCTATTCTATTCTATTCTATTCTATTCTATTCCATTGCATTCCACTCTATTCCATTCCATTCCATTATATTGATTTATGTGTGTTCCTCTGTCAATACCACACCGTCTCGACTACTATAACTGTAGAAGCCTTAAAATTTGGAAGTGTGATTCCTCCAACCATGTTCTTATTTTTCAAATTTGTTTGTTTATTCTTGTTCCTTTGCATTACACATGTAAATTGGAATCATTTTATCTATACCTACAAAGAACCCTGCTAGAATAATGATAGAAACTGCATTAAACCCGTAGATCAGCTTGAGAAGACTTGACATCTTTACTATGTTGAGTCTTCCAGTTCATGAACCTGTTATGTAATTCCATTTATTTAGATCTTTTTTTTTCTTTGATTATTATCTGTAGTTTTCAGCATACAAATCCTGTATTGATTTTAATAGATTTGTACCTAAATGTTTTATTTTAGAGCAATTATAGATTGCATTATGTTTTAAATTTGTTTCCCATTATTAATTTCTCACATATAGAAATGTGATTTGATTTTCTTTGCTGTTGACCGTGTCCCCTGCAATCTCACTACACTCACTGACTTGTTTTAGAAGTTTTCCTGTAGATTTCTTGTGATTTTCTTTGAAGAAAACTAAGTCAGCTGCAAAGAGAAATAATTTAATTTTTTCCCAACCTGTATGACTTTTATTTCCTTGCCTTGCCTCCATAGACTTAATTAAACAAACAGTAAATATGTTTATTGAGCCTTGAAATGAGCAAGACACTAACCTAAGTAATGGGCTGAGAAAGATTAAAAACATTCGGTTGCTGCTCTGAAGTAGCTAATAATATTAGAAAGGGTCGTAAATGTGCAGAGCTTAATACATGTTTTCCATAAAAGTGTTAAAATAGAATGCTCTAACTAACATCAATAGAAATGCATGGGACCAATTATTTTGAGGAAATCAAGGAGGCTTTTCTGAGGAGTTAATATTTGAAGGGTGCACAAAAAGTATGGATATGGGAAACCAAAATGTGCATTAAAAGGGACTGGGAGAAATATAGGTTCGGAGGAGGGAAAATGGGGAAAGGAAATGGTGAGAAACAGGACTAAAGAAATAAATTTAAATGACTATTTGAGGAGCCTTTTGTGGAGGATAAATGCATTTTAGAATGTAACACCAGAGTGCAAACACATCACGTTCTGTTCTTTTATTTGTATACAAAATAAAATCAGCCGGCACGGTGGCTCACTCCTCTAATCCCAGCATTTTGGGAGGTTGAGGCAGGCAGATCACCTGAGGTCAGGAGTTCGAGACCAGCCTGGCCAACATGGTGAAACCTTGTCTCTACTAAAAATACAAAAAATAGCCAGGCGTGGTGGTTCACATCTGTAATCTCAGCTACTCAGGAGGCTGAGGCAGAAGAATCTTTTGAACACAGGAGTTAGAGTTTGCAGTGAGCCAAGATCTTGGCATTGCACTCCAGCCTGGACAATAAGAGTGAAACTCTGTCTCAAAAAAAAAAAAAAAAAAAAAGAAAGGAAGAAAGAAAAAAAGCAATCAATTCTGTTTCTCAGACCCCACCTAGTCAAAGGAAGTTGAATCTCAGGCATGTTTGTGAGCTTCTGTCTATCCCAGGGTACGGCACACGCCAAGGGAACCAGTGCAAGTTAGAACATTTGGACATGGGCTCTCTGAGCTCCAAGGTACACAGCTCACACCTGAGGTACCCTGAGCCTGTGTCCATGTGCACTTGAAGGTGGTGGTTCTGCTACTTCTGTGCCTGCCTGAGGTTTAATCATCTTTCCCTCCGGGCTTTTTATTAGCCCCCAACTTCAGGCCATTCTTTGGAGAATTGACCACCTCTCTAAAAGTTCATTATGTAATGACCAGGGAACTCAGAGGTCCTGGTACTATAGCAGAAATTGCAGCGCCTCTGCTGTCTTCTCTGTCTTGGAAAAACTAAACCTCTCTTAGATTCAGCCACTCCCTAGTCCAGGCACTGTGCTGTATTTTGTCTGCTTTTATCATGAAACTACAGGGTATCTCTTTGCTAAACCCTTAACCTTTTCTGGACTCTCATTTCTGCAAGTCTCGATGGAAATAGTCAGCTGCGAAACCAGTTAAGTTTTTTTCTTCCAACTTAACCTTTTTAGAAAAGAACATTTTGACTCTGTCCTCTATATTACCAGGGGAGAGAGTGAAGATTTTTCCCCACAACCAGATGGCAGGACTCGACTCTATAAATAGAGGCGCCTTCATCAGGATGGGGACTCTGAACAGTGCCTGGGAGGTCTTTTAAAAGACATGTGTCTTTTGTGTCTCCACAAATTCATCCGTGCCTGTTTGGAGTGAAGGAGAGCAGTGACGTCATGGCCATGCCTGCAGACTGGAAGCAGAAGAGCAGGCTTCTGTGCCGCTCTCTTTAGGCTTTTGCTTCAAGATTAAAAACTATAAATCAGAATATGAATTCCAGGAAGCAGACTGGCCGACTCCAAATTCTTTACTGTTCTGAAGCAGGCAGTTGAAACAAACTCAAACTTCAGGGTGAAAGTGCATTTAATCACTTAGCAGTAAGGTGTCAGCATGAATATAACTCCCGCTGTGCAGCTTTCTCTGAATACATTTTCATTTTCTTGATTAGAAGGTGTCAGTGAGGTGGCGGAAGTGG
Organism: Saimiri boliviensis; assembly: GCF_048565385.1. NCBI lineage: Eukaryota > Metazoa > Chordata > Mammalia > Primates > Cebidae > Saimiri > Saimiri boliviensis. The sequence continues at coordinate 17,822,416 of NC_133453.1, read as the reverse complement.
TGATTAACAGCCAAGGATTTCAGTCTGAATTATTTATTAATTGGAAAAAGTGGTTATGAATTATGAGACTAAAAGCAACCAGGCAAAGTTTAATTCCTCATTCTAGTTACTAAAAAGTAACTGATAAATCATCAGTCTGCAATGACTCTCAAACTTCCATCTCTAGCCCAGACCTTTGTGCCCAAATCTAGACTCACATGTACAATTTCCAGCCTTCATTCCTTCTTGTAGGTCAGTGCAGCTCAATATGCCTAAAGCTGAGCTCACCCTCCCTCAGAAACCCTTCTCAGGGGAAAGCAACGCTGTCCTTGCAGTTGACTGGCCGAAGCAATTTGCCATCAACTCCTCCCACTTCTTCACAGCCCTGCAGTTACACTTGTGAGGTCATCAGACTGAGCTGCCTCCAGAATCTTACGTTGCTAATAAGCAAACCCAAACCCAACTCCATGTGAACAATAAAACAAAACTCAAGCGTAACCAATCAGAAACCACCAATGAACCACCAACTAGGAACTTGATACTTTAACCAATCAAATATTTTATTTGTCTTGTTTCCTCTAACACCTCCTAAGAGTGTTCCCCCAGGTCTCCTCAATGGAGCCCTGAACTACTTGCAGTCAGATGCTGCCTGATTCATGAATCGCTGTTGGTGCAAATAAACTTGTTAAAATTTTAATATGCCTAAGATTACTTTTTAACATACCCCATGTGCAATCTGCAATAAATTCCTATTGAATTTGCCTTCAGACTAGATCCACGTGCTGACTCTTAACACCTCCCTGATCCAAGCCGCTATCAACTCTCAACTGGATTCCTGCAGTGGCTTCCTAATTAGTCTTTTTGCTTGTACCCGTTGCTTTCCCGCAGTCTGTCCTCAGAGGGCAACCCAGAATGACCTAAAACTGTCAATCAGATCATGCCCTCCTCCACTGAAAACCCTCAAAGTCTCATTTTACTCAGAGTAACAGCCAGTGACCTCACAGTGGCCTAGAAAACATCATGTGACTTCGCCCGTTTCTGATCTCATGCCTACCATTCTTCCACCTTGTTCACAATCTGTGCCAGCCAAAGCTCCCTTTGGATATCCCAAAGACATATGCCATTCTTGTGGCCTTTGCCACAAGGTTCCCTCAGCCTTCAAGCCTCTTCCTCTGTAACTCCATGGCCAACTCCTCCCTGAATTTCAATTCTGCCAAATCTCACTTGTACCCGTAAGGCCTACTTTGAATATTCCTCTTAAAATCACACCTCACCTCAATACACCTGACCCCTCCCTCTTTATCTTAGTCCATGCTTCCTTTTTGTATGTAACTTACTGCCTTCTAACACACCAACTACTTTATTTATGAATTGTATTCTTACGTATCCTCCGTTTTTCCTAAAATGTAAGCTCTCTGAGAGTATTGAATATTGTCCACTTTGCCTGCTGATGTAAGTCAGGCACCCAGGACATATCTAGAGTGGAATGAGTACTGCATACATACTTAATTGAATGAATTTGGGCAAGTTACTTGTTCTCTTAAGTTCAGTTTCGAAACTCGGAATGAATTAAAGAACGAAAAGCATCACCATCCCTCATCATTTTGTTATTATTATTATTAACCCTGCTCTAAATTAAGTTATTGCATATAATCATCAAAATTCCCATGTTGCACAATTCAAACCTCATTAGAATTTCACCCAAAGTGGGGATAAATAAATAGGCTCTGAGGGTCTTCTTTTATAGTAAAATGAATATGCTTTTTTTTTTTAACCATACAAGAGGGTTTTGTGGTTTCTGTTTGTTTTACTTTAATTTTATTTCTTGTCCTAAGGAATTCTAAAATGCATTTTCTAGGTCATAGCTGTATTTAGATAATTGACTTTATTAGAGAAATGACAGCTGGTGAGATGTGGCCGTACTCTCTTTTAGATCCTTCCTGACCATGCTGAGCTCGGTAGATTAAATAAGCCTTGACTGATGAAGCCATCCCTGCCTTCTCTGACTACACATGGAAAACGGTTTTAATAAGATTCTCAATTCTAATAAAAAGGTACTCCAAATCCTAATAAAACCTCCATTTATGTTTTGTAAATTATTTTTTCCTAAATGAAATGTCTTACATGAAGAGAGTGAAAAGTGTGTTTACTAAATTACACTATGGTATTTCTGCAGAGTTGCAACATATTCATTTAGGCATAGATAGAAATGTTTCCAGTTTGTATAAATCCTTCTGACAGGTAAAAAAGAAAGCCAATATTTCTGATCTTGACTCTCTTAAAATATAGTTATTTGAATCATCCATACTTTAGCTCCTAAGGTGGGATGTGTTTATTTAACTTAGAGATTTACTTTGCCATTGACCTCAAATCTCAAGGACGTGTTTATAAATACTATTCAGACTAGTTGGACAAGCCTAGTCAATTCTCATTTTCTATTTACATGTAAGTTCTACCATGGGTATAAAAGTTAGTCAATAACATGATATGTAAATGGAATAAACACTATTCTCTTTGTGCCAAAAAGGAAAATATTGGCTCTTTTTTTATAATCTGCAATTAATGCTAAGTATTTTTAAAACATGAAAATCAAATTTATTTCAGATGTAATTCACTGAATCTTGTCATGCTTACTAATAAAACAAATATTTTTCTATTATGATATAAACATCAGTTAACTAAACCAATTAATCTGAGCCTTCAATTTATAAATGCATTTTTAATTCTTTTTAAAATAAATAAGAAAACCACATAATATTTATTATATTTTCATTTTTAATTTAAATTAAATTAATTTTTTTGAGACAAGGTTTCACTCTGTCACCCAGACTGGAGTGCAATGGCATCATCATGACTCACTGCCACCCTGACCTCCTGGATTCAATTGATCCTCTCATCTCAGCCTCCTTAGTAGCTGGAACTACAAGTGCACACCAACACACTTGTCTAATTTTTCTATTTTTTGTAGAGATGGGGTTTCCCTATGTTACCCAAGCTGGTCTTGAACTCCTGGGCTCAAGTGATCTTCCTGCCTTGGCATCTCAAAGTGTTGGGATTACAGGCATGAGCCACTGCACCTGACTCTTATTTTATATATATATATATATATATATATATATATATATATATATATATATATTTTATATATCAATATTTATAAATATAATATAATAAAAATAAATATATATAAATATCATATATAAATATATATAGATAAAAATATCTCTATATAAAATATTTATATATTTTATATATATAAATATATAGATAGACATTTATATTATATATATTATATATATTAAAATCTATCTATATAGATTTATATGAGCCATTGCACCTGACCCTTATTTTATATATATATATTAAAATCTATATATCTATATATAGAGATATATAGATATATACATTTTTTTTGAGACAGAGTCTCACTCTTGTCACCCAGGCTAGAGTGCAATGGCATGATCTCAGCTCACTGCAACGTTATTATATTTTTAAAAATCAATTTGTTTTTAGGTCAATTTCTGACATAAGTACATGACATGATTTGACTGTGTCCCCACCCAAATCTCATCTTGAAATGTGGCTCCCATAATCCCCACCTGTCATGGGAGGGATCTGGTGGGAGGTAAGTGAATCATGGTGGTGGGTTTTTTCCCAAGCTGTTCTTTCCATAGTGAATAAGTCTCATGAGAGCTGATGGTCTTATAAAGGGTAATTCCCTTGCACTCTCTCTTGCCTGCCACCATGTAAGACATGTCTTTGCTCCTCCTTTCCCTTCCACCATGATTGTGAGGCCTCCCCAGTCATGCAGAACTGTCAATCCATTAAACCTCTTTTTCTTTATAAATTACCCAGTCTCAGCTTTTTTTTCATAGCATTATGAAAATGGACTAATACAATGCACATTTATTCTCTACTTCTCCCATATTTTGTGTTAACAGGCACTGCTATAAGGTTTTGAATGATGGTGTGTAGCCTGAGAAATATTCAGACATAACAATTTAATTTTATTTTAAAACTTAAACTCACATTTTTTAGGAATATCTTCTAAGTGGTAAATGTTAATCCTTAGGCAACTAACTGTAATATATATATAGAACATCAAATTTCTTAACTTTTTATTGATAGTTAAAAATTCCATTCTGAAAAAAGCAAACTGTAAATAAAAAGGTCAAATCCTCATAGGAAAGAGAATAATATTTGCTAAATATCTAAGAATTGCCAGTCACTTTCCTAGTTGCATTAAATACTCCTGGAACTTCATGTTTCCATCAATATTTATATAGGCTTTTTGAAGGAAAGATATATCTGGTGAAAGAAACTTGTATCAGAGGAAATTAAGTATAAAAAAAAAGGTGATTTTTCTGAAAGCCTCATTTAACTTCATAATTTCATACATTTGATGCCTCTACTTTTTAAAAATTTCTTCTAGGCAGAGGCATTTATACAATCTATTTCATCTCTGCCACAATGTGCTGAAAATTTGACATTTTGAATCATTTTCCATTTTTCCTGAGGAACGATTGGAGAAGACTTTGCACCTCTAATAGGAATTATACATGTTTTTGAAAATACTTTTGATTAAAGATTCTTCAGGCATCAACTGCATGTATTCAAAGTAAAGCCTAATCATGTCAGGGTTTTGCCAGCATAATTAACATACACAACCGTCTATGAAGTTCAGTCTTGCAAGGTACAGGAGTTGAAGGTAGGAAATTACAATGTTAAATACCTCACTTTAAAGATGAAGAATTTGACAACCATAAAAGAAATGTGATTTGAATAAAGTTATTTTTCAAGCCTAAGACATGATGGATATCAGGAATTACAGAGAAAAAGTGTGTGTTGTAAAAGAATTATGAAAGTATGGAGTCACATTGCTAAAACCCGAATTTTATGAGTAAAATTATGTAAATCTATATAACTTATACATTGGTATGTTTTGTAAATAAGCATCTGTAGTCATATAACGTCAGAATATGTGATAATCTGGATATTCACTGGCAGGATACTCCCTGCAGGTTGCCAGTGCATTGTTCAGTGCCTTGGAAGTGGTAGTTTATCTGAAATGAGGTAAATATTCTTTCCAAAATACATCCTATTGACTTGTGAGCTGTTCACACAAGCTGATCCTAATTTATACATGTTTTCCTGCATGGAACTTAGAAGAAGAGAGAAAAAAGTCAGGAAGTGCCACACTTTCTAGATGTTATTGATCAGGGATGCCAAACCCTCAAGGCAGCATTTCCCAATCAACAGCTTGTCCCTTGGTCAGTCATCCTGCCCATGGCACGAGGCTTGTGGTCTCATAACTTACGCTGTTTAAATCCTCTCCTACTCCCTTACCTTTAGACTCAGAGTGTTATTACTTTAAACATTCCCCAAAGCATTCCCATTCATTCCTGGACCAATGCTCAGTTCTCCAGTGCTTTCCCTTTGGCCCTGGTGTCAAATACTAAAACAACTCTGGGTCTTTGTAGAGGTTCCGAAATTCCTACTAGTTGAAAGTGTCCCATACCAGTTTTTTTCTCTCCCTTCTTGAAAAAGCTGTGTTTTATGTTAGCTTCTCTGACATCTTTCTCCAAGGAGCTAGTAAACTATGATGGTGACATCTCTTTTACAGCTCAGTGTGCTGTTCTAGATGTTTCAAGTACTAAAGTGTCCATTTCCTGGGCACCTACTTTTTTGCTAGATGCTTTTGTTATGTGACATATTCCTCCTGGCACCCTACAATATAGCACCCAATAAAAATGGAAAAACTGAAGATCCAAGGAGATAAGTATCTTGCCAAGGTTAAACAATTTGTAAGGAACAGAGCCAGGATTAGAACTCAGAGCTGTCTGACTCCAAAGGGTGAACTGCTCTTTCTTTTACTGTCTCCTGTCTTTTCAATTCAAAGAGCCCTTCAGGTGCTAATAATTAAAGGAATTATCAGTTCACAGATTCCAGGCATAGGAAGAAGTTCAGTGAGGAAGATATTTTGACTCAAGGGTCTCCTTACAGGCTTTGAATATAAACTACCCATATTAACTATATGTAAACCTTGGCCACCCTCCCAATGAAGATGGTGGTTTCCAAGTTCGTAGCCAGGTTAACCTCAATCCTGCCTCTTACTAACCCCACAAAACTACCACCAACATGCCCATAGTCCAATGTACAGAGAGTAAGATGTAAATCTGAGGAGCTTTCAGGACTGCTCAGGAGAGACACAGGAGTTCTCACCAGTGGCTGGTGAAGCACAATTAGAGTCATGGTTAACATTCTTTTCAAAGCCTTGTGAAAGCCCACTGGGAGTTTGGACAAGTATAAGTGTGTGACAAGTAACCTTTCTGACACTTACCTTGAGACTGTCAGCCAACTTTGGCATAAAATGCTCATCCCCACTAAAGAATAAAGTTTATTCCCTCCATGGTCTCTACTCAGCATTTTATCAGCAGGCACATGACATTTTGATTCTTCTGTGTTCTGATACAGCTGCTTTAATGTCAAAGAAGTTATGATGAGGCTTTTCTGACCCAACCATCAGAATATTTTTAAAGCAGTAATGTACACTCAGCCCTCATTTTGCTGTTATCTTAACTACTCCAAAGTTGGAATTTTTCACACAAACTCTCAGTAATAAATTACTTAGGTGTGGATTTGTGGTCTAGAAAATCCATCTGCCCTGTAGTCCTCAATGACTAAAACGATGCTCAGGTCTCCCGATTTTAAATAGTGGTATGAAGACATCTCTTCTCACATGTCCTCTCTGAATCCACCCAACAGCAACTAGGAGAAGAGAAAACAAAGAAATTTCTTCTTCACATGAGAATATGAAGTGCCCATAACCTCAAACCACACAAATAAAGATGGGTGGCTAAGTGAACTAAAAACTGAAACTGAGTGTGGGAGTATGCCACCTGCCACTGCAGATTTGGGGCAGAGGCTCTGACTTCATCAGGGACCATGGGCAGACTACGAGGACTTCCCTGAATTCCACTTAAAATCTAAGAAGGACAGGAGAGCTGGAGCTGCAAGAAGAGAGAGGAAGACATGACATCTGTTTGGCTGACGAACCAAAGGACAAAGAAATGGCAGGTGCTGTGCAGCTGGTCAACACTGGTCACACCTGTGGGACTTGAACCTGAGCTAGGAAGACTGTCTGCCCAGAGGATAATTAAGTTCCTGGTGAAAAATATTGACAGAAAAATGTCCAGAGGCAACAGACCAAAGTCAAAGCTGACTGCTATTCCACAGCATCCTCTGATATCTCCCCTGCTCTGCTTTCCTGAAAATCACTGATCCAGGAAAAACATCCTCATTCAAACACGAGAAGCAATAATTTAAAACTGACAAACAAACACAAAGAGGTTAGGGGCCGGGCGCAGTGGTTCAGGCCTGTAATCCCAACACTTTGGGAGGCTGAGGCGGGTGGATCACTTGAGGTAGGTCAGGAGTTCAAGACCAGGCCAGCTAACATGGCAAAACCCCATCTCTATTAAAAATACAAAACTCAGCTGGGCATGGTGGTACATGCCTGTAATCATGGTTACTCTGGAGGCTGAGTCAGGAGAATCGCTTCAACCTGGGAGGTGGAGGTTACAGTGAGCCAAGATGGTGCCACTGAACTTCAGCCTGTATAATAGAGCAAGACTCTGTCAAAAAGGAAAAAAAAAAGAGGTTAGACATAAGAAAAAATGTTTCAAAATGGAAGAGAGAAAACATAATAAAGGCAGACTAAGATACACATGATCTGAGTTTGAATTGATATGATTTAATCTCAATGAATAAAAATACTCAATAGAGAGCACTCCATGAAACCAGATAACTAAGTATGGCTTCCCTAAAGCAAGAGATCGTAGAAAAGCTCAAGGAAGAAATGATAATGAAAGGAGACAAAATGTAACCTGTGTAGATCTCAGAAACAATTGGTATGAAACAAAGATGATCAATTCTAGAAGGTCTGGTAAAACATAACCATAAAAATTTCTAACAATTTGATGCCTTTGCCTAGTGAAGCAGGAGTTTATCCACTACCTGCAAAGTCCAAATTGTTCAGTTTTTAAAGGCTAAATAAGCATCGTATATTGGTTATATCTCCTATTTTAGTATGTGCTGTTTTGTTATGATTCATTTAATGCTATATATTTCATAATTTTTATAATGATATCTAGGGATTTTTCATGCACAAATATGTGGGATTTTAAAAAATTCCTTATTATTTCTGATTTTTAAATGTATTTTACTGTGATCAGAGAATGGGACCTGTGTCATATTGGATTCTTTGTTGTCTATTAAAATCTTGTTATGGACTAGTGTGTGGGTAACTTTTTAAATGCTTCCTGAGTGCTATTTTCAGAGGAGTGCAGATTTGGGTGCCTCTCTCTCCTTCTCTGTTCCCACCCTCCTCTGTCTCTCTCTTCCAAGCCTTCAGAGGGTCTCATAAATAGTTAATATTCTTGATAATACACCTGCTTTGAGTTGTGATGTGAAGAATTAGAAGGGCCAGCCCTGTGCTTTGGAAGCTGCAGAGGAGGAATAAGGACAATTCCCAACAGAGACTGTGGTCCCCTGCAGACAGAGCTGGCACAGGGTCACAGGCACAGGGGCAGCTTGGAGTGGGTGCCAAGGTAACAAGGCAGGAACAGCGAAGGATGAGACGACTGTCCCCAGGTGCCGGGGCAGCCTTTGACTACCTCCCAGAGAAAGCTGGAGACAAATCTGGAAGGGACTCTTTTTCTAGCCCACTTAGGTCAGGAGGGGCTTAGGCCAAAAAAATTTAAGATGAAAAGAAAGCATGAACTGATTCTGTAGTCTTTTCCTTTAGGCAAGAAACAAAGCCTCTGTCTGTGGCTCTGCAGGGTGTGACCCACAGGACTTCCTAACCCCACGCTGCACCATGAGCCAGGCTGCGTGGTTTCAGCCCAGGGGAAAGATTTCTGTGCCCTCTTTTGCTTTCTGGACTCTTCAGAAGCAGAAACAAATGTAGTGAGGTGTGTTTCAGCTTTTAGAGACGTTTCTGCTGAACTTTGCCTTAAAATGTGCCCTGGAATCAACTGAGTTTTAAAATGGGCAATGAAGTAACATTGGCATCACCTTCCTTTCTTATTTTTCTTATTTATTTATTTATTTATTTTGAAATGGAGTCTCACTCTGTCACCAGGCTGGAGTGCAATGGTGCAATCTTGGCTCACTGCAACCTTCACCTCCAGGGTTCAAGCAATTCTCCTGCCTCAGCCTTCCGAGTAGCTAGAACTACAGGTGTGCGCCACCACACTCAGCTATTTTTTGTATTTTTAGTAGAGGCAAGTTTTCACCATGTTGGCCAGGCTGGTCTTGAACTCCTGACCTCATGATCAATCCATCTTGGCCTCCCAAAGTGCTGGGATTACAGGCGTGAGCAACCACACCCAGACTAATTTTTTAAAAACATTTCCCTTGTGTTAAATACGTACAAAAATAAATAAATAAATAAATAAATAAATAAATAAAGTCTTGGCATATGGCGGTTTACCATCACATTAAACCAGAGACGTGGTTTTCCTATAAACACTGATGCTTAGAGTTGGCCACCTCAAAACCCACCCTGACAAGGAAGAGAGAACTTGAATGTGTAAGGTGAAGGTCTGCAGAGACCCCATAGTATCAGTGACAAACAAGAAGTATGGAAATCTTGCATTAAGGCTACCGCAGCACACAACCCCAAAAATGCCTTTTCATGTGTATACTGCCACAGCGTAGTCTAGGTATTTTATTGTAAAAATTCATAAGAATGATATGACAGCTTTTCTACAGTTTAGTTATTAAATAAATTCAGCCTATCAATCTTTTGTCCAATTTCTAATGAGTATCATTTTCTGAAATTATGTTTTATTGTTTTTTCTTTAGAGGCAGAAGAGTGATTTGACGATTTTGCTGGCACCAATTTGTAATTAAAAATTTGCTATGAAAGGTAGCAGAGTTGTCTTTGGTTTTGATAAATGGCTAGTCGCAAATTAATCTTTGGTTCAGAATTTTATTGCATTTGAACTGAACTGCAGCTCACCTGACTGCCACTTCCTTGAAATACCTATTTTGAAGGGTTGCTGGTTAGTAGGAAGAAAAAAATATCAACATGTCTGGCAATGCTTGTGCCCTGAAGTATACTGTGAGGAAAAAAAAAGTGGAAAACATTCTAAGATCTTTAATATTTTTTATATTTTTATTGCAATGGCAAAAGCACTTATTATCAGTTTAATTAGGAAGAATAAAAATAAGCCTATCCATGCAAGGGATAAGCTAGGAAGGGAGAGGATGGGTGTCAAGGAGTAACGCTTTTTAAAGGTGAGGAGCAGTCAGGGGTTTCTGCTTTGCCCCCTTTATTTGGTAATAAAAAGGGGCTTTTACATTTTGAAGCAGCTGCTTTATGTGGCCAAGATAAAATGATCACATTAAAATGTCACTGCTGTCAAAATGTCATGTCAAACTGACCTTATCTAAATGTCCTACTGTATGTCAGGCTGCTCCCAATTTGAAGATTTCACTCTTGTACTCCTGAAATATCAGTGTGTTCCTGATAAAAGCAAAAATTGTCTTGTATATACCACGTTGGTCTTACATACACCATTCCTACTCATCATTTTCTTCTTGATTCACTCTGATCTTCAGAAATTCTCCAGGTATTGAATGTAGGTTAATTAATTCTTAACAACAGCAACAACAAAATTAGCAAAGACTTATAGCCCATACTACATACCAGATAATGTTTTAATATTTTACATCTATGGACTCAATTAATCCAGCACAATCCACATGAGGGAGGCATGATTTTTATTCCCATTTTCAAGGCTAGGAAAGAGGGAGAAAAAAAAAGAGGTTTCTTTGGTATTTTTGCCTAAGATCATAATTAATAATTCAGTCATAACTTGCGGCTCCAGAACCTGAGCTTTCAGCCACTGTTGAAAGTACATTATATTATATTGTACTATGCTATACAGTATACTATACCCTTCTATATACTACAGGACAGTGTGAATAATTCCTAAGTTATCCTATCCTATTCATGTACCATATCATTCTTGTTCATTAACATTACCTAAACCTCTGGTATAGGCAAATTCTTTTCTTCATATTATTTGTAATACTGTAGATAATTTTTGAGGTAGATTGGTGTTATGAGCTTTGTGCTTCCCCTCAAATTTATATATTAAAATCCTAGCCCCCAGTACTTTAAAATATGACTATATTTAGAGATAGGGCCTTTAAAGAGAGGATTAAATGAGTTCGTATGAGTGGGCCTCATCTAATCTGATGAGTGTTCTTACAAGAAGAGGAGATTAAGACATAACAGAGAGAGATTCTACAGAGGCCCACTCACCATGAAAAGGCCATGTGAAGATACAGCAAGAAGGTGGCCGTCTGCAAGCCAAGGAGGGAGACCTCAGAAGAAACCAACCCTGCCAAAACCTTTATCTTGGACTTCCAGCATCCACTTTTATCTTGGACTTCCAGTACTGACAGAAAATAAATGTCTATTGTTTAAGCCATCCAGCCTATGGTATTTTGTTATGGAAGCCCTAACAGATTACTACAGCTAATAAGCTATTTGTGGTTATGTAGATCTATGTATGGGTGTCATACACAATCTATTTCTTATTTTTTAATTTTTAATATTTGAGTTTCAGACATGCAGCTTATAAAAGCAAATTTCTCAGGCAACTGGTAAATAAGACTGGTTCATATTGTCTGGACTAGAAAATTTTGATTGACTGCTATATTGAGCATGAGTGCATGAGGATTATCTAGATAAAGTTCTCACAATAGACACTGTTCTGCTCAGGCACTGAATCCCAACATATGTAGAGAATAATAATATTAGGTGGATTACTCCCAATATTTGTGAATAAAAATTATATATAGCTGCCTGAAATAGGCCTTTGTTTCATTTCACTTGTAAATCTTCATACTTGCTTTAGTTAATGCAGTGACTAGGCAGTTTATATCAGTGTTTGACTTTGACAAAAATAAAATAAATGCACATAACAGTAAATATAAATAAGCATAAATACACAATAGTAATATGTTTTCTTTTTTTCAGAGAAGTATTAAATATATATGCATTTAAATTGATATGCCTTATAAAAATTCATTTGGTGACAATTTACATAAATTATATTTTTCTACTAAAGATTTTCCAAAGCATATATGACATTACATAGGTAAAAAATTCCCAGTGAATAGAACCTACATTTGAATAGGAGCATTCAATATTTCATGTAAAAATGCAAAAGATAAAATTTTACCATATTTGGAATTGTGTTTCTTATCACTAAACATACATGTAATTAAATTAATGTCAAGAACCTTTATTTATTGAAAATTTTAAAACATCTTTTTATGTTTGAAAAGTCTGTACCTTTGAATAAAAGACAATCACATACCTTACTATACCAAGGATCCACCCAGAATTATATAGGCTACTTTACTTATATTTTAAACAAAATCTCTAAACTGAGCTCTAAACAAAAGCTCTAAACTGAGTCTTCTTTTATTAAAACTTCAGGACAGCCTGTTACAAACAAAAATTTCTAGACTTGGGATTCCAAATTAACTAAATATTTATTTCTCCACTACCATTAATTTAATGTTTAAGATGGAAAAATAGGCAATAAAAAGCTAACACCTCCAAAACTATTTGGTATAGCTTCATTAGAGGAGAATTTAGTAATATTTTAATAATTATGACTCTTGGCCAGGTTCACTGTGGCTCACTCTTGGCCTCCCTGCACTTTAAGAGGCCAAGATGAGAGGATCGCTTGAGGTGAGGAGTCAAGACCATCCTGGGGCAACAGAGTGAGACCCCCATCTCTACAAAAAATTTAAAATTTTGCTGGGCAGTCCTAGCTACTCCAGAAGGCTGATGGGGAAGGATTATTTGAACCCACGAGATCGAGGCTGCAGTGAACTATGATCCTGCACTGCATTCCAGCCTGGATGACAGAATGAGACCCTGTTTCTAAAAACAAAACAAAAAACAAACCAAAATAAACCTGTTTCTAAAAACAAAACAAAACAAATCAAAAAACAAACCAAAAAACCCCGCTATAGATCTTGTACTCTTTGACTCAGAAATTTCTATTTATCATTAGGTATACCCAAAAACTTTGTTCACAAAACATATGCACAGGCACATTCAATATGGAGTTACTTCTAGTGATAGAACGTTTATCAACGTGAGACTAGGAAGCTAGAGTGTAACCAAATGGAGGAATACTATGGAGCTGTGAAAAATTAGGTATTTTTGTAGGTAGTGATGTGGAAATATACCGAACAACAAACAGAAAGATCAAGGTGCAAAAATGTCTTTTGTAAATTGATAACTTTTATATAATTTATAAAAGGCAACATATATATAGATCCATACATCCTGGAAGTTACATATCATTGTCTACTTTTCCTGAAATTAATCATTAGACATTTTAATGGGAAGTACTTTAGAGGGTAAGACTGAAGGTGGAGACAAAGGCTTTCTGTCTTTGTTTTGTGCCTTCCCGTGCAGTTTAATTTCTGACCATGTGCATAATTGCATGCATTTTTTAAATAGCAAAGGTGGTTATGAGCTAATGAGCCATTTGTGTTTATTTCCTTTCAGATAGCTTTTTGTGTTTGATAAAAAAAAACTTAGAAATATCATTTTAACACAGTTTTCAATGAAAAGATTCATCTTGTCTTTTTCAAAAGAATATTTAAAATGTTTTGTTTGCTACTTTCATATTGATGATATGATATTCACTACCAGTATCAATGGAATGTATTCTTTTTGGACGCTAGAGGGAGTTTAGAAATGAGATCAAACACACTGAAGAACCAAGATGGCCCCTAAAGTTCTATGACTGGATTTCCTTACTCCCACCGAGAACCTCTAGAGAAGAAAAGCATGACTGCAACCATGATTGACTTTGCAGATCTATTCCTAAGAGTTTGTATGTAATTGAATCATATTTTAAGTCCTTCTGCGGAGATTGCTGTGGAGAGGAATCCTAGTGTGGATTGTCTAGAAAATAATGAAGCTTTTGTAAAACAGGTAATTGCTGACAGTTTATCATCAGATGACAAGATTCTGGTGTTTTATAATCCTCTTTTCCAGCAGATGCTGTAAACCTGAGGTGTGATTCTGATTATGTTGGTACAATCAGTTTTGTGTGCCTTGAAGAATATAGGTATTCAGTGAATGTTTAATCAACTAATGAAAGAAATAAACAGGCTAAAGAAACAAGCAGTTGTTGTATCTGGGATGTTTTCCTCCTTCCTATCCTAATTTAAATGACTGACTGAATTCTATTAGGTAGCTCTCCTTCTTCACGTATGCATGCATTTCCTCATGTGCTCACTGTAAGCCAGGCAGAGTAACAGTCATTGATGATAAAGATACTGATCTCTAAAACTTTACAATCTTGTGGGAAGACAGATAAGAATAAACAAATTGAATAAACAAATGGATGGAGAAGATATCAGAAATAGATGAGTGTGATAAGCAAAAGTAAAGCATGTGGGATAAACACTGCTAACAAACATCTGGATTTCCTGTACTTCAGGGTATATGTACGTTGTACTTCTCCACCCTCTTGAAGTCATTCATCACTATTTTACTACCTCTGACCAATAACATGTGAGTGGAATGGCAATGTGACTGCCAAGCTAACGTGTCGGATGGCTGGTGTTCAGCTCTCCAGCTCTTTCTCCCTTCGATGTGGCATCAGAAAGGTACACGCTGACTTAAAGGTGTCATGAGATAAAGAAAACTGAAGTGCTGAGACACCACAAGAAAGGTGCCTTAGCTAAAATGTTGTCTCGCTTGGAAAGTTGATATAAGTAAAAAAAAAATAACTTTCATTATTTAAAACCAATAAAAAACTGGGGCTGTTTGTTACCACATCATAGCCAAGCCTATCCTGACTGATACATAAGATTAGGCAATGGAGAGTAATGGGCAGTGCTCCTTAGGTAGGTTGGCCAAGGAAGGGTCTTCTTACAAAGTGGTAACAGCAGTACGGTTATTGTTATTTGGATGTGAACTTCAGAGTCAAGAAGGGGTAGTCTGGGGAGGAATGCTTCTGAAATATTGCCATTGGGCCCCTGCTTGAGTCATGGAAGGACACTTGCCAAAATTATCAGTACTTTGGCCTCACCCTCGACCTGTTGCATTAGATCCTCCAGAGGCAGCCTTAGGATTCCTTAGGATTCTGTGATTTTAATGAGCTCCCAGGTTATTCTCATGCACAGCCAGCTCTTGCAACCACTGTATTCAGCTTCAAGCCCTGATGGTTTACATTTATGATATATATGGTATGATATATAGAATTTCAAATTATATGCCTCTCAGTCTTTTCCTTACTCTGACAGGGGAAAAAAAGGAAAAACCACATTTCAATTCTCATCAAAATGACTTTTTCTTTTTTTCCCACAGTTCTGACAGAATATGATTCCTTATGTGTCTGCCTTAGTTTGACGCAATTGACTTTAAGTCTTCAAGTCATCATAATATCAAAGACAGGTGGGTATTTTATTTGTTTATCTTATTTCGACAGGATCAAACTGTAACCTCAAGAATATTATTTTGAGAAAGAAAAACATCACGGTAGCCCAGAATGTTTTGCTGTTAGAATTAAAAGAAAAAAAAGATCATTTATTTAATGCTTAATGTATGCACAATCATGCTGCAAAGTAATACGTACTTCTCATTGAAATTTTATTTTCACAAAAATATTGGCACTTTAAAATGTTTACTCCTTTCCTTTCAATGCTATCCTAAAAATTTTTATTTAATAACTACGTTTACAGAATAAATTAAATAATTTAACCCAAGAAGCTGTAAAGGAGAATTGATTCTTGAGTAATTGTGAATTTGTAGTCTTCATTCCAGTTATTTTATGTGGGTGGAAACTGAGCGATAAAAGCTGCATTCAAGGATTTAAATTTAGGACTAAAAAGGAAAAGCCGCTGTCCGGGGGAGAACTTGGTACAGATAATCACTTTATAAGATAGCCTCTATTAGATGTTCCAGTTTCACATTTTTCAAAGCCAAATATAAAGTAAGTAATGTATCTTTGCAATATAATAGCCTCTCTGCAATACTGCATAAAAATACCTTTTAATTAAAAAAAGGGGAGATGTTATACAAAGCAGACTGATCACATTTGTTTTTCTCTACTCCATTCCAGAACTCCCTTCTATAACAGCAAAAATATATAATGTATACAATTTTATGCCTTCATACAAAGTCAAAAGAACAGGATAAAATCCTGTTGGCTGCCCATAATGGAAGAGAAGTTCATAGCAACACATCCTTTCTCCGACTAACACAAAGACGTGGAAGGATATGCCAATTCACCATGAACTACAATGATGGTGGAGACCAGGTCAGTTTCACAGCATTGGAGCTTCAGCCCACAAGATTCCATTTCCCCATGTGGGACACACAGTGAGAGAATGAGTGAATGAGAGAGAGGCACTAGATGCCAAAACATTTATCACTGGATTTTTGAGTCACATTTTTACTTCAAATTCCAGATGACTCTAGCAAAATAAAAGAATAAATATTCTGTGATGACCTACTTTCCTCATCCAGAGCCTGAGAAAGAATCCAAAATGGAAATCTGAAGGGTGCCTCTTGCTGATCTTGTAAATTCAATCTGGTCTTTGAGTTATTAAACAATAAGATTTTAAAAACTATTATTATTGTTAAGTTCACCACCAGAGGGCGCTGATCTTTTCCCCCCATCTGCAGACCAATAGACTGCAAAGTAACGACTTTTCTCCTAATTTCAGTATTAAAATATATAACTTTTGCCTGGGATAAATAATGGAATGTGTGTTTACATTGAGCTATTCTAGTTGTCTCAGAAAGCATCAGAGAAACTTTAATCAACCACAAATTCTTTTCTCCAATTTATTACCTCCTCACAACTTCCCCCAATTGAAAAGAGAAAGATCAGTCTACTTAGAGAATTACATTTTCCTCGTGTACCTTTGTGGAATTTACCACATTTTTCTAATAAAGCATCACTTCAGAATTTCTAGGCTCTCTGAGTCTAAAGCACAGCAGAAGGATCTTTGCAGAAAAAATGATTGGCTGTTTGATGTTTGCTGTCAGTTGAAAGTCTAAGATCTCTCAAATGGAAATTTCCATATGTGGCGATATAAAATACATCTATATTTAATGTTAATAGTCACTAATATTAAGTGCAAATGAGCAGAGAAAAAGATCGTAGGATCTTTATTCACCAAAGAGAGTTAATCCATAACGAATTTTTAAAAATGAAGTCAATCTTTTTGGTAAGGAAGTGAATGATCTCTGAAAGTAAACTAAAATCAAGTCCTAGAAGAAGATATTTTAGTTTTATTTTAGCATCTGCTTGTCAAAAGCAAGAATTTGATTTATTTAGGCTTTTTTTTTTTACTGTCAGTAGCAAATGTACGCTTTTTAGGAAGCAGGACCATTTTTATATTTTTGAAACTCAGTGAGTCTGCCATACCTGTAAATATTTGAATACTATAAATGACTAGTGCTGAGGAGAGGGATATAGTGTTTCATTAAGTATTTACTCCATTTTTAAAGAGCCCGTGACCATGGCAACCAGTTGTTGCCAAATGACCCCAATGGCAGCCACACTTGCCGCTTCATCTCATTTGCTGCTGGGAACACACAAGCTTTATAGATGTATTGAATCACATTAGATTATAGGCAAGGTTGAAGGAGTTCAAAATGAGAGAAATAGCTTGTTTTTATCCAAAGAAGTAGAATTGTTATGTGTGCACTATTTCCTGCAGGTAATATTCATACACCACTTAAGGATTTTAAGAAACAAAGGAAAGAGATCTGTGGATGAATACAGCAGGCAGATCATATGTGCTTATTCTCTGCTGCATCCCAGAACCTCTTTCAATCACAGTTAAAGAATATAAGGTAATAATTTTATGCCTGTCTACAAAGACAAGAGAGCAGGAGAAGAGAAGAGGGAAGGCCAGATTGTCAACAGAATTTTGGAGGTTGGAAAATAGATGGATGAGTCATAACTGATTTAGCAGAGCTGAAGTGTTGAAACCAAACTGTCTGTTGGGGGTGGAGGAAATGACAATACCAAACAAGCTGATTCATGCCATAGACCCTCAAAGGCACAGTGATAAGAGGAATTAGAATTTTCTGAACAAGCCTAGTATGTGGAGTGGAGCTGGGAAGACGGGACCTAGCCGATTGAGCACTCACACCCCTAAATTCGCACCCCTAGAAACTGAGTTAGGTAACTTTCCTGGATAAGCAAGCTGAGGGAGCAGGAGATCATGGGGCTGAAAACAAGGGGAATGAGTGGAAATCTGGATAGCAAAGAGCTCAGTCAGCTTCCTGCCCCACCCAGCTCTCAAGCACATACCAATTGGACTGGATATTGGATGATTTTTCTTGAATTATAGGCAAGGCACTGCTTTCTTAGGTTATCAGTCTCATACTAGTATTAGACTTTTAAGCTATATATGCATATTTATCACTAAATTATTAATAGGAAAAAAACTGATTTGAATCAGTGCCCAAGCCATATAGATTACATATGTGGTATATAGTGAAAAATTTTAACATGCATGCCACTACTCAGTTATGCCAACTGACAACTGGTTGTTGGACTTATCCTACTGCCTTGGAATTGGACACAGAGAGCCAAAGTGAGGCTTGAAATACAGAAAGCAACTGTATTCTATAAAGAGCTGCAAATAACGAAGGCCAGACAACCTCTCCAGAGCTTACCAAGATGTAGTTAAAAAGATACTGCTGGCCGGGCGCGGTGGCTCAAGCCTGTAATCCCAGCACTTTGGGAGGCCGAGGCGGGTGGATCACGGGGTCGAGAGATCGAGACCATCCCGGTCAACATGGTGAAACCCCGTCTCTACTAAAAATACAAAAAATTAGCTGGGCATGGTGGCACGTGCCTGTAATCCCAGCTACTCAGGAGGCTGAGGCAGGAGAATTGCCTGAACCCAGGAGGCGGAGGTTGCGGTGAGCCGAGATCGCGCCATTGCACTCCAGCCTGGGTAACAAGAGCGAAACTCCGTCTCAAAAAAAAAAAAAAAAAAAAAAAAAAAAAAAAAAAAAAAGATACTGCTACCCCCAGTCACTGTCTCCAATACCTATCTTCTTCCCTCCAATCCCTTGCTATGGTTTGGATCTGTGTGCACCCACCAAAGCTCATGTTGACCTGTAATCCCCAGTCTGGAAGGTAGGGCCTAGTGGGAGGTGATTAGATCATGAGGGTGGACTTCTCATGAATGGTTTAGCACCATGCCTCCTTGGTAACGTTTAATGAGTGAGTTCTCACCAGATCTGGTTGTTTAAACCTGTGTGGCACCTCCCTCCACCCTATCTTTCTTCTTCCTTTCCAGCCACGTGAAGCCCTAGCTCCCTCTTTGCCTTCTGCCATGACTGTACGTTTCCTGAAGCCTCCTCCGTAGCCAAGCGGATGCCAGCACCATGCTTCCTGTACATTCTGCAGAACTGTGAGCCAATTAAATCTCTTTTATTTATAAATCATCCAGTCTCAGGTATTTATTTATAGCAATGCAAGAGCAAACTAATATGGAAAATTGATTATGAGGAGTGGGCCATTACTATAAAGATACCTGAAAATGTGGAAGCAGCTTTAAAACTGGGTAATGGGCAGGGGTTAAAAAGTTTGGAGGACTCATAAGAAGACAGAAAGTTGACAAAAAGATAAAAGAAGAGAGAAAAAAAAGAAGACAGGAAGGTGAGGAAAACTTTGGAACTTCCAAGAGATTTGTTGAATGGTTGTAACTAAAATGTTGATAGTGATATGGAGAGTGAACTTGAGGCTGAGGAGGTCTCAGATGGAAATGAGGAACTTATTGGGAACGGGAGTAAACGTCACGTTTGCTATGCTTTAGTAAAGAGTTTGATTGCATTGTGCCCTGCTCTAGGGATCTGTGGAACTTTAAACTTGAGAGTGATGATTTAGGGTTTTTGACAGAAGCAATTTCTAAGCAACAATGCATTCAGGATAGCCTGGCTGCTTCTAACCACTATGTTTATATGTGTGAACAAAGAAATGACATGAAACTGGAAATTATATTTAAAAGAAAAGAAAAACATAAAAGTTTGAAAAATTTGCAGCCCGGCCATATGGTAGAAAGAAAATCCCATTTTCAAGGGAGCAATTTGAGCAGGCTGCAGAAGTTTGCATCGGTAAAGAGGAGCCAAGTGCCAGTAGACAATGGAGGGAAGGCCTTGAAGACATTTCAGAGACCTTCTAGGCAGCCCCCCCCAACGCAGGCTGGGAGGCCTAGGGGGAAAGTCTGGCTTAATGGGCCAGGCCCAGGGCCCTACTGCTCCGCACAGCTTTGGGATGCTGTCCCCTGCATCCCAGCTACCTTAGCTCTTGCTCTAGTTAAAAGGGGCCCAGGTACAACTCATGCCACTGCTTCAGAGGGTGAAAGCCATAGGCCTTGGCAGCTTCCACGTGATGGCAAGCCTCTGGGCATACAGAGTGTTATAGTTGATGTTTGGAAGCCTAGATTTCAGAGGATGTATGAAAAAGCTTGGCTGTCCAGGCAGAAGCCATTGTAGAGGACCTCTACTGGAGCAGTGCAGAGGGGACATATGGGGTTGGAGCCCTCATATAGAGTCTCCACTGGGGCACTGTCTAGTGGAGCTGTGAAAAGAGAGCCACCATCCTCCAGACCCCAGAATGGTAGATCTACGGATAGCTTGCCCCTGTACCTGGACAAGCCTCAGGCACTCAACACCAGCCCTTGTGATTAGCCACAAGGGCTAAACCCTGCAAAGCTTCATGGACAGAGCTGTCCAAGACCTTGGGAACCCACCCCTCACACCAGTGTGCCCTGGATGTGAGACATGGAGTCAAGGGAGAGTATTCTGGAGCTTTAAGATCTAATAACTGCCCTGCTGGGTTTCAGGCTTGCATGGGGCTTGTAGCCACTTTCTTTGGCAAATTTCTCCCGTTTGGAATGGGGGTGTTTCTCAATGCCTGTACCTCCATTATGTCTTGGGAGTAACTAACTTGTTTTATATTTTACAGGCTCATAGGTGGACAAGACTTGCCTTGTCACAAAAGAAACTTTTGAGTTTGGACTTTTAAGCTAATGCTGGAATGAGTTAAGACTTTGGGGAACTGTTGGGGAGGCATAATTGCATTTTGCAACGTGAGAGGGACATGAGATTTTGGAGTTGGGAGGCATAGATAGAATGACATGGTCCAGATCTGTTTCCTCACCAAATTCCTTTTGAATTATAATCTCCACTGTTGGAGGTGGGCCTGGTGGGAGGTGACTGGATCATGGGGGTTGAGTTCTCATGAATGGTCTGGCACCATCCCCCCTTGGTACTGTATTGTGAGTCAGTTCTCACAAGAACTGGTTGTCTAAAAATGTGTGGCACCTCTCCCACCCTCTTTGTCTTCCTTCTGCTCCAGCGTGTGAAGTGTGGGCTTCTTCCCCTTCTATCATGACTCTAAGTTTCATGAGGCCTCCTCAGAAGCTGAGCAGATGCCAGCACCATGCTTCCTGGACAGCCCACAAAACTATGAGCCAATTAAACCTCTTTTCTTTATAAATTACCCAATCTCAGGTATTTCTTCATAGCAATGTGGGACCAGACTAATACACCCCTGTAGGATATAAAAAGTGAGACAATTTGGGGGCAGAGGGTAAAGAAGAGAAAAGCATATTGGAATCCTGGACCTTTACCGCACCTAGAGGAAAGTGCATAGCTTTTGAGAGGGGATTACATCCATTCTCTCTGCAAACTAAAAGAGAGTGTATTAGTTACCATTGCTGCTGCAACAAACAACCACAAAATTAGTGACTTAAAATGATGCAATTGTATTACCTTACAGTTCAGGAGGTGGGAAGTCTAAGATGGGTCCACTAGGCTGAAATCAAGGTGTTGGCAGAGCCGCATTGCATTCTGAAGGCCCTAGGGGAGTATCTGTTTCTTTGCTTTTTCCAGCTTCTGCAGGTTGCGCACATTCCCCGTTCCGTGGGCCCTTTCTTCATCTTCAAAACCTGCAATAGCCAGTTAAGTCTTTCTCACATTACATTGCTCTGACACTAATTATCCTGCCTCCCTCTTCCATATTTAAGGACCTTTGTGATTACACTGGGCCTGCCAGATAATCCAAGATACTCTCCTTATTTTAAAGTTAGCTGATTAACAACCTTAATTCCTCCTTGCCATGTGATATAACATATTCACAGGTTCTGGAGAATGGGATATGGTTGTCTTTGAGGATGAAGGAAAGAATTATTCTCCCTAACACAGAAAGGCTTGAAGAAATAGCTGTTACATGTCCATTCATAAGTATCTGGAAAGCCATTCTTTATCCATTCATCGATATCTGCAGTGCCAGATAGCATAGGTTCCAAATTATACGTAAGCTTAGGCTACTCAGACCCATTGTCTAACCTACCGGAGGATAAGAAGATTAGAGACAAACAGCAAGCTGGAGAAAGGGAACAGCCTGCACGGTTTCTGTTCATTAAGCAGAACTGCTGATATGGTCTGGCTGTGTCCCTACCCAAACCTCACTTTGAATTGTAATAATCCCCACATGTCAAGGGAGGGGCCAGGCAGAGATAATTGAATCATGGGGGTGGTCTCCCCCATACTATTCTCGTGGTAGTGAATAACTCTTATGAGAGCTGATGGTTTTATAAATGGGAGTTCCCCTGCACAAGCCCTCTTGCCTGCTGCCATGTCAGATGTACCTTTGCTCCTCATTTGCCTTCCGTCATGATTGTGAGGCCTCCCCATCCATGTGGAACTCACACTTAGCAGTGTGAGAACAGACTAATACAACTGCAGAAGACAATCAGGCAGGAAGTGTCTTTCTGCAAGCCAGAAATGCTGGGAGGCGAGGCAAGAGGTGTGGGGTGTGACTCTGGGAATAAGAGTTGAGGGTGATGATGAAAGAGGCAAAGCTAGATCTCCTGTGCCAGGGAATTAGTGTAGTAGGAAAACCTCACGGGCTCAGCGCCTCCAAATTGATTCATGTGCATGCCTTTGAGAACCAGCACTTTCCCTGCTGCACCAAGGGTAACAGGAAAAGTCAAACTGGCCAGAAGAGCAATGGCCATTAACAATAGTGCAATCACATTACCAACTAAGGAAAAGAAAGTGGGGCTCTCTTTACTTCTGTCTCAGGATCTTTCATCTCTCAACCCCAGAGGAGATAGTACTAGAAAAGAAGGCACAGGTTCCTTGAGAAAATCATCCAAATTCCATCCCTACTCAGGAATTTTTAGCCTCAAGTAAGTCAAAGCTGTGTTGGGGAAGGGATAAGGAAGCATGAGATTACAATTTAAAATTGGTCTGATCCAGACTTGTGAAAACTTTTTACTGAAATATAATATACCTACTTTAAAAAGTACACTGAAGTGTATAGATTGATAAATTTTCCAAACTGAACACACCGATGTGGTCAACATCCAGATAAGAAACAAAGTACTACCAATCCCCAGAAACTCCTTTATTCCTTTTCACTCTCAAAGCCTGCTCCCTTTAGAGTAATCAATATCCTGAATTTAAATAACATACACTAGTTTCACCTGTTTTTATACTTTATGCAAATTAAATAATACGGTATATTTTGAGTTTGACTCCTTTTGTTTAACATTATGTTGCTGAGAATCATTTGCATTTTTACATGTATTCATAGATCATGTATTTGTACCTTTGTAAAATGTTCTATTATATAAGTAGACTGTAATTTATATATTTTATTGTTTATGGGCATAATATAACTTTTAGCTTAGAGGTATCAAAAATAGTACTACAATGAATATTCTACTAGGTGCATTTTGTAGAAAATATGCTTACTTTTCTGGTTGATATGTACACAGGAGTGGAATTTTGTGTAGTATCTTCAGTTTGGACATATGTCACTGTGTTAGTCCATTTGGGTTGCCATAGAAGAATACCTGAAACTGAGTAATTTACAAAGTAAAGAGGTTTATTTTGGGTCAAGCTTCTGCAGGCTATATAGGAAGCATGGTGCCAGCATCTACTCCTGGTGAGGACCTCAGGAAGCTTACAGTCACCGAGGAAGGCCAATAGGAACCAGAATGTCACATGGTGTCAGGGGAAGAAAGAGCATGGGGAGAGGTGCAACACTCTTTTAAACAACTAGACTTTACATTAACTCACTCATCACTGCAAGAAAGGCACCGAACCATTCATGAAGGATCCACCCCCATGACTGAAACATCTCCCACCAGGCCCCACCTTTAACATTGAGAATTATATTCAACATGGGATTTCAAGAAGACAAACATCAAAACTATACCAGTTATCAAATGGTTTTTTGAGGAGCAATATGGAAGGCCTATTGTTCCACATCCTAATTTGTAATTCATAGTCTTTATTTTATTTGAGCTATTCTAAAGGTTGTGTAATAAGATCTCATAGTTTTAGTTTGCATTTTTTGATGACTAATGAAGTTAAACAACTTTATATGTGTTTATCTGTTTATTACTTTTTTGAAATATTTGTTTAATCTTTCATCCATTTTTCTATTGAGTTGTCATCTTATTGACATATATTATCTTATTGACATACATATATGTTCCTTACATGTTCTGGATATGAATCCATATAAATCTCAGTATTCATAAGTGCGTATCTTCTCTTACTTGGTAAGTTACTTTTTTATTCCCTTTTAATGATGTCTTTTGATAAACAGAAGTTCTTAATATGAATAGAGTCTAATTTATTAATATTTTTCTTTTATGGTTAATATGTGTCGTGTTCCCTTTAAGAAATCTTTGGCACCTCCAAGACAGTGAAATTATTTGGATTAGACCTTCTATTAATATACAGTGACAAGAAAGCTATTGGTTCTACCTAAAAGACTGCTTCATCTGAGTGTGATTGAAGGTAATGGTTGGAGACAAATCAAATTTTGTCGCATTTGTACCTTATCCATTTCAGACTATTTGACAAAAGAGCTGTACAAAGAAAATATAGCTGTTGCTTGGGTTTGGTTTGGTTTTGATTTTGAGGTAACTTTCTGAGAGTCATCTTTTATTTTACTTTTATTCTTTTTATAATTGGCACTTTTTTTATAATTGGCACATTTTTTATAATTGGCACAATTAAATATGTACATATTTACAGGATACAACATGATGTTTTAATAATGTGTAAACTGTATAATGATAAAATCAAGGAAATTAGCATGTCTATCATCTTAAATATTTATCATTTCTTTGTGATGAGGACATTCAAAATCTTTCTCTAAGTCTTTCTCTGCGTTAGGCAAGAAAAATGTTTACACTTAACAAAATCTCAGTTTCTTCTGATTTAAGCAATGCTTCTGTGTTAGTCTGTTCTCATGCTTCTAATGAAGACATACCTGAAACTGGATAATTTATAAAGGAAAGAGGTTTAACGGTCTCACAGTTCAGCATAGCCAGGGAGGCCTCACAGTTACAGCAGAGGCAGAGGAGAAGCAAAGTCGAATCTTACATGGTGGCAGGCAACGGAGCATGTGCAGAGGACCTCCCCTTAAAAACCCATCTGATCCCATGCCATGATTTAATTACCTCCCAGCAGGTCCTCCCATGAGATACATGGAGACTATGGGAGCTACAATTCAAGATGAGATTTGGGTGGGGACACAGCCAAACCATATTAACCTTTCAGATAAATGTTCTGTCTTCCTTCCCACTATTCTAAAGATGTATGAACGAGGAGCATACTGTGTCCTTTTGTGGCAATAAAGGGGATTCTTAGGCTATTCTTTGGGTACTTGCTGGCTTGCTGGCAATGGAGTTTTCCAGTGTATACTGGTCACTGCTCACTTTGCTGGAATTGGTTGCTAAGGTCTATAGCCAGAGGGTTTGTGGTTTATCCTCTTTCAGTATGGCCAGGTATCATGGCATCACCTGGGGTCTGGTTGTGACACTCAGTTGATTCCTGGCCTAGGTTGTCTCCCTGCAATCTTTGGCACAGACTCATTTTGACCCCAGAATAATGACCTGTCCCTCAGTCACTGTCCAGCATCGCCAACTGACCTTTACAGGGCAGGCTGACACTTTTTGACACCTTCCACTACTATCACCAAGGAATCAGGAGAGAACTCAGGAGTTTAGACTCAAAACTTCCCTCTGAACCAGCAGGTCATACCCTTTGTTCTCCCCATGTCCTTGCTGGGGACTTCTCCTAGAGACTCTTATAATTTTAAAATGTATAATTATTCAAAAAACTCACTAAGCATCTATTCCATTTAGATGTATTTAACTTTTTCACTTTTAACGGTTTTATCAAGACTATTTCCAAGAACCAAGATACCACACAAAGCAAGTCACCATTTAAAGCCAGTTTAATCATTTTAAGCTGATGAACATTGGTGATTTACTGATATAAAAATGTTAAAGTTAAATTTTAGCAGATACGACATTCTCTTCAAACTAATAAACTTATATTAGTATTGTTTAATTTATGGGCACTTTTTAATTTATAGGCCAACTTGATAGCATATTAGACATAATACACATCACAATACATGTATACCTAAACAAACACATCAAACAAAGTGACCTATACAAGACAGCTGGACCCAAGTTATTTACAAAATCTTGACCTGTCTATCTGGCTAAGCTTTGTTTTCTAAAATAGGTATGGAAGACAGGAAGAAGCAGGGAAGAGGATCCTGTAGCATCAAATAAGGAAGAGACGGGGTAAATCACTTTGCTCAAAGGAGATCCTGGAGTCCCAAGTCTGCCATAAAGCTCACTCAGCAGTGAAGGCACTGAAGAAAAATATTCAGGTGCCCACTTCTCTGCCACTCTGAGAAGCTGCCTGGTCAAGGGTTCAAGACCCCTTTAAACTTACTTGAGCAAGGCAGCTCATTGGGGCTAATGTAAGAAGGTTAGCTATAGTATTAATGTTTTTGAGATTCCTTAGGATTTTCCATACACATGATTATGTCCTCTGTGAATAAATACAGGTTTACTGTTACTATTAAGTTTGTATGCCCTTTGCTTCTTTCAGTTGCTTTGTTTCACATGCCAGAATGTCCAATACAATCCTGAATAGAAGTAGCGACAACTGGCATCCTTGCCTTGTTTCAATCTGAATGGAGAGAGTGTTCAGTTCTCCACCACAAGTGTGATGTCAGCTGTAGACTTTTCATAGGTTTTCATAGCACCCTGTAACAGATTGAGAAAGTTTCCTTTAGTCCCAATTTACTGAAACATTTTATCATGAATGTTGAATTTTGTTCAGTGTTTTTAAAATAGTGCCCTTTATATTTCAGATGCTATATTTTCCATCTTTAGAATTTCCATTTGCTTAAGTATCCTCCTTTTCTCTTCTTATTACCTACATGTTTTCTGTGACTCTTTGGCACATTTATAGTAGCTACTTCAATATTTTTGTCTTATAATTCCATTACCTGTCTTATTTCTCGGTTTGTAGCCATTGACTGGTTTTTCTCCTGGTTATAGGTCATAATGACCTGCTTCTTGGTATTTCTAGATTTTTTTTTCTTTTTTGCAGAATGCTAGACAGTATAATTTTTTATGATTTAGTGTTTTGATTATGGCTGTTGTTTTTTAAAGAGTATTAAACTTTGTTCTGGCCAGTAATTGAGTTTCCTGGCAATTATTTTGATCATTTCAAGTCTTGCTTTTTTAACTTCATTACGGTGAATTCTAGATTACCCTTTACTTTAGGGTAAGTACATCTCTGCTATGAAGGCCTTGTGTCTTTATCTTATAAGCTTCCTAAATTCACTTTTAGTTCCAATATTTTTGTTCTTTTATTACTTTTTAATTCTGTAATTTCTATTTGGTTTTTTAAAATAATTTCTATTTCTCTGAAGAGATGGCATTGGTTGCTCATGATGACAATCTTCATTTACATTTTTAAACATATTAATTACAGCTGAGGGTTTAGAGCTATACCTCTTATCCTCTAATTCCAGTATCTCCTATGCCTCAAAAACTCTTTCTATTGACTATCTTTTCTCTTTCTTCATTTTCCTGTTTCTTTGCATATTTTAGTAATATATTATAATATGCTAAACATTTGTGGATAATATTTTGTAAAAAAAATTCTCTAGGCTCTTTATCTTCCTCTGAAAATTACTGATTTCTGCTTTTGCTAGAAGTTATATTACTGACTTATCATCCTGTAGTCGACTTGATTTTACAGTTAGTAAGTCAAGGTCTATGTTAGTCCATTCTTGCACTGCTATAAGGAAATATGTGGGACTGGGTAATTTATAGAGAAAAGAGGTTTAATGGGCTCACAGTTCTGCTGTTGTATAGGAAGCATAGTGGCTTCTGCTTCTGAGGATGTCTCAGGAAACTTGGAATCACAGCGGAAGGGCATGGGGAAGCAGGCGTGTCTTACATGGCCAGAACAGGAGCAAGAAAGAGAAGGAGGTGGTGCTACGCACTTTAAAACAACTAGATCTCCTGAGAACTCACTCACTATCCTGAGCAGCACCAACAGAGAAATACACCCCCACAATCCAATCACCTCCCACCAGGCCCCACCTGCAACACTGGGGATTACAGTTTCACATGGACACAGATCCAAACCATTCCAGGATCTATTTTAATGTTCCCCTTAATCCCAGTCCTAGAACCCTAATCTTTATGCTAAGGCTTTCTACCTTGCCAGCATTCAAACTCCAAACTCCATAATCCCTGTGATGGACACCAGCTAAAATTTCTGCTTAGCTTTTAAGTCATCCAATTATTGCTTTTGGCCGTGCTCCTTGTGTTATTTGCACACATGTAGTTTTTGTAGCAGACAGATATTTGAGAAAAGTTTACATGCAAATTTGTGGTCTTTCCCTCTGGTTCTCCCTTTTCAGGACTTCTTTCTCAATTTCAGCCTTTCTGAGAGCCCAAACTGTGTTCTCTGATACCTCAAGCCAAAAAGACTGTCGATTTGTATGTAAACTTTAGCCACCCCACACAGTGTAAACTGGAAGGAGCCTTTATGGAAAAGTGTTATGAATGTAGAACTTATTATATGCATTTCCTTCCTTTTAATGCATATTCCTTTTAACTTCATTTATATTTTTAGTGTCTTCAAAAAGTATTGCTAATTTTTCTCCAAAGGCTAATAATTTTTATTTATATGAGATTTAGTTTCTCTCTTTTTTTTTTGTTTTTCTCCGCCGTTATTGGAACCACACTTTTTCTTCAGTAGCTCTTTTAAGCATAAAAACAAGGCCTCTAATGTTAGGAGCAAATGGTTGCTGCCCCTCTGACACTTTGGAAAACTGCCTCTGGATCAATTGATATAGCGGGTCAGTTGCTGAATCCAGGCCAACTTCTACCATGGATGTTTCCTTTGTGAGGTCTTTCTAGAAACCTGTAACTTATTCTTCATCTCCCTCATTAAGCAAGAAGAATGCTATCAATATCCAGCTGCTCTGTAGCAATTTTCTGACCATGTAAATCATAGTCTTCAGTCTTATTCCAAGTCCTCTTGATAAAGGACTTAGCCATAAATAAAGTAGAGTATTCTGCCTTGCATGAGAGCTCACTGTTTTTGCTGCCAGAAGTCTCTTCTTACTATCTCTTTCTCCTCATATATTTCCTGCAGTCTTTATTTTTAATTGGTTAAATGACTTGTGGGGGGTCGTGATATTTTTATCACATAATCATTGGCCTTCACAGCTCTTTATATTTTTAACTAGAATGCATTTTTGGAGTATTTCTATATTTTATGAAAATGTGGCAAATAATATTTTTCATTCGCACAAAGTTCTTTCACCTACACTATAGTATTTCGGAGACCATGTAGCATATTGGTTATGAGTACAGGAACTAGATTCTCTATGTATCCTAATACTTACTAACAGTTTGACTTTGGAAAAATTACTTAATTTCTTCTGATATCAGTTTGCTCATCTGTAAAACAAGAATGGTAATAAGCAGTACCACTATTAGACCCAAGCAAGTACTGCCTTGTGGAGGGTAGGGAGGGAAAGGGACTCTTGCAGTGAAGCTCCTTAAAAATTTTTATGTATCCTTCCAGAACCTACAACTGATCAGGGCTGGCAATGCTATCCAGGCAGGGGACTCCAAATCCAGACCAGGATCCATATGACCCAGAAACTTCATTTGTCCCCATAAGAGAATTCTCAAGCCCTCTATCATGCATATGGGGTTGACCCGATACAATACAGAGCTCTAAGAATTTTGCCTTTGGGGTCATCTGGGCCTCCATTTCTGGAAGTGTGGCCGGGCATGGAGATTGCTTTTGCTGACCTGAGCAGTATTTCTTTTATGGGATCCCATGACACTGGGTCACCAGTCTTATGGTAATTTGGGACAACTCTCACTGACCTTTAACAGATGACAAGTTAAGGGCTCTGGACTATGGATGGTCCATTGCCAACCCTTGGTTTTAAGTTCTGTGTGTGGGCCTATTAATTGGCTCTTGCCATTTGGATTCTAATCATAATGCATTTAATCTTTGGTCTATCGCACCCAGTGGGTTAATGCTGGTGGCAGACATTTTTTTTTATTCTGTGTATCCTCATTGATGAAACTCAGAGCAGTCAGCCCATCCTCTCTACCCTCTTCACTCCACATGTCAGATTCTCTCAGGGGCGGTCATGACCAACTCATTTTTTAAGTCAATTCCTCTGCAATGCCAGTGGGTCCTTTCAATCATTGTCCTTTCTTTCCTCCAGTCAGTGTGGTGGTGTGATGTATGTCTATCAGTCCTAAGTAATTCCTGATGAGGACTGACCATTCCTCATGTTAATACAAATGGGACTGCTCTTGTCACTCCTCACATAGTCCTTCTCTTCCCTTCCTCATGATATGTAGATGGCAGAGATGCAGTCAACATTGAAAGAGTTCACCATCTAGGAATCCACTGATTAAAATCTAAAGAGTTCAAAAGGAGATATAGCTGAAAAATATGTTTGTACATTCTACAAAACTGAGTGTTAAATGGACATAACCAGAAAACAAATTATTATTTACACTTTTTTCTGCATATTCTGAGTAAGACTTGTATTTGTAATCATCAACAAAGAATGATAAGCTTTAAGAGAGCCACTGGAAATAATTTGGGTAGCACATGGATGATATATGGTTATAAATGATTATGTAATCAGCATTAAATAAATGACATTAGGGAAGTATAGTGGTAAGAAGGTCTCTATTGTTTTAATATAAATGGTTCCAAACAGCTCTGCTGTTACTTACAGGCAGAATTCTGAGATGGCCCCCAAGATTTATTTTCCTGGGTGTGCACTGAGATTGTGGAAATAATCCACTTTAGTACTGTGATTAGGTGATGCTATATGGCACGTTTGACTTAAGAAAGACAGATTTTCTTGAGTGGACCAGACCTCATCAGATGAGTCCTTAAAAGTGTGAGTTCTTCCTAATAAAAGAAATCTGAAGTACAAGATGGCTTATGGAAAGAGTGATGTTGCAATAAACAGGTGGCCTCTAGGAGCTGTGAGCAACCGCTGCTTGTCAGCCAGCGTTGAAATGAGGACCTCAGTCCAGCAGCCACGAAGAATGCTATTTTGGAGTGATCCTCATAACAACTTCAAGGTTCTTGGAAGCAGATTTGTCCCCATAGCCTCCAGAAAAGAATATATTAGTGATATGATTTGGTTGTTTTCTCACCCAAATCCCATCTTCAATTGTAGCTCCCATAATTCCCACATGCTGTGGGAGGGACCAAGTGCAAGATAATTGAATCATGGGGCAGGTCTTTCCCAGGCTATTCTCGTGATAGTGAATAAGACTCACAAGATCCGGTGGTTTTATAAGGAGGAGCTCTCCTCGGTGAGTTCTCTCTTGCCTGCTGTGATGAGTGTCTTCAGCCTTCTGCCATGACTGTGAGACCTCCCCAGCCATGTGAAACGGTGAGTACATTAAACCTCCTTTTCTTTATAAATGACCCAGCTTCAGATATATCTTTATTAACAGCATTAAACTGGACTAATGTAATTAGGTTGGTGCAAAAGTAATTGCAGTTTTTGCCATTGAAAGTAATGGCAAAAACCATTGAAAGTAATGGTTTCAATGATTGTGGAAGGTAGGAAGAAAAAGGAACACTTTGCAGCAAGTTCCTTAAAAGTTTTTATGAATCCTGCCAGTACCTACAACTGGCCAGGGCTGGTAGTGCTATCCAGGCAGGGGACCCTAAAACTAGACCAGTATCCATATAACCCAGAAGCTCCATTTGTTCCCATAAGAGAGATCTCAAGCCCTCTGCCATGCATATGGGGTTGACCAGATACA
Source organism: Saimiri boliviensis (assembly GCF_048565385.1). Taxonomy (NCBI): domain Eukaryota; kingdom Metazoa; phylum Chordata; class Mammalia; order Primates; family Cebidae; genus Saimiri; species Saimiri boliviensis. The sequence continues at coordinate 17,790,163 of NC_133453.1, read as the reverse complement.
ATGCAGAGCTCTAGGAATTTCACCTATGGGGGGGTCATCTGGATCTCTATTTCCAGAAGTATGGCCTGACATGGAGATTGCTTTGCTGACCTGAGCCGTATTCCTTTCAGGAGATCCCATGATACTGGGTCACTTTTGCTCCAAGTTTTATGCCACAGTCAACACCCTGATTGTAGCCGTTGAGACCTAGGAAAAGAACCCAGCTATGCCTTGCCTAGACTTCTGCCCTAGAGAACTGTGAGCTAATATGTGGGTTGTTTTAAGTCACTTTATGGTAATTTCTTACATAGCTTGGAAAACTAATGCACATGACATTCCTATTTTTTCCTGTGGTGGGAGATAATAAGTTGCCAAGAGCAACATGTTTGATAACAAAGGACATGAAAAGATGATACCTGGACCTGCCTGAACAGGAAAAAAATAGTGCCTGGACACTACAAAGAACCCTCACATTGTCCGATGGAGCAATAGACTATATGTATGTTCCTATTCTGTACCCCTAATTCTAAATCTTCAACTATATTCTTCACATTCTTCATGAACTTTGTAACACAGCTTTAAGCCAAATCAGAAATATTGTCCAGGGACCTTACATACCCCTGGGTAGGCTCTAATAATAACAGCTCTTACTTTGTTGAATTGTTACAAATATTAAATGAACTAATACATTTGAAAGGTTTATCACAGTTTTTGACAAATACTAAGCCCTCAGTTAATGTGAGCTGCTTCATTTGAGCTTAGAAACCACCCCTAGATATAGCAATACAAAGACTGTTCTACGCGTTTTACAGCTGAGGAAACTGAGTATCAAGGAGGTTAAATAACTCATTCAGGGTCACACAGTGACTAAGTGTAAAACTTGGATTAGTCGCAGATCATATAGATTGACGCTCTACTCTTGATTTTCTGGTTGCAGAGATTCGTCATAGTGCAATGGTGTCAAAGTTCTTTAACAGATGAATGCACAGAAAGTCACATTTTTAGAGTGGCACAGTAACTGGAGGCATATGGTATAGAGTCATAAACTGGTTATTACTTTAGACCCTTGTTACTCAAAGTGTAACTGCCTGAACAATAAGCATCTGCCTGTTAGAAATAGATCACCTTGGTGTGGCGTGGTGGTTCATACCTGTAATCCCAGGACTTTGGGAGGCAAAGGTGGGCAGATCACGACGTCAGGAGACAAGCCTGGCCAACATGGTGAAACTCCATCTCTACTAAAAATACAAAAATTAGCTGGGCATGGTGTTGTGCACCTGTAGTCCCAGCTGCTTGAGAGGCTGAGGCAAGAGAATTGCTTGAACCTGATGGGACCTAGGAGGCAGAGGTAGCAGCGAGCCGAGACGATGCCACTGCACTCCAGCCTGGGCTACAGAATGAGGCTGTGCCTCACACACACAAAAATGGATACCAAAGTGTCCCTTCTGTGTACAGCAGAGATCTTCCCTTATATCTCTCTGAAAAGGAACAGTAGGCATGGCTGAACAAAGACAAGTGTGCCCTTTGGAGAGGGAACAAGGTTTTCAATGAAAGAGAGATTAATAGGACATGTCCCCAGCTGCCACATAAACACACACACACACACACACACACACACACACACACACACACACACATCAGGTTTTCTCAAGATAGGGAAGAATGTTTCTCTCAAACATCCCTTTCTGAGATAACATCCCTAGGTCAGGTCACAGAGGGGTGCTATTCCAGTAGCCCCAAAGCTTTGAAGCTCATGCAAATACATTAAAGATGAAAAAAATCAATAATGAGTGAAACCAATTCCTTCTTTTCTTAGAAAATGTCCAAAAAATTTTTGAAACATACTACCAGGTGCTAGGATAAAGAAATTTTATCATTAAACAGTAAAGTTGCATCCATAGGATGCAGTACCACGTACTGGCTTATTTAGCTTTGCTTGCCAGTGGGCTGGTGCCCCACTTCCTCTGCCCTTGTTCTCGCTTTCCTTATAGGGTAGGAATATTTGATATAGCAGCTTACATTTGATACCCCGTTTCCAGGTTGACCCTCCCATCCCACATACCCAGTCTAAATATGAATGCTGAATATCCTTCCAAACTCCCAAAGGCATTAGTAAATACAGGGCACCTTCTCTGACCTCCCTTGACCCTAACTAACTGAGCTTCCTCTGTCATCCCAAAGCATCCTCCCTTTTAAACTGTATTGTGGCTGTATTCTGTATTTACCGGAAGAGATTTGAATTGTTGACTTGCACATCCCTCTCCCCTCCTAGAACATGAGCTCCTGAAAAGCAGAGTGAATGATTTCTGCATTTTTTAGAGACTTGTTGAATGAATGGGACTGCTAAATCCCTCCTATCTCCATCCTCGCTGTCAAGGACCTATGTAGGTCTCTCGCTCAGTTGTCCTATTAACTCCTTCTCAATCCCACACCCTGGGCCTGCTCTTTGCCCAGTTTGCTGAAAGACTAGCATAGTGGGTATCGTTTGTGAACTGTTTGCTGGGGGAAGTCCTGGCAAATCACTTTGAGACACAGCGCAGGGTTTGCCAGATTTCAAGAGCTATCATTTTCAGCATGTTCACTTACCTAGTTTCAAACATTTACTACCTCTAGGCCAGTGCATTACTTGGAAAGTGAATTTGTCACTTACTGGTTTTGCTATTGCAAGACAACCTGCTCTGAGTTCTTCCAGGTCCCTGAGTTCCATTTGCTTTTGGGGTCCTACACTGTAAATTTCTTTCTCCTTCCCTTCCACCGTCTCTCTGCTGATGTTCTTCTTGGTGACACCCTTGCCTAATCCAGCCATGTCCTTGGCTGGAGTGCACAGCTGAGACAAGTAGCGACAGGTTTTGTCTGTTTGAACAGCTCAAATAATCTGTTAAATGGTCCCTTTGTGTGTCTATGGCTAATTTATATGCAAAGACGTGGTGTGATTTCAGCTGGGTCTAGGCAAATGTGCACAAACGTTTACGAACAGGAGCTTCTCAAATGAAGAAAGTGTACAATTGTTGCAGTTTGGTGACCCTTTATTTCCAGAGTAAACTTGACATTCTGTTGTTACTGCAAGTGTTGTATAGTGACAGCAGAAGCAGTCAGCTTCTCCTCTGCTCACCTCATAGGTTACTAGATTGGTCCCTTTCTGGATGTAGGATCTTGCTCAGCCAAAATGAACATGGGGTAGACAGAAGCGAGAAAAAATAATGCCCCATGGGTGCCCCTCAAGCAGTGACAAGTTTTCTAGCTCTGTGGTCTCCTAGAAATAAATTTTGAGCTATTTTGTACACAGTCTCATAGAAGATCCCCAGTAGGACTGAGGCCCAAATGTCCAAAGCAGTAACCCACTTACGAAGACACCCTCTGTTGACTTTTCTTCTTTCCCTTTCTCACTTCTCCACTCCTCAAATAAGCTTGCACTTATATCCTTGTCTCGGGATCTGCTTTTAGTAAGCCAAAATTATCCAAGTTTGTCCAGAAGGGTAAAAAACAGCCAAAGCTATGCACTGTGACTCACTATTCATGATTTAGTAGGTTGTGGTCCAGGATTGTGAATCTTACTGCTAAGGGAAGTGGGTTAAACTTAATGTGCCCATCTGTATGTGCCAGATGTTTTATATACATACATAATTTTGTTTCTTCCTAATAGTACTTTCCTCATGGAGTCAATGTAAGAATTAAATGAGATAACATAAACTGTTCGACATAGTGCCTGGTCATTTTTATTTTCATTATCATCATTTACTTTCTATAAACAAAGTTAGGTTCAAAGAGGTTTAATATGTTTGGATTTGTTTGCATATGGATAATATACATTGGATAAAGGATTCAAACCCAGTTTTATTTAACTCCAAAGTTGGTCACACTCACTCATTGCTGCCTTCCATGTCAATGACGGTTCAATCAACTTAATTTACAAATGTAAATGCTTTTCCTCTGAAGTGTCAAATTCTCCAAGGCTCCTTATAGTCTAAGGTATTAAAATAATACCTTATCCTCATTTAAATAGGCTGGTACCCTCACACGAAGCATCATGCAACATGTTTTTCTTTAAGATTTCCACTATAAAAGAGCAGCCTTCACCAAATTCTCCACTGGCAGGGATATATTTTAAAATGTCAAATCTCTAAGAGAAGAAAATAGATTCATCTCTATTTCTGTCTCCTATCCTAACAAAATCCAATTATGGTAACAATAACTGTTCATCTGCTTACTATCAAGACCAGCCAGTATTGGGCTTTCAAGATGACAGATGATTCAAGTGTCCCCATGTCACCCTTAGAACAGGGCCTACCTTTCTGGCTAAATTTTTGGCAAACTTTGAATAATTATTTTAAAGATATTGCAATTCCCACCAAAACTCATATATATTTATAGTTTTCATCTGAAAGAACACAACTAAATTGATCTGATATAATGTGCCCAATGTGTTCTTTTTCCTATGTTAGTAATAAATTTTTTATTCTATTTAGAGACTCTGCTAAAGGAGAAGAGTTAATCCTAAATCCTCAATCCAAGAGATCCTTCTTCTCTCTAGGACTGTTGACTTCGATTAAAGCCAAGACTTTCAGAGAAAATAAATACATACCTAGCTAGCGTTGGGATTTACCTTGGGATCACAGTGATGTTGCTACTTAAGAAATAATTCTCATGACAAAAACAATACTGGCATATTAAAGAGCATTTGAAAATATATTGTCAAAAGAAATAATAGATGGAGTGGGAAAAGTGTTAATTTCCTGTAGCCTCCATCACCAAACACACGTACTTAAAACAGTCTGACTTGCGCTCCGTCAACATGCATATGTATTTTTGTAATAACAATTACTTTATGTATTCAGTTTTATATTTTGCTTCTTTAACTCGATCTTATATCATAAACATTTTTTGTTATCTATTCTTTGAAACGTCATTTTCAAAGTATTGTAGGCTTTAATGATGAAGATAGACACAGTTTATTCAATGACTAGCTTGTGGTTGGATAGCTTGGTGGTGGGCAAGTTTTTGGTATTATCAATGTAGTGGTGTGAATTTTCTGTAGTTAGAATTATTTCGTTGGAATCAATTTTTTTAATTAGAATTATAAAGTTTAACTTCTGGATACATACTGCCAACTTGTCCACAGTAGTTGTATAGATTCTGTTGATGTTGCCAGCTTGTCTTATGTCTCTTCCAAAACCCTTGGCTTCTGCCTCTCTCTTCCTCCATTGCACCTCTGTCTTCATTTCCTGCCCTGACTCAGTCCTTCTCCTGCCCCCACTTGGCAATTGATCTCGTGTTAATCTCTGGCTCCGCTCCCACACTCACTTTCCTTTGTGTTGCCTCTCGTGATTCTCTTAGCAGTTGTGGATCTTTTCCCTTGAAAACCTCCTCTGCCCAGGTATTTATGCTTACATGACCACAGATATTACCCCTGTCAGATATTTTCTTCTATATCAAAGGAATATTAAATGTGAGAAACACATACATTGTGATCAAAACTGCAGCAAAGAAATTTAGGACAGAAATCTTTCTTAAGGCATCAGTTATATTATACTACATAGGAAAGTGTCCAACTTGTCTATGAATTGTGAGATATCATCTTTTTCAACAGGCTAGTTTTGATGAATATTGACATTTTCCCAAGATATCTCATCTCATGAGTGCACATCAGTCGTATTTAAGCTAACGAAAATTCCTATTCTTCAGGTGGGAGACTGGGAGGGATACTGAACAACATTATCAGTCTTTTTCCCTTTGCAGCTTATCAATAATATTCAATGATTGATGTGGTTGTGAAATTATCTGAACTGGTCTTAATTCATAATGTACTATTGATGGGTTTCTAAGCTTGCTCAAATGTCAAGAAACCAGTTGGTAGCTATTAGTATTTTTCAGCAACAAATCATTTCTTCTTTCCCTCAACATGAAGAAGAAAATTAGATCAGGGAAATATTGAGTCAACCTCTAAAATTTGTTATTATACAGCTAAAGTTACTATCAGTACTAAAAAGGGGAAAAAAGAACATATTGAAATGTTAGGGTGAATTTCAGAGCACAATATTTGTCAGTTAGACCATGATTAGAGATGATTTCCTGTCTATTCCCTGATCTAAACTGTTTTTAGATCAGTTTACAGTCTAAAATGTTAGCAAATGATACGGAAGGCCAAACTCAAACTGTAAATCATCCATTAAAGATGGAACATCCTGTGCTTATCAGATCTAGTTGCTAAGTACCCAGTCTTTATGACTCAGGGACCCACACAGACGCAAGGCGCCAGCTGCAGTTTGAGACAGCAGACTGGGGAGACAGCAGTACTAATGTGTTGAAAATAGATGAGGGGAAACCTGTCCCAGATGAATTTTCAGGTGCTTCAGACAAATGAGGTGAGGATAACATTCAACATTGTGAATGGTGTATTCAACGTTGGAATAGTCCATCAGGAACACTCTAGAACTTGTCTTGAGCTGCCAGAGGGTCTTTCAGGCACAAAACATTCATGCCCTCTCCATACTGTGCAATGACTTTTTTCCCTCCTGAATCCCACTCAACATTTATTTAAACAGAATCCAAAATAAATAGATTATTTAACTTGGCGTATTTTTTTTTTGCATGCCAAAAGAAAAAGAAAATAGTTACACCTAATCTGGAAATCACAGTGGTCTCAGGATGGCTCTAGAGCCTTGGCTCAGAACCAGTCACTAGCTGTGTGGCCTTAAGCCAATTGGTAAGCATTCTAGGCCTCAGTTTCTTCCCCTTGTAAAACAGGCTCTCTGAAGTGTGAGGATTAAACAAGACAAAGTATGGAAGGCACTTGGCCCAATATTGGGGTCGTAATATGTATGTAATAAATATTAGTGAGGCCTGCTATTCCTTTCTGAAGGTGCATGGGCAATTATCTCAATGTAGACAGAGCATTTTCTATTGCATTCTGTTTTATCTCCCTAAACTCAGACAGGAGAATTATAGGAAGATGCTATACCTATTTACTATATTGAAGAATCTGTGCTTTGGAATGGCATGGTTCTCTCCAGTTTTATCAGAGAGCTTTGAATACAAGCTGTTAATTTTCAGATACTTAAAAGGGATAACGTTGTGACTAACAGCTGTATTTCCAGAGTCCTGTAGAGCTTAATTTAAATCCCTAATTTTCAACCTACTACTTGGCAAATTAGTTCAATTCTTTGCACTTCAATTTCCTCACCTGAGAAATAGGGTTGGCAAAGATATATTCCTTATTGTGTCTTGTGGAAAATGTCTGAAATAATTTATGTAGGCAGCATAAGGTATGGAACTTGGAATATAATAAATCCTTCCAATGTTAGCAATTTTTATATTAGCAATTTAAGAGGTAAAAGTGGAAAGGTTAAATAAGCAGAACTATTTGAAAGAATTGCCCTCCACTGTTCTTTTAAATGAAGACTGTCTTTCTATCAATTGAAGGATTTAGCAATATAAAGTCATCACAGCTTTAGTCAATCTGTACACATTTTTATCACTTTAGGTTGTCACATATTAAACTTATTACAGAGGAGTACCATCTCAGGATGGTCTGTTTTAAGATACAATGTTGTAATACTAGTCAAACTAAAAAGTCAAACTACAAAAACTAAAAAAGATGTATATGAAAACTTTTATATACATCTTACCAAAGGAATTGTTGCATAATTGCTACTATGTTAAATAGCATCAATATACAATCATCCAAACATTTACCAACTTACTTTTCTCTTTTGTCCCCACTAGTGTCTTAAGTTTTTGTGAATAGGTCTGAACTCTTATTACCTACTAGGACTTTCTACTTGCAAGAGTCTTTAATTCTTTCAATTCTTGCAGGAAGAAATAAAAGGACTTTTTCTGGTTAATTCTATTATAAACTAACATCTGCTCCAATGTTTCTGGCTTATTGTCAAGCTAGTGAATTGCCTCTTCCTTCTCTCTCGGTTATCCACTTTTATTTTATATGCTGTCTGTATTTTTAAGTCTAAGCTGCGTTCCTACTGATAGAAAATCCTTGAGAAACTTGTGGGCTTCCTGTGTATATCACAGGGATTCACATCATTAGATGAGAGGCTTCGCTACAGATCTTACTTAGATAATTCCATCTCTGTTTTTAACTTCTGCTGAGATGCCTGAGGAGATAAGTAAGTCATACATTTAATCTCTTCAAATAGCTTTTTTTGTGACTGAACATTCTGACTTTTTGCTATATGAATAGGCTCAGAATTTCAGGAACTTCAATCCTTGTTTCTCTGTTTAACAGTTCTTTTCTCTGTACTTTTTTCCTCTTACATTTAAAAAAAAATTTATTTTTATTTTAAGTTCTGAGGTACATGTGCAGGATGTGCAGGTTTGTTACATAGGTAAACATGCATGATGGTTTGCTGCACCTATCAACCCATCACCTAGGTATTAAGCCCAGCATGCATTAGCTATTTTTTCTAATGCTCTCCCTCCCCCACGCACCCCAACAACCCAAATGCGCATCAATGATAGACTGGTACGTATACACCATGAAAAATTATGCAGCCATAAAAAGGAATGAGATCATGTCCTTTGCAGGGACGTACATGGAGCTGGAAGCCGTTATCCTCAGCAAACTGATGTAGTACTATGTGTTCTCACTTATAAGTGAGAACTGAATAGTGAAATTATGTGAACACAGGGAGGAGGGCGAGACACACTGGGGTCCTCTTGCATTTTACTGGAGGCTGCAGAAAGTCACAAGGCCACATCTTCAATGCACTGTTTGGAATTTCCTTAGCCAAATGTCCAATTTCATCTTTTATAAATTCTGTTTTCCACACACCTGTAAGACACAATTCTGCTAACTTTCCAGCCACTATGCAAGAATCCCCTTTGTTCCAGTTTTCGGTAGCACGCACCTTGCCTCCTTCCACACCTTCACTAGCAGAATAATTGACATTTAGACTCATATTTAGTTTGTTTAAGGCAATCTAGGCATTTTCTATCATCCTCCTCAAAATTTTTCCAGACTCTTCCTGCTGTCCAGTTCCAAAGCCGCTTCCGCATTTGTAGACACGTGTTCCAGCAGCACCCCAATCTATTCATTTTAATTTTCTGTTGCTGCCATAACAAGTTAGCACAAACTTAGTGACTTAGTATAAATTTATCATCCTGCCATTTTGTTTGTCAGAAATCTGACACAGCTGTCACTTGGCCAAAATCAGTCCATCAGCAGGACTGCGTTCTTTTCCAGAGGCTTCGGTAGAGAATCAGTTTTCTTTCCTTTTTTAGCTTCCAAAGGCTGCCTTCACTCCTTGGCTCTGGCTCCTTCCCTCTATCTTCAAGGTGAGCAGTGAGGGCTTAGTACCTTGTACACTGCGGTACTCTGATCTCACTTCTCTGACTCTGACACCTCTGCCTCCTCTTCTTCATTTAAGAAAATTTGTGATTCCATTGGGCCTAACTGGATAATCTGGGATAATCTCCCTTTCGAAGATCAGCTGATCAGCAACTCTAATTTTATTTGGAACTTTAATTTTCCTTTTCCCTGTATCCTAATATATTTATAGGTTCCAAGAATTAGGACATAGAAAACTTTGGGGTTAGGGGTAATTGTCCTGCTTACCACAACATGTATCTTATCAAATTCCAAGTCGTGAATGCTCCAACTTTCCAGGTCTCCCTGGAGGTCAAGTAGAATGTTTTCAACTGACAATTGAGGGCCCCAAAGGCATCTCCCCACACTTAAGTCTCTTCTCTCCAATCTCTGTTCTCATTCCCCGGAACATGTATGTACAAATGTGTGTGTAATGCAGAGTTTAGAAACATTTAGACAAACGAATTACAAAACTAAATTTTGGCTACCAATCAGAGTGAAAATCCTGATGTTTTAGAGAAGCACACCGGATTTCTTAAAAGATTGAGCCTCAGTGATTGTTGTATCTAATATAATTTACATTATTTTTGTAGCAATCCAAATGCTTTCTCTCTAAAGACTGATGGTAAATGAGAGGTTTCTCTGCCTCTATAATTTTTCCCTCTCTTTCCAGGCAAATGGTGGATACCTATTGCAATGCCAATAGGTTAAAAGTAAAGAGAGTTTTTTTTTTTTTAATCCCTATTTCTATTTGGTTCTACCCTATACTTAAAAACACATGAACTGACACAAACTTTTTTTTAAAGCAGTAGTAGTGTTTAAAAATCACCGGGATCAGGCACAGTGGCTAATACCTGTAATCCTAGCACTTTGAGAGGCTGAGGTGGGTGGATCACCTGTCAGGAGTTCAAGACCAGCCTGGCTAACATGGCGAAACCCCGTCTCTATTAAAAATACAAAAATTAGCTGGACATGGTGGCAGGCGCCTATAATTTCAGCTACTTGGGAGGCTGAGGCAGAAAAATTGCTTCAACCTCGGACGCGGAGGTGGCAGTGAGCCAAGATCACGCCACTGCACTCCAGCCTGGATGACAGAGTGAGACTCCATGTCAAAAAAAGAAAAAAAAAAAAAAAAGTAAGAAAGAAAGAAAAAAGAAAGAAAGAAAGAAAAAGAAAATCACCTAGTGTTAATAATGTAGCCCTGATTACCCACTAATTTCCACTAACACAAGTTTGTTTAGATGCTCTGACATAATATACTCTGAAAAGACTTTGCCATGCTTTAAGATAACAATTAAATTAAAAAGTTGTATTTATTGTGTGTTCGAGTAATATTGTGAACACATGACATGAGCCAGCATTTATCCCTTAATTGCTAGAGCTTTAAGGAATAGTTCAGCCTTTTAATCCATTATTTTATGGTTAGGCGTATCCCTCATAAGACACTACATTGGTTTGTACTGGTGCCTGTACAAGCTTTTACCTACTTGTCGAATCCTAACAGCAAGTCAATTTACATTCTATAATCATGTCACATTCTCATGTTAAGCATCTTTCTTAAATCTCACCAATGTGAAGAAATATATGAGCATTCATCATACAGTCTTGGATTTGTTCTCTACCTCTCTTTGAAAGAGGTGGAAGCATTAAGACTTATCTAACTAAATTGCAGGTAGCTACTATTGGAATATTTTTACTGATGGCTCTAGATTAATAAAGTGCAATCGTATTTTGATTTTGTGATGACATCCATTACATTCCTGAGATGGAGATGCTGTCTATGTTTTCTGCTCTTACTCTTATTAGCACGTTGATTTGTTTTGATTATTGGAGGCAACTCATTTCTCTCTTGCCTGCTCCTATTTGCATGGAAATCAAGAAAGAGAGCCTTGAGGGGTTTATAGCAGAGGCGTTTAATCTTGGTGCTTGCAGACTCCCGGCAGTAACTTTGAGAAAATTATTCCTATCCTTGAGTTACCTCACTTGCACCTTGCTCTTAAACTCCTACCATCTTAAATTTATCACAAAATGGCCCACTGCAGTTTTACGTTGTGAACTGGAGGGAATAGAAAATTCTTGCCCTATAAATTAATTTTACTGCCATATAACCACTGGTAAATTGTTCAGTAAAAATACCCTGGATCCAACACTGCCTTTCAAAAATGAATGCCTACTACCCAACATTTTAGAGTTTTTGAGTGTTGGATAAGAAAATTGGCCTGCTTACCCACTGAAACATTAGCGCTCTCAAGTTAATTATTTTGCACCAGCATATTGTTTAGGAATTTTAGAGTTGCTTCATTGATTTTAGCTAACATGTATTTTCTATAAACAACTCAGTAAGTGAATAGAAACGAGAGATCTGAGTCAGAATGGGAAATTGCAATTTTATGTTCTCTAAAACAGAACAGATTTTTGGATTTTCCCCTTGATAGAAATGCATGGAGAGAGAATCTGGTCTAAGCTACTTAAAATACAGTTCCATGTGAACTGAACAAAACAGTCACCAAAATTTGGTTAACTCATTATTCAGATTAATTATTAATAATAACCACCAACTTCTGTTGCCCAAAATAGATTTTACTTCATTGGTAAAGAAATATCATTAGAGATACTTTGCTATGTTATATATTAATTACTGTTAATATATAAGCCTAAGACTATAGCTCTAGGAACATATATTTGTAGAAATACATATATTAAGATTAAAAAGTAAATGAGAAAATTATATTCTTTGTGACTTCTGCTTTGAACTCTTTAAGCACTAAGGGTCAATTGAGCTCTGCACCAAAATTCCAAAACAAAATACATTAGCATCGAAGGACTTGTTCATCAAAATTGGTTCACAGTTGCTCTGTAGAAGACTATTGCATCTACAATGTAGGAAGATGAGTAGTTAAGTGAATACTTAAGTGATTTGCACTGCTGATTCCCTGCCTCACAGTTTATAAGCTGATGAATGACCACAGACAATGAATTATGTTACAAGGTACTTTTATTGCACACATGTTATATACAAGGACTCATATTTGGTGCTAGGGAAAATACAGAGATTAATAAGATCAAGAAATTAGTAACCTGGGCTTGAATTAGAGCATATGAAAAAAAAAAAAGAAATTAGTCATCATGTTTTTTTTTAATTCAGGAAGTATAAAAAAAGAAATTAATAATCAGAGTCTCCAAAAATAACTCTAGTTCAAAGTAAGGGGAAGTGCTTAGCATGGCATTGATGTACAGATTTTATAGCATTGGCCTACATCAAAGTACTGAAATGGTGAGGTGGCAAAGCCTGAATCTTGGAAGAGAAGGTACAGTCTAATGAAAAGGCTAATTTTAGACTTCAACCCACAAGCAGCAAGTTGGTTAAAGAGCAATGCCCAAGCTAAATTAAGGATAATGACAAATATTCGATTCTGGCAAGAAAATAAGATTGGTACTATCCTAAATAGTGGTAGATATATAAATCCATTAAAACATAATATCTTAACCATATCTGAAAAGCAATTTAGCAATGTATATTGAGTTTCTTGACAGAGTTTATATTCTTGGACTCAGTAAATCCTCTTCTGAGGATATAATCTCATTAAATAAGCTTAAGTGGTCAAAGATTTATAAAGCTGTTTGAGGCCATCATGGTATTATGTAGGATATGGAAAAATTGGAAACAACATAAATATTGAATAGTTTGAGAGTAGTTAAATAAATTATGACACATCCATTTATTGAAAATGATGAAATTACTAAACAACATGTACTTTAAAATAAATTCAACAAAATTAAAAGGCTCAAAATATAAATAAAAAAAGATATTACAAAATGCATATATTGAGTTTGATCCCAATTTGGCAAAATAAACATGGGGAGAGTGACATGGTTAGGCTTTGTGTCCCTACCCAGATCTCATCTTGAATTACAATCCCCATAATCTGCATGTGTCAAGGGAGAGAGCAGGTGGAGGTAATGAGGTCATAGGGTGGTTTCCCTGGTGCCGTTCTCCTGATAGAGAGTGAGTTCTCACAAGATCTAATGGTTTTACAAAGGGCACTTTCTCCTTCACTTGGCACTTCTCCTTCCTGCTACCTCATGAAGAAGGTGCTTTGCCTCCCCCTTAGCCTTCTACCATGTAAGTTTTCTGAGGCCTCCCCAGCCCTGCTGAACTGTGAGTCAGTTAAACCTCTTTCCTTTACAAATTATCTTTATAGCAGTATGAACATGGACTGACACAGAAACATATACCAAAATGATAAAAGATGCTATTCCTAGAGATAGACTTTGCCTGCACAAAGATTTTTGGGAATTGATCTCTGGGATTGGTCATGATGGAAGAGAGGGAAGCAGGACTGGGCAGAGGCAGAAGCTGTGCTGCAATGTGGTTGCAAGGGATGCTTCAGGCAGTCCCACAAAGTGTTTCAGAATGGAAAAGTCCCTTCAGAGTTTCGCTAAATTTAGACAATGAAGCCAGAACTTTTATAACTACACCAACCAGCCATTAACTAGCACTGCCCCCGCAGGGGATGTGCAATAGACTGAATGTTTGTCTCCCCAAAATTTGTAGGTTGAAATTTTAACTCCAAAGATGATGGTATTAGGAGATGAGATATTGGGAGGTGATTAGATGCTGAGGGTGGAGGCATCATGACTAGGATTAATGCCCTTATAAAGGACCCTCCCAGAGAGCTGGTTTGCCCCTTCTACCATGAGATGACACAACAAGAAGTTGGCAGCCTGAAACCTGACAGTTCCCTCATCAGAACCCAACCACACTGGCACACTGATGGACTAAGAGAGAGTGTGAACTTGGTGAGGCAATACCCTGCAGCTAAGGACAATTTCCAGTTTGGGGCAAAGGTATGAGCTCTCAGCAATCAAATTCTCCATAGCTGAGGCATGGGTACACAGCCATGGCAAAGGGTTCTGAGCAGATTACTACAGTATCTTCTATGAGCACTCATTTCTAATGATGAGAAATTACCAGTGATTTCTATTCCTCTCACCCCCAACTCTCTCTCTCTCTCATTTCTAGTATAATTTCATTGTACAGTCAGAATATTATTATTAAACCTTAATATAAAAAGTATTAACTTAGTCAAGCCTTTGTATTTGGAGCTCTTACTCGAATCTCCTTAGTTTTGTAAAACACTGGGACAAAAGAGAATCAGAATTAGGCTCATTTGTCTTTAGCAGACATTATTTTCATACTGGCACAAATGGCTTTCTTTTTCATAATGGCAAGAATGACACTTTATAAAATATGAAAATGAGATTGTTATAATGTGTTGTGCTTCTAATGACTAAATGTTAGTTGCAGATATCATTATAAAGCTTTTCACCATTTTCATCCGAGTCAATCAGTTGGTAATCTATTCAAGATTATAGCCAATAGAATGAATGGACTGGGGGTGCCCACCCCTCTCCCCTGTATCTACTCAAATAGCTCAGCCTCAAACCCTCCTCTCTGAGGTTTTCCACAAGTATTTGTGCTCCACTTAATAATACACTTCAGTGGACTCATGGCGTTTAGGTCACATAATCCTATATCTGGTACTGAAAGTAGACAGGTCGTCTCTGCTACAAACAAGGCAAAAATATGGAAACAATGAATGAAGGACAATTAACACATTTTTTTCATTCTATCTGATTTTGCTTAGGATGAACACTGACAGAAAACAGGCATTATGTTGCCTCTCAAGAATTTTATTATTCAAATGGGAAACAATGAAAAGTTCCGAATTAGGAATGAGATGATGAGATGAGAACCATCTGTAGTGCCTCCTACCTCCTTTCTATTTTCCTGAGGGACAGCTAGCAACAGTGGCCCAGTTAGAAGGTGTGAAAATGACAGTGTGGACAGTGAAGGTGAGCCCAATACAGGAGGGTATGCCAGCATCTCCAGCATAGGTGGCCAGTGCGATATATTCCTCCTGCCAGGAGATCTCCACTTATGCCACTTTCTAATATCCCTTTAAAAAAACAGCAACAATTGAAGATGGTTGGTATTAATAGAGACCACACATAGGCAATCATTGTGGAGGCTTTCCTACACTATTTTTTGGTTGAGAGGAGAATGGAGTCTCGCTCCTTCCCCAGGCTGGCGTGCAGTGGCATGATCTCGGCTCACTGCAACCTCCACCTCCTGGTTCAAGCAATTCTCCTGCCTCAGCCTCCCGAGTAGCTGGGACTACAGGTGCACACCACCATGCCCAGCTAATTTTTGTTTTTTTTAGTAGAGACGTGGTTTCACCATGTTAGCCAGGATGGTCTCATCTCCTGACCTCATGATCTGCCGATCTCGACCTCTCAAAATGCTGGAATTACAGATGTCAGCCACCACGCCCCGCCTCTTACACTATTTTCTTTTCTCAGTATTTCTAAGGGCAAATGTTCTATGTGTGGGCAGGTTTCTGTGATCTCATCTCCAACTGAGGGTAGGAAACTACTTACTTAGCCCAAGCATAACTGATACTGAATTGTCCTCTGCTTATTCCAGAGGAAGGTGGACATCTTGTAGCAGCAGTAGCTAAAGTGTGGGTGGAAGTGGTCTAACATGGAGGGGAATCACTATATAATTCCTGATCTCGTGTGAGTCCATGAGACTGAATGCTTCCTTACCTGTACTTCTTCTAAAAATCCACCAGCCTACAGAGACTAGGGTTAACTCTGAAGAATCTCTCATCTTTGTTTTCACTTTCAGTCTTTATTTAAATGCAAGTTTGAGCCTGTCCTTCCTTGTAAGAATGTTATGCTACATTGTGACATATGAAGTAACCTTTTCCAAAATGTCACATACTAGAAGAGGAGAGAATTTCAACATTCTCAAGTTCTCCTTTTATGTTGAATAGTAATCAAGAGACATTCTACCAAGTACGAAATATCTACCTGTTAGTCCTGATTCTCATCATAGGTGATATAGAGCTAATGGAATCAGATGACTGGAAATTCACCCACTTTTGCAGGGCCTTGTAATGTATAACTCATTTAGCGAGATTTAGGACTAGACACAGCTGGGTGCTATGTTCTTATTTGATATCTGAAATTGTTTGTCCATGAAATTTTAGACATTTTTGAATGTTCAAACAAGCTAATGTAGCCAGAGGCTAAAAATTTTTTTTTTTTTTTCAAAAAACAATTTCAGTGGAAGGACAATCTAATTCTTGGCAAACCTAAATGTCATAGACTAGAATTACAAGCCTCTAAACTACGCAGTCAAAAATTCAGTCGCTATTGGTTGTTTGCTATTTTTCAGTTAGAGGCTTTAAAAGGTGAAATTTTTGATGTAGTTGATTCAATTAACTTAGTATTCAGCAGACATAACCTGAAAAATACAGAAACGCCCAGTAGACGACAGATCCAAAGAGTGAATTTCGGTGAATGGCACGTGTTGATCTAATACTAAAGAGTATTAACAGCCAAACAAATGGAATATTTATGAAACATGTTATTAAAGCTGTTCTTTTATGATACAAGCTCTATAAAAGTATTTTTAATCCAAATTATATTACGGTGGGGTCAGAGGGTTCAGGTCTGTGAAGGCTGAGTGCATACCAGGGAGAGGATAGGGATTACGGTCTGTATTTTTATGATGTTTTATAGCTTCTAAGCTAGTTTGGGCAAAAAAGGAGACATGAAGGCAGAAAGAGAGTATATTGGTCAATTGATTGGTATCAGTTGCGCCTGGGTTTGATTCCCATCCCTGCCACCATGACAGAGATAATTGGCCTATCACCAAACCCTCTGCTTCCTCAGTGCGCAACAATTCTACATGTCCCAGCCTCCCTTGCAGGTAAGTGTGGCCGTAACTACGTTCTAGTCAATGAAACATCAACATAAGTGCTGGGCAGCTTAGCCTTGCCCATTTAACATATGCAATTTTTCACCTTCTTTCTCTTTCTGATTCCTTGAGGGAGAGAAATAATAGTGACCTCGGAGATCAAATGTAAAAAATTGTGAAACCATAACAGAGAAAGGCCCTAAATCTTTGCATCGCTGCTTAGAGGAGGACTTCTCACCAATTAGAGTTACCCATTTGGATTTTACATAAAAAACAATATTCCATTACATTAAGCCATTAAGAGATATGGCTTTATCCTTCAAAGCAGCCCACAATATTGTAATGAATATGGTCAGTTTTTTTTTTTTTTTTTTCCTGATTTTGGCCAAATTACTTCTCTATGCCTCAATTATTTCCTCAGTAAAATGGTGGTATTACTAGCCCTACTCAAAGAGTCGCTGGGAGGATGTGCATGAAGCATTTTCACAGTGCTTGCCATGAGGTAAGCTCACACAAATGGCAGCTGTTATTAATCACTTTTGCTGGTGACTAATTTTTATTGAGCATCATGCTATATATGCACATTGACACACATGTTCTCATTTAACCCTCCAAATGACACTGCAATGCAGGGATCATCACTCCTACTCTGTCCATAGTAAGTGTTTTTTTAAAAAACTGGGCATTTTCTTCATGGTCAATATTGTTCTAAGCACTCTGTATGCACTGACACCAGAAACAACCCTATGCAGTATCTATTATTATTATCCTCATTTTACAGATGAGGAAACAGAGACTGAGCTTATCCTTTGTCCCAAAGCCCAGATAGCTAGCAAGTGGCAGAACCAGGATTCCACTTGGGAAATCCAGCTCTAGAGCCTGAGTTAGCTGCATTCTAGAGCCGACCATAACTACAATGCCGGTCTCTTAACCAACGCTGGTCACTGAGATGCCTGAAGTTTGTCAAGATGACGTGAAATGCCTGAGATCTAGATACGAGTACCCATGGCCTTAGAACCTGAGGGCTCAAATCAGAAGTAACTGCAATTGCATCAGGTCATCCTAACTGAGGAATTTAGTAGACTTTAAATCTAGTAACTGCAATTGCATCAGGTCATCCTGAGGAATTTAGTAGACTCTAAATCTAGTTTACAGAGCTAGCAGCATTATATAGTTATGTATCAACACCACCAACTCCCTAACTATTGTACTAGCCCAGCCTTCAGGGCTAGCAGAAGTAGACCAGTGCTAGCCCTGAAGGCTGGGCTAGTACAATAGTTAGGGAGTTGGTGGTGTTGATACATAACTATATAATGCTGCTAGCTCTGTAAACACTGATCTCACATAGAGCCTTGTTTTAACCTTAGAACATGTTCCAAATTCACAAACTCTTGCTGACCAGGACACATGAATGGCATTTGCCAAGTACTTCACTTTCCGTGGATCTTTATGGTTGTAGCATTTTCAATGCTGCTGATAGGTCACTCCAACAGCAGGACTTGAAGCAGGTACAGTGAGACTAGATTTTTGCCTTCTGTCTGTCACTAAGTCTGAGATGAGTCATCACTGAAAACCTACAAAGCACTCTGGTTTCTGGCTTTCTTGGAGAGATTCTAGAACATTAGTGATGCTTAATAATTTAAGTGCAGATGTTGCATGGACTGTAAATGCAACCAGTTAGCTGAATTTAATTTTTCTCTTGAGAAATATCATGACGCTGCAACAGAGGTGAATCTGTTTGCCTTACAGCTGTTGGATAAAAGGTCCATTTCACTGGTAAATATTTTTGCTTTTGTATAGACAGAGAAGGTTTTCTTCTGCAGCAAACTCTGCATTTTAATTCTCCATTGAACATTATGGAATGACTGATTCATAGTCTAAAATACACGATTGAGTTTTGTCATGTTAAGGATAAGTTCATTATCTAACTACTGCTCAAACTCGTGATAAAAATAGTGCAAAGAAAAAGATGTGTTGAAATATAACACTATATTTTTCTGCTCTTGAAAAGCACTCTGTAAAATTATCTCATCCATCCTCCAAGTCTTACACAGCAAAGAGCTATTACTCTATTATCAATTAAAGGTACAGTCAACCTCTAAGTTAGATAGAAAATGGCTCTAGAAACTATTTAGGTCACACAAACTGATTTATTAGAAGACGTATAAAAATTAGGAGAGAGATACTTGGGGACCAATATTTTATAAATGCCTTTGCTTTATAAAATAGGATTATGTACTAAATACTGCAATACGCTTATTATGTTTGTCTAAAACTGTGTTTACCATATAAAAATCCAAAGCATTTAAAAATGAGTGAAATATATGCTGTTAATAATGATATCAAATGTCTCCATGGAGTACATAGTAGAACACCAGGGTGAAGCAAGCTGGTCTATGTGGCCTTGCAATCTTGGACAAGCCATCTGGCTTCTCTGTGTCCCAGTTTCCTCATCTGCAAAATGTGGAAATAATATCTCCTGCATAACGTTGCTATAAGGCAAACTAAATCAATGTGTATAAAAGTTTAGAACAAGACACAGCCTAAAATCAGCGCGTGATGAATGTAAAAGAATAAACGTTGTTTACCTTTTATAATTTCAATCATAAGATAAATTCTGAATATCTAACGTACAGCATAATGGTCATTATTAATTACACTTGATTGTGTACCTAAAATTTGCTCACACCTGTAATCCCAGCACTTTGAGAGGCTGGGGCAGGCAGATCACAAGATGAGGAGTTCGAGACCAGCCTGGCCAAGATGATGAAACCCCATTTCCACTAAAAAAAAAAAAAAAAAAATACAAAAACTAGCCAAGCATGGTGGGGTACACCTGTAATCCCAGCTACTCAGGAGGCTTAGGCAGGAGAATTGCTTGAACCCTGGAGGCAGAGGTTGCAGTGAGCCAAGATTGCACCACTGCACTCCAACCTGGGTGGCAGAGCAAGACTCTGTCTCAAAAAGAAAAAAAAATTGCTAAAAACGTAGATCCTAAATGTTTTTTCTCTCTCTCTGTTTCACACACACACACACCACACACACACACACACACACACACACACACAGTAACTGTGAGGTGATGAATGTGTTGATTATTTTTGGTAATCATTTCACAATGTATATGTAAATCAAATCATCACAATGTGTACCTTAAATATATGTAACTTTTATTTATCAAATAAGCTGAAAAAGTATATTAGTTAGCTTTTCTTGAGTGAGCATGCATTACTCTTTTTCAATAAAGATTAATTTTTTAAAAAACTCACGAACTAAAAGAGGATGCTTCAATTCCAAAAGGTATGAAAGAGGTCATCGAATGTTAAAAATAAACATTTTCTATCTTCCTACTGAAACTCTATATTAAGAGAAATTAAAACTGAGATGACAAGGAGGCCAATATTTTCATTCACTGCTTGTCATTGTCCAACCTGGAAGTGTTTTGGGGTAAGAAGGAACAATCTAGGTGTCATTCCCAAATTCCAGTAATTAAGATTAATTTGGGTGATTTCCATGTTTGATGCAACTTAACTATAGGAGAATCATTCACATCTATTAGGAACTTACTTCATCGTTCAGTTTATTTTAATGAAGCCATTCAGAGCATTTGGATTGTCAAGGAATGTGAAATATAAGTTTATGATGTGGGAAATTTTTGGTGAAAATTATGAGAGAACGTCTCAGTGAAGCAATTTGGATAGTATGTCACTTATCTATGGCGGCTTAAAGGAACCTCCCTAAAACTTAACAAGCTTGAAGCCACAACCATTATCTCAGCTTATACTTCTGCAGGGTAACAAAATAGACTGGGCTCAGCTAGAAGATTCTTCTGATCTGGGCTAGTTTGGGGCATTCTCGGTGGTCTTAGGTCCCATTTGTGAAGGCTTGGCTAGAACAATTGGATTAACTTCTCCATATGAGCTCTCATCACATAGCAGGCTGGCCTGAGTTTGTTCAAATGATGCATACAGGGATCCAAGATCAAGTGGAAGTCTGCAAAATATTCTTGGTTCTAGGATTAACCCTGGAACAGTGTTGCTTCCACAGCATTTCTTTGATCAAACCAAGTCATGAGACCAACGCGGATTCCAGGACTGGAAAAATAGACTCCACCACCTGATGGGAGGAGCTGCAAAGTCACTTCACAAATGACAAGGAGAGACCCAAAGGAAGAATTAGTGGTCCAAATGTCCAATCTACCACGGGCAGCCAACGTCATTCTATGTTAGCAAGAAGAAGGCTGAAGAGGGCCCCATCAAAATCAGAGAGAATCAACATTCATTTTGTAAATTGGCTGGAACCCTCAGTCCTTAAAATATTAATTCTATTTTTCTGGCATCTTATTTCATTCTGTCGTCTAGTGTGAAGCAAGATTTTGTGTAAGTGGGATTACTGGCCAGATCAAAACATGCATGTGTGTGTAGTTTATGCTAATTCAACCCATATGACAGGAAAATCTGAGAAATCCTTAATTTTCCTACTATTAGGTAAAAATTAAAAATTATTTAAGTATATAGATAATAAATTATTTGCATATTATTGCTTTTGCTTTAGTTTTGTCAAGTGTGACAGAAAACTTTTCATAAAGTACTCTCCCACATTAGAGAGGCTAGAGAGGAGAACAGCTTCAGATTCAGTGCATTAATACAGTAACATGGTATTATTTTAAAGTAAGAACACCTTTGCAATAGATATCTCTGGAATGCTCCTTTTGGTGTTATGTAATTGTATTGTAAGTTTAACTAAGAATTATTTTTAGAATGTCAGCATTTTAGCAACCACATCTATCAGTCCACTAACTACGAAGTCAAAACTCTTTTTGAAAAGGGCCTCATGAATACAAATTAAGGCAGTTACTAATGCTTTTAACTAAGCAGCATAAATGCATAAGGCAAACAAAATAATTCTTCAAGATGCACATAGAGAGAAAACATAAGCTTTGAGGTTTCGAAAGTGTCGGGTGCTTTAAAATGAAATAGTATGAGAAATATAAAAAGCTAAAGGTAGTCTAGAAAAATAGTAGAAAAATAAACAATATTTGTTAAAGTAATTAGAGATGATAGTATTAATTAAGTAATTAGAGATGATAATATTAATCTTACAGTTTCTTCTGGCACAATAAATGTGGATTACATTCTCTTTCTCTCTTGAGGCCAAAACTATATAGAGGAGAAAGCAGGACAACTTTAGAAGTTTATGAGATGACATGAAAATGAGACATGGAAACAACCCAAGTAACTTAACATCTTAAAGTGTGAAAGCTGAAAAGATTAATAGAGGTAAGATTACATAATCTCTCATTTTAAAGTTGAAAAAACTGAGTTGTTTGCCCAAGTTTGCACAGTTAACAGGTAAGCAATCTATTCCCTAATAACTGATTTATATACTTGCCTTAGGTCCTGATTATAATTGCTTAGGAAGTTCCCAATCATGCTCCTACAGGTTTTATGACCTCATTTCTGCATATGTGAAATATTTTTAAATGAATTTCTGAATGTTTTAGCAGGCTGGAGAATGACGGGCTCATAGCTAGGATAAAAGACTTCATTGAGAGATATGGTTTGGATGTGTGTTCCTTCCAAGTCTCATATGAAATTTTTACCCTCATGTTGGAGGTGGGGCCTAGTGGAATACGGGGGATAGAGGCAGATCTCTCATGCTATCCTGGCAGCAATGAATGAGTTCTCACTCTATTAGTTCATGTAAGAGCTGACTGTTTAAAGAATGTGGTACCGTCTCCTCTCTTGCTCCTTCTCTCACCATCTTCCCCCTTTACCTTCCACCATGATTGAAAGCTTCCTGAGGCCTCACTAGAAGCTGAGCAGATGCTGGTGCCATGCCTATACAGCCTGCAAAACCATGAGTCAAATAGACCTCTTTTCTTTATCAACTACTCAGTCTCAGGCATTTTTTTTAATAGCAACGCAAAATATGTTAACATATTGAACTTCTGACTTAAATCTCAACTCATCTCATTACTGGGTTTTTGCAGGTGAAACACGGGTAAGTTGGGTTTCTGAAAAATGTAGGAAGGGCTTCTACTTCTATAAATATGTCCAGCTACATCTCTCTTCTCACTGGAGGTCCAGCACTGCTTCAAACTGGATAAATAAACTATGATTTCAGACAATCACATGAGCAGAGGGACCTTCAGCTTTTCCTTTGTTTAGAGCATAAATAGGCATCAAAAGAGGTTTTTTGGGAATCACTTGAGATGTTGATGCACTAAAGACAAAGACTTGCCCAGTAGAATAAAGGACCACTGGGCAAAGCAGAGCTAATTCTATCAGACATCTCCAACCTTGGCGGCTCCCATGGCACAAGTACTTCACTCTCATGACCCACCGAGGTACAGTTGTTCTCTGTAGTAAATATGTGATGTAAATATGTGGAAATAGGAAAGAATGGAAGAAAGGATTCGAGAAGGAAGAGGGAAGGAGAGACCAGTTAAAAGCAATCATCATTTAACAAGAACTTTGGGTGTTCTTGGGTGGGCAGAGAGAAAGAGCTGAGAATTAATAGAAAGAATAAAAGGTAGCTACAGATGAAGGAGGTGAGAGGATTCTAGGATGAAGATTAATGAGATAAAGGGAACATTATTAACATGATTAGTTATAATTAGTCCTCTTTGACACTATTAAAAAATAGATAAGTAAATAACACAATTATTTATATTATGATTGCTTGCCTGATAGTACTTCTTTGTATCCCACAAGGTCTTAACTTTTTCTGTTTTCTTTTTTCCTTTTTTTTTTTTTTTTTTTTTTTGAGATGGAGTCTCACTCTGTTGCTAGGCTGAAGTGCAGTGGTGCGATCTTGGCTCACTGCAACCTTCGCCTCCTGGGTTCAAGTGATTCTCCTGCCTCAGCCTCCCAAGTAACTGGGACTGTAGGAAGGCACCACCATGCCCACCTAATTTTTGTATTTGTAGTAGAGACAGGGTTTCACCACATTGGCCAGGATGATCTCGATCTCTTGACTTTGTGATCTGCCCTTTTTGGCCTCTCAAAGAGCTGGGATTACAGGCATGAGCCCCCGCACCTGGCCAGCCTTGACTTTTATGGATGGCACCACCTGTTGCTTCCTGAGTTTTCCTCAAATTTCTAGAGCTGCATTTTTCTCCACAAAGCCTCTTGTTCTTAGTAATGGCTACATACTCTACCTCTGGCCCTGCCTGTAACTTTGTTGGCTCATGCTACCAGATACTTCGCTGTTGATGTGGAGAACTGAGAGGGAACTACATGATAGTACAGCTTAAAATTAGTACTATCATAGAGAAAAAAATAAAACATAAAGATCTGGGGAGAAAATACATTTGTGGGGAACAAAAGAAATGAGAAGACTGTGAAATGTTGCTACAATTAAAATGTTGATTCTAAATCTGTTTGGACTTCAGTTTCTCTTCTGATTTTTTTTCTGAGTGATCAGCTGGCTCATATTCTGAATGTGTTAGCTTAGGCATTCAGCTTAAAATACACGTTGATTAATTTTGAATTATTCAGCGTTAATCAGGTATTGCTTCAAGTTTTCTTTTTTGTGCTTCATGTCTCCAAAGTCACAAAGTTGAGCTTAAATACTTCTGAATAAACTAATTCCTAAATGAAATGTGAGCTTGGCTCTACCAAACAGGAGGGGTGTTAGCTGTGCAAGGCTGGGCTGCCAAAGGGCAATTTGGAAAGTAAAGGAAGCGATTTCTCAAAGGATGGATGGAATGGACCTCTGGATAGAACCCTGTCTGTTTAAAATGATTTAGATGGCACAGTGCTTAAAGGCAGCATTTGCTGATGGGCTCTGGGACCAATACGGGTTTCTGGGAGCTGCAGGGAGATATGAGACTCTGAGTATTATAAGATCCCAGCCTTGGGATAATGTTCAGAAATAAATGTGCAGGGGAAACTGATGATGTTTGTTATTAATGAAGGGGATTATGAAAAAGAACATAATGCAGTGAAAAAAAAAAAGTGTGATTTAGGTATGGGTGGCCCTGTGTCCTATCCTGATTCTACCTTTTACCAGCCATGTGGCTTATGCCATCTGAATAACTAAGCTTTGGTTTTTTACATTCCATTTGGCACCTACTGGAAATCCAAATACTGGTGACTATTAATACGACTTTAAACATAGGTTTCAGTTCATAGAGCAATGGTTTGAAGTCACGTGGTTCTTCCATACTTCTTTGGGATTGGCCTTTAATGCATGGATGAGCTTGCCTGATTGGAAGGGGACAGTTTCCTGCATGATGAAAATCCATTTTTACTTGCTGTCCATTTGACTTGCTGAATGTTCTTTTAAAAAATAATGTCATTGTAGAGACATAATTCATATACCACAAAAATCACACTTTTAAAATGTAGTCAAATGGCTTTTAGTATATTCACAGGGTTGTGAAACCATCACTACTCTCTATTTCCAGAGCACTTTCTTCTATCATCTCCAGTTTCTTCTGACTCAAACTATCCTTGTGCCGTAAAGGACAGAGATGTGGTGTTGGTGACTCAAAGTCACCGTGGCAAAGTGGAGGAGTCCTGAAGAGGAAGGCTTGGCCTTGGAGCTTAGACTTGGAAACAGGCCTGAGCCCCAACCCCTTTACTCTGTCCCTGCACCAATGCTAACAGCAGCGATCTAGGTCAGGAGCAGTCAGTGCTGGTTACAATGTAGCCTGTGAAGAAAGTCAGTTTTATTGAAAGTTTTCATGCTTTTATCAAGATTCTGAAGTTGACAGAATTGGCACTAAATAAGATATGCATGTTTATGTCTGAGAATGTTTCTTCTAGCCCTCTAGACCCATAAAGTCTTTAAAGATTAGATTCGACTTTAATTTTTTTTCCATTTTGGCCATGCAATTTATCCAGTGGAATGTAGTAAAATACGAGCTAAGCTTCATGGGCCAAAATAAATCTCTGTGCTAAAGTTGTGCCATTTCTAATCTATTCTTTCCAAATGACTTTTTTTTTGTTACTTCTTAGTATTTCTTGGTTGGTCAATTTATACTTGTCATCTTGTTAATCAAATTTGATTTATTTGGTTATATTTTTAAATAGCAGTGTACTCTTTCCATCACTTCTCCTTCTCCAGAAATATTTTTAAAAATAAAAATAAAATTAAAAAGTCTTTACTTTTTACTCCATCCATTGGGTCACTGCCTGAGCATTGCTTTTCTAGCCTCTTACTTATTTCCTAGCATCTCCCTACCTATCGCCCCTAATTTTCTTAAAAATGCTTTCTTTGAGAAAGGAGCATTATCTGCACATCAGCTACACAAACTGAAAGCCTCAAGTTTCTTACACTGCATTTGCCTTCCTCCTCCACAACCACAGGTCACTAAGGCTGTCCATTTTACTTGCTAAATGTCCTTTTTTAAAACAATGACATTATAGATACATAATTCATATACCATAAAAATCACCCTTTTAAAAGGTATTCAAGTGGCTTTTCATATATTCACAGAGTTTTAAAACCATCACCACTCTCTATTTCCAGAACATTTTCTTCACTACCCCAAAAAGAAATCCTGTAACCATTAACAGTCACTCTCTGTATTCCCTCTCCCAAGTACCTAGCAATCTACTTTTTGCCTCTAAGGGTTTGCCTATTCTAAATTCTTCATATAAATGAAATCATACAAGATGTAGTTTGTTTTGACTGGTTTCTTTCACTTAGCATAATGTTTTTAAGGTTCATCCACTTTATAGTATGTATTAGTTCTTTATCCTTTTTTATAGCTGAATAATACTTCATTGTATGGATATACCACATTGTGTTTATCCTTCTGTCTGTTGATGGACATTTAGGTTGTTTCCACTTTGGGCTATTAAGAATAATGCTGCTACAAACATTCATATGCATGTTTTCGTATGGACATGTTTTCAATCCTGTTAGGTAGCTACTTAAGGAGTGACATTTCTGGATCACATAGTACTCCAAGTTTAATATTTGAGGAACTGCCAAACAGTTTTCCAAAGTTTCTGTGCCTTTTTATGACCCCACTGGGAGTGTATGAAGGTTTACTTTGCTGAATATTGAAATTTCTGCACCTTTCTTTCCATCCCACTATCAATGCCTTATTCAGGTTCTCACCATCTCTAACCTGGACTACGACCATCAACTTATTGGCCTGACCATTGCTGCCCAGGCTTCCCAATCCATCTTCACCACTTCCACCAGGGGATTTTTTTGTAATGCACAAACCTGACCAAATCACTTAGTGTTGAAGATCACAGATATTGCACATGGCCAAAAGAACAACATAATTTGGTGCCAGCTGCTCAGCTCTGCTTCCTCTCCTTACACCTCACACATACTCTATACTCAGCTTCTAAGACTCTTCACTTACAATGAATTTACTTGAATTTTAGGGGCAACTTGAGAATATATATTTCAGTGGAACCATGTGCTCTGCCATTTATAGCTGTCATCTAGCAAATATTTATTGAATACCTACTACTCTATTAGAAAATGATCATAACTCTACTTCTTACAGTATCTATTATTTGGACCTAAGGTAAAAAGTGTTAATATGTTGAATCGATCAAAAGTATTTCTCACAATTTTGATCTTTATTTGATGGAAAATGCTCAATAAATTGTACTGTTCACTGGACTTGAGCTTAAGATCTGTTATTAGTTGATGTTGTTATTTCATATATTCGAAAATTATTTATTGAGCACTTCCTATGTGCCAGACACTGTCCTAGAACCTGGGATACAGAAGAGATAAAATCTCCTGTTGTCATGAGCTTTCCTTCTAGAAGGGAAAGATGGGTGATGAACAAATAAGTTTAAAAAAAAAAAAAAAGCAGTTCCTAGAATATTAAACTTGGAGTATGATGTGGTCCAGAAATGTCACTCCTTAAGTGTCTACCCAATAGAATTGAAAACCTGTCCATACAAAAACATGCATATGAATACTTGTAGCAGCATTATTCACAGCATTTTAAGTGATAATAAGTGCTACAGAAAATGTAAAGCAGGATTAGGGACAAGGAGTGCTTGGAGAAGTTTGTGATTTTTAAATAAAGTGATCAGGAAAGGCCACATGGACAAGGTGCTGTTGGAGAAAAGATATGAAAGAAACAAAGTTAGCACCATGTGGTCATCTGTGAGAGGTGTCACCCAGGGAGAAAAGACCCTGATGTGAGTGGGTGTTTGATGTGTTCTAGTAACAGCCAGAAGGCTAGTGCCCATAGAACCACATGAATAACGGTATGTGTTGAATGATGAGTCCATTTGTTTTGTGATAAAACTGAGAATGATATGGATCTGCCATTTTACAGGGCAGGTAGCCCTTTGACCTCCTCCCAATAACATGGATCCGTCATTTTACAGGGCAGGAACCTAAGGAGCAGCAGGAGAAGAGCAAGCCAGGCTCCGGTGCTGTTTAGTGAACACCATGACCACTTGGGCCAGAACTTACTCTGCGAGATGCTTAGAGCCTAGTCATTTCCCTGACGCTGGTTATTTCTGTCGCTCCCCATCTGCTCTCTGAAGAAGGGAAATATAAAAAGTCCAAGACGCCAAAAGGGGCTGCTTGCTTACTTCAGAAACAGCAGGGAGACGAGAAGCTGGAAGGGTTTTCCGTGTGTTCCAGCAGCCACAGGGCAGTGCGGGCTGCTTATCTGGAGAAGTAGGTGGCAGCAGTGAAGGAGGAATTTGACTAAATTCCCATGTGTCGGGGTTGAAAGTCGAGGAAGAAGAGATGAGGGCTGGCCAGGGAAGAGGACCACTCTCCAGAGTTTGACTGGCAGGAGTTTATGAGCCCTCTGGCAAGTTTTGTGACTGTCTTGCAGGAGGACTCCAGCTCACTGGTTACCATATTTGCCCTTCTGGAATAGAAGCTATTTCCTGCACTGAAGAATTTAATGACTGAAACCCAGATTGTCAGATTAAGTTACTGATTTGTGTTTCTCCATAATGTTCCAGTAGAAGAAAATGGTCCATGTTAGAAGCTAAACAACTGCATCTGTCTTTGCTTTTTTAAGCATTATTTTTTTAAAGTAAAAGTAAAACATGCACATCATCTCTAAAGTTAAATACTACCAGCTTTATGGCTGAGGGGAAAAAAAATTCACCTCTTTTATCCCCATTCTTCTTTGTAAACATTCATTATCATCTCCTTTAGCTATTTTTAAAAATCTATGTCTCAAAACTTTCAAATAACATAATCACACAGCTATTTTTCCAGTTTTATATTATCTATTAAATTCTCTCATAGAAGAAAATGGAAAGTTCTTCTCATAGAAGAAAATGGGAAGAACTTCCTAGTTCTTCTATTAGCTTTCATTCTCCTAAAATAGTTATATGACTCTTTTGGGTTACATTGATTCTCAGCGATTATGTAATTATGATTCAAGCTTTATTCCTAGGAAAGTCATATGGTCCACTAGCATCATCTTTCCTCTCACGTCACTTTCTCTCAATTTCTGCCTTACACTCTACTGTTTTTGTTTTTCTGGTTGATTATAATGATCTTTGTTCTGTTTTGTTTGTTTTTAAAGCCTACATTTCCCTGTCTTCGATTCTTTATGCATGCTTTTAAGTCTCATGGAAAGTTCTTCTCCCACCCTCTCTCAGCCCTCCACTCCTCGGTCCACACAGGTTACTCAACCTGTTCATCTTAAACTCTCCTGTCCTCTGAGAAATCCTCCTTGACACTGCAGCCTAGGTTAACCTCCTCGGGATATGTCTGTCACACTGCTCTTCTTTAAAAAGCTCATCCTAGCTGTCAGGTTTCATAAAGGTGGGATTGTGTTGGTCTTCTTTCTCAGCACCAGTGCACTTTTAGACACATAGTAGACTTTAAATAAATAGTTGTGGAAGAAAGGGAAGGACAGAGAGAAAAGATAAATGAAGGTGGAAGGAAGGAGCTCAAGAAAATATAAAGAGAGAAGGAAAGGGAAAGTGGAGAGACTTACTATCCAACTTAGTGGCTATTCCCATCTCATAACACATTAACTACACCTTTCTAAGGATTTTGGTCAACTCTGGACACAGTGAAGCTAGATAACAACGTACAGCAAAATGTAGGGTGTATGCATGTTACATAAAGACAAATTTTATTACAAAAAAAGAAATATTATGTCTTTTATATCCCAAGTGACTAGAACAGTATCTGGCACATAGTAAGTGATCAATACGTATTTTTGGAATACACGAGTCTATAGGATGGATAGAAAGACCCTCTGCTGGGCTTCAGGTCACTTGGGCTTGACTGAAAGCTCTGGGCTGGGTTCACATCTGCTCAACATGACTCTTCATTCTCCTCGAACCAGCAGCAATGCAGGGTACGTCCTGGTGACAAATCAGAGAACACAG
Organism: Saimiri boliviensis; assembly: GCF_048565385.1. Classification (NCBI taxonomy): domain Eukaryota; kingdom Metazoa; phylum Chordata; class Mammalia; order Primates; family Cebidae; genus Saimiri; species Saimiri boliviensis. The sequence continues at coordinate 17,759,787 of NC_133453.1, read as the reverse complement.
GACTCAGCCTGGCACTGTCACTTACACCTACATTCTGTTAGTTAAAGTAAGTCACAAAATCCAGTCCAGAATCATCGGGTGGGAAAGCAGACTTCAACCATGTTAGTGGGTGTTTCTGCAGGGTCACATTGCAGTGCACATACATAGAATTTGGATGTAGGGAGGGCATAAAGAATTTCAAATCATAATTCAATCTTGAACATTTAGCTTCTTGCTAAGTCAAGTCCACATTTTAAAATCTGCTTTTCTTAATTTCCTTTGGTTTCCATCTGCAGACAATCATGGGAGCCAGCCATCCTCCTGATAGCCCCTATATAGATTGAGAGGGGCTGGAGTGCAACACCTCAGACCATTTATCTTTCATCAGGACATCATGTCATGGCTATGATGTCACACTGTCCTACACAATTTCCATGAGTTATCTTTGCTCATAACTAAGTTACTACCTTTATTTTTTTTCCTTCTTTCTGCACTACCTGAGGGAAGCTGTTTTTGTTTTTTGGTAAATTTGACATTGCCAGCATAATGGGCCATCTCACACTGAGCATGAAAATCCCTACTATCTTTTTAATTAGAGACATTCATGAATAACACATGTATTGCCGATTATTTAGGGAAATTAGGGCATCTATACATATACATCAGCCTCTAAGTACTACAGAGAGGAGGGCAGCTGAGCTTTGCCAGGTCCAGGACGCTGGTGCCTATGGAAGATGGAGCATAGTTCTGGCTCAGTGTATGAAAGCGTTCCCTACATCTCATTCTCTTATTTTAAAAATGAAGAAATAAAAGTCCATAGAAATAGAGATACTTAACCAATGGGGTCATGTCTGGATCAGAATTTAGTCCCCTGACACTGAGTTTGGTGACCTTTGAGTGAGCATAAGGTGCTTTATGCCATGACGCATTATAGTGAGGAGAAGAAGGTAAAAGGCTGATGAAAATTCATGCACAAGCCAAGGAAACAGAAACGTTTCCAAGGAAAACAATTTAACTTCTCAATTCTGATTTGTTATTAATCAGCATGTATCAGTAGAAGATGAAAAGTAGATTATCAAATTTTCGCAAATTAAGGGCATGTTTCTAAGCCTGACTCTTCCAGTTCAGTGAATTATTTGGCCAAATAGGCAATAGATTTTAGGCAATAATATACATTTCTGATATATATATATATATATAGATAAGGTTAGGTAATACAGTAGGGAAAGAGGGAAGAAGGGAAACTAAAATTTTTACATTAAACAAGTCTTTGCTGGACTAGTAAGACTGTTTCTTTCTAACATGAGTAACAATAAAATCTTTCTTAGGGCTTTAAGTCTCAGTGTTTTTCATTATTGTGTAAAGGATAAATCTATTAGCTACTTTTCTTTCATTTTAAAAACACCCATAAACATTATTAGAATCGAGGGAGGGATCCAAAATGGCCAATTAGGAGCAGCTCGGGATTGCAGCTCCCAGCAAAAGTGCAGAGGGTGAGTGGACGCTGCATTTCCAGACTGATTTTTATTGCCCACAGACTAGGAGATTCCCAGGCAGAGGAGCCCCACGGGTCACCAGCGCGGCTCTTTTGCCAGCACCTCAATGCAGTGGTTCTCCATACAAAATACATGGGTCCGGGCGCTGTTTTAGCGGTGATTGGAGCTCCATGAAGGCAGAGTCACCCATTCATCTGATTAAAAAGGGGACTGAAACAGGGAACCAGGCCAGGAGATTCCCAGGCAAAAAAGCACCATGAATCTCAGTGCATCTGTTTCAGCTGGCACAGTGGATCAACACATGGGAAATCACACAGATCCCAGTGCCTTTTCAACAGACAACTGGAACATCTGGGAGACAATCAACCATTCAACTAAAAAAAGAAAAAAGGTCTCTGAGGCAGGGAGCCAGGTGATCAGGCTCAGCTGGTCCCACCCCCCCAGAAAAACAGCAATCGGAAACACTCTGGATTGAGAGTTTCACAGCAAGCACAGCTGAACCTGGGACGGTGCAGCTCTGTGTGTGGGGGGCATCCACCATTACCAAAGCAGTCCACCACTACGGAGGTAGTTTGCCATTGCTGAGGCAGCCCACCATTGCTGAGGCAGCCTGCCATTACAGAGAGAGTCCGCCATTATAGAGGTGGGCCACCATTGCCCAGGCAGTTCTAACTACACCTGTATAAACAGGACTGCAGGGAAGTTCACACAGCAGCAGCTCAGCAAAGCCTCTGCAGGCAGACAGTGACTAGGCTGCCTCCTTGCTGGGCAGGGCAGCCCTGAAAAAAGGCAACAGCACAACAGAAACTCATAAATAAAGCCCTAACTACCTGAGACAGAGCACTGGAGGAGGGGGGGAAGGAAATAGGAGAGGACACAAACAGATGGAGAAACATTCCATTTTGGAAGACAGTGTGGTGATTCCTCAAGGACCTAGACACAGAAATTCCATTTAACCCTGCAATCCCATCACTGTGTATATATCCAAAGGATTATAAATTGTTCTACTGTAAGGACACATGCACGTGAATGTTCATTGCAGCACGGTTTACAATAGCAAAGACCTGGAACCAACCCAAATGTCCATCGATGATAGACTAGACAGGGAAAATGTGGCACATATATACCATGGAAAATTATGCAGCCATCAAAAACGATGAGTTTGTGTCCTTTGTAGGGACATGGATGAACCCGGAAACAATCATTCTCAGCAAACTGACACAAGAACAGAAAATCAAACACCGCATGTTCTTACTCATAGTTGGGCGATGAACAATGAGAACACATGGACACAGGGAGGAGAGCATCACACACTTGGGTCTGTCAGGGGGAAATAGGGGAGGGGCAGTGGGGGGTGAGGAGGTGGGGAGAGATAGCATGGGGAGAAATGCCAGATACAGCTGATGAGGAGGAAGGGAGCAAATCACACTGCCATGTGTGCACCTATGCAACAATCTTGCATGTTCTTCACATGTACCCCAAAACCTAAAATGCAATTTAAAAAAAAAAAAGATGATTAGAATTTATCTTCATCAACATTTCAAAAACAGCATTTTTCTAATCAAAACTCTGAGTTTATAAATGACCTGTGCTGTTACTACCACCTTTATTAGCCAAATCCCTATTTGCATGGCCTCAAGGAGCCAAAGCATGTCTATACTTCAGAACCAAAGGATTCATGGGACCCATGAGCTTGTCCAATTCCTGTTGCCAGATGGTGAAAAAAACAGACAAACAAAGTGGTTGGTAAATTGCATTAGGGCACAAAAGACTATTGGGGCTTTTATTGGTATGTTCTCACACTGCTATTAACAAATACCTGAGACTAGGTAATTTATAAAGAAAAGAGGTTTAATGTACTCGTGGTTCTGCAGGTTGTACAGGAAGCATGGTACTGGCATCTGCTCAACTTCTGGAGAGGCCTCAGGAAACTTAAAATCCTGGCAGAAGGTGAGGAAGAAGCAGGCTTGTCTTACATGGCCAGGCAGAATAGGAGAGAGAGAAAGGCGTGAGGTGCCACACACCTTTAAACAACCAGATCTGAGGAGAACTCACTATCCTGATGACAGCACCAAAGGGAATGGTGTTAAATCGTGAAAAGTGGAACCACACAATCCAGTCACCTCACACCAAGCCCCACCTCCAACACGGAGGATTAAATTAAACATAAAATTTGAGTGGGGACAGAGATCCAAACCACATCAGGGCTTTTTAGCTTTATATGCTGTGAGAGGCTCTGGACACTTGCTTTCATGATTGCTCACTGCTCTTGAAAGAGCAGGTGCCTGGGGCTGCTCTAATCTCACAATCTCCCATGCATCCCAGCTGTACCAGTCATCCCCACCTTCTTCTTAGTGGGCATATTGGAGAGCCTTAGTTAGTTTTTTCCTCTCTCGCATGGCACTCCCACTTTTTCAAAGCACACTGTCTCTACCAATGAACCCTGTATTTGTTCACTGAAATCTTCTGCATAAAGATTGAGCTTCAAAATGTAGTTAAAGCTCAAAAGACATGGGAAGGGCTTTATACCCACATCAGAATACATTTTTACTAATTTGTTCACTATCCCTAGTTTTCTCTCCCTTCTCTAAAGTCATGTTCCTGGCCCTAATCCTATTTGATTCCTTTATTCTTTCCTTAATTTATCCAACACATATGTATTGGGTATTTATTATGTCTATGCAGTCTGTAGTTGCTAAAAATACAGTCTCAAAAGAGATTTGAGCAGAGTCCAGAACATTTGTCTCAGAAGCCCCAATTTTATTTCTGTCCCTATCTCTATCTCCAACTCAATAGATAAATAGATCATCTTTAGAACAGCCACATTATGGATTAATTAGATGTCTGTGGCCTAGCCTGGGTATACAATCATCCTTTCTGATGGTGGTCCTCTATTTCTGTCCCCACACAACGCTGAATATTCATGAGTTAGTCCTGTCTCAATTAAAGTGAAGAGCTGAAGGACAGAAGAGGAGTTGAATCTATACTCTTGGAATATATTATCAATTTAAAAATTTCTGGGCCACGTGTGGTGGTTCATCCTTGCAATCCCAGCCCTTTGAGAGGCTGAGTTGGAAGGTTTGCTTGAGCCTAGGTGTTTTTGAGACCAGTCTGGGCAATATAGTTAGATCCTGTCTCTACAAAAAAAGGAAAAAGGAAAAAAATAGAATTTCCCTCATTAATATTTCATAAATCTTTGCCAACCATTGCTTCTTTTCTGCAAGTAAGCCTAACAAATGGCAGAAAAATTACCAATGATGAATGAGCAAAAAATCTATAATACAAATAGAAAAACTGTTTTCATGGACATGTGTGCTCTTAGTTATGATTTGACATTACATCCATAGGCTTAATGCATATTTTTGATTAGTTGAATGTTACTATTTCCTGTGATGAAATTAAATACGTCAGTATTTCATGGTGTTCTGTGAAGAGCACCATGCCATCCACCTGCTCCACTACCTGAATAAATTTGAAAATCTCTTCTGTTAGTTTATTTTCTGTAAAATAATAAATAACTATTAATAAGTAACAGTTCTGCTTCAGAGTAGGAGGAAGAAGAAGAAGAAGAGAAGAAGAGGGGGTCAGAGACATGTGACATGAGAAGGACTTGACTTGCCATTGCTGGCTTTGAAGATGGAGGAAGGGGGTCATGAGTAAAGGAATGTGGTAGCCTCCAGAAACTAGCAGCAGTTCTAAGCTAAATCCAGCCAAACAAACAAATGAGGAAAAAAGGGACCTCAGTCACATAACCACAAGGAACTGAATTCTGCCAAAAATCTAATGAGAGGATTCTAGAGCCTCCAGAAAGCAATGCAGCATGTCAACACTTGGGTGTTAGTTTGTTGAGACCTGTGTTATAATTCTGACCTACAACACTATAAAATAATACATTTGTATTATTTTAAACCACTAAAAAAAAAAAAATAATAAGTAACAGTTCTGCTGTTAACAAATAACTAACTGAAAAATGAACCTTTGGAGATTAGCTAGTTCACAGTAATAAAGCCACATAATACTTGTTTGTGCTTTCTAGTTTCTAGACATTTCATTGTTGCATTTCAGGGACTATAATCTATCTCTATTTTCTGCTTGAGGAAATCAGAACACAGAGAATTTAAGTATTTTTCAAGCTTACACAATTAGTAAGTGCCAGAGGTAGATTTCAACTTCTGTTCTTTTGACACCAAATCCAGTGTTCATTTCCACAGCTTACATCATTAGTTTATTTACCATGAAAGAAAAGAGTGAACAATATCCCAAGTATTGTACAATAATCAAGCCAGGAGAAGAAATAATAAGTAATGCACCAAAATCTAGTCCTACTATCTTCAGATCCATTGAAATATTGGAAGTCACAGAGCAGCTTACAGGAATTTCAATCTTGTTAACATTTTCTCTAGGAAGGAAGAGATATTGATACCATGGAACAACATAGCAAATAATAGAATCTTGAAGTGCTAGTGCAGTCAAAAACCACTGCAAAGAAACATTCTGTACAACAAAGCAATTTTCACATCTAAAGGAATGATGCAAAGAACATAGCTTTGTTGAATTTTTTAACAGCAAGTTCTACCCAACAAATAATTCTGTTCAGCAGGAGTTTTCATTGATTCCTGTTCACAAAATAGTCATCCTACCAAGGGAAAATAACTTGATTTTTGTGTGTTTAGGGAAGAAAATCTAGGTCAAATTAAAGTTTTATTTTTTATACTGTCTTAAGTTCATGATCAAGGAGAAATCATTCTAACTCATCTTACATTTTTCCTCCCAAACACAAGCCAAGTAATGACCATCTAAAGGGCACACTGGTGAAGAAATTCAGATCTGATCCCCTGCCTTCCCTTCCCATGGGATTCAAAGCACTTCCTTAATTTTCAAAATAAATTTTTTTGGGGGGTGGAGCAATACGTTTGTTTCAGTTATAGAGCTTGGGCATTTATTTATGCAGAAGAGAATACTTCGATAAATCTTCTAAATTTCTGTGCAGTTCTTTATTTAAAAAAATAAAATCTGTTCTTGTTAAGCCACAGGCTTAGGAAACATTTACCAAGTCAATCAAATGGGCTTGAGAGTGAGAACTATTTGTTCTGTCTCATTTAAAGATTAGGATCTATTAATCATTTTCACTTAGTTATTCCAAATGGCAATATTTTAACGTTTGTACATATTATAAAAGCAATGACATGCTTAAAAATTAAATAATTAGTCCCCAAAGCAGAAAGCAAAAATTCCTCTTTATTAAGAGGCAGGAATAGAGAGCGATGTTTGCTTCATTTAGTCCTTCTCCCAACTAAGATAGCAAAGAAAAATTTTATCTTTGCTCCAGCATTCAATTACTTTCTATTTCCAATCCTCTTTTATCTTTTCTTAATAATTATCAACATTAATATTTAGTATCAAATTGTAATAACTGATTTGGATCAAGGATAATCATGGTTTGATTAGGAAATAAGACCACATAGATCTTTAGATGGCTCTAAAAAAGACTCATATAGAAAGATCAAAGTTTCCACCACTAGGAAATGGTCATCACAACAATGATGAGTCCACCATGGACTTTAGGAACATGGAGGTGATAAGAAAACTACCTGGCGATAGCTTTGTTAGCAGAGAATAGTGCTTAAGCTGTGGATCCTAAGCAAATGTTTTGAGAGAGGATGATCATAGATAGATGATATACATTAAAGGGTACCATGCAGGGAAGCCAGCAAAGTATAAGAAAACAGAGAGTGAGTTTCTGGATGAATGAAGCACGGGGTTTCCCTGCAGGATTTGTAAGTATCCCTGAAGAGTTTAAAAGATGATCAGTGACTGAAGGGTTCCCATTACTGACATCTGATAGCACTGTCCTTTTTCATACACGGTGATTAGGTGACTGGAATCTGTACTAGCCGGAGCACCACAGGCTATTTTCTAGCTTTCTGTATGGACTTACATTCACTTGGCTATTGGCCTTATGAAGATACATGTGAAAGATCTTTGTAAACTGAAGAATGCTGTATAGTATTATCATTATTAGAATATCAATATTATGGGAATGATTGGCATGGGGATTATGTGTAAAGCTTTTTGCTAATACACGGTCTTTGAGCTTCTTGAACTCTTGATAAAGTCATCTACGTTGCGTGAAACTCCTGTGCTGTTTCAGGTTCATCAAGAACATTACTCCAGATCAACTAATTCCATTTTGTTAATATTGCAGTGCAATACCATGAATATCAAGTATTAGATTTCTATGTGACTGTTGATGTGGTCTCAAAATATTTTGAGCAATATAGAGCAGCTTAGATGGACTTGGTGAATCTAAACCATTTAGACCTTACTGCATGAGTTACCTAACATATTAGTTTCAGCTTAGAAGTTACTTTCACCTTGCCCACCAACAATAACAAATGTTTATTGGATATCTATGGGTCTGGCACTATATTAAGTGTTGAGGATACAGTGGTAAACAAGCTAGAAATAATCCCTGCCCTCAAGAAACTCAAAAGCTGGTAAACAAAACTGGCAATAATTAGAAAGCAAATGGTAGAATTACAAAATTTTTGAATGCTGAAAAAAAATTACACAGGGTGATGGAGATGGAGAATAACAGAAAAGGAGTATCTACACTGTCAAAAGATTTATACTTGGTCTTGCCCATTTTTTGTTTGTTTGTTGTTTTCACTTATCTTAAATTACCTCATTGAGATGTAATTCACATACCTTCAAAGTCACCCATTCAAAGTGTACAAGTCAATGCTTTTTGGTATATTCCCAGGGTAGTACAACCCCAATATCTAATCTTGAGACGTTTTTAACCACTTCAGAAAGAAACTCCATAATCACTACCAGACACCCCTCATTTCCTCCCAGCTCCCCCAGAAATGCACTAACTTTCTTTCTGTATCCATAGATTCAGCTGTTCTGAACATTTCATATAAATGGAATGATATAATATATGTCTGATTTCTTTCATACAGCACATGGTTTTCAAGGTTCATCTATTTTGTAGTATTTATTAGGATTTCATTGCTTTTAAAAGCTGAATAATATGTTATTTAATGTACATACCACATTGTGTTTGTTCATTTATCTCTTGCTGGGCAGTTGGCTTGTTTTTTGGCCATGATAAATAATGCTGCTCTGAACACAAGTGTACAAATATTTTCACTCCTTTTTGTAGGCAAATAATACTTTATTATGTGAATATAACATTTTATTTATCTATTCATCAGTTGATCAGCATTGGGTTGTTTTCACTTCTTGTCTGTTAAGAATATACATAAATGAATATTTATGTATACATTTTTGTGTGGATGTATGTTTTGCTATTTATCTTGGATATATACCTAAGAATGAAATTGTTGAGTCATATCATATCTCCATGTTTAACATTTTGAGGGCCTGCTAAATCATTTTCCAAAAATGTTGCAATAATCTACACTCCCACAAGCAATGTATGAGGGTCACAATTTCTCCACATTCTTCCTAATGCTTGTTACTGTTTGTCTTTTTAACTGTAACCATCTTAGTGGATGCAAAGTCGTATCTCATGGTTTTGATTCACATTTTCCTAAAGGCTAGTGAGCACTTTTTATGTGATTATTGGCCATTTGTATATCTTCAGTGGAGGAATGGCTATTCAAATGCTTTTACCATTTATTTAAATTTTGTTATTTGTGTTTTTATTTGTGAGTTCTAAGAGTTATTTATATGTAGTGAATATAAGTCTCTCATATTTTCTTTCCTTCTGTATTTAACTTTTCATTTTCTTGATACTATCATTTACAGCAAAAAAAAAAGGTGTTAAATTTGAAGTCCAGTGTATCTATTTTCACTTTTTTCACACATGCATTTGGTGTCATATCTAAGAAACCATTACCCAACCTAAGATCATAAAGATTTAATCCCATGTTTTCCTCAGACCTTTATAATTTTAAAATTTATAACATTTTTATTTTATTTTTAATTTTTAAAATTTTTTTTTGAGGCAATATCTTGCTCTGTTGCCCAGGTTGGAGTACAGTGTCACCATCTTGGCTCACTACAACCTCCATGTTCTGGCTTCAAGCAATCCTCCCACCTCAGCCTCCTAAGTAGCTGGGACTACCAGCGTGTGGCACCATGCCCCACTAAGTTGTTGTTGTTGTAGTTGTTGTTTGTTGCTGTTGTTGTAGTTGTTGTACAGATGGGGTTTCCGCATGCTGCCCAGACTGGTCTCAAACTCATGGGCTCAAGCCATACACCCACCTTAGCCTCCCAAACTGCTAGGATTATAGGCGTGAGTCACTGCCATAATTTAAAATTTTACATTTAGGTGTAAGACCCTTTTTTAAGTTAATTTTTGTATGTGGTGTGACACAGTGGTCCAGTTTTATTCTTTCGTATGTGAATACCCATTTATACCAGCACTGCTCATTAAAAAGATGATTCTTTCCCTCTATTGAATTATTGAATTCTGTTGGCACTCTTGTTGAAATTGACCATAAATTTAAAGATTTATTTCTGGGCTTCCAAGTGTATTCCATTAATCTATATTTCTATTCTCATGCCAATAACACACTGTCTTGATTACTGCAGGTTTGTACTATGATTTATATCAGGAGCTGTGCATCGTCCAACTTTGTTCTTTTTTAAGACTATTCTGACTATCCTGGGCTCCTTGCATTTCCAAACACATTTCAGAATTAGATCATCGAGTTCTGAAAAAAGCTAGATATCATTTTAATAGAGATTATGTTAAATCTGCCAATCAATTTGGGGCATATTGTCATCTAAATAACATTAAATTTTTGATTCATGAAATTGAGGCATCAGAACCCTACATAGAGATATTTATATATTCTTTTCTCTGTCAACAATCTTTTAAATTTTCAGTGTACAAGATTTGCCCTTCTTTAATTAAATTTATCCTGAATATGTTATTCCTTTCAATGCTTTTGTAAATGAAATTGTTTTCTTAACTTTATTTTCAGAGTGTTCATTGATATTGTATGGAAATACAATTAATTTTTGTATATTGACTTTGTATCCTGAAACTTTGTCGAACTTGTTTATTACCATCAGTTCGTTTTGATGGCTTCTTTAGGATTTTCTGTACAAAAGATCATGTCATCTGTGTTGCCTCATTTTTCATCTTTAATTGGTTGTACAGATATAGAAAGAAAAATAATTTAAGGAGTTACAAGTAAATATTTGAAGTAAATTTGTTCTTTGTATCACCAGGAACCAATTTTTGATTACTAAGTACATACAATTTAAAGAAAAATATATTTGGGTGCAAAGTCAAGAAAAATATTGTAAATACATATAGCTATTTAGCCACAGAGTAGGCTGCCTACTGAAGTAGTGAACACTCAATAACTAAAGGTGTTCACTCAGTAACACAGCTGTTCAGGGATTTCAACAACACAGCTATTCAGGGTGTGTTATAAAAGAGATTTAAGCATCAGCAAATGGACTGGACTGCATGATTTCTAGTCTTTTGAATGTATGTTACCTTTCTCATTTTTGAATGTATGTTACTAATTCATTATATTTTGCTGACTTATTTTATGTAGATATTTAATGACACAAATGCTATGAGCATGGATCAGTAAGATCTCCTATATAATAATAAACGCAAGACCACAATGTGTTTCTGTATACAATTATGTATTGTCTTCTGTGGATACAAAAGTGGTTTCTATTATCAACCTTTTAAGGTCTAGGTTATATAGCATTTCAGTAGATGTTAAATTTTCCAGGAGCAATTCATTCCAGGGAAGAATTATTATCAGACGTCTAAGGTATATGAACACTAATATTATAAATCTCCTTTCAAAGTGCTTTCATTCTTAAAGTATCTCCATGAGCTTTCAAATAACCCCTACTCTGCAGGGAAACTCAGAGCTCATTGCAGAGATTTATTCCTGCAATCTGGCTATATTTAACGTCCATGGTGGAACTGTTGTGGTTCCACAGTGCAGGTAACAGAAATGGATACTTAACTTAAGCAAAGGAGAAGTTACTGGAAATAATTCAGGGTCTCACAAAATTGATGAAAGTAGGAGAATCAGATAGTAAAAGAACATCAGAAGGCTGAGACCCAGAAACATACAATTGTCTCATACCAAAATGTATATGGTTATTACTCCATACTTGCAACCATAAAGAATTCTATTCAGCTATTTCTCCTTCTGCCCTTGCTTCACACTTTCAAGTTTCGAAGTTGTAAAAGAAAGCCCCCAGTCAGTCAAGGTTAGTTCATACGTCTATTCCGCTGAAATATCAGAAGGAAGAGAAAAATGCTGTGGACCTCTCAGCTGTATAAATGGAGGCATGCAGAAGGAATTCACCTTGCACACACACAAAGTAAATGTAGAACGAGGGAGCGATAATACCCCCAAAAGAAACCGAAGTACTATTGAAATTATATGTTGAGTTTTCAGCCGAAGAATGCCAAATATTCTCTCCACACATGCGGTGCTTTCATTGGATTTGTTTTAGAGCGACTATAATTGTAATCCTGGCAGCCTCAGAGATCAGAGTTTTCTCTACTATCTTCTCCACAGTTGATATTTGTTGTGACACTCTGCCATCTATTACTTTTTGTCTATAACACAAATAAATAGAGCCAAGATTTTTGCCCCGAAAATGTTTTTCTTGTGTAGGACCTTGTCTTTATAACCCTCACCCCAGTCTCAATCAAGTGGCCCAGTTTCTGTTTTAGACCATTATTTAGAGTCTTGACTGTTCCAATATACTAATGAGGCACCATTATCTGAGGGCTGTTTTTCAACTGCCCTGGTTTCTTGTTTGTATTACTACTGTCACCTCTTGACCTAAATGTTTTTTTTATATTTAATGATGCCTTAGTGCTACTATCCGAGGCTTTTTAGCAAAGGCAGTCAATTGAAAAATCAAATAAATGGGTCTTTCCGGACTTCTAATTTCTAGCTCAAGGCCAGAACTATCAGACAATTAACTCCTTTAGATTAAAAACAAATAGAATATGAAGTTTAATCATGTATTTAATATAATTCAAAACATAAACGATCAAAATAATACAAAAGCACTTATTTTGTTGTTTCATGGGATCACAATTAAGAATCAAAGTTTCTTTTTCTTTAACTTAGATAAGAAGAAAAACTTCTTAATTCCCAAAGGTTAAGTCCTCATGAATCATGACTTAAAAGCCAGTTTCTTCAACAAAACACAGGACTGTGACTCACACCTTTTCTTTATTTCATGCTGTGATTCCTTAAAAAGGTGTAGGTTGGTCAATAGCATTCATCTGGATAAAGGATATGAGCCCCAACACAATCAATATAATCATTATTTTTGTCAGCTCTGCTTTTTGTTTTCTTAGCATCTACTAATCAGAGGAAGATGGCTGTTTATTTCCACTGGTTCAACCAGCATTTAACTTTCTAAGGACTATTGTGGGCCAAATTTCATTCATTACTTGAAGTTATTAATAGTCTCCATAACAGTACTTCCTAATTGGCTTGCTATCCTGAAGTAACATGAAATTCAATCAATGTTTCCACACCAGAGTGGATTCGTAATTTCAGTGAATGTATTTTGAAGCAAGGAATGGAAACCATATGTAGAGTAAAGGTAAGAATCAACAAAACTATACATTCCTTGGTCTTTGGATTTGTTTATATCCCTTCTCATCTCAGAAAGAATTGATAATGCTTCTGTGGCAGTATTTAAATCAGGATCCTTATACAGGGAACATGAGTGGAACCATCAATATTGTCTTTGGAAACAGGGATTAAACGCATCTCTCAGAACCAGTGCATTCCACATTGAAGCAAAGGTCACAAAGACCCGTTTCAGACCTGAACAAGTTTGCACAACTACGCTATTGTCAGGCTATTTCCCATGAGCCACTCTAAGGTTTGCAGTAGCAAAAAGCCAGCAATAGCAAACCATGTCCTGCTTTCTCAATATTCATTCTCCAACCAACAGCTTAAATAGATATCAGCTGAGTTTTATTACATTAGAAATATAAATAGAATATATCATAGTATATTTTTAACTTAACAGTAGGTAAATTAACAATTACTCTAATTCTATTTATATGTGGAATTATTTTAAAATAAAGAATTTTGACAAATCAATTTATATTTCAGTTTTATTTCTCCCTTCTCCATTTCACTTTAGTATTCAGGTATCTCGTTCTATTTCTGAAAATAATATTATGTAGTCAGATTTTATTGTAGCCAATGGAGAATAAAATATATCAAAATGTTTCTATGGATTGCTCAGCAAATGAATTACCTATAAAAATGAATACTAGTATTGTTGTCTCCTAACTACAATGTCAAAATATGTCTATCCTCATTCAGTAAGGATATTTTCAGGTTCATTATTTCTGCTGAATAATCTAATTCCCTGCTTGTGCCCCAGACTTAAATTCAGACAGATGATGTTCTATTGAAGGCATTTGAGGTTACACTGTGATGGGAACTTGGGGCAATAATAACCCCAACCAATATTTGGATGTTGCTTTATAATTCACAATGCTTTTCACAGATATTATCCTATATGATCATCTCAAATCATATGAGATTGTTCTAATTAGCCATCTTTTACCGATGAGGGACCTGAAGCTCAGATAGTCGTGGCTAATCATATTCCTACAATATACTTAGTTACAATTTCTTATCAAAAAAAAACCCAGCTATGTTGGAATAATTGAAAAAAAAAAAAACAATGTTTCAACATGTGAAAATACTACAGATAGAATATATGATCATCACAACACCTCAGTGAGATTCTTTTTACTGTCTTATAGTTAAGGATGCTAGAATGTGTAGTCCATTCCTGGTTCTCATACTTATGCACCTTGAGTCCCTGTCCAAGTCACTAACTTCTCTGGGATTCGGTATGAAGTGGTTAGACCATATTATAACTAAGGTTTCCCACAAGCTAAAATTCTGATTCTTTGCCCTCTCTGGATACACTGGGCCTTCATAGCCTGTGTGCTGGTGTCACTTCTTTCAGCCCATGCTGGTCAGTATATTTAGTTTTCTGACTTAGAATATAAAAGATGCTCAGATGATGGAAATAAAGAGATATTCTTTTCAAATCCAACAGATGTTATCATCAGAAATGGAAAATAGTTCTTCAATTCTATCTGCCAATATCTGATCTCACTTTTGGTTTCATACAGGCAGATAAAATAATAGGATGAACAAAAATCTCTAGGTCAGAGACAGAAACCCTCAAGAAGGCCATATGGTTATTCATATCAGTAAAGGTAACTGATGAAGTACAAATAGCTTTTCTTGTTTAACCTGGAAATACCTTGGTATACAGCTTGTTAGCTGATCTCAGATTGTTTGGAAAGTCCAAGAACCAACACAGTCCAAGTGCATTAATAGATAGCGGTGGCTACAGCCAGAATTGAAATTCTAGTGTGTCCTTAGAGTGACTGAACTGTGCTTGTCAAGGAGGGAGGGGTTGCGGAGACCCATTCACTCATTGAGCCATCCACCTGACTTTCTCTGACATCTCAGGAGGTATATCTGGATGCTCTCCCCCAATGAAAATTCTGCTGAATCCAAAAGTCTTGAGATGTGAGGATTCCTACTCACTGATTTTTGGTGTCTGTCATAAGGTAGGCACTGAGGCAGCCCCCCAACACACACCCAGAGTGCAGGCGTTCTCTGCCCCTAACTTTCCTGCCAAGAGTCTCAATTTACCAGCAAAGAAGTTTGGCTGAAGCCATGTGGCTGATTTGTGATAAGGAATGTTCTTCAGGAAGAAGCCTCTCCATTCTGTTATTCAACAATGTGAAATTATAAAACTGGAGTCCAAGAAATCATAAGTGGTAGGGTCCAGTTTATAAACCAGTCCCTGACTTCCGTACCTGTGCTTGGTTTTCCCATAAGATGTCACCAGCTCTATTGTTGCCTGATATTTACCACTTACAGAGCAACAAGTCAGGCTGGCTAGAATAAAACATCTGGCACCTGAGTTTCCTTGTTAACTGCCTAGTAATCATTTGAAATACCACCTCCATCAACAGTCCCTGATGGTGGAAGAATTTGGGCACAAAATCTTGGTATGGAGTATTATGTTGAAATGCCAGCCTTCTAGCCCCATATGAACAGTGACTGTAAAAAAAAAAAAAAAAATCATGAGAGTGAGTCATTATTAACGTCCAATTCTTATAAACTCTTATTTATACTTTAAATTCTAAGTCCAGCAGCTTAATCATCTCTTTTTAGATCTAGCTGTCGACTACTGAGAGCTTAGAGATAGTGTGGTTTGTTCAAGAAGCCCTAGTAGATTAAATGCCACTTGTCAGAGAAAGATTGAGAGAGATACAAAAAAAAAAAAAAAAAAAAAATCAAGAGAAGGAGAGAGAGAGAGATTGGAAAGAGAATTGTTGTTTGAACTTACCATTTGTATTTTCTGACATTAACTGGTAGCACCATACAAAGTACCAAAAAGTCAACCATATACTGATGTTAGAAATATAATCCCCAAGTCTAAGTATCACAATATTCTTGGATATCTTGTGTTTCAATTGATGTCTTCAAAATTATGCAAGTGATTATCAGAAAAGTGCTATAAGATACACATCTTTTAGTGCATTAGTTTTTGTTTTGAACTATCAGTTATTAAGTGCTTACTCCATACCTAGTACTGTGGTGAGAGATTTCCCTACATAATCTTACCTAATCCTCACAACAATTCTTTAAGATAAATACCATTATCTGATTTTAAAAGAGAAAAAGTGAGACAACTTTCTGATCTCACACAGTAATTAAAAATTTAAAAGATGTGTCAGAAGCCAAAGGCTATCCTCTAAAGCAGTACACTAGACCTCTACCCCAATATGAATCTGATGTTGATAGAATCACAGTTATTGCATTCTGACATTATTATCTTTATAAATACTTTTGCTATTTTCACTGCTTTTTCCTAGTTATTATAGAAAATCTTGATGCTGATGAAGAACACTACACTCTAATTTGTCACTGAATTAATTTCCTGAGTAAGGAGGAGAAGGCAGTATTATTTTCAGGACAAAGATTAGCTTCATCGCTGCCAAAAGCTTGGTGTTACACTAGGATGTTAAGGATGTGTCATTTTGGAAGTGAATCACAGACATAATCAAATTCCACTTCTAGCAGCAGAGAATACAGCTGTGTATAACTCTGAGATGCTTCTCTTATTCATGTATACCATCTGTTTTCTGTTGCTTTAGATGAGAATTATTATTTCAGGCTTTAAAAAATGCTTTAAATTCAATAATTATCTAACTAGTGAATCATTTGAAAACCACAAGATAGAGAAAGCATAATGCTTTGTCTTCTAGTCTCTTCCAGGCTAATGGTATCTTAGTAATGAGGTCTAGACAAATGGTGACATAATAAGTATCCCTTTTAATTGTCAACCTGAGACAGAATTAGAATTGATTTCATTGGGGAACAGCATCCAGATATACCTCCTGAGATGTTCCCACCAAGAACTGCAAGCTGGTGGCCAGTGGAGACGTCCATCAGATCATTCAGACCCTGCATCGTAGATCTTATGCAAGGTGCCATACCCACTGACTACAGGACCTTGAGGAAGCTAAAATAAGCAATTTCCACCATAAATCTTACTCAATATAGTCTACCTAACTCCCACATATGCATAAGGCCAAGAGAATGATCAACCCTTAACCTTAGCTTCGTTAAAATACTAAAAGTCACACCCAGGGGTGGAGACTTAATATGCAAATGAGACATGCAACGTATGCCGAAGCATGTTATCAAACTGCCCAAGTGCTAACAGTTCCCTGCCTCTACACACCCAAACACCACTGCTTTCCGTCTGCAGCCCTTTTAAAACTTCCTTTTCATCTCCCTCTGGGGAGCCAGCCAAAAAATTCTCTCTCTCGTGCTGCCTCCTTTATGCCCCGGTGTAAGTTCCAATAAAGCCTTTGTATGGGAAAACTCTTTGGGCCTTGTGTCAACTTACATTGCACTGCAGGCCCAAGAACCTGGAATCAGTAACAAGCCAGACTTTTAGAGTCAGTTGCTCTGGCAAGACTGAGCATTTTGGGGAAGACTTTAACTCTTCCAGTTCAGTCGTCACACCTCTTTGGGATATTCTCATAAGTGGTTCAATGCACTGAGCACAGAGACAGCTTGAGCCATAAGGTTATATAACTCACAGTTTAAAGCAAGTGTAAGACTCTCTCAGACGAAGGTTGGTTTTATCCAATCAAGAAGAACCTTCAATGGCTATCTCTGGTCTCCATCAAGATAAATTCAGGTCATTCAGGGCAGTCCAGCAATTTCAGGAGCAAAAATAATCAGGCTAACTCTAGTTTCTGAAAGGTATGAACTTCTGCAAGGGATTTCACCTCTCTGGGTCCCAATTGCTCATCAGCGAAATGAAAAAAAAAAAAAAAAACCTTCCTGACTCGGAAGTTCAATTGTTTCTTTATAATTAGGAAACATAAAGCCTAACTTCATGCTAAATTATAGTAATTTTGTTAACTTGGACTTTTTTCTGTTTTCACTTTTTCCTCTTCATGCTTCTGTAACTATTTTAAATAACTTACTATATATTCATTTTATTATAAATGACTAGGATCTCTTTCTGAAAAAAAGGTGAGATTTAAATCACAGCTGACATACATACATACATATATATATATATATACATATATATATATATATATATATATATATATATATATATATATTCTGGGATCCTCCAGCAGTTTAATAGTCCAAGCAGTTCATTTACTGCAAATGACTTACAATACAAATCATGTTCTCAAGCAGGAGAAACAGCTAAATTTGAAATTTTCCACTCACTGTGTTTACCATAGAGGAACATAAAATTGACCATTTTCAATTACTTTGAAAACAATGAAATGGAAATAATAATGGCCTTCCCAAGAAGGGAAAGAATAAAGTGTACACTTTTCACTGTGTTTATATTGCAACTGTGAGGTCTGCCCCATGTGGCTCCTAATGGAACTCTTAAAATTTCCCCTGAGTCATCCCAAACTTTGTAATTTTTTTAAAAAGCAGTATCTTTTCAATTAGAAGTGATGGAAAACACCAAATAATAACTTTACAGAGTAAGAAGGTTTTCTGCATGGTTCCACATCTAAAAAGGGGGAAAAAACTGGAATCAAATCATGGGAAAATGTTTTACTGTGTACATGGAGATCCTAAGAAAGACAGTGGTCGCAAATTGCATGGGAACAGAGGCCTAATTGTTTGGTTATTCTCTGTGGCAGTAGATTGTTGGCAAAATGGATTCAATCTGACTCTGCCCTGTGTCAACACTCATTTCCAAATGATTTTGAAGCTTCTCTAATCAAGAATGGAGTTTTCTCTTCCTATTCCTCCAACACAGGGAAAGTGGTAGGAAGGCAAGTGGCTGGAGAGATAACGGAAGAAGAAGAGAGGGAACGTGGTATAGCAGAAGGGGAGGGACCATCCCTGAATTTGAATTTTGTCCGGCAGTAGTAGGCTACAGCCAGCAGAAGTGACCATGACCAGGAAGAGGTAGGGTAAGGGTTGGAGTTGAGATTATCAACATAACACTGGCTGGAGAACTGGGCTGGCTTGCCAAGTGTTTTGCCCTGTACAGTGAGGAAGAAGAGATGGGACACTAGTTCTGAGCCAATGCCCCAAAAGACCTTGATTTTCTTCTCTCCTTCTTGTTCC
Organism: Saimiri boliviensis; assembly: GCF_048565385.1. NCBI lineage: Eukaryota > Metazoa > Chordata > Mammalia > Primates > Cebidae > Saimiri > Saimiri boliviensis. The sequence goes on along the minus strand of NC_133453.1, from coordinate 17,740,646 downwards.
TCGGTCTTGGAAACTAGCCTGTTGGAACACAAGATGACACAAGGAAAAAAGCTGAGTTGTCCACCTGAGGTTATCCTAGACCTTTCACAGCTGACCATAGACTCATGAACAAGCCTAGATGAGATCGGTGGACCAGCCTGCTCTTAAACTTATTAAAAATAACAAATTCTGTCACTTAGTATTTCATACTATCCACAAGCTAAGAATGGCAGAAAATCATTGCACTAATGGCTGACTTCAAGAATTAAGTCTCAGAAGTGGTGGAGTTGATTTCCTAAATTCTGGACTTACCTGTAGCTTAAGCTCTGATCTTCTAGCTCTGAGAGTAGGACCTAAGTTGAAACATGAGCACACTCTTGCCATTTCTGAAATGCCGTTGAAATAATAATACCTTTAATTGAAAATATGGAAGCCATTTTCTTAACAGTTTCCCTGGGCTTAAAATTCTCTAAGAGACTCCAAAATCATTTAAAGAACCTTAGATGGGAGAGCTATAATGGGTTGTGAGGGAAACACAGCTTTTAGGGCAATGTTTTCTGCCTTCTTTTGTCATAGTTATCAGAAATTAAATATCATGTTGAATGCATCACGGCTTTCTCCAGGTATGAAAAGGATCGAGTGTTTTTATGCATTTACCTCTGAGCATCGAGTAAATGATATGGAATATACTTCCAAAAGAGCAAGTGAAATGCTGTGTTTCAAAGCAACAGAATCCCATTCAGAGCAAAATGTTGCCCTAAGGCCAAGGGTGATATTGCTCATCAAAGACACACTATCTGTTTTTAGGTTAGAGCCTCAAAGTTCCATAAAGACTGAAAGTCAGAGTGAAGCACGTCTTGATAGATAGGTATAATTACTGACCAAACTGCAAAGATTAGCTTCTACTTCTTTTATTTCTAATATCGCTTATGAATTCCACCTTACCTATGTATCAGCTGAGCACAGATGCAACTTCTCAGGAATGGAGGATGAGCAGTCAGCACCACGGTGCACAGAAACAAGACCAAGTTGGGAATTGGAGACTTGTGCTTCCTGGATCTTACGGATTGAATTGTGTCTCTTGAAAAGTCATGTGTTGCAGTCCTAACCCCAGTATCTCAAAATGTGATTTTATTTGGAGACGGGGCCTTTAACAAGGGGACTAAGTTAAAATGAGGTCATTAGGATGGGCCTATTCAATATGCTGGTGTCATGAAACCAGGTGGATAGGACATAGACGCACAAAAGTAAAATGAAATGAAGACACAGCAGAAGCTGGCTACCTGTAAGCCCAGGACGAAGGCCTCAAAAGAAACCAATCTTGCTAACATTTGAATCTCAGATTTCTAGCAATCCAGAACTGCAAGAAAATAAACATCTGTTATTTAAACTACCCTTTGGTACTTTGTTCTGGTAGCCCTTGCAAACGAATACACTGAGTTTGAAAGACATGAGGAGATTGTTGATTCAACCGCAGCTTCATAATGCAAACATTTAAGGTGTGTAGGTGCAAGTAAGCTTTTTAAGCAATCAGTGATCTAAGACAGACAAAGAAAGTGCTGTGAGATATTAGAGGAGGGAGATGTTGGCATTTTTCCTTTTCCTGAAAAATTAAAGCCAAAAGGAACGATTACAAAGAACATGAGGTTTCAGGAACTGTTCAACCTGACTTGGAATATTTGACATTTTTATCTATAGGGCTGCCACCTTCAGCATTTTTGTTTTAAAGTAATTTGCAGGGCCCCAAAGACATAGCATTTGGGAGTTGTGCATTGCATTGCAGGAATTCAATATAGGAATAAATTTGCCATAAATAGTGAGGTATGGATACTAGATACTAAAGATATAGGTTGGTGCAAAAGTAGTTGCGATTTTCAACAGCAAAAACTGCAACTACTTTTGCACCAACCTAACAGAGGTTTTGAAAGTGATCTCACTTATGTGACCCCTTAAGTTTGGACAGGTAAACTGGAGCCCAGAGATGTTTAATGACTTGCCAAAACTGGAAACAATGTAGCTTAGGTTGTTAGAAAAACAAGGCATAGAGCCAATTATTCTACATAATAAAAGCAAAACGAGATATATCAATTCACTCCACAATATAATTAGCAGCCCAATGTCTTCATTGTCTCAAGCAGAATAAAATTAATCTCCATTTACTACCAGAGTTTCCGCCTATAGCATTTTCATTTGTTCAACAATTAACAGTAAATTATTCTTTTGTTCAAACATTAATAGTATACTATTTAGCTAATGTCTATAATAAATACTGCAATGCCTTCTACTGTTAAAAATCTTTCTCTGTAGTCTCAAAATGAATTCTTTCTTCCTTAGTATCATCACAATGATTGAAGTTTCCTCCTTTCCAGAAATACTAGAGTAGATTCTTAAGTCAGGCATAGCTTTGGGCTATGGAGCTCAAAAACCTGGTTACAAAACAAAATGCTTTTGTGTGTTTCCACCCCATGCGGGTAACTCTCACCTCTTCATGACAGGCAGTATGTATAATGTTTAATAGCATGGGCACTGCTACATACCAGCTATGGAAACACGGATCCACTTTATAAGAGGTGATGATGGTAACAATGATGCCTTCCTCAAGGAATCTGTGAGGACCCCACTCTCTTCAGGATTTCTCTCCTATGTCACTACTTCTTCTTAGAATTAATAAATGGATATTCCTCATTTCTTTAGCTTTCAGACTTTGGAGTACTGTCACTTCCATTCTGGAAACTTCTACATCTTCCCTCAATCCGTAAGTAAGCTCACAACATTCATGTTTGAAATGTCATCTATATGCTGATAATTCTCAGATGTATTTGCACAGCCTCGGCTTCTCCCTTGAACTTCTGATCCAAATCCTCTACTCTCTACTCAATATCTACTCAATGTTAGTAGATAGCTACTAATCTGCTTATATGCAACGAGCTCAGGCCAAACTTCTGATCCCTCCACAACCATTCCTTACACGGTTTTCCCAATTGGGTTATGTCACCTACATTCAGTTTTTGTTCAAGGCAAAAACTTTGCAGTAATTGTTGATTCTTTTCTCTCTCTCTCACTTGCCCCGTCCAACCTACCAGCAATCCCACTGACTCCACCTTCAGTGTGTGTCTAGAATCTGACTCCTACTCACCCGCTTCACTGCTGATACCTAGGCTTAACCCACCTTCACTTCCTCTTGTATTATTGTACAAACCTCCCGGCTGCTCTTCATGACCCTGTCCTTGTCTTTCTAAAATCTATTCTCTAGAGAGATGTCTTAGAAACATAACTGAGACCTAGTGACTGTTGTACTCAAAATCCTCCAGTGGTTCCTATTTCACCAAAAGTAAAACCCAAAGTCCATCAAATGGCTGGAAGGGGTCCAGCTCCCAATCACCGCTGACCTCACTCTCTTCTCATTTATTCCTGCTCACTGTGTTCTACTGTACTGGCCTCCTTGGTCTTCCTTGCATGAGTTCCTGCCTTGAGGCCTTGGCATTTGCTGGAATGACATTGGCTGGACTGACTTTCCCTAGGACGTACATGATTCACTCACTCTGTCACTTGTTTTGGTCATCCACCAAATGACATTGACTCTGAAAGACCTTCCCTGACCACAGTCCTATCTAACATAGCACACTTCTTTACTCTGCTGTGTTGTGTCTATTGTCTCTTTGCTTATTGTCTGTCTCCTCTACTCTCTCCTTGAGTACAAGCCAACAAGGGCTTCTTTTTCTACTGCTAAGTCAAGTATGCCTGTGATTAAAGCATATAGTAAGTGCTCAATAATTACTGGTAAAATAAATAAACAGGTACAAGGATCCTCTTATTCCTCATGAGAAAGTTTCAGTGACTATAAAATGACATCCAAACTGCTTCCTTTAGCTTTCAAGGCTTTCCATAATTTACCACTGCAATTTCATTTCCCCACTAGATACCAAACCTCAGCCTGGCTGTCTCGTGAACGCTAACCTTCTCCTCCTGCACTCTACCCAGATGGTTCTTCATCATCTCAACATGTTCTTTTTTACCTATCAAAGTGCAGCTCACCTGCTGTAAACTCCCTCGAACCTTGCCTGATTCCCATAGCCCATGCTCTGGTACAAATGTTCATGGACATGATTTTCCTTTTTGAACACAGACTCTTCTTAGCTACGCCCCTCATCCATACTCAGAGCTGGAACTCCAGTTAAAAATGAGCCCATTAAATAAATGAATTTTAGCCAACACTTTAGCCAAGAACCTGACAACCTTCTAAGCAACATATGGTTCCTAGATATTTTTCTCATTCTAGTATTGTAATAAGGATTTGAAATTTAATTTTTCTGAAGATATGTTTTTGCTCATTGTATACACAAAGAGTGGCTGGTCTCCATATTGCAGGTTGAGGAAGCTCATTGAATTAAAATTAGATCATATGGTCTGTTTTAAGTGACTGGGAAGTCAAATATTGGGATTAAATTTTCAGAGAAAGGCTACAAATTAAAGGGCTATTATCCAGCTGTTTCTGAATTCTCTCTCTACCTATGTCTCATTCATCTGGTCATTTAGTTAAGTGAAGGTTGCATGTGGCTTCATCTTTTGACTACTGCAGTCTTTCCTTCTCTAAAGGAAGCCTCATTGTGTACCCAGGCCACACCTAGTTGCCCTATCTACTGGACTCTTAACAAGCAGCAATACCTCCAACTCCACAATCCCAGCACTGCTGGAAGGTGGGCTGAGTGGCTCACTCGGTGAGATTCATAGTCTGTTCTACCCCCCACAGATGTGACTACAAACCAGGCCATGTCTCAGGTGATAGCCAATTTCCAAAGGAGGCCAAGAATATTTAGAAGTGGTTATGGCTCTGACATGGAACTCATTTCCTGGAGATGCCAAGGTGCCTTTTTAATTTCCTGACATTTTCAGACATAGGAAAAAGAATCTGGCTGATGAGTCACCAATATTAATGGGGTTTTGAATCCTATTTGCGGTGGCAGCTGCCTCTCCTTTAGTTATTCACACACACAAAAAAAAGAAAAAGACTTTCAGGCAAACTCGGGGAAAGAAGCAGTGTTGGCAGCCGTTCAATTATCCTGTGCATTCTGAGACCTTGGCCCCTGCTTCCCGGGAAGGGGAGTCGTTTACTTCTTTGCCTTGTGTGTGTCTGTTTGAGAGGCTGAAGATAATTGTTGTATATGTACTACCTTGCTGGAGTGGGCTTCTTTTGTTTGATGGACAAACATCAAACACATGAGCATATGCTAGATACACTCTTCTCCAGTTACATATTCAAAAACCTAAGCTCTTACCAAGGTTGTCAGGTATAAGGTTGTCTAGAGCTCAAATCCTGTGAATCTGCTGAATCATAACAGAATAGAAGGTTGTATTACATAACAGCACTTTCTTGTTTTTCTGGTTCCTGAATTTTGCTTTTACTTACATGCCCTGATATAAAAAAGACAAAATATAAAGTAAAATGATTGTATTTAGAGTAGCTAGTTTTATTCCATAAACATCCACACAAATCCAAGGTTTGAAGTCAAAGTATTAAAATAGTTGCATCCTTGTTACCAACATCCCAAGCGTATTTTAAAAGCAGCCCCAGCTGGCTCTCGACAGTGACTGTGAGCTTGTTGGATAATCAAGTCTCTTATTCCTGACTGAAAAATATAACATTACTTATCCCTCTGCGAGTATGTGATGAGAATTCTCTATTTCCCATTCTTCCTGTGCTTTTTAGACTAAAAGGGGTCTATGGGTCAAGACAATCCTCTTTGTGAGTTAACAGAGGACATATTTTCTTCACAGAGCAACATCTCTTGACTTCTATCATAAATCATGAGACCCATGCTAGGGTCCAAACTAGTTCTCCACAATGAATGCGCACAAAAAACACCTGGAGACTATTTTAACAATGCATATTTTCAAGATACACCAAAGTGGCATAAAGCCTAGAAATCTCTAGTTTAATTAAGACACTGATGAGTCTGGTGAAGGTGGCCATAGGCCAGACTCTGGAAAACAGTGGTAAACCCAGTGCAGTCTTCAGCGCTGGCACTGACAGAGTAAGATAATCCCTTTTCTACATGACACTTCCTCGTCAGCCACAAAGCTCTCATCAACATTTTAACTAAGAAAAGGGAATGTCCTATTGGAGAACCTAGACTGAGAACTGTCGGCTCCCACCTAGAATCCAAGACACCTCCCAGAACCCCATTCAGGACAAATCCAGAAACGGATAGGACAGTGCCTCCTCTGATTGAGGACTGAAAGTTCCCATTCTTAGCTGACCTGAAGAGCTACATTATCACTACCTTGTTTGTGGATTTCCTGTGTTCCATATGATCTTGTTGGAAGTAGGCAATGCCTCCTTTTTTCAGGGTTGATTACAAGAGCAAAAGACACTTCGTTGAGTTCTTCCAATTCCTGAGCATCTCCAAGCCCTTCTACCACCCCTAAAAGATCCTTTACAGCCATTTTCCATTCCCACCACCAGTCCTAGGTGAGCACTAACCTACTTTCTGTCTCTATAGATATGTCCTTTCTGGGCATTTCCTGTCAATGGAATCATGCACTATGTGGTCTTTGCATCTGGCTTCTTTCACTTAGCCAGATGTTGTTTTACACGTGTTGTAGCATACATCACTATTTCATTGCTTTTAATTGCTGAGTAGAATTCCATCATGCAGATGCACCTACTTTGTTCTTCTAGCTCCAGGTTTTCTTAGCACTCCATAGTCGTAAGAGAGAGTGAGGAGAGCATCCAGCACAGTTGCAGGAGAAAAAGGAGAAAGCTAAAGCAGTGTAGCCTTGCTGGACTGGATTTTTTTATTTTTTATTTTTTATTTTTTAGACAGAGTCTCACTCTGTCACCAGGCTGGAGTGCAGTGGCGCAATCTTGGCTCACTGCAACCTCGGCCTCCTGGGTTCAAGCAATTCTCTTGCCTCAGCCTCTCGAGTAGCTGGGACTACAGGCGCGCACCACCACGCCCAGCTAATTTTTGTATTTTTTTTAGTAGAGATGGGGTTTCACCATATTTGCCAGGATGGTCTCGATCTCTTGACCTCATGTTCCGCCTGCCTCGGCCTCCCAAAGTGCTGGGAATATAGGCATGAGCCACCACACCCAGCCGCTGCACTGGATTTTAACTCTTTGTTATTGGCTGTGAACTCTCCATTTCCGATTTCTATGGCCGAGTAAGATGCCATTGTCCTTGACTATAGACCATCCTAGCAGAGGAATGAGGGGGCTTTCTCTAGAGCAACTACTATTTAAACTGAATTAGATATACTCTTCTCCAGTTACATATTCAAAAACCTAAGCTCGTACCAAATTCTTCTACAAACAGTGTCATGCTTTGCAGCAGCATTTGAAGGACACTGTATTCAAAATAATGACCCTAAAGAGGGCTCTGGACTGGGGAGAGTGGCTTAAGCCCATATCCTAGTGCTTTGGGAGACAGAGGTGGGAGTATCTCTTGAGCCCAGGGGTTTGAGGTTACAGTGAGCTGTGATGGCACCGTTGCACTCCAGCCTGTTATTGATCATAGCAACAATAACAGAGGAATCCAGAGCCCTCATTTTTTTGGTTTGTTTTGTTTTTAAGAGACACAGGCTTGCTCAGTCACCCAGGCTGGAGTGCAGTGGTGCCATCGTACCTCACAGAAACCTCAAGCTCCTGGATTCAAGTGATACTCCCACCTTGGCCTCCCAAAGCATTGGGATTATAAGCTTGAGCCCTTTTTAAAGTGAATATTTTGAATGCAGAGTCCTTCAAATGCTACTGCAAAGAATGACATAGTTTACAGGAAAAGAAATTAGTATGAGCTTGAGACTTTTGAATATGTAACCAGAGAGTAGTATATCTCATTCAATTTAAATAGTAGTCACTCTAGAGAAAGTGATTATAACCCATATGTATATTTTTAAATTCTGTAAGAGTTTTGGGAGCCTCTTTTGGATAAAAATTACAGGAGAAAAGAAGCAATTTTCTTTCATTTTTAAAATAAAGGTCAATGAAGGCAATATCTTACAAGATAAGAATATAGTTTTTTTCATTACTAATTTTGCAAAAGTGTGCTTTCCTGGCACATTGGTGCACACAGACACAAGCGCACACACATACACACTTTTTTCTTTGTTTAAACTTGTTAATACCTTTTACTTTCCATTCTTCACCAGTTAGGGCCATTTAAACTGAGCTTTACTAATTAAACAAACAATTAGCTCTGAGGTCACATTGTAGGGATAATGGGGTAGAGAAGGAAGGTAGAAAATTAGCTCACACATTATCTGAGATTTTATTTCACTGCACGCATACAAAGAAGAGCTGCATCCAGGGCACAAGAGATTACTTATGAAAGGAATTTACAGTGAGAGATAAGGAGGGAGCTTTCAGCAAGCCATCAATCTGCAGGCTGCTCCTGGAGGCCCTTGGACAGTCGGTACACAGACCATGTTGAATGGAAGCAAGGTGACATTTAGAGGACATGGTTCACTGAAAAGAGCAAATGTATGCAAACCCAGGAATATCATCAACCATGCTGCCGTGAACACCAGTGTTGTAGCTGTTGAGTCTTTCTAAGCTTACAGAGCAGAGCCTTCTGGCAGCCTGGGGATGCTGCAGAAAACGAGAATAACTACTGGCTGTCACTAGAACAGCAGACCCATCTGGGAGCAAAGCAGAGCATTGCAGACACTCTCTTTTAATCAAACTTTGTAAGAAGAGCTTGAGAGATATTTCCTTGTCTTACCCATTTCACATTCTGTTATTGTTTTCCTGCATAGGTTTCAGTATGAAAGAACTGTGGTTATTCTCTGAATTTAAATAAGTCCATTTAAGAATAGAGATAATTAGGCCAGGCATGGTGGCTCACACCTGTAACCCCAGCACTTTGGGAGGCCAAGGTGGACAGATCACCTGAGATGAGGAGGTTGGAGACTGTCTGGCTAACATGGTAAAACTCCATCTCTACTAAAAACAAAAATTAGCTGAATGTGGTGGTGCATGCCTGTAATCCAAGCTACTAGGGAGGATGAGGCCCAAGAATCGCTTGAATCTGGAAGGCAGAGATTACAGTAAGCCAAGTTCTCACCACTGCACTTTAGCCTGGGTGACGGAGTGAGACTCTGTCTCAAAAAAGAAGGAAAAAAGAGGGAGAGAGAGAATAGAGGTAACTACTTTTAAAAGACTGTGTCAGGTCTCCATATGCAAGCATGGAGCCTGAAAGTCTGAAGTCCTGTTTGCCTTGGCTGAAGTCTCCCACCCTCTGCCTAAGTTCGCCATTGTCCCTGATCACCCAGCAGAGCTTCCCTGGACAAGCCCCTCACCCAACCCTGCCATCTTAACTGTTCTTATGATAATGTAAATACCTCTCACCCAACTCTGCCATCTTATCTGTTCTTATGATAATGTAAATACCTGTCATCCAACCCCACTACTGTAACTAAACTTACTCTGCAACATCCCAACCCCCCAAAAAACTACCCAAACCTGTAAAATCAACTTCTATCCCACTGCCCTTTGCTAATGCCCTTTTAGCCTTAGCCCACCTGCACCCAGGTGAATAAACAGTCATGTTGCTTACACAAAGCCTGTTTGGAAGGTCTCTTCATTCAAAGCTCATGTTTAAAAAGACTGTATATATTATTGTTTCATTTAAAAAAATCAAGTTTCTGGCTGGGTGTGGTGGCTCAAGCCTGTAATCCTAGCACTTTGATAGGCCAGGGCAGGTGAATCACTTGAGGTCAGGAGTTTGCAACTAGCTGAGCCAACATGGGAAATACCATCTCTACTAAAAATACAAAACATTAGCCAAGATTGGTGGTGGGCACCTGTAATCCCAGCTACTTGGGAGGCTAAGGCAGGAGAATCGCTTGAGCCTGGGAGGTGGGGATTGCAGTGAGCCCAGATCTTGCCACTGCACTCCAACCTGGGAGAAGGAGCAAGACTCTGTGAAAAAGAAACAAAGAAAGAAAGAAGAAAAGAAAAGAAGGAAAGAAAGAAAGAGAAAAAAGAGAGGAAGAGAGAGAGAAAGGAAAGGGAAAAAGAAAGGTGAGGGGAGCGGAGGGGAGGGGAGGGAAGGGAAGGGAAGAAATCAAGTTTCCAAATGCCAGTCACGTGTGTGTGTGAAGACTCACAGTGGCATGAAACCCCTCTCACACCATTGTATGTTCCCTTACTTTAACTGGCTGTACTGATTATGCCTCTATATACAAGATCACACGTTTATTATAGAAATTACTTGGGGGGAAAAAAGTCAATAAAAGTCTTAATCTTCTGTGATGCCACCTATCAGTAATATCAGCATTCATGCTTTAGCTATAATCTTCTGGATTTTTTTTAGTCAATATATACTTGTACCTATAAACCTATAAATGTGTATACACCTACTTATACATTCTTTTCATAAAGGGAATCATCTTGAAATGTATTCAATATTTTGTAATTTACTTTTCTTCACTCAACAATGAAGTATATTGGTAGAGTTCGAAAGCTGTTCCCTCTAAACCTCATGTTGAAATGTAGTCCCCAGTGTTGGAGGTGGGATCTGATGAGAGGTGATTGAATCATGGGGGTAGACTTCTCATAAATGGTTTAGCACCATCCACCTGGTGCTATCCTTCAGATAGTGAGTGAATTCTCATGAAAGCTGGTTGTTTTAAAGTGTGTGACACACACATATGTTCACTGCAGCACTGTTTACAATAGCAAAGACCTGGAACCAACCCAGATGCCCATCAATGATAGACTGAACAAAGAAAATGTGGCACATATACACCATGGAATACTACACAGCCATAAAAAATGATGAGCTTGTGTCATTTGTAGGGACATGGATGAATCTGAAAACCATCATTCTCAGCAAACTGATACAAGAATAGAAAATCAAACACTGCATGTTCTCACTCATAGGTGAGTGTTGAACAATGAGAACATGTGGATGCAGGGAGGGGAGCATCATACACACTGGAGTCGGTTGGGGGGCTGGGGAGGGACGGGGGGGTGGAGAGGGTGTGGACGGTGGGAAGGAATAATGTGGGGAGAAATGCCAGATATACATGATGGGCAGATGGAGGCAGCAAACCACCTTGCCATGTATGTACCTAAGCAACAACCCTACATGATCTACACATGTAGCCCAGAACCTAAAATACAATTAAAAAAAAAGTGTGTGGCATTTTCCCCTCCCCTCCTCTTGCTCCCACTCTGCTGTGTGAGATCCCTACTTCCCCTTCACCCTCCACCATGATTATAAGTTCCCTGAGGCCTTACCAGAAGCCAAATGTGCCAGTGCCCTGCTTCTGGTACAGCCTACAGAACCATGAGCAAATTTAACCTCTTTTCTTTGTAAATTACCTGCCCTCAGGTATCTCTTTATAGCAATGCAGAATAACCCAACACACATGCACATCTTTTCCTGTTATTAAATATACATTTGCATCTTCATTCTAAATAACTGCACTGCGTTTTCTAGTATAGATGTCCTTTAATCATTTAATATCAAAATCAGAGGCATGCCTGAAATAAAACTACAAGTCTCAACTTACCTGGATACTGGACTCAAAATGTAGCTTGACATGCATCATGCACACACAGCATGCATTTTGTGTCATAGCATAGTATTAGAGAAGGCTGCAGTGAACCTGGGAAGAATATAGAAATGCTGGAAGAATTAAAAAGCAGGATAAATGTTTGCAATATTTCTCAAATTTGATGGAGCATGGATTCACTATAAACCATTGTAAGTGCCTTTGCCTGCTGTCACCCCTACCACTGTTGTTTTTGCACATAGTTGATTATCAAACGTATTTGTTCATTTTAAAGGAACAAAGGAAGAGAGGACACATGATATTTTCCATGAGCTGGAAAGCTCTGCACTTCAGCAATTGCCCTTTATATCCTCATACAGCTAGGAGTAAAACATAGTTCTCTGGAAGGAAGACAAAGGGGGGAATCAGGAGGTCCCAGGCATTACTAAATGGAAACTCCTGAAGAATCTGTAAAACAAGGAAAACACCTTCTCTCTCAATCGGAGAAAAGGAGAGGTTTGACTTAGTGTGAACAAGGTCTGAGGATATGCAAGGTCTGAGTACTTAAACATTTAAGTTCCATGCTCTAAATGTTAATTGAGATTAGCTTCAGTTTCTGTGGAAAATAAAACGTTATCTGGCCAATGTATACATGGCTTCTAGAATTAGTGAAAGAAATTTATAAAATTTGCAGGTGAAGATTGCAATTTCTATTTCATAAAGAAAAATAGGTAGGCACGTGTGCACCTCGAGAGAGTGAATGATGATCGATTCTGTCAACAAATAAAAAAGGTTCAAAACATTTTAAAGTTCCTGTGCCATGTAGAAAGAAGCTAACCTTTGGTCTTCATGATAAGCCATCAAGCCAAGCTAAGCCTGCCCACCTTTCTCTCCCATAACAGCTTTAAAATATATAATCTAACAGGAATATCACTTTCAAGCAATCAGTAGCAGGACTCCAGCTGATTCCAAAATCATCTTTTTATTGTAACATGTCTGCTAACCTTCCATTTTATAAAATAGCTTCCATATTACTTTCAGTACATCAGAATATTCCTAAATGTATATACGCTGTGGATGGATTTCAGATCTTTTTGGCCACAAAGCCTAATAGCAAAAGCCAGTCATTGCATCCCAGGAACAAAGGTGCAAAATGCTGCTCAAATCGCTGATCTGATCTCTGCACACTCCTGCCTTATGTTTGGTGAGAAGCAGCTGCTTCCAAGTCCAGTTTATCAGTTTGAAACATTTACTGTATGTAATTCTCACTTGGCTAGTGGGCCCTTGCCACAGAAACTGTCTTAGCAACCACAAGGAACACCAGCAGGAAGATGAGCACATATTTAGAAGGACAGAAACTCTGCTGCAAAACATCCCTAGTCTTGAGAGGAACAGCTTCTGTGTGTAAAAACTTGAGAAACAAGTACTGGTTACGTAAACAGGGACATGATGGAACCAAATGCTATTCCAGCCTTTTTGCCATCATGCTTGGTTTTCAACAAGAGCCAGAATAAAGGTGCCAATCTAAAGGGTCAGTAATTGTAATTTTGTACCCACTGGGATTACAACAGGAGTTCATCAGACTCTTCCTACTCAGCCCTGCCAGCTTCTGACAATCATAAGCTGCAACCAACTAACTCAGTCCCATCCAGTTTCGAAGATAATGTATTTCTTCTTTCAACAATTAATTTCACTGTATATATGTAAGGTGCACCATGTGATGTTTTGATATCCTTAATTTATAGTAAAGTGATTCCTATCGTGAGCACCAACTAATACCCGGCATTCAGCTAGGGGCAGAGGATTCAGTAGTGAATGCAGGTAGAATCCCTGGGGTCAGACATTGTTCTAATGGTCCCTAATACCAGTTGTATCCTATTTTAGACAAGAACTGTAGCCATTCCTACTCCTCCCTTCAGAAGTTTCCAGCAACGTGTTCTCACTGCCCTAGAGGTCCCTTGCTGAGCTCACAATTCACCTGATTGATTTCTCAGAAATCTGGTTATGTCTCTTTCATTATTACTTTTTAGATTGCTGGCCAACTGCCCCCATCCATTACCAGAGTCCTCACTGTGTCTGGTCAAATCTTCTTCCCCCTTTCCCATCAGACAAGGATATGGTTCTAACATATTAATCAGATATTCTGTATCTATTTTGTTTACTGAAGTTTGTATGCATATATGTATATGTATCTATTCTGTTTATTGAGTTTTATATGCATATATATGTATATGTATGTGTATGTGTGTATACATATATATATACACACACATATGTACACATATATGCACATTGCCCCACGCCAGGCCAGTGACTATTTTTGAAGCTAGAAAGTATATTTTTGTGTTAATGGAATGAAGAGTAAACCTAGAATTCAAGCCACACATTTGAAACTAATAATTTCCACAGCTTTGGATAAATTCTGTCATTATTTTTTAACACCTTTCACATATATATATAATATATGTATATATATATATATATATATACGCATACAAAGCTCAATAAACCCATATATGTGACTATTTATTGATGTATATATGTATGGGTTTATTGAGGTATATGTATATATATATATATATATACACACACATATATATATATATATACACACATATATGGGTTTATTAGGTATATACATATCTCAATATATAAACCCATATATGTAAGAGTTTATTGAGGTATATATGCATATGCATACAAAGCTCAATAAACCCCAAAAATAAGGGTTTATTGAGGTATATTATATATTATACATATATTTATATTATATATATACATTTATTTATGTACATGCATACAAAGCTCAATAAACCTATATATGTAAGGGTTTATTGAGGTGTATACATATATACATGTATACAAAGCTCAGTAAACTCATATATGTAAGAGTTTATTCAGGTATATTTTGCTGTAAAATTCATTCAATTTAGTGAATACTTCTGAGTTTAACAAAATGCATATAGTCACATAATCATCACCATAATAAAGATATAGGGCATTTTCATTAGCCACTAAAATAATCTCATGCTCCTTTTGTAGTCAGCCCTGCTCCCACCCTCTGTAAACCACTGATCTCTTCTATTTCCCTATTGTTGCAGCTTGGAATCTGATATTCTGGAAAAACCAAAACTATAGCTTTATAGTTTAAATCTGATCAATAAAGTCAAAAGGCATGTAACTTCTTGAGTCTGGCTTCTATCACTTAGCATAATGCATTTGAAATTTCTCCATGTGTTGCATGCATCATAAATCTTTTTTATTGCCAAATAGTACTTCATTATGTGTACGTACCACCATGTACTTTCCCATTTAGTAATCAGAGGACACTTGGGTTCATTTCAGTTTTTAGCAAAATTGTGAATAAAGCTTCTGTAAGTATTCATGCACAGGTTTTTGTGTGACTGTGATGTGTGTTTTATTTCTCTCAGGTAAATACATAAGCAAGGGATTTCCAGGTCACAGGAAAAATGTATGTTTAATGTTATAAGACTAATATATTTTTAATCCTTTTTTTTTTTTTTGAGATGGAGTCTTGTTCTACCACCAGGCTGGAGTACAGTGGCATGACCTTAGCTCACTGCAACCTCTGCCTCCCCGGTTCAAGCGATTCCTCTGCCTCAGCCTCCTGAGTAGCTGAGACTATAGGCGTGCACCACCACGCCCTGCTTCTTTTTTTTTTTTTTTTTTTTTTTTGTATTTTTAGTAGAGATAGGGTTTCACCATGTCGGCCAGAATGGTCTCGATCTCCTGATCTCATGATCCACCTGTCTCGGCCACCCAAAGTGCTGGGATTATAGGCATGAGCCACCGTGCCCAGCCAATGATATTTCTGAAGCTAGAAAGTGCATTTTTGTGTTAATGGAATGAAGATTAAATCTGCAATTTAAGACACACATTTGAAACTGATAATTTCCACGACTTTAGATAAATTCTGTGATATTTTTAGATAAATTCTGTGATTATCTCCTTTCCTTGTCTATAAAACGTGGGTTATCATTCACAGAATCATGTCAGTGTAACCTAAGCTAACTATGGGAGAGCTTTGTAAAATGTAAATTATTACACTCTATTATAAATTACTATTCTATTACATTATTGTTACATTTTGTTACAAGTCTATTACAAATGAGAAGTCATCGTTGTGTTATGATGTGTGTTGAATGTGGTTGACACAAAACTGAATTCACAGGTGCCCTCTGCCACACATTTGTACCCTTTGTCCTTTTAAAGATTCTACGGTTGCACTGTGTAATACAGTAGCCACTAGCCGCATCATTTAAATTTAAACTAATTAAAATTAAATAGAGTTAGAGATTCAGAGCCTCAGCTGCACTAGCTGCATTTCAGGTGCTCTGTGGCCTCACGGGGCTAGTGACTACCTCATTGGATGATCCAGACTGTGAAACATTTCTTTCGTTGCAAAAAGTTGTAGATGGTGTTCATCAAAAGGGCAGATACTATGCCGTTGCTCTTCTTAACAAATAACCTGAAAAAATAAAATATAGAACCTGTTTACAACTCAGTATTTAAAATTTGTTGTGGTCACTGTTATCTGTTTTCATCTTGAGACTCTTAGTCAGCCCTATAAACTCAAACACCCGGGTATCCACTGCCCCATATAAATAAGTTGCAAACATCTACCCATGAGTAATGAAATCATTCTACACATTTCTGGCCTGATTCTATATTGATCACACTTGTCTGAGTCCTTACTAATGACTGTCTCCATTCATTAACTTGTTCTTGCTCCTTTTAGTGTGACCTTTGAACCTAACCTCTCTGACATCAATTCTGTATTCCTTCTCTACTTTTCTGGAGTATCTATCTCAAACGAGTACAGTGAATAGACAGTTTCTTCAAACCAATTCAAGTTCATGGTGCTGACCCTCGTCATCACCTTGACCAAAATAACCTCCAATGGAATGGAAGCATTGCACCATGAGGGCAGCAGCAACTGTTCAGGTTGGGTCAGTATTGTAAACCTTTGGCAGGAATCATGAATGCCAATGCGTTCGGGAGCCATGCAAGCCCCGTAAATGAATGAAGCAGGCTGGGAGGAACAGGAGGCAGTGGAGGAGTTAAGGCAGATGGAAAGCATATGCCCTACCACAGAAAGCAATTCAAATATCAATAAATAAACACTCTGTGGGCAATTGGAGGCACAGAAATTAGATAAGAAGAAGTTACACTATCGATGTTTGCAGGTGATGAAATAGTGCCCTGGAAAAAAGCCTGAGAGGATCAATGCTAAAATTAATAAAAACAAACAAACAAAAAATAGTGAGCTAGAAAGGTATAACACCAGCATACAAAAATTAGCAATCTTATATATGCAAAGTTTAACCAGCTAGGCCATATAATTGAAGAGCAGACCCTATTTATAATCACACATGCAAAAAAAGAAAAGATGAAACATTTGAAAAAGTCAAATGAAGGCTTTCGAATATTTTCCCCAAAAGACAAAATTAGATTGGAACAAACACAAAGACATCCTTATTCTTGAACAAAACAATTCAACATGAAAAACCTGTCAGGTGTCCCCATTATATAAATTTGATGAGACCCCAATTTTAAAAACTAAGTATTTAAAAGTGGAAGTAATAAGTTGATTGTAAAGATTCTATGCATTTTAACCACTTGAGAAAATCTAGGAAAACCCTAAAAAGGAGAAATGAGTGGAGATGAATTCTGCCAGATTAAAACTCAGTATGCAGCATGCATAATTAAAACAGAGTGGTCCTGGGGCCTAATTAAATGAAATAGAAAGCACACAAATAGAAAGAAAAAGATTGATAAATTCAACTACAGCAATATAAAATAAGTTTTTACATGGAAGAAAATGTTGTCAGAAAAGGAGAAAGGCAAATCACAACCTGGGAGAAAATATTCGCTATGTAGACAAAATACTAACCTTGTTAATTTATAAATGAGTCTCTAAAAATAAGAAAAAAGGAGCACCAAAAACCTGATACAAAAATGGATAAAAAAAAGCTCTGTGCCGTTTTCCATAGCTGCTGCAGCATTTACATTTCCATCAACTGTGCACAAGGGTTCCAATTCCTCAAAAAATTAAAAAAAGGAATTACCATCCCATAATTCCATGGCTAGATATATGTCTGAAGGAAATAAAATTTTTATCTCAGAGACATAACTGCACTCTGTTCATGGCAGCATTATTCACTATAGCCAGTACATGGAAGCAACCCAAATGTCTATGAATGAATGAATGAATGAATGAATGAAGAAAGAAAACGTGGTACAGACATACAATGAAATTAGTCAGACTTTAAAAATAAGGAAATTCCTCCATTTGAGACAACATGGATGAATCTAGATGATATTATGTTAACTAAAATAAGGCCAGTTAAAGAAGGACAAATATTGCATATTTCCTCTTAAATGAAGTATCTGAAATAGTCAAAGTCGTAGAAGCAGAGAGCAGAACGGTGCTTAACAGGACCTGGGAAAGAAGGCAAGAAGGGCAGATGTTGTTCAATGGATATAGCCTCCATCATGCTAGATGAATAAGTTATAGAGATTGCCTGTATGGTCCAGTGCTGTAATTAACAATGCAGTACTGGGCACATTAAATTTGTTAGGAGAATGGATCTCATGTTACATGTTCTTACCACAAAATAAAACAAAACAGGACATAAGGAAACTTTGGGAGATAGATGTTGGATGTGTCTATTACTTTTATTGTAGTTGATGGCATCATGAATGTTTACATCTATCTAAACTCATCAATTTTTTTTTTTTTTTTTTTTTTTTGAAACAGAGTCTTGCTCTGTCACCAGGCTGGAGTGCAGTGGGGCAATCTCGGCTCACTGCAAACTCCACCTCTAGGGTTCAAGTGATTCTCGTGCCTCAGCCTCCTGAGTAGCTGGGACTACAGGCATGTGCCATCGCACCCAGCTAATTTTTAGCCCCATCTCTTAGTAGGGATGGGGTTTTGCCATGTTGTCCAAACTAGTCTCAAACTCCTGACCTCAAGTGATCCACCTGCCTTGGCCTCCCAAAGTGCTGCGATTACAGGCATGGGCTACCACATGCAGCCTCAACTCATCAATTTTTATGTACACATTAAGTATGTGCATTTTTATATACCAATTATACCTCAATACAGCTGTTTTAAAAATTAAAAACAAGTAAAAACTAATTATATTGCAGCTAAAAATGAACAAAAGACTTGAATACATAGTTCAGAAAAAAAGACATATAAATTGACATGTAAGTAAGAAAATATGCCCAATTTTTCTTATAATAAAACAAATGCAAAGTACAACACTGAAATACCATGTCTCACCTACAGATTGACAAAAACCAAATGCTTGAGGAAACAGGCTGCTGGCAAGATCGTGACTATGGTCATTCCTGGTGAATGTACAGAATCATGTACATCTAAGCTGCACAAGTGGAAATATCTTACAAAATTGCATGCATTTTTATCCTATGACCTAGCAATCCCATTTCTAGAACCTACCTGAAACTATTCCTCACAAAAAGAAACAATATATCCACAAGGTTATTCACGTAGGCACCATTGATAGCTGTAAAGGATTGAAAACCATCCAAATATTCAACAACTGGAGACCTACTGAATAAACTATGATTCTGCTTCACCATGGGGTACTTCGCAGCTATAAAAAAAATTAGAAAGAGCTTCATGAATGGATATGGAATGAATTTCAAAATTCCATATATATTGCAAATTTATAAGGTCAAGATGCAAAACAGTACATATGGCATAATACAGTACTTTTGCATATATATATTTATATATTTTATATATATATATATTTTATATATATATATATATTTTATATATATATATATATATATATATATATATATTTAACTGATTAAGCAAGTGAAAACTGTTACCTACAGGGCTGAGTGGCAGTAGGGTCAGGAGAACAGGGATAGAAATGAGAATTCTATGAGTCCACCGTTTTATATGTTTTTTGAATCACATAAGTGCTTTACATATTCAAAAGGTAAAATTAAACCAAAAGGACCAAAAATTCATATCAGACAAACACAAAAGATCAGCAGGTTACATTTGTCCACCTTTTCTGCAACTATTGACCTATGCAGTTACATACAGTCTTAAGGACTTCCTTGGCTTTCTAAGGTGCATTCTGAGTCTGAATAGAAAATATGGCTTGGGAAAGGATAATTAAGATTTAAAATTAGGTTAGGCTGATTGCATTCTCCTTCATAAAGACTAATAGCTAGGTACATTATAATTAGCTGCTCAATTCCATTACCTTCACAATGCATAGAGAATTATTAGTCACAAGTTTTTCATTCTGTCTTCTCATTTTTCTCCCAAAGTGATTTTGATCACATACCAAGTTCAAAAACTTATTATTCAGTTTTTAAGATTTCAGGAAACAAGGCCAACTTTATCCTCATTTCCGTCATCTGACTCACACATCAAGCCCCTGAGGCAGCAACGGCGAACATATTGGTATCAGCAATTACAGGCTGACTCATCCAAGAACGTGCACAATTAACCTATTGAACATCCCTCCACCGGGCTTTTCATCCTCCGTAGGACCATCTGCACCACATTCACCCAGGGTAGGAGCCCAGCCAACCCACTGTGCATCCCCCCACATTTCCGCTTTGACGCCAAGCCAGAAGCAATTCATAACCCCACAGTGCAGTGCTGCATCAGCAATGGATCTCAGGCTCAAAACATTCCCTCTAAACTGAACAGGCCAATTCTGGGTTCTCTGCTCCTACCGTGCTAACCCTGAAAGCACCCCAAAACTTAATAAAGGGATTCCCTACTGTTTCAATACCTCACCTAACAGTTAACAAAATATTAATACTATAGGGCTTAAGACTCTAAGTTCCAAATTTTATTTGGATATAAGTTTCACCACCTATTTTGCCGAAGGGCATAGGAAAAATATCACTTACTCTCATTAAATTTCAATGTCCTTGTTAGACACCCAGATAACATTTTTTTTTTTAGTAGAAGTTTAAATAAGGTACTCAATATGGACTAGGGTTGCAAATAAGTATTCTGGTTCCCTACTCAATGTACTGAGAAAAACTAGTTCTTATTTCTAACTGATGACATCTTCTCCCTAAGAATCCCCACCCGACCCACCAAGAGTTGGGAAAGGAAATAACTACAAACAACAAAACCCTAAACTCTGCCATTTAAGAGCTCTCAGTTCCTTCCAGTTAAGAGTCTCCTTGGGCAACACAGCGTATTTCACATACACATTCACCCTGTCAAATCTTCCATCATACTTCTCTTCTGCAAGGTGGATGGAAGACTTAACAGTAGCCAGGAAAAGGGAGACAATTCCAGGGGCCAACTCTAGTATTCACTGATCTCTGCTGCAGAGTGGCTGGTCTGGTTCTACCCAGGCCTGGGCTCTGTGAAGGTCCAAGTGACAGGCTTGTTCCTGGTTTGATGTGGTCATTCTACTGCTGCCCACTGCTTGAGCCAGCAGCTGACACATTGATGATCTATTTTCTTTGGCTCAATCAAGGCTTGCCTTGCCCACTGGGCCCCGACTCAGTGTGCAGGTGTGCCATGACTCCTGTCCTTCCCTGTCCCTGGCAATTCTGCCCCCAGAGAATTCTTAGCTACTCTCCTTACTGCCACAAGCAAAGGCTTGTAGGAACTGCTGGATCCCTTGATATCCCACTGCAGCTAAGTAGTGCAGCTCAAGAGAGCTAGCATGTGTGGCCACCTCTCTATTCCCTTGTTATGCTATCACTCCCTTGAAGACTGGAGCCAACAGCATTAGCAGTTGTCTCTCAGGGTTTCAAAGAGGGAATGGGATCAGAGCCATCGTCTCCAATATATCTGCAATAACACTCTGCTTACTCTGGCCCTTCCTGGAACTTTGGTTCAGAAAGACATATCAAAACATTTGTTGTAATCATATGCAAAAAGCTCAACATCACTGATCATTAAAGAAATGCAAATCAAAACCACAATGAAATGCCATTTCACACCAGTCAGAATGACTATTATTAAAAAGTCAAAAAATAACAGATGCTGGTGAGATTGTGGAGGAAGAAGAACACTGATGCACTGTTGGTGGGAGTGTAAATTAGTTCATACATTGTGGAAGACAGTGTGGCAATTCCTCAAAAACCTAAAAACAGAAATACCATTTGACCCATTACTGGGTATATACTCAGAGGAATATAAATCATTATATTATAAAGATACATGCACATGTATGTTCATTGAAGCACTATTCACAATAGCAAAGACATGGAATCAACCTAAATGCCCACCACCCAATGATAGACTAGGTAAAGAAAATGTGGCCCATATACACCATTGAATAATATGGAGGCATAAAAAGAAATGTGATCATGTCCTTTGCAGGGTCATGGATGGAGCTGGAGGCCATTATCCTTAGCAAACTAACGCAGAAACAGAAAACCAAATACCAACATGTTCTCACTTATAAGTGGGAGCTAAACAATGAGAACACATGGACACATGGTAGGGAACAGCACACACTGAGGCCTTTTGGAAGGTGGAGGACGGGAGGAGGGAGAGGATCAAGAAAAATAATTAATGGATACTAGGCTTAATACCTGATTGATGAAATAATCTATGCAACAAACCCCCATGATGCAAGTTTACCTAGGTAACGAATCTGCATTAAACCCCAAACTTAAAAGGTTTTTTAATTTAAAAAAAAATGCACGCACAAAACAAACTAAAAAAACATGAAGTTCGTTGTTTTCCAGCAATGCTGTCTTCACACAGGCTACTTTCTTTGTCTGGAAGGGACATTGCAATGTCATATCCTCCTTCTGGTAGTGACATCCAACTGGCTCACTTCTCTGAGGCCATAAAGGTGAATGGTGAACAAGCAAGAAACCAGTTTACTGACAAGGGAAGTTCCAAAGTAGAGTTTCTTTGTTATTTATAGACAGCATTTAACATTGTGCCCGTCACAAACATGTACTCGATAATGGCAGCTATGACTAATAATAATACTCCGTATTTGTTCAAGGAAGGCTCTGCTTCTCTAAAGGTTTTTAAGCTGAGTCAAATGATCAAAAATCTAAGGCCGGGCACAGTGGCTCATGCCTGTAATCCCCACACTTTGGGAGGCCAAAGCAGGTGAATCACCTGAGGTCAAGAGTTCAAGACCAATAGGTGAAACCCCCATTTCTACTTAAAATGCAAAAATTAGCCAGGCCTGGTGGTGTGCATCTGTATTCATAGCTACTCGGGAGGCTGAGACAGGAGAATTGCTTGAACCTAGGAGGCAGAGTTTGCAGTGAGCCAAGATCACAGCACTGTACTCCATTCTGGACAACAGAGTGAGACTCCATCTCTAAAAAAAAAAATCTGTATGTTTATGTGTCAGTTGAATTTGCCTTTCTTGATACTAAAGGCAACCAGAAGGTTTATGTTTGTCTTGAGTGTTGTAAATAATTATTGATTCAAATGTACATACGGGTTTTATCTCTATTTTTATATTGCTAATAGCCCTACTACCCCGGTTTTATGGTGCCAATGAAGGGGAATTATATGAAAATCTCCCTGTGGGAAGATATTTTTAATACTTACTAATTTGTTCATTCATCTGTGTGCATATATGTCTGGGAATACATGAATAAAATATAGTTTCTGTACTTTTTGGACATCCAACAAACAGCTTATTCTTTAATATACAAAGAGCTTTTACAAATCAGTAAGTGAAAAAAACACAAAATTTGAGCAAGGATGTGATCCACACAAAGCCTATCCATATTATTTAATGTTCAAGCCACTCATAATTAGAGAAATGCAAATTTCTAAGATACTACGTAAGAGGATGTTGTAATGAGATTGTGTTGATTTTAGCTGAGGCAGGAAAACATTAAATTCAAAGGAGACCCCAGTGTTAAACTTTCTAATTCAATGATCCAGATCAGCCATCTTTTAAACCTTTCACCAAAAGAAGGAGGGTAAAAAGGCTAGAACACTGGAGATTGAGGGAGGATTTCAGAAGAGTGTTGCTTGAAATCTGCATTTCCTGCGTCCCTCTCCCTTAGAGAGTTGTAAGGGGAGTCTTTGTCTATCACCGTAAATCTAGACAGAAGAGTTTCAGTGGGACTACCAAGAGCATTTGACACATGCCCCTGCAGTTGGGAAACACAGACAACTGATGTCAAACTCCAGCCTGGAAAACCTCCCTAACCTATTGGCTCGTTCAGCACGTATTTATTGGATGCCTACTTCGTGCAAGTCACCGCTGTACAAAGAACTGGGGATACGGCAATGATGAAGGCAAATGAGGCACCACCACTGTAGAGCATACAATTTCATGAGAACAGAATGACTTTATGTATTCTGCTATTCAAATTTAAATGTTGATCATTCATAAAGATTAGATTTGGGGGACATTCCAAGGGAATTGTGGATAAATCTACGCAAATGAAGCACATATTAGTTCACCCCCTTGGGCAACTAGCTTCCAAAATGCCTGTGAAAAGAAGAGCTTCTAACTGCTTGCTTTGGTGTTTTGTTTTGCTGTTTCTGCAAGTGATACACATTCAACTGATCTTTTCCTTCTTCATTTCAAGTCCTGTTTATCAGATTGCTTTTGCCATGAAAAAAAGAAAGCTCTTCATTGCTGATGGATAGTTGGTTTTTTTTAAAAAAAAAAAAAAAAAAAAAAAAGATCAAAATAAAACTCGCAACAGAACATTACCATTGAGTCTGGCTTCAAAGAATAAATAATTTTTTTTCATGAAATTTTTCATTTGGAGCCTGATTTTCTATGGAAAGCAACCTTCTAACCAATATTCAGCCTATGCTGTACCTTCGGTACTTTGTGAGCTTCAAACGGGGAATTCAGTGAAATTTGATGGGCAGGCAACGTGCTCAGAGCCGGACTTGGCTCTGATCTCCTGGTTGTCTCTAGCTCAGCCCTCTGCTTTAGGATGTGACAGAAGGAGTTGGAGGTTTGGGTTCAGCCTCAGAGAAGGGCAGCACCTGCTTCTCTCCCAGGGAGGTTGAATTTGTACTTCACCTACATCCTCTTAGGAATCATCATCACTTAATAGGTCCTCTTTCCCTTCAGATCAGTGTTCAGCCATCTCACTGAACCTACTCTTCCTCCCTGCCATCATGGTGTGCTGGTAAAAGTTTAACAACCAGCTCTGGAGTGGGGGAGCTCTGATTTGTAACATTTACTGATTGCCCTGGCGTAAATACCCTCACTGACTGGTTGATTTCACGCTACCTAACTGCCACCACTGAATGAAGAAAGAGATGCAAACAGGATACCACGGTCCGGTCCCACATGAATAGTTTTCTCTTTCCTCCTTTCTAGACTTCAGATAAGGTGACAATGGAACCATGCCACCTCTGTTTTTTGTTCTGTTTTGTCCTGTTTTCAGAAGAAAGCATCTTTTTCCTGCTGTTTTGGATTGTGCCTCTCTGTCCTGGTATCCATTGCATTATCCCTGTCACCACTTGGAATCCATCTGTTTTGTTTCGCTGGAATTCTTTCAGATATCATATCAACCTCTGCCACCCGTTAGTTTTCTTTAGTTGCCCTTTGCTTATAGCTCCAAGGAGCTGTCTTTGTTCCTCTGAGAACTATAGCTATGGTTGATTCATTTCATTTCTCCTTGATGCTGGACCTCTAAGGATGGCATGATTGTGCCTGCTGTCCCTTCCCAGCGGCTTGATATTTGATCCATGGAACAGCTGTCATGGATAAAGCCACCCAGCATCCAGTGACTTCTGCTCCCCTTTCCATATTTTTGCACAAAGCCCTTTTGGGAGATTATTCTTCACATCCACACATTCTCCCAGGCTATGGGAGATGGATAGCTCGGTCTTCTCCTTGATGTAGCTAAGAGTTCAGAAAACATCCACTTCAGGTCTCCACCAACGGCTTTGTCTCTGAAGAAGGAGTTGCTGCTGCAGCACTTTGTAGGAAACCATTAGCCCCGGCACAGCTGCCTTGCTTTGGAGATAGGAAGATTAAATGGGAAGAGCTGGGAATTTAATGATACTTAGGAAATCTATTACACAAAAATAACAATAAGTGGGAAAATATAATGCATTGTCTCATTTCAGATGATTTTCATGTCATCACAGAACCCAATTTTAATGAAGGGAAAGGTTTCTGAGGTCAGACAAAAAGGGAAGTGTTTTTACCAGCAAGTATTAACCTTGTTATTCTCAAGAAAGCTTTCGGTGTCTCCTTATCTCTTCCCTGGTGGTTGCACTTGGGAAGCCTGGGACCAACCTCCATCTTACCACATGAAACAGCTAGTAACACATGCCAGGCCGGGCGCAGTGGCTCATGCCTGTAATCCCAGCACTTTGAGAGGTTGAAGCAGGCAGATCACGAAGTCAAGAGATCGAGACCATCCTGGCCAACGTGGTGAAACCCCGTCTCCACTAAAAATACAAAACTTAGCTGGGTGTGGTGGTGCACACCTGTAATCTCAGCTACTCAGGAGGCTGAAGCAGGAGAATTGCTTGAACCCTGGAGGTGGAGGTTGCAGTAAGCAGAGATCACACCATTGCACTACAGCCAGGTGACAGAGGGAGACTCTGTCTCAAAAAAAAAAAAAAAAAAAAAAGACGTTACACTTACATTTCATAGGCAGATTTTTCCAAATCTGAATAGATAATATACCTATGTTATATAAATTTCTATGTCCTGTTCCAGAATATAAAATAATTGATAGAATACTTTCCAACTCATTCAATGAAACTAACTATAACCCTGGTACTAAAATCAGACAGAAAAAGAAAGCATAAAGAAGAAAACCATAAACAATCAGTTAAATTACAATCATCCATTAAACTATAGACAATAAATTAAATTATATTCATTAGTAAGTTAAAGGAGATACCCAAATAATTGTTTTAACTGATCTTAAGACATGCTACTTAGTATTTGATAAAATTCAACACCTGTTCCTGTCTTTCAAAGGTATCAGTAAATAAGAAATAAAAAGAAATTTATTTTATAAACATCACCTGATGGAAGTTGAGAGCAAACACTTACCTAGGTAAAACATTTGAAGCATGTTCATAAAAATCAGTAAGGTAATAAAAATGGCCACTGTCACCTTTGCTCTTGGCAGTCCCGGCCAAGGAAAAAAATATGGAAAAAT
This sequence comes from Saimiri boliviensis, assembly GCF_048565385.1. Classification (NCBI taxonomy): domain Eukaryota; kingdom Metazoa; phylum Chordata; class Mammalia; order Primates; family Cebidae; genus Saimiri; species Saimiri boliviensis. Next base: position 17,714,036 of record NC_133453.1, on the reverse strand, counting down.
ATAAAGGTATATTTATACATTCATTTTGGGAACAATGAAATCAAAAACAAATTATCTTAGATATGTTCCTCTACTTACAAGATCTAAGAGAATCTAAAGAAGGGAAAAGATGGGAAGTTGGGGAGAGATAGCATGGGGAGAAATGCCAGATATAGGTGAAGGGGAGGAAGGCAGCAAATCACACTGCCATGTTTGTATCTATGCAACAATCTTGCATGTTCTTCACATTTACCCCAAAACCTAAAATGCAATTAAAGAAAAAAAAAAAAGAAATAGTAAGAAGTACCTTAGGATTCAGCCATCTCGCTTTTGCATATATATCCAAAGAAAATGAAATCAGTATGTTGAAGAGAGGTCTGCACTCCCATGGTCATTGCAGCATTGTTTAAAATAGTTCAGGCTGGGCACAGTGGCTCACACCTGTAATCCCAGCACTTTAGGAGGCCAAAGCGGGTGGATCAACTGAGGTCAGGAGTTCGACACCAGCCTGGCCAACATGCTGTAATCCTGTCTGTACCAAAAATACAAAAATTAGCCAGGAGAGGAGGTGGGCACCTGTAATCCCAACTACTCAGGAAGCTGAGGCAAAGAATCGCTTGAACCCAGGAGGTGGAGGTTGCAGTGAGCCAAGATCATGTCACTGCACTCCAGCCTGTGTGACACAGTAAAATTCTGTCTCAAAAAAATAAAAATAAAAATAAAAATATAACAGTTCAGACATGGAAACAACGCAAGTATACATCAATAGATAAGTAATTTCTATTTTTTAATTTTTTTTGGAGGGAGCATGCTCTATAATCCAGGCTGGAGTGCAGTGGCCTGATCTCTTAAACTGCCTCCCAGGTTTAGGTGATTCTAGTACCTCAGCCTGCCGAGTTGCTGGGAATAAAGGCACGCCACCACACCCAGCTAATTTTTGTATTTTTAGTTGAGATGGATTTCTGCTCCATTGTTGGTCAAGCTGGTCTCAAACTCTTGACCGCAATTGGTCCTCCCACCTTGACCTTCCAGAGTGCTGGAATTATAGGCATGAGCCACCGCATCCAGTCAGATGAATGAGTTTTTAAAATGTGATATATACACACAATGGAATATTGTTCAGTTTTGTTTTGTTTTGTTTTTCTGAGACAGGTTCTTGCTCTGTGGCCCATGCTAAGGTGTAGTGACACAGTCATGGCTCACTGCAGCCTCAACTTCCCAGGCTCAAGCTATCCTTCCACCTCAGCCTCCTGAGTAGCTGAGACTACAGGTGCCTGCTACCACCTCCAGCTAATTTTTTGTATTTTTGGTAGAGACAGGATTTTGTCATCTTGCCTAGGCTGGTCTCAATTCCTAAGTTCAAGTGAACTGCCCACCCCTGCCTCCTAAAGTGCTGGGATTACAGGTATGAGCCACTGCATCCATTCTTGTTTAGTTTTTAAAAAGAAGAAACTTCTGCCATTTGTGACAACATGGATAAACCTAGAGGATATTATGTTAAGTAAAATAAGCCACTCACAGAATGATGAATATTGCATGATTCCACCTATGTGAGGTATCTACAATGGTCAAACTCACAGAAGCACAGAATTGTTGCCAGAGGCTGGAGAGAGGGAGAAATGGGCAGCTGTTGTTTAATGAGTATACAGTGTCAGCTACACTAGATGAATAAATTCTAGAGATCTGTTGTACAATATAGTACCTGTAGTTAATAACATGGCATCACGCACTTCAAAAGTTATCAAGAAGGTAGATCTCATGTTGTATTCTTACCAGAAAACAAAAATGAAAACAAAAACATAGAGACTTTGAGAAGTGTTGGATATGCCTATTACTTTGATTGCGACAATGGTATCATGGTGTCTGCATATTTTCAAATGCATCAAGTTGTACATGTTAAATATGTACAGTCTTTGTATATCAATTATGCTTCAATAAAACTGTTTAAAAAGCCTCTTAGAACAGTTTTTCAAAAGAAACAAAGAACAAATAAGTAAGTTTTTTTTTTTTTTTTTTTTTTTTTTTTTTTGAGACGGAGTTTCATTCTTGCTACCCAGGCTGGAGTGCAATGGCGCGATCTTGGCTCACTGCAACCTCCGCCTCCTAGGTTCAGGCAATTCTCCTGCCTCCGCCTCCTGAGTAGCTGGGATTACAGGCACGCACCACCATGCCCAGCTAATGTTTTGTATTTTCAGTAGAGATGGGATTTCACCACGTTGACCAGGATGGTCTCGATCTCTTCACCTCGTGATCCATCTGCCTCTGCCTCCCAAAGTGCTGGGATTACAGGTGTGAGCCACTGCACCCAGCCTCAAATAAGTAAGTTTTAAAAGTGTTCCAAATTAGTTGCTTTCCATGATATTAGTGATAATCAGTAAAAAAATATAATGGAACAAATCTAATAGTATATCACAATTACAATATTAATAATAGAAACTATAAAACATCCAGAAAAAAATCCCAGTGACAATATGCAATACTTACATGAAGAGCATTAAAGATGTTCTGAGGTTCCATTACATTTATAAGTTGTGTATGAAACTTGGTAAGCAGTTTCTAAAATTCATCTGGAAGAGAAAAGTGCATGAAATGGCCAAGAAATTTTTGTTAAGAAGTAAAAGAAAAGCATGTAGTCACTTTCTTGAGCAAATACCAAATAAATTATATGGTTATGGTAATTTTTTAAATATAGTTTTGAATCAGAGGTAAACAAATAGAGGAAGTTCACAAAATGCAGAATCTGGAAATAGACAAATATACCCACATTTGTATGAAAATTTGTAAGTAATTATATTCCAAGTCATTCTGGAAAGAAAAGATTCTGCACTAAATAGTACTGTAGCCACTAAAAGTCTATTTGGAAGTGGTGTATATATGTTTGTATATGTGAACATGCATGTATAGACAGGTATATGTGTGTACATGTGTATGTATATATGTGTACATGTATGTATATGTATGGCTCTAGATATAGATTATATATATATAATTACAGATTACATAGATATAGATATAGATTTTATATATATATAATCTATATCTAGAGCCATACATACATGTGTATGTATATGAGAGCCATATATTTTCTCATTTTATATATACATATATAATATATAACTTGTATTATATATTATGTTATATATTATATATATTGTATGTTATATATATATAATATATGTATATATAAAATGAGATTTCTTACATCACACTGTACATGAAAGGAATTTCTAGATGGAGTAAAGAACCAAAACTTTAAGAAGAAATGAGTACCACAGAATGCTAGAATATGAGAGAACACATTCAAATTGTTGGAGATTAAAAACACCTACCAGAATAACTACCAAAAAGGTCATATAAGAAAATACTGGAAAAGTTTTCTAGATACTGCTTTTTTGTTATTTGCTCAAAAAAAGACTGCAAATAAATGTAATAACTAAATGATGATTGAAAGGAAAACTGACAAGATAAAGAGTGGATATTGTAATATTTAAAATATATAAATAGCTCCTTGTAAAAAGAAGGTCAATAAGCAAATAGAAAAACAGGCAAAACACATGAACAGGTAATTCTCAGGAGACAAAATACCAACTCCAATTAGCATGTGAAAAGATACCTAACCTAGAAAGTAATAAAGTAATCTTGCAAATTAAAACAATGAATGCCAAGTTGTGCCCATCAGACTGGCAAAAATAAAAAAGTTTATAATTATTAATGCAGGCATATATATAGGTAAATTGGAACTTGTAGCTTGATAGAGAGTACAAATTAAACTTTGTAACTGTAACTTGGTGTCACATAATATAATTAAAATATACATGTCTTTTAACTTAGAAATTCCAGCTCTAGGTATCTAATATATAAAACTGTCCAAGACACATGCAAACAGATACTTTTATAGGGAAGTCAATAGTTAATATTATTTGCAGTATCAAAAATTATTGTAATCTATTTATAATAGTCTAAGCATTATATAGTGTATGACAGATGCAGTCTAGGAAACACTACTCAGTCATGGAAAATAATGAGGAAGCTATAATAGTCTGATATTAAAACATTGCCAATCATGATTGTTAGAAGCTAACCAACATGCATTTTTTTCTTTTCCCTCCTGGCTGAACTCCAATTTCACTTAAAGTAGAAATGTGCCCAGGTGAAGGCTTCCTTGAGAAACAGATAGGTAATGTTGCGCAAATAGAAGTTTGTGGGTTTCTGGGAAAGCTTATTAAGAGGGATTAGCTGGTTAAATTATATTCTCTCCACCGATTTATTCCTTATTCTTGTCTGTATTAGGGATACAATGGCTAGCTCCTGTAGCTATCTCGAATTATGAGATGATCTTGAAAGTGAAAGCCATGTGCTAAGAATGGCATATGGAAAGAGTAAAAATGGGAGTGGAAAACAAAAAGCATTTTTTAGGACAATATGTATAAAATATCTGATCTGGGTTTTTTAAAACCATGTAAATGTATAGAAAAAAGTCTAATGATATGCTTGAATTGGTATGATTGGTTTTTTTTTTTTATGGAGAGAATAGTGTATTGATATGAATTTAATGTTATGGGTTATGGGGACCTTCTTTTTTGATCTTACTTTTGAATGCTTTTAATTTTTAAGAGTTTATTACATGCTATATAAAACTTTTAAAATAACTAAATATATATAACCTTGTATTTTTAGTACAACTTTAATTCTGAATACTCATTTATATTTGATTCTTTCAAGTGCTGCAATTTTGATAAAATGGCACTAAAGCCAAAAGAGACCTTATAGATTTTCCAGTTGTGTCTAACATGTCCATCAGCCTAGAAAAGTGAATAACAGATCTCAAAGAAATGCAGCCACCTGACAGCGTAGGTCTGGAAAGGCTAACTAATTAAAACTTAATTTGGAAAGACTAAATTAATTAAAAATCTAATGTACTTCAGGTACTCTGTTACATATTTTATCATTTATTCTTCATTTCAACCTTATATGTTACCTATAATATCTGTATGTTATAGATGAAGAAAGAAAATTTTGAATAGTTTATGTAATCAGTTTCCCTGAGGACATACATCAATTAAGGAAGGAACCAGGATTCAAAATCTGATCTACTTGCTTCAGCCTCTTTCCACTTCACCACACTGCCTCCCACACAACCCCTTGTGCAAACACTATAAACAACAGCAAGGCCTGCTAGCTCCCAAGTTAATTTCCCCCATTATTATTTATTTGCTAAGTGTTATACCACAGCCACCAGAGAACCCCATCCCTAGGGAACCTGTCACTCTAGACTGCGCACCTAGACTGCCCAAGTGGACTGCCTGATTTAAAGTTGGTCCCACATTGCCAACGGAGGAATGTCAGTTGTTCCATTAATTGAAACGACATGACATAAAATATCAGTGATGCATGGCGAAAAGGCTCCCAGAAAACAAGGAAACATTGATGAGAGATAGGCCAGGGATTTCAGTTTCAAGAGGCAATATCCTCCACTGGGTTTCTGCAAATCAATCAGCGCTTGGTTGTCAAGAAAAGTAACGACGACTTCAGGACCACAGGCACTCTGATTTTCTCAGTGGAAGTCAACCCTGTGGCAAGGCATTACAGGACGAAGAACAAGCCTAAGCAACACAAGCCCCAGAAGAGAGATCTCATAGCACAATGAGAAATTAAAGGAATTCTGAAATTCTCTGAACTTTCTTTCTTTTGTCATCATAGGGCTTTTTCCCCCCATTTATATCTGTATTTGTTTTAATAGTTTTAAAAGCTTTCTTTTCCCAAACCTTCACTCAAAATCCATACCCAGGAAGATCTGACATGTTCAATTCGGAGTCTCCACAGAACATCTGTAAATAATACATAATTTATAAGAAAAGATGAATTATCAGATTCAGAGTACACTGTCTTAACCAGGATAAAGAAAAATGTTCCCACACTGATGTAACAAAAATAAACCATACATGCCATTTTAGAATAATGATTCTACCAGAGTATTAGAATATCATATCTTTATGCATGAAGGGAGAAGAAATAAATTGAAAATTTCCAATGGCTAATAAACCAAAGAAAGATTATTTAGCATATCTTCCAAAATTATCAACATTAATATGTATATTGTTATCCGTAACAACCAATTAACATAACACAATTGACAAGCTTGATCTAACAGATAGATATACATGGAACTCTGCATAAAATGATTAGAGAATAAAATTGAGTAGGTTGCAGAGCAAGTCCCAATAAATGTCGAAGAACTGTATTTTCACCACCAGCCCACAAAATTTGAAATCTATTTTTTCAATAACTGCCTTTAAAAACATTCTGTAAATACTTAGAAATTTAAAAACACATGTAGAGATAACGTATGGCTAAAAGAAGAAATCATAAGAAAAAATCAGAAAATACCAGAAACTGAACTACAAATGTCTCAGAGCTCTACCTCACCTGCCTGCCTTTCTCCTCTTTGAGAAGTATCTTGTCTTAGTCATTTACTCCTCAACATGAATCTCAGGCCATGAGCTCCCTGCCTTGGGGAAATTGCCATTTAAAGTACAACAATGTCATAAGGGCCTAGACAACGAGCCAGTCTTGTGGGTTCAAATTTTGGTTCTGCTCTTTACTAGCTATGTGACCACAGGTAAGTGACTTGTCCTCTTCGTGCCTCAGTTGCCTCATGATAAAATGGGAATAGCAATAACTATATCCAAAATTGTAATGATGATTGAATATATCTAGCAGTGTGTATGTGTGGTGTGTGCATACTGCTAGAATAGTTCCTGACATAAAATAAGCACAACAAAGTGAAGTGGTTTTTGCTCTATTTGTTGCTAGCAGAATTATCAGTGAACAGGTAGAGATGGTATTTAGGGACAGGGTGTTCTTTGCAAAAGCCCTAAAATCCTATCTATTTTCAGGCAGCTTTCTTCTCTGCCTATCATTGAATCCAAACCTGTATTTTAGTTCCCCAAATTAAAAAATCATCACTTTTCTTTCCATCCCATACTGTCATGGACTTTGTCTAGGACTCGGCAATGTTTCCTTGAATGACTGGTAATTCTTTCATTCTGGAATTTTAACCTGCAAGCCCTCCTCAAGTCAGAGCCAGAGGAGACAGACAAAATTGAAGAATTCTAGGATCATCCCATTCAACAAACTGCCTCAGCGATATATTGATGTTTCATGAAGGATTAATCCCAATAGAGAATAAAGAATTACGTTTTATTCAAATAAAATTTAAAATTGGGTTTAAAGTACCTTGGTAATACACATGGTATTTGTTTACAGTATGCATCCTTTTAATTAAGAGCAAAAAATCTCCCAAGTGAAAAGGGGCTCGGATTGTTGCCTTTGCTTTGCCAAGCCTGCAAGAAGAAAATCTGCAGCAGCTGAAGAGGTGAAACTGGTTCTTTATTCTCTTTACATGGGCCATGAAGGGCGAGACCTCTCATTTTAAAGGTGATGGAGCCCTCGCTCTCTCGCTCTCTTCTCCCTGTGGGTGTCATGTTGGAGTGGACACTTCCATCATCTGTGTTTAGCGATTACTCTCTGTTTCCCATGTGTGGGAGGAGGGATGACTCATCGGGTTCTTTAGAGCGAATCCAGGACAAAAGAGCAGGATCTGTGCCTTTCCATCTGCCTTCCAGAGACAGCCTGATATTCTTTCTCAATCTCTCTCTTTCTCTCTCTCATTCTCTCTCTCTCTCATTTGCCCTCCCTCTCTCCCAGCCTCCAGCTCCACTGCCTATAAACATATGAGTAAATCAGGCTGTTCCTGCTCCATTTGTCTGGCTGTCTTCAATTTGGGGTGAAAATCAGGGAAGGGGCCTTTTAAAATATTCCCAGGGACCCTGCCTTTCACAGTAAAAAGCAATTTGACTGCCCATTATAAAGGCTCCTGGGAGGCTTCCAGTTCTTTGTGAGCATAAATTACTACCAAGAACTGCGAAGGAAAAGGGGTGAGTCCACACCTATAATATAGTCGCACTTACCCCTATTTTATAATTAGGAGTATTAAACAGTTTATACTAACTGGGTTTTTTTCCCAATATATAATTATTTAACTCATAATGCTGAAAAGATGAGTAAGAAACAGCTTTGCCATAATAGCCTTTCCTGGGATGGTCTTTTTATGAACTCAAGGTATCATTTCAGTTATGTTCCTCGATTCTAGTAATTTCAAACCATTTACTATAACACAACTGAAAGAAACATTCTCATGAATTTAGCCAGATTAGATATTGACATTTCTTAAGAAAATGCCAACAAAAAAAAATGAAAAAGAAAAAAAAACTACATGAAAAAAAAAAAACCATAAATGAAACAATGGGTAAATACAACAATGATAGAAAACCTAGGCATCCAGTGAAGGTAAGATGCAAATCACTAGAATTTTAAACAAAACTTATTCATGCCTCAGGTCCTCCTCAAAAATAATAGATTAAAAAGAAATTATGCAGTTGAATAAGAGATTTATGGGAATGTCCTCTAATGGAACAATTTTTTTTTTCAGAGTAATTGCAAAGAAAGCAATTTGGTGGTTTCTATTGAATAGCACAGAATAATTTAAGGAGGCAAGAGCACCCATCCTCCATAAGGGATGACCCTCTTACTGGGAGAGCTGCAGCCGCATTGCAGTCATGACTGGGGGCATTCCAGAGGCCCACTATGGCTTTGATTAATTACTTTCCTTGTATTCTATCTTATTAGGTACATGCACTGAGAAATGAGGACTAAATTTCTCAGAAAATAGGTTCTGTTGAATCAAAGGCTTAAAAATAGTATTGAAATGTGGTGAATAACAAGAAAAAGAGATCTACATGGTAGCTTGCCCCTGTAATCCTAGCACTTTCGGAGGCCAAGTTAGGTGGATCACCTGAGGCCAGGAGTTCAAGACCAGCCTGACCAACATGGCAAAATCCCTTCTTTACTAAAAATGCAAAAATTAACCAGGCATGGAGGTATATGCCTGCAATCCCAGCTACTCAGAAGGCTGAGGCAGAAGAATTGCTTCAACCCAGGAGGCAGAGGTTGCAGTGAGTTGAAATCACGCCACTTCACTCCAGCCTGGGCAACAGAGTAAGACTCTATCTCAAAAATAAAAATTAAAAGAAAGAAAAAAGGAAAACAATGGTTGTAATGAGGATCTCAACAGCTGTTTTCACAATATGGGATCACCTAAAACCTGTGTGCTTCACCCCAACTCTTATGATAAGCGTTTAACCCAAATTCAAGTCTCCATTAACTGTCTGATCAGTATGGCACTATGTGAACAGGAAATGAGAACTTTAGATAAGCAAACAAATAGATGTTTAATAACTTCCTGTAGTCCTTGCTAGTTAGACTAGTTAGAGAAAGCAGTTTTGGATAAGCAGCTGTTATCACTGGAAGGGGATCGAGTTTGTACGATGTTTTATATAGACCGGAAAAATTTGGAGGATATTTAGCACTTAGATGGGCTTGAAGAGCAGTAGACAGTAGAGATCCACAGGGAAATTAATTAGGGTGTAACTCTCTAAATGTAGTTGTTCCTGCTCCTCTTTTGCCCTCACTGACCTCCCACTCTTTGGCTTCCATCCACAACACAACTCTTGGTGATCAGAAACTCCAGGTCCGACATTTGGTGAATACATTTGGTTATTCATTCATTCATTGACTAACTCAGAAAATAAAGATGGAGGCTGGCTATGTACCAAGAATTGTTGGTTCCCAACTGCTCGCTAATTGCTTTGTTTCTACTGTCGTTCCAGCTAAACTAAAGTTCTTCAGCGGCCACAGAACAGGTCTTTCACTTTATTATAATTTCTCATAGTGCCTGGGCAGTGCTGGGCACAAAAGAGGTGATCAGCACCAATGCCCAGAATGTTGCTCCACAGTGTCCTAAGAATAAAAGTCAAATGCCTTAGCCTGACTCGAAAAGGACCCTTCACCCTACCCTGCCTTCTTTCAGCTTCATTTCTCAACTCTGACAGCACCCATCTTATTAACCCTGTGTTCCCAGCATACTAAGTTTCTTGCAGCATCTGAATTTGGGTCACACTCTCGATTTGTAATTTTTCACATGCGATTCCCTTTTGCAGCGTCACTCTTCCCTTCTTCCCTGTCACCTGGATAATATCATTATTGACTTGACTCAAATGTTCCTTTTCTGGGAGGCTTACCCTGAGACCAAAAGATACAGTCAGCGCCCCTCCTGGGCACCTCTATAATGGCCTATACCCACCACTGTGGTATCACTTCAATATAAAGGCTTTATAAATGCCCATTCACTTAGACTGCCTGAAGTTACGGGCTGTGCCAACCTCACAGTTGTGTCCCTGGGAACCAACAGTCCTTGGTACCATAGACAGACTCCATATTTATTTTCTGAGTTAGTCAATGAATGAATGAATACCCTATCCTTGGTGGGTGGTTCTCAATGATCTCTGCTAACAGAATTTCTCATGCTTGAAAGATTTTAAATATTTAATCTCTCATCCCAGATATTCTACTTTAGGAAGTAGGTTGCTCATTCTGACATAGTGTGACACTACCTAAAGGTTGTCCTGGAAGCTGAAAATTAGAATGCAATTCTTTATACAATTGCAGGATGTGGTGTTAATGAAGTAATGTGCCTGCAACAGAAACTGAGATTTTTGCTTTGTTTTGTTTTGTTTTGTTTTTTGAGACAGGGTGTTGCTCTGTCACCCAGGCTGGAGTGTAGTGACTCACTACAGCTTTGACCTCCCAGGCTCAAATAATCCTCCCATCTCAGCTTCCCAAGTAGCTGGAACCATAGGCATGTGCCACCACTCCCAGATAATTTTTTTTTAAGAGATGGGGTCTCACTATATTTTCCAGACTTGTCTTGAGCTCCTGGTCTCAAGCAATCCTCCACTTCAGTCTCCCAAAGTTCTGGGACTACAGGCATGAAGCACCACACCCAGCTTATAGGAAACATTTTTTTAAAGTCCCTATATAGTTTCACACAAAAATCATCATAAAACTTTCAATGTGATACCTTATACACAAAAGTTACTTAATAAATTCTTACTTTGAATGAATGAATGAATGAATGTCCAAAATAACTCTTGCTCAGGAAAGCACTTTGCAAATAAAATTGGCAAACATCCGTGAAGTCCTCATTCATAGATGGAGAAAGTTGAACAAGTTGAGACAAACTTGGAGGTTTAGTTTGAAAATGACGGACATCCAAGTGCTTGATTTAAATGGCTTATTTAACTTAGCAACCAATTTAATGTGTTTTTATTTTTTTATGTTTGTGTGGGTATTACAGTAAATATACAATGTCTTAATTACAGTTGTCAACTGATTTTTTCCCCCCTACCCACTTTGTAGTCAGGTAGCCAGGCGGAGCGTCTAGTCTCCTGGCCCTTTCCAGCCTGATAAATTGCATGCTGAAATTTTCCCTTCAACATTTTCATCTTTATTTGAGACAGAGTTTCCTTCTGTCACCCAGGCTGGAGCTCAGTGGTGTGCTCTTGGCCCACTGCAACCTCCACCTCCAGGGTTCAAGAGATTCTCCTCCCCTTCAGCATTTCAAAGGGTGGAGGAAACTGGAGGCACCAAATGCCATTTTGTTCTCTTTTCCTGAGGCTCTTCTGTAAACACCCCAGAGTGTTTGCTGTACAAATATTTCTGGCCTGGCCCTGATTTTCTGAAATCTGCAGGAAACATTGGTCTAATCAAAGATTATTGAACTCTGTTGACATTCTGGAAATCACCACTCATGACTCAAGAATCCAAATGATGCCAAAGGGAAGGCAGTAATCTAAGCAAACTCATCCTTTAAGGGGTTTGAATTAAATATTCAAAATGTGAGAGATAGAATAATGGAATTGTAAGTACTTAACCCTAAATTACAAAGAGGACATTGACATTAATATTAACAGAAGCTTTGCAAATAGATTTTCTTTCTTTTCCAGAAGGCATGAGTCCTTTGGGATCCCTCACGTCCAAGTTGCCTTTATTTCTCAGTTACCTTCTGACACAGTATGTATTTTTTTTTTTTTGAGACGGGGTATCACTTTGTTGTCCAGACTGGAGTGCAGTGGCATGATCTTGGCTCACTGCAACCTCTACCAGCTGGCTTCAAGTGATTCTCCTGCCTCAGCCTCCTAAGTAGCTGGGACTACTGGCACAGACCACCATGCTTGGCTAATTTTTGTATTTTTAGTAGAGACTAGGTTTCACCATGTTGGCCAAGCTGCTCTTGAACTTCTAACATCTAGTGATCTGCCCACCTTGGCCTCCCAAAGTGCTGGGATTATAGGCATGTAACATCGCATCTGGCCTGCGCCACAGTATTGAATTGAAATTTTTTAACTCTTAAATTTAGAAGAATGTGGAAGGCAGAAAACTATGTCATGCACTGCTAAAGCTAAAAAAAAAAAAAAAAAAAGGAAGAAAATCATAAAGAAATATAAAAGCCCAAATATTGGTATAGATGGAAACTAAGCAATCTTTTCAATCCCTTGTAAAGCTCAAGAAGAAAAAGTCCTTCATACCCAGTCAAATGAAGTGAAAAATGATCTCAATCAATATTTTATAGAATTGATAGACTCTTCAAATATCAATGTTTTAGGAAAGAATTTGAGAATTTAGCTTTAAATGACCTCAGTAATAATTGATAACAAACTCTAATTGTGTAACTCTTTTAACAAAGCCATGTATTTAATAAACTCATGGAATAGTCAGAATAGTTTTTCTATTTCTTAGATGAAGAAACTGCAAATTAGACAGGAAGGTGAAATGAGTGGCTGAGTTGTATACATGTTTTGCCTCCTCCCACTAAGTGCAAAGAAAAATTTTCCTCTGGCTACCAGTGGAGTATAAAGGAAAATACATTACTTTTTTGCCCATGTCATTTTAGTTTAGTGATAAGCTAACATCATTTTGCACTGGGGAGTTGAGTTTCTATGAAAAGAAAATAAATTGTTTCTCTTGCTCAGAGATGGGAGAACAGAGAGAATGAAGTGATAGATTCCGCTATGTCAGGCTCCATGAGTGAGCTTGTCGTCAGCCTCCTAGGCTCCACGTGTGAATACAGGAAACACCTCCTGTACAGCCCAAAATGTCCTGGCCATATCTAGTGTGTCCTGGATTGATGCAGCAAATCTTTATTCATTCTTATGTGAGACTTTTATTCCCTTATGAAATGAACATTTCCAAATAGCTTTCTTCATTCATTGCTTGATCAGCAGTAAGCATCAAGTGCTTCTAATGTTCTGGTGGGAAGAGAAAAGATATTTATCATTATTTTAAAACTACTCAACTTAGGAAAGTCTGACCCTCTAAAAGACAGACTCAAAGCATAAATAAGTATCAGAGAGGAACTTCTTTTTCCCATCTCTGGTTTTTGTGAAGAGGAATTTTTCCTGACCCCTTTAAGCTTCTGGACCAAAACTTCCCTCTAGAATTATATTAGGTTACCTACATACCTGAGCAATACCACTGGTCTTGGGTGGAATTAATCTATCAAAAGCCGTACACATGGCATTTCATCTTTTACTTCTTCCTCCTCCTCCCTAGACCAGTGTGAGGCAATGAGTTGTTACAGATTCAAGCTTGCCCTGGACTGAGTCCCAGACACTAAATTGAGTGTGCAGAGGAAGTAACAGAACTTTAGTTTCATCACTAAGCTACATTACCATTACCTTTATCAGTAATAAAGATAAATTTTTTTCTGGAAATGCGAGCTCCTTTTTTTACATTGTCAGTTTGATTTTTAAAAATTCATTCGGGAAAGAAGGGTTCTATTTATTGGACTGTCCTCAAAAATCTCACCAGGAAGAGTCTACTGTACTCAAGTATTCAAATAGGGGGAAAGTGGGTTTAGAACACAAGCCTGCTGTGCTGTGCAAGATTTTAGGATGGCCCCCGCATTTGGTAGCCCCTTGGTGTTCCTGCAGTGTATTGTCTCCTTCCCTTGAGAATGGGTGGCACTAGTGAATATTTTGGGTTATCATTCCTGAAATTAGGTCACTAACAAGTTGGCTGGAGTTAATAAAAAGGAAGTTTATCCTGGGTAGGTCTAACTAATCAGGTGTTCTCTCTGAAAGAATGTGAAGCTTTAGGGAGATGCAATGCTGCGGGCCTGGAAGAAAAGCAAACAGCCATGTTGCAGATTGCTAATGGAGGGGCCGTATAGCTAGAACCCAGGGAAAATGCCTAGGAGCTAACAGCAATCTCCAGCCCAAAGCCAGCAAATAAAAACTGTAAACAAAACAAACAAACAAACAACAACAAAACAAGGACCAGAGTTCTGCAACTGCAAATAATTGCATTCTGCAACTGCAAATAATTGAATTCTGCCAACAGCATAAAGGAGCTGGGGAGAGTACCTCAAACGCCAGCTGAGAACGCAGCCTTAGCTGACACTCTGACATCTGCCTGAGAGACCCTAACAGAAAACCCAGCTGTGCCCTATTTCTCACCCATGGAGAGTGTAACATTAAGAAACATATGTTGTTTTAATCCACCATAACAAAGGATGAACTTTGTTATGCGGCAATATAAAGCTAACACAGCCATTGAACATTGACCATTCCCTTCAGATGGTTGTGTCTAAAAAGCTTACAAGCCAATTGTTTTGAATTGAAAAGTAGCTTCTAGAGGAGCAAATTTATAACTCTTAAAAAACATAGTATGGTATTTAATATACATAGTGAGATTTAAAGGTGGGGATCTAAGAGGAAAAGGGTAGAGCAGGGAACTAACATACATGTCCCAGAGCTGTGTGCCCCAAGTCCAGATCAGAGGCCTTAGAATGGCATGTAAGTGCATCATCAGCAGACAAAAGAATGAAAGTCCCATTGAGGCAGGGTACCATAGTATGGGAAGGATGACCTCTCTCCTCAACATCACAAGCGATCAGTAAAAATATTAAGAAACAAGGGACAAAGCTTGGGAATGGAATTGTGCACCAATCTGACGTAAGAGGAGAAACTCGATGGCCTGTAAGAAGAAAAGAAATCAAAAGGGCAAAAGACTCACCAAATTCAGATGGTGAAGATTTCTACTAAATGTAACTTAACATCCTTTTTTTCTTTTTTTTTTTCTAGAGATGAGGTCTTGCCATATTGCCCAGGCTAGTCTGGAACTCCAGGACTGAAGCAATCCTCCTTCTTTGGCTTCCCAAAGTGTTGGGATTACAGATGTGAGCCACCACACCTGACCCACAATGTAACTTAACCTCTAAGGAGTAAAAAAGAATCTAGTTACAATCATACAGCCAGGGCAGAGGAAGTGTTACGTACTTCAAATACAAACGTAACTCAAGTGTTGAGCCATCAAGACCCCGGATCACGGAATGCAAGGGGAACCCAAGTCAATTTGGTGTAACATTGCAAAGAGAAAGGATGAACTAGTTAACTAAAAAGGGATAAGTGAATAGCTACATGTAAAAGATAATATTAAGTTCCTGTCTGACATCACATTATTAAAAAAAAAAAAATCCAGAAGAACTAAAAGCCTATGTGTATGCAAAAAATTTGTTTAACTTTTGGGAGAAAATATAGAAGATTTCTATAATGAGGACAGAAAAGGATTTTGTAAACAAGTATTAAATTATACAAACTATAAAGAAAAAATGAGATTAAACTACTTTAAAAATCAAAGATCTTATGCACAACATAAGACATCATAAGGAAAGTTAAAAGACATACTGCCTAAAAGAACGTATTTTAAAACCATGTAACTACCAAGACTGAATTATAAAGAAATAGAAAATCAGAACAGACTAATAAGTAAACAGATTGAATCGATCAAAAACCTTCCAAAAAAGAAAAAGCCTGACTCCAGATGGCTTCACTGATGAATTCTACCGAACATTTAAAAAGAACAATGCCAATCGTATTCAAACTCTTTCAAAAATTGAAGAGGAGAAAACATTTCCAAACTCATTTTATGGGGCTTGTATTACCCTTAGACCGAAGCCAGACAAGAACACTACAAGAAAGGAAAATTCCAGGCCAAATGCCTCATGAACATAGATGCAAAACTCCTCTACAAAATACTAGCAAACCAAATTCAACAGCACATTAAAAGAATTATATACCAGAATCAAGTGGGATTTATTTATGAGATGCAAGAATGGTTCAACATACACAAATCAATGAAGTGATATATCACATTAACAGAATGAAGAAAACTATATGATCATCTCAGTAGATGCAGAAAAAAAATTTTGACAAAATTCAATGTCCTTTCATAATTAAAACACTCAATAAATTTTATATAGATAAAATGTACATCAACATAATAAAGTCCACATATATCAGGCCCACAGCTAATATCATACTCAACAATGAAAAGTTGAAAGTCCTTCCTTTAAGATGAAGAACAAGAAAAGGATACCCATTCTCACCACTCCAACTTAACACATTACTGGAAATCCTAGAGAATTTCTTTTTTTCTTTCTTAAGTGAATTTAAGGTTATTAGCCATAGAAAAAAAATGATTCCTCAAAATCAATTATGGATAAATCCCCTGTAAAACAACAAGCTTACACCATTTTTTTTCACGGGAAAATATAGTCACTATACTTTGGTCCAAGATATTTTAAGTTTTCTCCTCCTTCTTCAGAAAGATGGATGTAACTGAATCTACGAATGAGTGTACTTGCCCCAACTGTGCAACATAAATACAGAAGCGATGAACAGAAGACTCATAACCAATACTGGAACAGGGCCAACTTTGAGCCCAGGTGGGGAAACTTTTAGGTGTGTTTGTAACATATCTAAAAGCAAGATAAAAGTCATCCTAGTCAGCAAGAAGGAAGTAAAATTGTCCCTGTTCACAGTTGACGTTATTTTGTATATTAAAGACTCGAACAAAAAAAGAATCTTAGAACTAATCAATAAATCCAGAAACTTTGTAAATACAAAATTAACATACAAAGTAAGTAGCATTTCTAGACTCTAATAACTAGATAACAGAAAAAGAAATTAAGAAAATAATCCCATTTACAATAGCATCAAAAAAAAGTACTTAGATATAAATGTAACTAAAAGGTGGAAGAGCTGTAGATTGAAAACTATACAACATTAATGAAATAAATCGAGGACACAAATAAATGGAAAAATACCCCCCAGTGCTCATGACAGTGGAGGAAATAAAACCACTAGGGTATTGGTGGTGATATGGAGAAATGGGAATTATACATTGCCAATGGGTGTAAATTGTTCCAACCACTTAGCAGGCAAGTCCCAGAAGTTGATGTTGTGCCTGTCCTTTAGCCCAGCAATTTGTGTTTTTGTAGCTAACAGAAACTCATATAAATAAAGAAGCATATTCAAAAATGTTCATGCAATTTTTGTGATACTAAAACAGTAAAAGCAACCTTACTATCCACCAGTCAATGAACAACACAGCTTCAAAGGACTAATAAAATCATAAAGTCCAAAAATATTGAGATCAGGATCTCGAAGACTAGGAGGCTAAATCACCAGAGGTGATTTAGCATGCCATGAAATGCTACAAAATAAATGAACTAGGTAAAATAAACAAAGAAAATCACAAAACATAACTATAAGTTTTAAAAAGTTGGATAAAGATATCCTGATGATATACCGTTTATATAATGTCATTCAATATAATATATACTAAATTTATATATTAATAAAAGTATATAACTTTTAATTTGTATAATATATACATAATATTTACTAATACACACTTATTTGATAAATGTGTAAACCATACTTTGATGTGACACACACATCAACTTGGAAAATGAAGCTTACAACTGCAATCTAAACTGTACATTTCAAGAAGAAGGAACTTATTTATAGCTATTCCTCACACCTAGAAGACTGCCCAAAAAATAGTAGACACTTAATGCTTATCTTTGAATAAACCAATGAATGAATAAATGGTTTCATCTGGAAGGATAATGAGATTAATAGAATATGGGTGGGGAAACTTTTAGGTATATTTGTAACATTTTCTTCGTAGAGTGGTTATGATCACATAAAACAAAATCTTGTTTTCAATTAAGTCTAAGTGTTGGGTTTTCTATATTTTAATATTATATGATTTCAATTTAAAAATTTTAAACATGTCCATAACACGTTTTTCTTATAATAGATAGAATTACCACCCCCTCTTACTATGGAAGAATTCTTTAGAGAGCCAATTTTTTATTTCATAGGAAAAACTTTTCAATGCACAAATCAAAGAACTGACCTGAATTTTAAGTGTTGTAGAATAAAACTTGAACTAAAAAGTTGAGGTATTGCTATACTTACTACCACAAGTAATAACCTCCTTTATTTAAAAATTGCATTATCACCTCCTTTGATAAATTTAAATGAATTTTAGAAGTGATAGGTAATTACAGGGGAGAAAGCAGGTATACTTTAAAGCAGAATTAATTTAAATTGTCTGCCTTCTGCATAATTACATTTATTCTCTATGGAAAAAAATCACAACACAAATACACTACAGGCCATACACTACTGTAAGATCTAGATAATCAGAAGTCCAAGAAATAATTCCTCTATGACTTCACAGCAAGTTAGAGAAACAAATCATTAATTGTGATACCTCATGGTAACTATTATCATAGATTTATTCAGAGGAGCATGCAATCACAAAGAAGAAAGCACTCACAATCTGGAGCTACCTCCTTCCTGGAGGACATGACATATGAGTTAGACCTTGAAGGATAAGTGTTTCCCAAACAGAAAAGTTAATGGAATAAGGGATGGTAAGTAGTGAAGGATTTTTTCCAGACAAAGGTACAGTAGCTGTAAAGTTCCAGTCGAGTAAGAAATAATAGCATATTTTGCTACAAGTAGAACAATCAACTGTAGCCCAAAGATGCATTTTGTAGCATGATGGGAGAGTTTAGAAACAGTGACAGATGCAAGACCAATGAGTACCTTACAATGCCATGATAAATGATTCCAGAGTCTATCTCATAAGTTATAAGGAACTATTAAAAACTTCTAAGCAATGAAGTGACATACTCAGAATAGGAATAACAGAGAGGATATTTTGGAGTGGGGTCAAATTGGATGCAGGGAGATTTAAGAGTCTATTAAGGCAAGGCTGGGCATGGTGGCCCATCCCTATAATCCCAGCACTTTGGGAGGCCAAGGCAGGTAGATAATTTGAGGCCAGGAGTTCGAGACCAGCCTGACCAACATGGTGGAGATGATAAGGCTTCCCTAATCTTCAACAGTATCATATAATTGGAGAAGGGAATATTAAAAGCACATTTAGGACACATAATCTATAATATTCATAAGTATAATGTTCTTTGTTTTCTTTCCAGTAGTGTGAAATGAGTATAATTTTCTAAAGGAAAGATGTATAGCTGATTGTTAAGATGGTCACAGTTGTCTTCCTATTTATATCTAGGTATCTTTGCAATGTGATTTTGCAGCTCCTTCCATGCGAATGTGGAGTCTCTTTCCCCACCTCTCTAATATAGGCTAATCTTGCCCCTTCTTTTGCCCCAGGTCATGAGGAAAGCATTTATAAATGCGCTTAAACACTAAACACCCAGGGCATTTGGGGGTGGGGGGCAGGAATCAGAAATGTCAAAAATATTAAACTGAATTAATTGATTTTCTACAAAAATATCTAACACCACTGATATTAAACTGGCATATTTAACTTGCAAAGTCCTTTTGCTCATGAAGCCAATACATTAATGGCTATTATTTGTCATTGAAAATGAGTTAAATTAATTTATAAACATGGCAATTTGATCTAAATAAAAAGTCATATGTAACTAAGCCTTCTACAGCTACACATATTAAGTCATTGCCTTTGGGCACAGTTTCCACAAAATAATGACTGACTTTTGAAACTTTAATTTGTGTCTTCTTATTTTCACATGGTCAGCTTTATTACTGGAGTTCCTATAGTGGATGACAAATATAGCCAACATTTTGAGCAAATTAAAAATTTATCATCAAC
The DNA here is from genome assembly GCF_048565385.1 of Saimiri boliviensis. Lineage (NCBI taxonomy): Eukaryota > Metazoa > Chordata > Mammalia > Primates > Cebidae > Saimiri > Saimiri boliviensis. The sequence goes on along the minus strand of NC_133453.1, from coordinate 17,694,149 downwards.
TTTCTTGAGAAAGAGAAAATTAGCACTTAATTTTTTTCTTAAGCATGCGCTATTATCACTTTAGTTTATTTCTGTTCCAAAGGTTTATTGTAAAATTTAAAAAGCAGTATCTTAGGAGATAATAAAATAAATAATTAGCTATTGACTTTCAATGTACAACAAATGATAAAATCATCATAGCAAGACTGTTTCAACAACTCTTTAGGCTCTTTATGGAAAAATAGTTTAGGCTCCATATCCCACATACATTTTATCTTCACCTAACCTATAATTTCTGAAGTTTCCCACTGACCACAGTCTCTACCAACTGGCAATCTGGCAAATTTTTTGTTTGTTTGTTTCTTGAAATGGGGTCTCACCTTGTCAGACTCCATCTCAAAAAACACTGTCAAGAGTAGAGTGAGCCATAATCACTTGTGCCTTGCCTTGTGTAACTATAGTGCAGTGATGTGATTATGGTTCACTCTACCCTTGACCTCCCAGGCTCAATTGATCCTCCCACTTCAGCCTCCCAAGCAGCTGGGACTACAGGCACATGCTGCTACACCTGGCAAATTTTTGTATTTTTTGTGGAGACAGAGTCTCGCCACATTGCCCAGGCCAGTCTCAAACATCTGGGCTGAAGTGATTTGCTCACCTCAACCTCCCGAAATGTTGAGATTACAGGTGTGAGTCACCACATTCAGCCTCTACAAATGTCTGAATCTCACAGGTTATAGTAAAAGTTGGTACATAATTTGGTAATACAACAAAGCTAGCAAAGGCAACAGCCTCAAATACTTCTCCCACCACCATCTGAAACTTGGAAGAGTTGTATTTTCCTAACCTTTTATGTCTGAGTGTCCTTGATTTTATTTTCCCTGATGTCTTTGAGGAAAGTGTCTTTTACCACGCATCTTTAAGGAGCTGGGGAAACAGAAGTTTCTGCTCAGTGTTTTTTCAGATTTAACCCTGTAAGAACTCTGTTCTCTGCACAGGAATCTCAAAACCATGTGATCAAGGCAAAAGCTGAAAGTATATAGTCAAATTTAAAAAAAAGGAGGGAGGGAGGGAGGTCTACAAAACCCTTTCCAACTTATTTAAATGTAACTTCTAATTATAAAAACATTCATTAAAGATGGCCAAATAGGAGCAGCTCTGATTGCAGTTACCAGTGAAAATGCAGAGGGTGAGTGATCACTGTATTTCCAAATGAATTATTACTGCCCACAGACCAGGAGATTCCTAAGCAGAAAAGTGCCATGAGTCTCCAGCATGGCCATTTCAGCTGGCGCAGCACAAAAACTCACACAAATCCAGGACCTTTTCAACTGGTGACTAGAATGCCTGGGAGACAGAGTTGCCCATTCAACTAAAATAAAAACAAGGAGTCGGATAAGGAGATTCTCAGGCAGAAAAGCACCATGAGCCCCTAGTGTGGCTGTTTCAGCCAGCGCAGTGGGTCTCTGCACAAAAACACACACAAATTTGGGTGCCATTTCAACTGGTGAATGAAATGCCTGGGAGACAGAGTCACCTATTCAACTAAAAAAACGGGGGGCTGAAACAGGGAGCCAGGTGATCTAGCTTGGCTGGTCCCACCTCCACAAAGACCAGCAATCAGAAATGCTCTGGATTGAGAAATTCACAGCAAATCCAAGGCAATCTGCCATTACCAAGGCAGTCCGCCATTACAGAGATAGTCCACCATTACTGAGGCAGAACACCATTACCAAGGCAGTTATAACTATACCCCTGTAAACAAAACTGCAAGGAAGTTCACAGAGCAGTAGGGCAGAGCCCATGGCAGCTCACCAACACCTCTGTTCTGGCAGACTGTGACTAGGCTACCTCCTCACTAGGTAGGGCATCTCTGAAAAAAAGGCAGCAGAATGACAGGAACTTATAAATAAAGCCCCACCTTCCTGGGACAGAGCACCTGGGAAAAAAAGGCAGTTATGAGTTCAGCTGCAGCAGACTTAAATGTACCTTCCCAGCAGCTCTGAACAGAACAACAGAACAATGGAGCTCACAGCTGAGCACTTGAGCTCCTATAAGGGACAGACTGTCTCCTCAAGCAGCTCCCCGACCCCCATATAACCAAGAGACACCTCATAAAGGAGAGCTCAGACTGACATCTGGCAGGTATCTTTCTGGGCCAAAGATAACAGAAGAAACTGGCAGCAACCCTTACCATTCTGTGGCCACTGCAGGTGATCTCCAGGCAAGCAGGGTCTGGAGTGGACCTCTAGCAGTCCTACAGCAGGGTGCCTGACTGTTAGAAGGAAAACTAAGAAACAGAAAGAAATAACTTCATTAGCAACAAAAAGGACGTCCACTCAGAGGCTCCATCTGAAAGCCACCAACCACAAAAACCACAGGTAGATAAATCCAAAAAGATGGGAAGAAACCAGTGCAAAAAGGATTAAAATACTCAAAATCAGAATGCCTCTCCTCCTCCAAGGGATCACAACTCCTCACCAGCAAAGGAACAAGGCTGGATGGAGAATGAGTCTGATGAATTGACAGAAACAGGCTTCAGAAGGTGGGTAATAACAAACTTCTCTGAGCTAAAAGATCATGTTCTAACCCAATGCAAAGGAACTAAGAACATTGAAAAGGTTCGACTAAATGCTGACAAGAATAAACAGCTAAGAGTGGAATATAAATGAATCGATGGAGCTGAAAAATGCAACGTGAGAACTTCACAAAGCATACACAAGTTTCAGTAGCCGAATCGACCAAGCAGAAGAAAGGATATCAGGGATTGAAGATCAACTCAATGAAATAAAATGAGAAGGCAAGATTAGAGAAAAAAAGAGTAAAAGAAATTAACAAAGCCTCCAAGAAATATGGAATTATGAGAAAAGACCTAATCTACATTTGATACATGTACCTGAATGTGATGGAGAGAATGAATTCTAGCTGGAAAACACTCTTCAGGGTATTATCCAGGAGCACTTCCCCAACCTAGCAAGAAGGCCAACATTCAAGTCCAGGAAATACAGAGAACACCACAATGATATTCCTCAAGAAGAGCAACCCCAAGGCACATAATCATCAGATTCAACACGATTGAAATAAAAGAAAAAGTGCTAAGCACAGACAGAAAGAAAGATCAGATTACCCACAAAGGGAAGCCCATTAGACTCACAATGGATCTCTCAGCAGAAACCCTACAAGCCAGAAGAGAGTGGGGACCGATATTCAACATCCTTAAAGAATTCTAGAATTTCAACATAGAATTTTATATCCAGCCCAAACTAACCTTCATAAGTGAAGGAGAAATAATAACCTTTATGAACCAGCAATTGCTCAGGGATTTCCTCACCACCAGGACTGCCTTACAAGAGCTCCTGAAAGAAGCACTAAGCATAGAAAGGAACAACCAGTACCAGCCACTCCAAAGACATACCAAATGGTAAAGACCACTGACACAATGAAGAATCTGCATCAACTAATGGGCAAAACAATCAGCTAGTATCAAAATGGCAGAATCAAATTCACACATAACAATATTAACCTTAAATGTAAATGGGCTAAATGCCCCAATCAAAAGACACAGAGTGGCAAATTGGATAAAAAGTCAAAACCCATCAGTGTGCTGTATCCAGGAAACCCATTTCACATGCAAGGATACACATAGGCTCAAAATAAAGGGATGGAGAAAGACCTACCAAGCAAATAGAGAGCAAAAAAAAGCAGGAGTTGTAATCATAGTGTCTGGTAAAATAGACTTTAAACCAACAAAGATCAAAAGAGACAAAGAAGGGCATTACATAATGGTAAGAGGATCAATGCAACAAGAAGAGCTAACGTTCCTAAATATATATGCACCCAATGCAGGAGCACTGACATACATAAAGCAAGTTCTTAATGACATACAAAGAGACTTAGACTCCCATATAATAATAGTGGGAGACTTTAACACTCCACTGTCAATATTAGATAGATTAACAAGACAGAAAATTAACAAGGATATCCAGGACTTGAACTCAGACCTGGCCAAAGCAAACCTAATAGACATTTACAGAACTCTTCACTCCAAATCCACAGAATATACATTCTTCTCAGCACCACATCACACCTACTCTAAAACTGACCACATAATTGGAAGTAAATCACCCTTGGCAAAGGCAAAAGAACAGAAATCATAACAAACAGTCTGTCAGACCACAGTGCAACCAAATTAGAACTCAGAAATCAGAAACGTAACTCAGAACTGCACAACTTCATTGAAACTGAACAATTGACTCTTGAATGTTGACTGGATAATCGACGAAATGAAGGCAGAAATAAAGACGTTCTTCGAAATCAATGAGAACAACACAACTTACCAGAATCTCTGGGACGCATTTAAAGCAGTGTCCAGAGGGAAATTTATAGCAATAAATGCCCACATGAGAAGGAAGGAAAGATCTAAAATCGACACCCTATAGTCAAAATGGAGAGAGCTAGAGGAAGAAGATAAAAAAGTCTCAAAAGCTAGCAGAAGACTAGAAATAACTAAGATCAGAGCAGAACTGAAGGAGACAGAGACATTTAAAAAAAAAACCCCTCCAAAAAATCAATAAATCCAGGAGCTGGTTTTTTGAAAAGATCAACAAAATACACAGACCACTAGCCAGATTAATGAAAAAAGAAAAGAGAGAAGAATCCAATAGATGCAATAAAAAACAATAAAGGAAATATCACCATAGATTCCACAGAAATACAAACCACCATCAGAAATTACTACAAACAACTCTATGCACAGAAACCAGTAAACGTGGAAGAAATGGATAAATTCCTGGACACTTGCACCCTCCCAAGCCTAAACCAGGAAGAAGCTGAAGCCCTGAATAGGCCAATATCAAGCACTGAAGTTGAGGCAGCAATTAATAGCCTACCGACCAAAAAAAGCCCAGGTTCAGAAGGGTTTATAGCCTATTTCTACCAGACATACAAAGAGGAGCTGGTACCACTTCTTCTGAAACTATTCCAAACAATCCAAAAAGAGGGAATTCTCCCCAAATCATTTTATGAGACAAACATAATCCTGATACCAAAACCCGGCAGAGACCCAACAAGAAAAAAAAAACTTCAGACCAATATCCATGATGAACATAGTGCAAAAATCTTCAATAAAATACTGGCAAACTGATTGCAACAGCATATCAAAAAGCTTATCCATCACGATCAAGCAGGCTTCATCCCAGGGATGCAAGGCTGGTTCAACATACACAAGTCTATAAATGTAATTCCCCACATAAACAAAACCAAAAACAAAAACCACATGATTATCTCAATAGATGAAGAGAAGGCCTTCAACAAAATTCAACAGCCCTTTATGCTAAAACCTCTCAGTAAACTAGGTATCAATGGAATGTAACTCAAAATAATAAAAGCTATTTACAACAAACTCACAGCCAATATCATACTGAATGGGCAAAAACTGGAAGCATTCCCTTTGAAATCTGGCACTAGACAAGGATGCCCTCTCTCACCACTCCTATTCAATATAGTACTGGAAGTTCTAGCCAGAGCAATCAGGCAGGAAAAAGAAATAAAGGGTATTCAATTAGGAAAGGAGGAAGTCAAATTGTCTCTATTTGCAGACAACATAATTGTATATTTAGAAGACCCTAACATCTCAGCCCCAAATCTCCTTAAACTAATAAGCAACTTCAGCAAAGTCTCAGGATACAAAATCAGTGTGCAAAAATCACAAGCATTCCTATACACCAATAACAGACTTAAAGAAACCCAAATCAAGAATGAACTGCCATTCAAAATTGCTGCAAAGAGAATAAAATACCTAGGAATACAACTAACAAAGGATGTAAAGGACCTCTTCAAAGAGAACTACAAACCACTGCTCAACAAAATAAGAGAGGACACAAACAGATGGAAAAATGTTCCATATTCATGGTTAGAAAGAATCAATATTGCGAAAATAGCCATACTGCCCAAAGTAATTTATAGATGCAACACTATCCCCATCAAGCTACCAATGACCTTCTTCAAAGACCTGGAAAAAACCACCTTAAAATTCTTATGGAACCAAAAGAGAGCCTGCATAGCCAAGTCAATTCTAAGCAAAAAGAACAAAGCTGGAGGCATCATGCTACCTGATTTCAAACTATACTACAAGGCTACAGTAATCAAAACAGCATGCTACTGGTACCAAAACATAGATATAGACCAATGGAACAGAACAGAGGCATCGGAGGCAATGCCACACATCTACAACCACCTGATATTTGACAAACCTGAGAAAAGCAAGCAATGGGGAAAAGATTCCCTGTGTAATAAATGGTGCTGGCAAAACTGACTAGCCATGTGTAGAAAGCAGAAACTAGACCCTTTCCTGACATCTTACACTAAAATTAACTCCAGATGGATTAAAGACTTAAACATAAGACCTAACACCATAAAAACCCTAGAAGAAAACCTAGGCAAAACCATTCAGGGCATAGGCATAGGCAAGGACTTCATGACTAAAACACCAAAAGCATTGGCAACAAAAGCCAAAATAGACAAATCGGATCTAATTAAACTCCAAAGCTTGTTCACAGCAAAAGAAACAATCATTAGAGTGAACCAGTAACCAACAGAATGGGAAAAAAATTTTTGCAATCTACCCATCTGACAAAGGACTTATATCCAAAATCTGCAAAGAACTAAAACAGATTTACAAGGAAAAACAACCAAACAAACCCATTCAAAAGTGGGCAAAGGGTATGAACTCACACATTTCAAAAGAAGATGTATATGAAACCAACAAACATGAAAAAATACTCGTCATCACTAGCCATTAGAGAAATGCAAATCAAAACTACATTGAGATACCATCTCACACCAGTTAGAATGTCCATCATTAAAAAAATCTGGAGACAATAGATGCTGGAGATGATGTGGAGAAATAGGGACACTTTTACACTATTGGTGGGAGTGTAAATTAGTTCAACTATTGTGGAAGACAGTGTGGCGATTCCTCAAGGATATAGAAATAGAAATTCCGTTTGACCCAGCAATCCCATTACTGGGTATATATCCAAAGGATTATAAATCATTCTATTATAAGGACACATGCACATGTATGTTCATTGCAGCACTGTTTACAATAGCAAAGATTTGGAACCAACCCAAATACCCATAGATGATGGACTGGACAGGGAAAATGTGGTACATATACACCATGGAATACTAAGCGGCCATCAAAAACGATGAGTTCATGTCCTTTGTAGGGACATGGATGAACCTGGAAACCATCATTCTCAGCAAACTGACACAAGAACAGAAAATCAAACACCACATGTTCTCACTTATAGGCAGGTGTTGAACAATAAGAACACATGGACACAGTGAGGGAAGCATCACACACTGGGGTCTGTTGGAGGGGGAATAGGAGAGGGACAGTGGAGGGTAAGGAGTTGGGGAGGGATAACACGGGGAGAAATGCCAGATATAGGTGACTGGGGATGGAAGCAGCAAACCACATTGCCATGTATGTACTATGCAACAATCCTGTATGTTCTTCACATGTATCCCAGAACCTAAAAATGCAATAAAATATAATAAATATATAAATAAAAACATGTCATTAAAAAATGGAAAAAAAATGTTAAGCTGATGGGACACCAGGATGACAAACTGAAACCTGCACTGATCTTGGTAAACAGGGGCACAGTGTCTTCTGTGTTTTTCCCTACTACAGTCCACCCCATGTCTTGATCCATTGCCATAGACCTAGGACTCAGATTCCAGTGGGAGGGAACAAAACGAGGCAGAAAGTGCCATGCAAATCAAGAGGAGAAGCATTACTCTTGGCCCTCTGAAGGCTCTACATCCCAGCAGCTCTCTGAAGGCTCTACATCCTAGCTGCCTTCTCTCTGAAGACTGGCACTTTGGTAACATAGGACACAAGACCTCAGTATCAAGGTTCTCCAATTCCATATAAAATGTTTGAGGACCTATGCCTGGGTATGGTGGCTCACACCTGTAATCCCAACAGTTTGGGAGGCAGAGGCAGGCAGATCACCTGAGGTCAGGAGTCCAAGACTAGCCTGGCCAACATGGTGAAAACCCATCTCTACTAAAAATACAAAAAAAACCCATCTCTACTAAAAATACAAAAATTAGCTGTGCGTGGTGGCAGGCAACTGTAATGTCAGCTACTTGAGAGACTGAGGCAAGAGAATTGCTTGAACCCAGGAGGTGGAGGTTGCAGTGAGCCGAGATCATGCCACTGTACTTCATCTTGGGTGATAGAGTGAGATTCTGCCTCAAAAAAAAAAAAAAAAAAAAAAAAACATTTGAGCACCTAATATGTTTGAAGATACATGTATGGAAGTTATTGTCCTGAAGGCAACCGTGAGTCCTGTGCTTACACAAGGTGAGAGGTGAGAAATGAATTTTTAAAATCTCCTTATTTCTCTTTTAAATTAATGTCTTTTCATCAGAAGAGGTCCAGGTGTGGGGGCTTACAACTGTAATCCCAGTATTTTGGGAGGCCAAGGAGGGTGGATTGCTTGAGGCCAGGAGTTCAAGACCAGCCTGGGCAACATAGCAAGACCCCCATCTCCACAAAAAAGTAAATTTAAAAATTAGCTGGACATGGCTCTATGTGCTTGTAGTCCCAGCTGTTCAGATAGGTGAGCTGAGAGGCTTGCTTGAGTCCCCAGGTTGGAGGTTGCTCTGAACTATGAGAGCACCACTGCATTCCAGCCTGAGCAGCAGAGTGAGACCCTGTATCTAAAAAGTAATAGTAAAAGAGGGAGGGTGGCAGAGGGCTGAGAGATGAGAAATTACCTAATGGGTACGATGTACACTATTAGGGTGATACTACACTAAAAGCCCAGACGTCAGCACCCTACAGTATATCCATGTAACAAAACTGCAATCACACCCCCTAAATCTATATCAAAACTTTAAGAAGAACATAAAGTATTGTCTATTCAAATTGGATAACCGTATATTCTTCTTACCTTTGCTATCTCTGGGAGAATTGTTCCCAGTGATCCAAGAAAGTCGCTCAGCAGAATGAGGTAGAGAAGACTAGAGCCAGCGAGCATGTCAACTTGCAGGATAGTTTCATTAACTTTGTAGCAGAAAATGCTGTACTTCCTGATGCCCAATGACCTATTGAAACTTCGTGAGTCACCTGTTTGTGTCTTTTGCAGTCAATGGATGTGATTACACAGCCAGCTGTCACTCTGGATACATGAATACATGCCCTTGGGACCTTTTTCACCTTCCTACCGTAACCCCTCTATCACTCTCAAAAGGCTTAAGCTTGAATGATGCTGTATCTTGATAAGCAAATGAATTGTTCTCTCTTCTTTTGTTCCCACCCCAAACCACATATGGCACCTTTTGGAGGAAGAGGAAGCCTTTATACTCAAAAGTTCCTAACTTAAGCTTTTATACTTAAGTTAGGAAGGGCATCCTTCCCTATTCACCACCTATATACTATTTAGGGTAGTCTATCATCAGGCTCTAAACCTTTCATTGCACCATTAGAGGTAAGTATAAATCCAACGCAATCCTCAGAGTGGAATCAATATCACCATAGAAAATGACAGCAGGACCTTCATGGGCAAAGCATTTCCAGGCTCGTAAATCCTACTGCTGCAGTGGATGAGTCCTATAAATTATCTGGTCACTAATTATTTTTACAAATGAAGAAACTGGGACTGGAGCAATGTAATTATCTGACATACACACTTAATTTTGGCCAATATATGGAGCCAGGTCTTCTGACCCCTCACCTGCTGTTCTTAGAGGCAGAAGAAAATGCTGAGCATATAAGGATACTGGGGTCCAATGGAAGCCAGAAAGAGGTCCCAGGAGGAGAAAATGACAGAAAATAGAAAATCCAGTTGTAAGATTTATTGCTGAGGTAAAATGAGGAAACTGAGGCAAGTATAAGAAAATGAGAAGCTAATTTATTCAGCTCTCGGGCAAGATTCTGTGGTCCAAGGAGGGGCCAAAGAAGTCATGCCTGGCTGTTCAGGGCATGGGGTCTTATGGGGGTGGAAGGCAATTGATTGACTACTGGGGACACAAAGCGAAGTCAATCTTATTGGCTGTTAAGAAGCAGGAAATACCTGAAACTAGCTGCCATTGGTAGGCGGGCAGGACCTTGGGTAAGTGGGCCTTGATTGGCTGTTGGGGAAACAAAGTGAAGGCAACCTTACTAGCTGTTAAGAAGCAGGAAATACCTGGAACTAGTTGTTATGGGTAGGCAGGTGGGACCTTGGGTAAATGGGCCTGCCAGAGCATACAGGGCAGACTGCTACCGGGCAGGGTCTGATGGGGCTTCTTTAAAAAAATTTTCTGCAGGGTTTTTCAACAGCGGGCTGGGAGGTTGAATGCATAATTTAGTGCTGAATGTGGGCTTGGGTCTGGTATGCGGAGGCGGGTGCAGGGAAGCCGTGTGGCAAGGCCAGATAACAAGCTTGGGTGATGAGGAAGTTATCAGGCGCGGAGAGAGATGGATGTGTCTGTTTAACCCTCTGTGAGGCAGCCGGCCTTACACCGGTGATGACAAAGAGAATCTCAATTGCTCCCAACTAAGCATAGTGTCCAGAGGAATAATAGAGTTACAGGAGCATCACCTCTGCTTTCCCTACCCCTAGCCCTAACCCCACTCAGAAACAATGCATCCCTCAGCCTTGCTATTCAAAGTGTAGAGCTCAGACAGCCACATCAACCTCACCCGGGAGCTTGTTACAAATGCACAGTCAGCCCACTTCCCGTAACCGTAACCTATTGGACGGGAATCTGCTTTTTTTTTTTTTTTTTTTTTTTTTTTTTTTTTTGAGATGGAGTCAAGCTCTGTCTCCTAGTATTTGTTAAAAATACTAGATCTCTGGGATCTCCATGATTTCTGATCTCCCAGAGATCGTGCAGCGGCATTTCTCCATGTTGGCCAGGCTGGTCTTAAACTCCTGACCTCAGGTGATCCGCCTACCGCAGCCTCCCAAAGTGCTTGGATTATAGGCATGAACCACTGAACCTGGTCCAGGATCCGTATTTTAACAAGATCTCCAGGTGACTCGTGTGCACACACTTGGCCTAGGGCACAAGTCCACAGGAAGTAAATCAGGCTTCTAGCCACAAGCCCATCTCCTGCCATCATCTTTCCCAAGTAATTGCAGAAATCAGAGCCAGCATCTGGGCCAACACAGCACCCTGTGATTTCCAAACCCCAATTCCCAGGATGTTTTAGATAGTCCGAAAATCCTCAAAGAAGATAAAGAGGGTATCATGATGCATGAGGTGGGGAGACGGGGGCACCAAAACATGCCTGGATAGTTAAGTAGAAGCTACCAGGACTTCACATAATGCCTACAGCCTAGTTCTGCTTCATGTGTTTTTTTACTTAGCTTTGATTTCATTTGATGCATTTGTTTCGTAGTTTTGTTTGTCCATTTCAGGTATCTGGGTCTACTGTGCGGGGCAGGGAAATCCGAGCTATTCCACAGACGATTCCCTAAATGTCTAACTCCTCGTACATCTCTAATAGCTTAAACATAGCTTGATTTTATAGTTTTTCCTTCACATAAGCATTTTTATAAGGCAGTTGCCCTAACTAGACTGTCAACAACTCAAAGGCAAAATTCTTTATATATCTTTACTAACCGTTAGTGCCCTATGTTTAATAAGCAACAAATGACTGACTTAAAAAGCAAAATGAAGGTGAAAGAATGAATGAATACATGAATGAATGAAGAGGTTGAAGTGGTATGAAGTAGAATGAATTCAGCAGAAAGCTAAGCTTCTGTTCTCCTGACTTCAGCTCCAATAGCCTGCTCTTATTTCTCTTGCAGCCTGACCACATCACATGACTCATGACTTTGAGTTGTTTCATCCATTACAGAGAAGTCAGCCAGACTATCTTGAGTGCTTGTGTCCTGCAATGCAGAGAAAAATACATGAGCTACAATATGTAATGTGCAACCAATAAACTGCATTCCTTTGAAATCCTCAGGTGAAAGTCACCATCCAACATGTGTTCACTGCAAGGACCCAATTTTCCTATCTCTATTCTTGATATATAATAATAAATTATAATAAATCAAGTAAATGCAGGGAAGCAACAGATTATCAAAGGAAAGAAAAAAGGAGCAATTGTTTTTCTTTCTCACAACACTGCCCACCATCAAAGAAGGAAAAAATTACTAAATATATAAAGTCTTAACTATTTCCCTGAAGTACTTTGCACAAACTCACAGCCAAAATATCCTCTATAGCCTACATTATGAATCTAACAGTAATAATAATACTCACGACAGCACTATAAAATTCAACTACTACTTATCTATAAAATATAATATCTTTCTTGCCTATAACTAAAGCAGTTCTTCTCCAGAGCTTTCGTCACTGGATTAGTAAGAAAACAAATTAAACCACAGAACAATATAATAAAGAGTCTCTTTAGGAAATAATTTTCCATTTGTTAAAAATACTAGGTCTCTTAATCTCCCACCTCCTCTGCTTTCCTCCTTAAAATAGGGTAGGAAGAAGGCTTATGCATCCTAGGAACCCCAGGAAAGAGTGGCTGTCCCCTGATGAAATGTCACCATCTCACTCTGGTCTCCAAGTGTTTCAGATTTGGAAGTACATCTCTCAGATCCCCCTTAAAGAAACAACTCCCTGCCCACCTGTTAGTTCCTTCAGGGTCTGCCTCCAATTTCAAGCTGGGCTCACACTCTTCTTGGGCGGCCCTATTCAATGTCTGAGCAAGAAAGTGATCACTTAGTCATGTTCTTCTTGTGGGGTATATGCCATGCCTGAGCAAGTGGGATGGGGCCCGGCCACTTCTGTGCACAGCAGGACTATTCCTCCAGATGAAGACTGCATCTGGAGCGTCCCGTGGAACTGCCGGTGACTTTCATGTCTGTGTCTCGTATCTCGTCTCAGAGCTTCCCCCTTCCATCCTGCTTCCTCCCTTTTTCTTTCAGTGGTGTTACTTTCCAAAATACATTTCATATTTCCACCTTCGTCTTAGGGTCTGCTTCCCGGAGCATCCTACTGGCACCCTGGGCCAATGTCCCTTGTCCAACCGAGGGACCCTTGTCCTGCTGGCTTTTTGAGCTGAAGTCTGTGTCTGACCTGACCCATGGTCCATTCCCTCTCAGTTTTGTCAGTGCTTGTTAGTGGCTCCTGGCAAATTCAGCCTCACCTCAGTTTCCCAGGGAACCCTTTCCTCTAAGCCCAGCCATGTGCCACATAACCACATATGGACCATACCTACAACAGTAGTCCCATAAGATGACAATGGAGTTGAAAAAGTCTCATCCCCTAGTGATGTCATACCTCATACCACAACACATTATTCATGTGTTTGTGTTTATGCTGGTGTAAACCAACCTTCGATGTGGACAGTCACGTAAAAATATGGTACATACAATTAAATACAGTACACGATACTTGATAATGATAAGAAACAACTGTGATCAGTTTATGTATTTATTATACTACATTTATATTACTATTTTAGAGTGTATTTCTACTTACTAAAAAAAATTATAAAACAGCCTCAGGCAGGTCCATCAGGAGGTAGTCCAGAAAAAGGCATTGTTATCATAGACGACAGCTCCATGCATGTTATTGCCCTGAAGACCTTTCAGTGGTACAAGATGTGCAGAAGGAAGACAGTGATATTGATGATCCTGACCCTGTGTGGACCTAGGCCAATGTGTGTGTGTGTGCGTGTCTTAGTTTTGTTTTGTTTTGTTTTTTAAGATGGACTCTCACTCTGTCGCCCGGGCTGGAGTGCAGTGGCACAATCTCAGCTCACTGCAACCTCTGCCTTTTCAGTTCAAGCAATTCCCCTGCCTCAGCCTCCTGAGTAGCTGGGATTACAGATGTTCCCCACCACATCCAGCTAATTTTTGTGTTTTTAGTAGAGAGAGTGTTTCACCATGCTGGTCAGGCTGGTCATGAACTCCTGACCTCAGGTGATCTTCTTGCTTCAGTCTCCAAAAGTGCTAGGAATATAGGCGTGAACCACCACATCCACCTGGCCTGTGTCTTAGTTTTTAACAAGAAAAGTTTTTAAAGAAAAAAAAAAAACCTTAAAAAATTTAAAAATAGAAAAAAATCTTATAGAATAAGGATATAAAGAAAGAAAATTTTTGTGTATAACTGTAGAATGTGTTTGTGTTTTAAGCTAAGTGATATTACAAGAGTTAAAATGTTTTTTGAAAAACCAAAAAGTTTATAAAGTATAAAGGATAGAGTGAGATAAGGTTTATTTATTTATTTATTTATTTATTTATTTATTTAAGACAGAGTCTCTCTCTGTCACCCATTCTTGCTCTCTCTGTTGCAGTAGCGCGATCTCTGCGCACTGCAACCTCTGCTTCCCAGGTTCAAGCGATTCTCATGCCCAAGCCTTCCAAGTAGCTGGAACTACAGTTGTGTGCCACCCCATCCAGTTATTTTTTTGTATTTTTAGTAGAGATGGTTTTTCACCATGTTGGCCAGGCTGGTCTTGAACTCCTGACCTCAGATGATCCACTGCCTTTTATCGCAAAGTGCTGGGATCACAGGCATGAGCCATCACGCCCAGCCAAGCTAATTTATTATTGAAGAAAGAAAACTCTTTTGATAAGTGTAGACTAGCCTAAGTGTACAGGTTCATAAAGTCTATAGTTGTGTACCATCCTAGGCCTTCCCATTTACTCACCCCTCACTCACTGACTCATCCAGAGCAGCTTCCAGTCCTGCAAGCTTCATTCATAGCAGATGCCCTGTGCAAGTGTACTATGTTTACTCTTTCATACCATATTTCACCGTATCTTTTTCATATTAAGTTATGTTTAGGTACACAAATACTTACCATTGTGCTACAGTTGCCTACAGCAATCAGTATAGAAACATGCTGTACAGGTGTGTAGCCCAAGAGCAATAGGCTCCATGATATTGTCTACATGTGTAATAGACTATATATACACAGGTTTGTGTAAGCATACCCTGCGGTGTTCAAACAATGATAAAACAGGCCAGGCAAGGAGGCTCACACCTGTAATCCCAGCACCTTGGGAAGTTGAGGCATGTGGATCACCTGAGGTCAGAAGTTCCAGACCAGCCTGGTCAACATGGTGAAACTCCATCTATACTAAAAATATAAAAAAGTTAGCCGGGCACGGTGGCACACCTGTAATCCCAGCTACTTGGGAGGCTGAGACAGGAGAATCGCTTGAATCTGGTGGGGTGGCGGGGTGGGAGGGTGCAGCAGAGGTTGCAGTGAGCTGAGATCACATCACTGCACTCCAGACTGGGCAGCAAGAGCAAAAACTCAATCAAAAAAAGAAAAGAAGAAGAAGAAGAAAAGAAAGATAAAACCATCTAATGCTGCATTTCTTAGCACACGTCCTCCTCAGTAAGACACATGACTACATCTGCCATGCCTTTCATCAGCCCCAGGCCTGGACATTCAACAAGGCAGCAGATACATTCAGGCAGAAAATATTCAAAGCCTCAAGAAATTCTCTCTGATAGCGTTCATATTGATTAGCCTAACTTGGGCCATATGTCCATCCTTGAACCTTCCCTATGGTTGAGAGGATCAGCTACCAGGATTGATCAATCTAGAGGCTCCCTGTGGCATTGGGGTTGTAGGTAGGGAGATGCTAAGTTTACCAGTCCCATTGTGGGTACACCAGAGAGGCAGGTTCCCAAAGCAAAGTGTGGTGATGTGACCAGAAGTAAGGTGGAATGAGATGCTGAGCATGCCAAAACAAAACAAATGAAAAGTTACAGTTCCTCACTACATGTTACATGTTCTGAAATAGCTCAATGTTTTATCCTAGAGTTACATGTACACAGACAATTGCAATAGAATATGGTAAGTGCAGTTGGAGTAGTTACTGTAAAGAAGGAAGATTCCATTGTTTCTTTTCTTTTCTTTTCTTTTCTTTTCTTTTTTTGTATTAACTAGTCTGTAAAAGGCAGGGTGTATGGGACAGGAAGCAATATGGGAAAAGAGTTCACAAGTCATATCTTAAAAGTGAATAGGAAAACTTGGCAGAAAAATAAGACTGGAGGATCATGCAGGTGGAAGGAATGAAATATGCCAAGTTATTGAAACACAAAACATCCTGGTAGAACCTCCTTACTGCCCGAATTCCCTAATTGGAGCATCTCCTTGGAGATATACCAAGTTTCAGAATGGAATAGACCCTACACATGTCTAGCCCTAATGCATCTCAGTCCCAAGATGCTCTAATTCACAGCAAATAAGAATAAACTGTGCACTTACGAAATCAGGCTGATCTATTGGCTCAACTATTTTTCTTTAATTTTATGGCTACAGCTGCAACCACAGAAAAGGTCAGGATTTCAGCTGAGTAAACAAGAGATGATAATTCTGTATGTGAGAAAACAGAGGGTATATTAGATATTATTAGCAATTATTAAACTTATTAAGACTTTACATAGGTAGACTAAATAATTGCGTGTATTTATGTGTATTTGCATATGTGTACAAGATTATTATATCTGGAGCACTTCCTATGACTGTTATATCAAAAATGCCTTTTTATTGTACCTATTTTATGCACATGTGCCTAATACATGTTTATAATATCTTCACATATTATGTATCATATATTAGGTATATGTGATATTTACATGTATATTACCTTATATTAGTAAGGCATTTGTCACATAATGAATAGATGCAAAAATGAACATCTCATACTGAATTCTGTGTTCCAAGCATTCTACTTATAACACAGTTTCAGTGTATCTGAACATACACATTTTACAAAATTAAACCATTATCTTCTCTCTGACCGAAAATGAATAGAAACATAGAACATGTAATTAGAAACTCTTCTCATTCATTTTTTGTTGCATGTAGCTTTTCTGTAATAATAAGAGTCTTATCAGGATCAAATCTCAAACTCAATAAATAAAAGACACAGATCCCAGCTTACTACACTCAGCACCATGGAAAAGCTGCTAAATTATTAAAGAGGCTCAGGTTGTCATTGCCGCCTTTTTATTTTTATTTTCTTAAAGACACAGGGAGACTGCAGGTTAAAGAACAAAATTGCTTTCACCACTGCCATGAATTCTGAAGGGCCTCCTGCACCACACTGATGTCACTTTGCAGAGCGAATGGTTCAGTACCATAACCCTGAGTCTCCCGCTACCATAGCAACCTGTTGGTTCAGAATGAATTGAATTATGAGATTATCACTAAAGGGGAAGGGAGGGGCTTCTGTTTTATTTACTTTTTTGTCAGTTCACTGTGCAATGCTGATGAATAGAAAGAACAGAAAGGAATGATTTTATTGTTTCTTTCAAAATGTATGTTGTATTTAAAAACTATCATGATTGTTAAATATCCATGTTAAGTTTACAGTGTTTAGTTTATCACTGCATCACCTAAAGGCAGTAGGGAACATATTTTTTAAAAAAGATCCTCATTATCTCATTGAAAATGCACTTCTTTTTAAAAATGATGGAATTTGGGCAGTAGGTAGGTAGGAAAATCATATCAAACTGAAACTCAATCTCATATGTTTCCCCCATCCATATGGGATAATTTTAGCATAAATTGGGATTTTTAAACTTAAAATAAACCTGAAGTGTTGGTTCATACCACCCACAGGCTTCTAAACATTCCAATTCTCACAAAATGGCCCTAGTTAAATTGTACCACATGACAGATGGAATCAGAATTTGTTACTTCATTACAAACACTTTCTCAAAATAGCTGCAGCATGAGAAATAGTCCTGTTTGTAAATGGAACAAAACCGTTTTCGCAACGTGGTCTCTTTATGTGGAAATCATTATATGCATCCCTTATAGCTCTCTCCCTATATAATCCCTAATATTAAGATTTACACATTGCAAATGATTAGTAGTAGTTGTTGGCTTATTGACTGAACAAATTTACCTTATATTTAGCAACTGCTTTGTTCCAGGGATAGTAAATCCACTCCACACACATTTTCAATAAATTCTTACAACAGCCCTAAAAGGTTAGTATAATTCCAACCTTAGACCCAGCTAGATTCCATGCTTGTCAGGTAAGTAGGAAAGCCAGGATTTTACTCTGTACTTTTTTATTATCCCCAAAATATCTTCTTTAAAAGCTCTAATGCATAAGATCAGAGAATTTTCTGGAATGGAAATCTGAATGTTATTTGAGCTGTGATGCAGGAGTTGACATGCCAGTCAACATGATAACCGCTAAATTGTTAAGTGGTGGACCAAACTCACCCAGTAAGGCATGTGGAAAGACTTCATTTTTCAAAACCAAAAGCTCTTCAGTGTTTCTGGACCTCAAACTTAGAAAATCGCAGTTAAAAGAGGATGCCTGTGTGGGGCTCTAGGACAGGCTTTTAACTTAATTAAACCACATATTGAATTATATACTCTTTAAAGCATGGCATCATTCTGGTATTTCAGATAGTCTGAAAATCCCAAGGTCGAAAGACCACACAGATAACCATGTGTAGTGCAAAGAGGAACATATGCTTAATAATATCTGCTTGTTTATTCAACACATGAGTTTTGAGCAGCTCACATGAATGAGGCACAGTGTTGGACAGTGTACAGAATGCTAAAAGGATATTCAGAATTGGCTCCTGACTTCAAAGAATTTCTAATTTAATAGGTGAGATGGACAGGTCAGCCTGCCTAGCTGCAGCTGTGTGGCTAGACCAAGAAAAAGAAATATTACAATGAAAATTAAAAACACCGGGAAAGCCAAGTAATACTCTCAGTGGAGGTAGCAGTGTGTGCACTAAACGTCAAAGGATGACAAAATATTAATAGCAGATAAAGGAAGGAGGAACCAAAAGCCAGATATAAGTATGAGCTGGAGCAGCAGGACACACCGATGTAGCTATTACATCATTGTATTATTCCCTTTTCATGCTGCTGATAAAGACATACCCGAGACTGGGTAATTTATAAGGAAAAAGAGGTGTAATAGACTCATAATTCCACGTGGCTTCGACACAATAATAGTTGAAGCATAAATAGCATTGGCCATGGTAGCTACATGATTGTGAGGGGAAGCCTCACAATCATGTCAGAAGAGCAAGGGACATCTTACATGGTGGCAGGCAAGAGAGAAATGAAAACCGAGCAAAAGAGGTTTCCCCTTATAAAAGCATCAGATCTCATGAGGCTTATTCACTACCATGAGAACAGTATAGGGGAAACTAACCCCAGATTTAATTATCTCCCCCTGGGTCCCTCCCACAACGTGTGAGAATTATGGGAGCTGCAATTCAAGATGAGGTTTGGGTGGAGACACAGCCAAACCGTATTAATTATTAAGTCTTAGCATAGGCACTGTAGTCTAGTATTTACCTAAGCCTTCCAGCCCGCAAACCCACTGACCCTCTCTGATGTCCAGAAGTCACATCAGTGATAATGCTTTAATAAAGGCATCAAGGGAAAAGAAAGACTCTCATAAAATAGTAAACCTCGAGGTATCAACAATACATTTTGCTGTGAAAATGTCCTGAAAATAGAAAACAGGGTGAATGTGGGCACAAGCAAGTGACATGGAAATTAACTACAAATACACATGCGGCTTCGGTTGTCCAGAAAAAAAAAAAAAATGCTGATGGTTGCTATAATAAACCATCTGGAAGGTAGATGCTAAAGTCTGAACACTTGCAGACAAATTATCATCTTTGTTCCAAATAAAAAGGCTTAAAGTCACCAAGAAAACTCCACTGGCTTTTCAGTCCCTAGTTCTTTTCACCCTTTAGAAGTTCCCTGATCAAAGCCCATGGGGCTTCCCAGCCTTCCAGCTGTGAAGAATAATAGTCAAAGCATAAATAGCATTAGCCGTAGTCGCTACATATTCAGACTGGCATAACTTTTGTCAGCATGTGACTCATTTCCATAGCATTATAATAACAGTAATCTTTTTCTTCTATAGGTCAAAATAACTATAATTCTCACCTACATTGATAAAAATACCAAAATAACTGTAATTTTGTAATTCAAGAAAACCACGGCATCTTAGAGAATTGCCTAATCATGATTTGGGTCCTTCTGATGATGCGTATGTTAAATTGAAAAAAAAAAAAATAGCTGGGCCGTATTGTTTTCACAAGCTTACAGCTCCTACCTAACCTCTTCCTGCTAATCCTGCTGTTACATTTCTTTGGGGCAAAGCTGAAAGACTTGGCAAAGAAAGATACTAAAATCTGTATCAAGAATTTTATTTTCTTCATTAATTTCATTCTGTCAAAATAAATGTCATCAAAGCTATATTGATGCACTGTAATAAAGTTGTTACTTGATATAACTGACAAAAATATAATAATTTGCATAATAAAATTGTATACTTATGAAGTTTATTCTTTCAGTAAGGATTTACTTTTTGTTTCATTCTTCTAGATTCAAAATTAATCGCTATTCTTCCTATTGATACTGTCTGGATGTTTGTCCCCTTCAAATCTCATGTTGAAATGTGATTCCCAGTATTGGAGGGGGTCCTGGTGGCAAATGCTTGCATCATGGGGATAGATTCCTTATGCATGGCTTGGCGCTGTCCTTGCAATAATGAGTGAAGTTCTCACCCTGAGTTCATGTGAGATCTGGTTTAAGGGTGTGGCACCTCCTTCCCCATTTTGCATAGCACTCAACCTGTGACACAACAGCTCCCCCTTTGCTTTCCGCTATGATTGTAACCTCTCTGATGCCCTCACCAAGAGCAGATGCTGGGGTCATGCTTCCTGTACAGCCTACAGAATCATAAGCCAATTAAATCTGCCTTCTTTATACATTACCCAATCTCAGGTATTTCTTTATAGCAATGCAAAAACAGAAAAACACACTATTTTCCCTACTTTTTTCTGTCTTCATTCTTTCATCTCCCATTCATTCATTTGGTTAGTAACTATTTCCCATGCACTTCCTGTGTTTTGGTTACTGATCTAGAGAGTTAGAGATGCAACAATAAATAAAATAAACAATAACTACTCTCAGAAGATTACATTCTAGTGGTAAAGAAGTAGGCAATAACTTAGACATAACTGTAAGTTGAGAATGTTGGAGGTAATAAATGCTGAGAAAAAATTAAGCAAGAAAAAAAAAAAAAGGAAAGGTGTGTAGGAATTGAAGTTGACCAAGAAGTCAATATTTCAACTAAGACTTGAAAGAAGTAAGGGAGAAAATCATGCAGCTATTTGGGGAGATAGGGTTTTTGAGAGAGGACACAGAAAATGCAGAAGTCTTGGGGTGGGAATATGCTTTCCACTTTCAAGTACAGTGAGAAGGTTTATGCACCTAGGGAGGGTATAATGAAAAAAGTACCAGGAAATGGGTTCAGAGCTAGGTCATGTAGAACATTGTAGAGCACGGCAGTAACTTTCACTCTCTCTCTGTATCCTCTAATCTAGGTTATAATAGGATCGCACTGGTTGCTATGTTTAACATATGGGAAAGGTAAGAGTGGAAGCAGGAAAATCAAAAGGAATATATTCCAATAACACAAGTGAGTGATGATTAGGGTTTATTGCATGTTGGCAACAGTGGAGGTGGTGAGAAAATGAAATGTGGTTGTATTTTAGAAAGACAACAAAATTTGATGCCAGGTCATGAATGTATTATAAGATAAAGAGCAATGTTGTGATGAAATGAGTAAGAAAATATGGGTTTTGTTCTGAACAGCTGAGAGAGAAAAGTCTGTGAGAGGTGCTGAAATTTTGCCAAAAAAATTGGAAATCAGGAATTCCGCTATGGCTATATGACAATTTGAGACACCTATCGAACATCCAGGTGAGGTTGTCATCTAGACAGTTGAATGTAAGAGTTTGTAGTTAATGGAAACATTATAAACTACACGTAGTGGACATTGTTGGCCAATAGTTGGTGGTAAAAACCATGAGGATTGAACTGGAATATCTGTGGAGTAAGTGTGATTAGAAAAGAGAAGAGTTCCAAGGTCTGGGCTCTGGTCTCCAATGTTTGGTAAGCAGGGAGATAAAAATGAACAGCAAAGGAGACTAAAAGAGTAGCCATTGAGGTATGGAGAGAACCAGGCATGTTCAGTGGCCTGGACATCAGGTGCAGAAAGTGTTCAAAGGTAAAAAGGTGATGATATTGTCTAATACTGCAAAGCCAAATAAGATAAGAACTTGGAATTGACCATCAGATTTGGCAATATGGTGATCACTCTTTCCCTTAACAAGAGCCATTTCTATGAAGAGGTGAGGGCAAAAGCCTGACTGAAGGAATTTGAGAATGGGAAGGGAGAATTTGGATAAGGACACACAACTGTTTACAGGAATTTTTCCATAAGGGGAAGAGACATGGGGCAGTAGATATAGGACAACGTGGGAACAGGAGAGAGGTCACTTGTTTAGTTGGTTTTACAGATGAAAGAAAGCAACCTATCTGAAGGCTAATAGGGATGATTCAATAGAGAGGGGAAAGCTGATTCAACAAACAGGAGGAAAATTACTGAAACAAGGTTCTAAACTTAGCAAGAGGACAGAGGCTAATAAGACAGGAGTACAGGCCAGCCTCTTCCCTTCCCCACAAAAAAAGGAAATAGGAAAGCAGAGAGTGTACTGTAGGTGGCTCAATGTGGAGATGGGCATCTGTACATCTCTTCCTTGGGGTTGCTTTATTTTGTTAGTGAAACATGAAGTCAGATAACTATGTGAAAGCATGGATTGTGCAGACAGTGATGAATATTTTCAGACAGCAGAAAAAGTGTGATATTATTGCCTAAGGAGTGAGAAACTGAATAGATTAGGGGTGTGTGAGGATTACAGATCAGCATTATGGTACACTTGAGGGCAGTGAGCATGAATTTAAAGTGAAATCAGTTAGGGTTGTTATGTGTCTTGCTGCTGCTATGCTCAGTTGTAGGAGAGAAGGTAAGGTGGGGTGGAGAATTAAACTTAACTAGAGTAGTTGTTTAGCAGAGAATGCAATTGAACATGAGAGACAGAAGAGAGTTAAAATGTTTACAAGGTAGCAATTATAATGACTCACCATTAAATTTATGCTTGACAAAGTGGGTAGGAAAAATCAAAGGGATTACAAAGAGTGAAAATATGGCAGGATGCCTGGATTCAGTTTTTGGGGTGGAGGGATTATTAGAACTGGAGTACCAGAGGAAGCACCCTGGCAATAAAGACGGCAATCGTTAGAGTGAAATGTTTGGAATTGACAGAGTGCAGGTTGCAGTTATTGGTAAGGAAAAGAGCAGAGGCATAACCATGTAACTGAAGAGCTGATAGAAAACAGAGCCTGGGCTGGAAAAATCATCTTAGGCATATTGAAATCAACGAACATTAAGACAGAAGCAGTGCTAGAAAAAGCAACAGTGAGCAGTCGTTACTATCTTTCAGGAAAGAGATGAAGTAACCTGGGACAGCAGATAACTGCAACAGCCAGTAGTAATGGTGGATGGCCAGAGATTCAGCACTTGATATTTTTTTGGAAGAGAGAAAAAACTGTACCTTAGGCAGAAGCAAGGAACAAGGAAGAGTACTGCAGGGAAAGCAGCAACCTTAGGGGTGAGGTAGGTTTCCCTTAGAGCAAGAAGTTGAAGAGAGTATTCACCGAAGAGGTTGAGGATGCAGGGTGTCATGCTTAGGACTAACCTTGAGTATCAAAGGGCATGTTGAGGAAGGTTATAGAATAAGGGAAGAAGTTTGGGTCCAGGTATTAGTCAGGGTTCTCTAGAGTGGCAGAACTAATTAGGATATATGCACCTTAGGACCGTGGCATTTTCAAAATATCTGAAATATCAGAATGGTGCCATGCTTTAAAGAGTATCTAATTAAATATGTGGCTTAATTTAAGTTAAAAGCCTATCCTAAAGCTCCATACAGCATCCCCTTTTAACTGTAATTTTCTAATTCTGAGAATTAATAGGATACATATAGCATAATATATATTCTGATGACTAATAGGATATATATTATATAATATATATCATATAATATATTATTATGTATATTTGACTCTCACTCTGTATCCTCTAAGACAGGTGTCCCCAAACTATGGCCCGCGGGCTGCATGCGGCCCCCTGAGGCCATTTACCCGGCCCCCCGCCGCACTTCAGGAAGGGGCACCTCTTTCATTGGTAGTCAGTGAGAGGAGCACAGTATGTGGCAGCCCTCCAACGGTCTGAGGGACAGTGAACTGGCCCCCTGTGTAAAAAGTTTGGGGACACCTGCTCTAAGATATACTATATTCCAATATATAATAAATTCATATATATATATATATATATATATATATATATATATATATATAAAAGAATCCCTATATCATATATATAAATATATAGGAATTTAATAAGTATTAACTCACACAATCACAAGGTCCCACAGCAGGCCATCCGGAAGCGGAGGAACAAGGACAGCCAGTCCAAGTCCCAAAACTGAACATCGGAGTCCGATGTTCGAGGGCAAGAAGCATCCAGGACGGGAGAAAGATGTAGGTTGGGAGGCTAGGCCAGTCCAGTCTTCATGTTTTTCTGCTTTATTTTCTAGCCTTACTGGCACCTGATTAGATTGCGCCCACCGAGATTAAGTGTGGGTCTGCCTTTCCCAGCCCAATGACTCAAATGTTAATCTCCTTTAGCAACACCCTCACAGACACGCCCAGGATCAATACTTTGCATCCTTCAGTCCAATCAAGTTGACACTCAGTATTAACCATCACAGTCCATGAAGGTGATATACAAAATTTAGGGAGGTTTGAGTGTGAGGGAAGAGGGTGATTGAAAAGTTTTGTTAGAAAGGACACAAACATATTAGTCCTAATTGTCCCCAAGGCGGATGGGAGGATATGCTGTGAGTGAAGAAGGGAAGGAAGGATCAGTAGGTGGGATCTTGCCAAGAACATAAAGTACCAGGCTTCTATCTGATTCCTGCTGATGGAGACAAAGACTCCAGCAAGGGGGCCAGTTTTCATGCACATGCAGTTTCTTTCTCTTGTCACAAGTAGCCTGCCGTGGGTATCTGGCTGGAGGTCTGAGCTACACCCGACTTCTAATAAAGGAGGTTTCTGGGGAGGGACAGGGATAGTGTTGCTCTAACAGCAACTAATTTGTCATCTACATCCTTGAATTGTACTTAGAGCTTCATTTCTTATGCTAGGGAATAACATACTAAGGTGCTTTAAAAAACAGCAACAACAACCACCACCTTTGGATCCAAAGTAAGTCTGATGAGTCAATAGCTGAAGATAGGGTTGTCCTGCAAAAAGGCAAAGGTGCTTGCTGACTGATGCCTAAGTGAGGTCAGGGAGGAATATGTGTCTCAAATTAAAACATCTTTTCAACTGCCAATCCTGATGCCCAAAATGTCTCCATTGGAGAGTCCTGGAATGTCAGACCTAACTGAGGTTTTAAGAACAAAGCAGCTTGGTGTAGTCCAGAGTGCAGGGTTTGGCATGCTCCTGGTTTGTGTATAAATCCCAGACAGAAGCCTTATCTGCTGTGTCCTGTCAGCCTTGCCTGACCTCTCAGCAAAATGTTTAAACATCACAGAGAAGGCAAATTTCTTTTTGGTAGAGATGCATGTGCCAAGTTCTTATTTCTGCTTAAGGCTACCATGAAAATATTCACGCAGTTGAGTTAGGATCCAAGGAATGATTTATATAGCATGACACAGATGATTGGACAGAGTATACAATGGGTGGAAGGTGTGTGTGGATACCTGCAAAACATGGCATATAAAAATATTCTCTACACTTTAAGCCACGAGTATCCTAGATGTCTCCACTGGAATGAGCCGCACTTTGTTCCCCAGCCTCCCCCGATACCTAGCTCCATGTATGATAAAGCATCACACCCACATGGAACAGCATATGCCTGAGAGTTACGGTTAGTTGTGGGTTAAAGTCCACTTCACCACTAACCAACTGTACAAATGAAGCAACTCATTTTACCTAGCTGAGCTTCCAAAACTGCAAATAACATCAGTCTCAGAAGGGTATGCAGAAAGTGAACTGTAATAACCTGTGGGAAAGCTACCTCTGCAGAATGGCCACTCCATAGTGTCCAATTTATAATACTGAATTGTGAGGGAGAACACCCTATCTTGAGAGTATTTGAGAATAAGTTCTGCATATTAGAAACACCATAGAGATAATTGCCTTTAAGTTCCTGCTCACTTGCAGATTCTAGAATACCACAAAATTGCATGATCATTTGACAGAAAAGAATCTGGCAAAATTATAAATTAGAAAACCTACATTCCTTGTTTTCCCCTAAAGCATCCAGGCCCTGGGACTGCCTTATGACAGTTCAGCCTTTTGATAGTTCAGGGATGATCCCCCTGGACACACACACACACACACACACACACACACACACACGCATGCATGCACATGAAGCACATGCACACATACACACACATGTGTCCTTTTTTGGAAGTGACCTGTACTAAAACCTCAAGATTCCTCGGTTGAAAGGGCACTTCCTGGAGAGGCAGTGTAGTGAAGTGGTTGATAATACAGATTTGACAACTCATAATGCTAAGTCACCTTGGGAAAGTTATTTAATCATTCTGAGTTTTATTTTTCCTGTTTGTAAAAGGGAGGGGAAAATTATAGACTAAAATTATAGTCTATAATTATAAATTACAGACTAAACAAAGTTTTTACAGTGTTTAGTATAGAGCCTGTAGCACAGTAAGCACTTAAAAAATAAAAGCTATTGTTTATATCTTTGTTTATGGACGATTATTGTTTCATTGCTCTCTACATTTTCTGGCTGATGTTTTCTGGATTCCCTGTTGACGTGTTAGGTGGCTGACTCTGCACTAAAGTGTTGTGTGCTGTCATAATCATGCACTGCCTTGCCCACTAGGGCAGGAGATGGGGCTGGTCTGTTTCCACTGTGACTGTGCTCCTTTGCTTACCTAATGGTCAGTTTGGGACTCCTCTGGCCCCTCTCGAGTCACACAAGAGAGACAACAGCCTTGTATTCTGGGAACCAACATGACCTGGGAATAGTCAGGTTGCTTTCAAGTCGGTAGTCATTTTTGATTGCCATATATGCAGCCTTTTTTCTTTCTGTTTTTGTTTTGATGCTGGTTATGGGTATTGGGAGACTTACATTTCTTTTACTTATATAAATCAAGAGTAAAAAATATGTCTACTACATCAAGATTATACTCTATATTACTCTATAGATTATATATATGAGGAAAACCATGGGTGAGCATAACTAGTGGGCTGTGAGAGGATGTGGCATTCTGCAAGCAGATCTATATGGTCATATGTATAAAATCCATTACTTCTTACCTGAATTATCTGGTGAAGATGATTTTCTCCTTCGCCTTCAGCCTGCTTGCTTCAGAGTCATTGTCTCTGGTTTTCCAGAATTAAGAGTCCAAAGTTGTCCAGAAATAACATTTATTAATCAACAGTAAAACACAGAATAGAAAAGGCCTTATAAATAAAACTATATATTTATAATGCTTTATTTTTTTTTTGCTCCAGTACTCCACGAAACACTACAGACAGTAACAAAATAATTCAATAAATATTAAAAACTTTCAATAGAACTATAGGACACTCTTTATCATATTCAAGCATCAACAATGCCAAAGCCATTAGATACACTATTAAACACAATCATAGATATCTTTCTTGAATAATGAACATAATAAATTTTTTATCAAGGAGTCACAACATTTACACATACCCATACACAAGAGAACAGCTCAGAGGAAACAAAGCAGACTCCCCAGTGACCTGGATTCATCTGCCTGTACATCATTTAAAGATATTACAGTGTTAACAGGATAGAAGTCAACACACTGAAGAGAAATATTAGGGCTTGCTTGGGATGGGAGGAGTGAAAGTGGGATAATTAATGAAAGCCGCTTACATATTTTCCATTGCTCTCTTAGTAATATGCTCCCTTCCCTTTTCTGCCTTTTCTTGGTTAAGGTATTCCAGCACTTTCATTAATAGATCTTCATCCAAGTACTGCCTATTTGGGGTCTCATCATTCTTCGGGGCCCCCCCTGGGAACCTTTTGCTCACTGGGGCCAGCTTGTCAGTCTCCTGAGAGCTGCCTTGATTCAAATGCTCTTTGATGGCCTGCTCAATTTGTTCCTCTTCCTGTAGGTCATCTTCAGATGAGCCTTGACTAGGAACTCGCTTCACTTGGTTTGAATTAATGATCTCAGGGTATTTAACTAGCATCCTGGCCAAGTACTCACCTAATTCTTGATCCTTGTCATTCAGGTTTTCATATGCCATCTGTCTGTTTTCAACATATGGCATCCAGGCAGCTTTGGGAAGCTGGTTCGATCTAGCTCTTCCAGGACCATAGGGGGGCCTTGTCAGGACTTTCTCTCCATTATATGGATTGGGAAAATATGAAGATTTCTGATTTGCTGCACTCTCCATCCCTAAAAGATTTAAAATATCCTCAACACTGAGCCCATCTGGTAGGGCCTCAGTCCCAGCATTACCAGGCGCTTTAGGGTAGCCACTCTTGGAGAGCATCTTATTTTGGTATACGTCTGGATGGTCTACGTCAGCTTCTGAGATGTCATCTAGGTCAACAGGAAGGTCAAGCTCCCGCTCCGGTTCCACAGATCCATTCGGCTTCTCTCCAGTTTTAAGCATCTCAATTAAGTCTTCCGGGGGTATCTGTAAATTCCTTGAGATTTCAATCAGCTGATAAATAGACTGAGAATCAAGAGGTTTCTCAAAAAGCCTGGTGGCCTTTTCCCCATTTTGCCCATTCTGTAACCTCCCCCCACTTCCTGCGGCATTTACTAACCTTTTCAAATAGGCAATTACTTTGGAGACGTCATCTGAGAGTTGGTCTTTACTTTCTTTCCTGAGATCTTCTTCCTGGAGGCCAAGCTGCCCTGAGCGTTTCATCTCATCGTTGATTTGTTCATTTTTTTCTACATTCTCTTTGCTGTCTCTCACCTCTTCCTGGGTTTGACTCTCTATTTTCTCCTCTGCTGGGTTCCAATCTTCTCCCCCAACCACATCTTCATAGGCAATGTTATTAGCCTTGTAGATATCATCTTCGTCATCCGTATAAAGTTTTTGCTCCTCATCAATCTTCTCACGTTTCTGGTTGTTTGGTCCTGTCAGTTTCCCCAGCTCTTGGAAGACAGATTCCAATGTAGCAAGACTCTGAGGAGTATATTGTTCCTCCACGATTTCATTTGTGCGTTTAAAGGGGTTATCCCTGGAACTCTCTTCATACATAGGAGGGAATTGCATGTGCTTGAGCTTTCTTTCTGGCCACTGCTGTGTCTCATATTCATCAGTCACGTCCACTGGAAAGTTCTTTTCTGAATTCAAGACATAGGGCTTATTTTCTTTTGGTGCAGACTGGGGCTCATTTTCAGCCTGTCTCAAAGCTTCGAGTATTATTCTCATCCAGTCGTCTTCACTCAGTGAATCCCTCAAACTTTCAGGCAGGTGATTTTCATCACCATTTTCTTTTTGCTGAAGGGGCACGACGATGCCTTGGTAGGGATTATAGTCTGGGCTGCTTTCTTCCTTGTGAGCCTGTTGCCGGAGCTTTTCTATGTACTCCAAAGCCCTGATCATTTCAGGACTGGGAAACTTTTGGACATTTTCCAACCTGAGGTCTGGTTCTTTCTGAAGCAGCTGGTTTCTCTGAAATGAAGCTGCTTCAGCCCCACAGATGAGGAAAATTAAAGGGATAAGAGACAGGGCCGCTCTAAGCCAGTGGGTCTTTGCTTCAGCCATGTTGGAAAGAGTTCCTTAAAACAAAGAAAATATGAGTTAACACAAATAAAACATAATAGAAGACACTATGGCAAAAGAAATAATTGATCATTAAGGGGAGGAAAAACAGAGTAGATATTATTTCACATTAAGCTTAGGATAACTCTTTTTTAAAAATCATGAATATTTTCTATATGATCTCCACAAGCAAACCACAGGAATCTTTAGGAAAATTATTACTCATTTACCTCAAACTTGCATAGCATTCTATTACTTAAAAGAACAACAAAAACACCGATATGAGATTTCTCAAATTTTATTTTTTTCATCTACAGAACATGTAGTTTGATTTAGTATACCTTGTTTCTTTGTAATAAAGTAACAAATACTTCCCAAGATGTTTTAGCTATTTTATATATTGAAGTCATTGGCAAAATAATTTGTTGGCTTAATTGAAAACATCCATGTACACATACACACCCACAAATCATGTCCTTAAGGTTGTTTCCAAAAAATGTGGTTTATTTCCTGAAATGTTCTTCTAATTTTGTTGTTAAAACACAGCAGCAGTTACATGACCATATATGATAAAGTGATACTGTTACATGTCAGTCATACTGAATTACCTTGTGGGGAGTTCTGTCCACATATATTTTTCAGAAATAACTTGTTCTCAATCTGATACCAAATCCAATATTCATAAATAACCTCCAGAACTTCTCAGATTCCAGCCAGTAGACTAAACCAGTGAAGCTTCTTTTTATGTAAACATGCTAAACCAATAAAATGTTTTAAAATCTCTGCGCTCCATATTTCTTCTAATAATTTTTATTATGGCTGTCTTGAAAAATGCAATTGTGGTTATACTTTTCATCAGCCCTCAAGAGTGTATAGTAAATAATAACAGATGCTACAGAGAGAACATAAGTTTTTTTAGCTAGTCTATTTCTGAACTTGTGAGTGTTCAGATTCAGTTTGTCTTATGTCTGTGTCTATTTTGGTATGGACCTGTGAAATCTTAAATCACTCATACTGTTTAGAAAATCTTAAAATAACCACTATGTAAATCCCAATTCAAATAAACACAGATGATGTGTTGAATTTTTCCTACTTAAAGATATTCATTCATTTTTTTCTCCAATGCCTTAAAATCTCACATAGGATTTAGCAAGAGGGTTAGTTTTTATATATTTACATTTAATATTGCTAGCATTGAAAAACTTTTAATATTTGCTATTTTGTTGTAAACAAATGAATGTAAAAGAAGTTTACAAGTTTGTTCATATCTTTACAAGATCATGGTTTTGTGTTAGATAAGCTAGGTTTTATGTATACCATTTTCTGTTAGCTTAGACATCAATTACAGAAAATACCATTGTTCACAAGATCATATTGATGATTTTGTTTTCAGTTTTTAGAGACCAATAATGGCTTAGTTATGAAAACATTTTAGCATACTATATATTTATTTAAATGATTCACATTTACCAGATTACTTAATTTATTCAAAGAAAAATTTCTAAAGACATTTTAAATGATATTTCCAAAATATTTACTATAAATAGATGTTTACTATAAGCAATTTTATTCATAAAATAATGAGGTTCAAGTCAAAGTACATTATGCACTCTCATTCATATTATTTTAGGATTAACTCAACTTTGGTAATCAACTTTCAACATTGGCATTTGAAACAACAATCTTAAAAACCTTATTGAACTTATTTATTTGAAACCATGACTCTGAAATAGTCTCAACATATAGATTATATGCTCGTCTTTAAAATTCTTATCTTGGAACTGTTTTGCTGTAGCGTTGAAGCAGAATACTCACTGCAGTTGTTTAAGCCACAGCCTAACAAGTGCTACCCTTTGCTTATCTGTTCAGGTTCAGTTTGAATGACATAGTTATTACCTATGAGTGAGACTCGAAAGATTTTTTTTTCTCCCCAGGTAGCAGCTCTTTCAAGTAGTAAAGATGTTTCAACAGCTCTACTATTCTATACAGGGTTTGATTTAAAATGGAATTTTCTGAAATCCAAATACATTTAGAAGATCGTTTTCCCCCGATAGCTATCATTAAAATCCCTCAAGTTAAAATGTCTTTTCTGTTGAAATCAGGCTAGATTATTGACCTGTGCAGGTGAAAATATATAATTTGAGCAATTCAACTAGTTGGGATACAGAAAAAAGAAATACTTGTCCCTGACAAAATCTTTAGCAACATATAGAACATCCTCTTTAAATCAAAGTATAGTAATAACAATAACGATTTACAAAGTTATGAATGTTTTCATCATGTATTCAAAATTATCATTTCTCTGTAATTCATGGTCACAGCTAACCTTTAACCCAAGAAAATGTTTTACCCTGGAAAAAGGGAGAATCCAGTGTTCAGGAAAATCCTAAGTTAATATCTTAGGACTAAAATTAGGAGATTATAATGTAAGCTCTTTCAAATATACAAGTTCAGAAAAGAATTTTATGTGGTTAGTTAATTCAGAGCTCTTGTAAGATAAATATCAAAGAAAAAAATAGTCCCAAAATTGGTTGCCTCTATGACTAACATGCTTAACAGCCTCTGAATCATTGGAAACCTATTGTTAAAAATATTAGGCATATAAATTATACCCCTGGATTCATATCTTAATGGCAGAAATAACAAATTTTGGAAAGAAGCAAGATATTGAGCTCGGTTAACTTTACATTAATATGAGTATTCACACCAAAATCCTTAACTTTTTCACTTTTCTTTCTATGACTACCTAAATAACATTCTGGTTGGTAAATATCCAACATCAAATAGCATAAAAAGCATAGACCCGATCATGTATACACACATATGTACTGTCCTTACATTGGCTGGTGAGCAGCAGGTTGCTATTCAGTTATCCTATCGACATCAGCTTGCCAAACAGTCTTTTTCATCTCAGCTACAGCTAGGAATTAAGGGAAGAGCATTCAATTAAAACTTTCCAATAAATCAAAGAGAAAAGCAGCCTTACCTCTTTTTTTTAGATGGCAGAGGAGGTCCACAGCATGTTCCTCCCGGTTCTCCAGGCGAGCTTCTCGGACCGTTTCAGCACACGGACAGCTCCTCTGCTTATAGGGAGCCGCTGTGCCTGACTCCGCACTGCCACACTGACGTCACCGGGCTCAGCCACAAACCCGAGCACAAGCGAGCTTTTTCAAAGAACCGAGAGAAAATCATCACTGTATATTAAAAAAAAAAAAAAAAAAAAAAAAAAAAGTTGCATGCTTACGCCACCTGTCTTTTTGTGGCAAAAATTGCAGTTTTCCTTTTTCTTTTATGAAAATCTTTGAAACGGAATAAACTGGTCTGCACAATTTCTCTTACAAAGAAAGGAATGTGTCAGACAGATACGGCTAATTGCAAGATAATCTCATCTACGTTCTAGCATCTTGTTATAATAGCTTCTTGGTGTCACGGTGGTTGTGATTGTTGTCCTCATTGTTACAAGAAAGTATTACAGACACGGATTATTTTTTCATCTTTGTCCACAAAGAAATTACAATTTCCGGGTATACCCAAGACGAATGGAGGACACACTACAAATATGAAAGACCATATTTCTTATGATGACATCAGCCATCATTCTTTTAAAATCATATTTATTTGAACTTAAAAAAAGAGAGTTGTCTCTCTTATGTATGAGAGTCAACTTTAATAGCTTCAATATAGTTTTTTTTAAATGGGCATTTATAAGACTTCAAGTTTAGCAGTTAACAATTATTCATATCTCTGTGACTGTCTTTTACAATATCTGATCTCAGAAAAGGAAGCTCAGAAGTTGAGTGCTGATGAAAATACTTTCATCTACTAAGAAAAAAAACCTACAAGTCCTTTCACTGGGGAAAATCTGACACATACGTAACTAGAACTCATTTGCAATAGAGAGGAAGTTGTACTATAAATATTTCTTTTCTCCTATTGAATCAGATGAGTTGAATACCTTCCATGAATGTGAACAATCCAGAGAATAAGACAGCAGTTAACTCTCAACCTCTCAGATTTATAATTCATAATCATTGCTCTGCCTTGCCAGATAATCTGATTATGTATTTCAATAATTTATATAGATATAAATTTTAAACTTTATTAAAGATTTGAGTTTCTAAAAAGTGTATATATTGAAATACACGTTAAGAATGCAACATAATCTTGCTATATAAGAGATCCCATGTGTTTCTGCTAAACAAACAATCAACCACTGATTCAATAAATTGTAATACCTACTAGGTGCCAGATACATTGCTAAACATGCTATTGCTAACTGATACAAAAATAAGTGATTTTTTTTTTTGCCTTTTATGAGCCTTTCATCGAATGGGGATGACACTCAAATAAACACATAATTTTCATATAAATTTGTAAGCACCAATAGAGAGGCTCGTTAGTCAGCAGTGTTTAGAAGCATTTGGATAATCAATTGGTTCAACCCAGAAATTCTGGGGAAGATAATGTCCTGGAATAAAATGCCTAAGCTGAGATTTTGCACTATCTTGTTTTCTTACAGTGATTTCTAACTATGCTAGATAAATCACAGTACTTTTGAATTCTTTGAAAAAAAAAAATAGAAAACGGCTGAAAGTCTTATGGAAAAAATATTGGAAAAGTGCCTCTTGTTTTGGTTTTCCTACATGACTAGGAGACCATCATTTGTGAATTGACATGAACTCATACACACTCATACAAAGGTCATATGGCCAATTTATCCAACAAATTTTGCCTCATAATGGTTTTTTAAGGCATGATCAAATGCTGGGTTGAAGAGACCTAAACATGATCCATTTCTCAAGCATCATCTCAATGACTTCTGTTCATTCACTGATATCCTTAGCTATACACACGTAAGATTGTTTTAAATCTTAACAAAGCCCTGGCTAGCTGCTCCGAGTTTGACCTAATTTTCTGTCCAGCAGTTGTGTGTGACCAATTCAACTAATCAGTATCAACACAGCCTTAGAAAACTCTACAGTTATTCTTAAAATGTTGAGTTAGTTAAGCATAGGTCTCAAAAGCCCTCAGGGAAGTCATCCTGACCAGGCTAATTCATTTATGTGGAACTAAACGTTTTTGGCAAGAACCAGAAGCTACAGTTCTTCTAAAGCCCTTGAGTCAACATCTTGCCTGGAAATATCTTTAATCATTCAAAAGACATGCAGAACCTAATTTAAACTCTCCAAGTAGAAATGAGGTGCCAGGAGGCTGTTGCTGGGCTGTACTAGCTCCACTAGGCTCAAGATGTGAGTAGAACAATAAGCCACTGTGGGCTACTGAGTTTCTGCCTACCTTATGAGACTATGATAAACACCTCTCACTTATTGAATTCTGTTATGATTCAAGAACCATACTTGGAACCTAATTTAATCATCCTGACAACTGTAACAAGTAGGTATTTTTATCTCCATTTTACAGATGAAGAAACTAAAGCTCAGAAATAAGTAAGTTGCCCACTATTTTCTGACTCATAATTGGTAGAGCTAGAATTTGGATTTAAATCTTTTCTATGATATTTCTACAATTAAAAACTATGATTCAGACACTCTGCTAGGGATGGAAATACAAAAATAAATATGAGATGGATTCAATAATTAAAGACCCAAGTTCAGAACATAGTTACTTTGAAAAAAAACCCCAGTTGTCCAGTTGCTTTTCCTTGTCTAAGAAAAGCACAGGCATAGGCCTGGACTTCTATTTGGGGCAGCACCAATGGAAAACAAGAATAAATATTAGATCATGGCCTTGATGCTATGCATACATCTTCCAAATAAGAGAGCCGTTTTCGAATTAGGAAAATTCTATTCACCAGCCTGCTTTTTAAAAATTAAACTCCCCAAACATATTTTTCAACTTTTAAGTTCAGGGGTACATGTGGCAGGTTTGTTACATAGGTAAACTTGTGTCAAGGGAGTTTTTTATACAGATTATTTCATCACCCAAGTATTAAGCCTAGTACCCATTAGCTATTTTTTCTGATCCTCTCTCTTTTCCCACCATCCACCCTCTGATGGGCTGTGTTGTTCCCCTCTTTGTATCCATGTGTTCTCATCATTTAGCTCCCACATATAAGTGAGAACATATGGTATTTTGTTTTCTGTTCCTGCATTAGTTTGCTAAAGATAATGGGCTCTACCTCTATCCATGTTCCTGCAAAGGACATGATCTCATTCTTTTTTATGGCTGCATAGTGTTCTATGATGTATATGTACCACATTTTCTTTATCCAGCCTGTAATTGATGGGCATTTAGGTCGGTTCCATGTCTTTGCTATTATGACTAGTGTTTCAGTGAACATACACATGCATGTGTCTTTATAATAGAATAATTTATATTCCTTTGGGTTTATAACCAGTAATGGGATTGCTGGGTTGAAGGGTAGTTTACATCTTTAAGGAATCATCACACTGTCTTTCACAATGGCTGAACTAATTTACACTCCCACCAACAGTGTATAAGCATTCCTTTTTCTCCACAACATTGCCAGCATCTATTATTTATTGTTTTTATAGATATTTCAATATGTTATATTTAACATATTTCCAAAAGTCATAATTATTTGCCAGTAGTTACTTGTTCTAAAGGGAGCTATTTCTCAGATAGAAATTAATTTGGAGAAGAATTGAAAATGATACACACACATACACACACACACACACACATACACGCACATATATATCTGAATAGTTTGTTTATGTAAAATATTTTAGAGCATGTATAAAACATTAAAATAAGCTACACATCTTTGTGTCTCTGAGCCTGGTTCAAGGAATGATTTAAACATGCCTTACAAAATTTTAATTTTCTTGTTAGGTCTAAATTGCCAACTATCATCACCTTCAAAAAACAAATCTCTATATTGTGAACGTTTTCAAAATAATTATGTACTGTGTATGATAATGGATTTTACAAAATTAGCTTACATCCTCACCAGGGTGCTGTTAATTTCAAGTTAATCATTCACAATTTAAGTAGTTAGAACCGACAAACTTGTTTTATGACTGAATATTCTTAAATCTTGGTCATTTTATTCTTTGCTATTTAATTTCATATTTTATCTAGACCAGATTTTTATTTCTTTCATTCATACAAGCAATCCTCTACTTTAGTAATCTTCTCATTTGAAACTTATCACTCTTAACACTCCATTACACTTCTCATTTTATTTCAATTTATATAAAAGCTGTTGAGATCCAGAAGGGCAATGTGTCTTATTTCTCCTCTTTCTCTTGTCTGTTTCTTCTCTGTCTCTAGCTGTCTCCCTGCCCTTCCCTCCCATAGAGGACCAGACTCTCACAGAGGAGTCTGGGTGAAGCACACTTGAGCTGAGGTCCTCCAGCGTTCGCCTGGCTGTAACCAGCAAGGAGGGTGTAGTGTCTTCCGTGGCCCTTCAGGGCCTTGGCTACTTGTCATTGCTTAGTCCTCACCTGCCTGCCTGCCTTCTCTTCTTTTTTTCTTTTTCTTTTTCTTTTTCTTTTTCTTTACACTCCTTGTTTACTCTTTGCCACCTTTGTCTTTTGCTTTCAAAATTTAAATTTCATTATTTTAGTTGTAGTACACTTTATTAACAAATGACTATTGTTTAACTCAGTGTCAAAAGAGTGAAATATTTTTCCACTTCCCCTGCAAAGGCAGGGCCCGCCAAATTGCTGTTTGGAGAACACACAAGTCAGAAACAGGGTACACTTTATTTAATAATGTAACCGCACAGTTTCCCAGACAGAATCCACTAGGTTCTAGGAGGTAGAAACTCTGTTCTCTATTATTGTACCCTCATGGCAAAAACATGTTTGTGAATCGAGTTGAATTAAAGTTTTCTCATTCCTACTACCAAAGCTTCATACATTTCCTCTTGGAATTTTTAAATCCTCTTATAGCATCCTTATGCAAATAAATGGACTTTATTGATTTGTTTCACATGCATTGCTAGCAAATTACATTTAGATTTTTTTAAGGAACGTTTTCCTCTACTACAGGAGCATTCTATACTTTTCTAATTTTTGCTTTATTTTGTAAAACATTTTCCAAGTATTTGAGTAAACATATGAAATTGCATGTAGAAAGAAAAATGAGTATCCTTAATTCCAGTATTTGTTCATTCTTTGTAATATTTTTGCTCTGCATATCAATGTACCACATTACTAACAGCCCTAGGTGGACTAGATAATATTTAAGGCTCTTTCTATCCCTTGACCTCTTTACTCTCTGAAATGAGAGTCTGCTGTGAAATTGATTTTGTCTAGTAGGTATTAAAATATGATTTTTCTCATATATCCTTAATAAGAACTGTATAAACCAAATAAACACAGGCTCTCCTCTTCATTGACTTTGGATTCTTGGAAGCATCTGGTAGTTGGAAGGAAGGCGAGTACCATTTTCTTAATCTAATACCATGAATGTTCGGGCATCTGCTCCTTCAGTGGATTTCGGGAGAAGGAAGTTTGTGCACTGGAAGTTAATTACTTTGCTTAAAATAACACTGAATGTCTCAATCTTTCAGATTCTCCTGGCATAATAGTTTTGTGAATCAATGTTTTCAGCATTTACATGCCAATATTTTAATAAGGATTTTTTTTTTTTTTTTTGGCTTGGAAATCAACCACCTACAGTCTCCTACCCCTCTTTTTAATCAGAAGCCCAGAGAGATGTAAGAAAGTCTTCAAGGTTAAAATGTAGCATCTTCATGGTTAAGTTTAGCATTTTATGTCCAAGGCTCCCATGGATTCACCTGATAAC
Organism: Saimiri boliviensis; assembly: GCF_048565385.1. Classification (NCBI taxonomy): domain Eukaryota; kingdom Metazoa; phylum Chordata; class Mammalia; order Primates; family Cebidae; genus Saimiri; species Saimiri boliviensis. The sequence goes on along the minus strand of NC_133453.1, from coordinate 17,655,733 downwards.
TTTTCACACTTCACTTAGCCTTTGTAGGAATTTCGGAGTGCTTTCTATATTGGCAAAATGAATATATCACTTCTGGAGGTAGGGCACCTGCATATATAATATGATGTGAGGAGCTGAGAAAAGGCTTCCCAACCCAAAACTTTCTCCCCCAAATCCAGGCAGCCTGGCTGTATTCTACATCAGAGGTAGTTTGGGTTTTTTGTTGTTGTTGTTTTTGTTTTTGTTTTTTTTTTTTAATTTTCAATACAGGGTCCTTAGGAGCTTCATTGTAAGGAATAATTCATTAATCAGTCATTCCCTCCTTAGCAGGAATTAGTGCACAAATCAAATCATCTCACTACTTTGACACTGAAGAAAGGACACAGGCCCTGTATACTATGGAAGGGAGGGGTGGGGGTGTGATGTAAAGCATGTATTGGAGCCGTGATTCTCAAAGTGTGACTAGGTTGGCAATATCAGCGCTATCTGGCAATCTGTTAGCGACACACTTTCTCAGACCCCACCCAGAAAGGTTCATTTAGCATAAAACCAAATATAAATGTAAATGCATTTGACCTTTTCCCACTGCCTTCTTAGAGACTGGCTCACCAGCCCATTATATTTGCTCCTGATTTGGAAATGTTACTGATGTTTGCAAAGAACTTCTCTTCCTCGCTTTATAGAGATTTCAAATTGATTCCTGCATAAATACAGATGGGTTCATCTGAGTACAAATTAACTCATAGATTGCTATGACTGTAAAGATATATAAAATGTCATCCAACTAACCCCGCTTGTTGCTTGCATCCACTCTGTCAAATTCCTGAGAAACAGCCTTCCAGCATACAGTATTAAGGTTCCTTAAATATCTCTGAAAAACAGCAACTCATTACCTCCCAATGCTCCCTATTCCATCTTTGGGCAACTTTATTCTTAAGTTTTGCGGGTATTTCCCCCATGTATTGGGCTGAAATATGAGCTGCTGTGGCTTTACCATGGATCCGAGTTCCGCCCTGGAAGGCTATGGGGAGCAAGTCTTTGTCCTCCTTTCTGTGACCAGAACCAGGCCTCCCCAGCCAGTGTGCTTTTTCTAAGTGAAACAGTTCTATTAAATTTTCTTCATAATTCATGGTGCTGGGCCTAAGCTCCAAAGCACAGTCTTTGGCTTAATTCAATATAAGACTCGAAAATAGTGTCTGGCTTAGAGTGGATATCCTTCATCCCATTCCCCTCCCCACCCCTGCACACTGCCCGCTCTTGCCCAGTCAACATCTTGCTTCTGAGGAAACTCATTTCCTCAGGGAAACTTCTCTGAGTTTCCTGACTCGGCCAATTCTCTCTGGAATATTCTCTCATGGAATCATTATTTCTCTTGGTTAGTACTTAGTATGGATGTAATATATCATAGCATTTTCATTTTTGGGATTCTTAGATTACTCTCTTCCCAATGACTTTAATGTCTTTGAGGACGCAAAGAAGTCCGGGACATAAGTGCATCATACCCCAAAACAGCCAAACCAATGCTTAAAAGTAGTAACATCTACAGGCCTGAGTTTCAGCACCAAAAAAAAAAAAAAAAAAAAACAACGCAATAATAATAATAACATCTAAAAATAAAAATATCAAGATCCAAACTGATCACATTTCCTTCCAATCCCTTACCTCCTTCTCTGAGTTCTCCCCTAACTAATTACAGTCTTGGCCTTCCAGTTTAATCATGGAATTATTATCTCCTTGTCTTATTCTTTTACTTGCTCCCTCTTCACTGTCTCACCCCTTCATTTCCCCAACCATTGCCAATTCTTCCCAGTTGTCCCTTTCTGATTTGTCCATTTTCATAGCCTCTTAACGTTCCCTTATGCTTGCCCATTCAAAATCTTTCCCCAGCCTTTCAAACGTCGATCACTCATCTTTCCTACATGCCTTTGTACACCAGAAAGTTAGGTGTTGGCATCATAAGGGAAATAATTTCTACTTCTAATTTGAATGAGCACTCTGGAACTACTGCTGACTGAATAACTAATGGGAAGTGACAATGGGAAAAAAATGAATGACAATGGGGGAAAAAAAAGCAGTCAGCATCTATTAAATGCCTAAGTAGAGGCCAAGGGGCTCCATCCTTTCAAACATCAAATTATCTTTCAACATATTTCCATCGTGAGCCTCTCCTGCTCAACTGCTGCCAGCTGGCTTAACTTTCCATAGTTCAAGGTCTCCCACTGATATTTTTATGCTGCCTCATACTTCTCCAGCCCCACCCTCCCTAGATTTTTGACTAGTTCTACAATCTTCTCAACCAGAAGATACACTTAGTCTTCTCAGCCCATCTTCATCTGCATCATTCTCCATGCCTTGAAAATGTTCTTCACCTCTTCCCCACCATTTGGATTCTTTTAAAAAGTTTTGCTTGAGACTGGGTATGGCTTATACCTGTAATCCCAATGCTCTGGGAGGCCAAAGTGGGAGGATTGTTTGAGGCCAGGAGTTCAAAATCAGGCTGGGCAACAAAGTAATACTCCATCATCCATCTCTACAATTTTTTTAATTAGCTGGGTACAGTGGTGCAAGCCTAAGGTCTATGTATCGCCACTAGAGAGGCTGAGGCAGAAGTATCACTTGGACCCAGGAGTTCAACATCACAGTGAGCCATGATCATACCACTACCACTGCACTCAGCCTGTCAAAAAAGAAAAGAAAGAAAGAAAGAAAGAAAGAAAGAAAGAAAGAAAGAAAGAAAGAAAGAAAGAAAGAAAGAAAGAAAGAAAGAAAGAAAGAAAGAAAGAAAGAAAGAAAGAAAGAAAGAAAGAAAGAAAGAAAGAAAGAAAAGGAAGGAAGGAAGGAAGGGAGAGAAAGAAAGAAAGAAAGAAAGAAAGAAAGAAAGAAAGAAAGAAAGAAAGAAAGAAAGAAAGGAAGGAAGGAAGGAAGGAAGGAAGGAAGGAAGGAAAGGGGAAAATAAAGACAAAGTTTTACTTGGTGTATCTTCTTAGTGAAACTTTCCTTAATTAACCCTTACCCCTTGCATGCTGTTACCCCATTATTAGAGCACAGATTTTTAACCTAAAGTCCACTGAACCCTATGAGATTAAATGCACGTGTTTATGTATATGTAATCATGTGCTTTTTGTTGCAGGAAGCTCTAGGGCTGTAAAGAGCCCCTCAAGTGAATCTATGACCTTGAGATTTTGTTGTAGCTCTTAGCAATTGTCACCAAATAGTTTGGCTCTCCTGCCTCCTGGGCTTTTGATAGAATTGCCCTGCCTGGACCTTTGTGATTGGGCGGCACCGTGTGACAAGTTCTAGCCAATAAACTTAGAGTTGAATGGCATGCCCCAGGGCTTACTTTCCCTCACCATAGAGGCAGGCAAGTTTCAAGCTGGTGGCCGCTCACATAGCTTAGTCTGTGATTGGCTGCAATGTGCTGAGTTACCTTCCAGACCTTCCATGAACAGGTAAGGTGAGAAAATAAAGAAATGGTTGTTTAAGCAATTAATTTTGAGAAATTGTTATTACACATAACCTAGCCCAGCTTGACTGATACAACTATTGAATATGACTGGTTTGGAATATTACTATAACATGAATATTGACAGACCTTTAGTTATAGTCTTACCCAAAGAAAGGAGATAAGACCAGTTGACAGTGAGATGCTTTTCCTGCTTTCTCCTGGGTGTTCCTGTACTTCAAGGGACCAATCAGACGCATCTGTTTCCTAAAGTATGAAAAGCATATCCATAACACTATTGGAATTGTTTTTGCCAGGCGTAGACATAGCATTAAGTAACATTAAGTTCTATAGTTGTCTGAAACATATTCCTTGTGCAATTCTCCTAGTTACACGAAAAAGAAACTATCAGTTGGAGTCTAGCATGAACACTTTTCTGATGCTTGAAAATCCTCCTTTTTGGCCTTAGGCTCTGAGCTTCCTGTAGGCTGCAGGATCTAACCAGAAATTTATTAACATTTTTATAGTTGTATCGAGTTTATGGTTTGAATTTCTTTCCCTTTATATAGGCAATAAAATTTTCAATTTGAGGCAGTGTTATAAACCTTCTTTGATTTAGGCTTAACAAGAGGTTCAATATCAAAAAAAATTAAGTAAATAGTAGTACAGATAATGCTTAGAGATAACAAAGTAATACTTCAAATGATATTTTCTTTTCGGAAATTTTGTATTATATTGTAGTTCAATCTTGAGTGAGACCTAATCTCCATTTTGGAGTCCAAAACTCTTGATTGTATATTCCCACCTCTCTCTTCTTCCTGTCTCTAGGAGTTCTAAACATTCATTGAGCAAGCAGGACGCCGTGGCTCACACCTAAAATCCTAGCAGTTTGGGAGGCTGAAGCAGAAGGATCATTTGAGCCTAGGAGTTGGAGACCAGCCTGGGCAACATAGAGAGTCCCATTTCTACAAAAATTTTAAAAATTAGCCAGTTATGGTGCCACACAACTGTAGTCCCAGCTACTTGGGAGGCTGAGGTGGGAGCATCATTTGAGCCCAGAAGTCGAGGTTGTAGGACACTGTGATCATATCACTGAACTCCAAAAAAAAAATTCAGTGACCAGAAACTCTGTGTGTGTGTGTGTGTGTGTGTGTGTGTGTGTGTGTGTCTGTGTGTGTGTCTGTGTGTGTGTGTGTGTGTGTGTGTGTGTGTGTGTGTGTGTTAGCACTTTAGTTCCACAGCAAACTTGCCTCAGAACAAATTCAACAGGCAGGAGTTATGTACAGCAGAAGGTAGAAAACCGGGCTTGGATCTGCTGTGTGGCCTTAGGCAAATTACTTAACCTTCCTGGGCCTCGGTTTGTTCACTTGTCAAATGAACTCTCAGAGAGTTGCTGCAAGGATTCAATCATATAACAGTGCGTTGGAAGGTCTGAGGCACTCTGCAGATGCCTTCCTGATTACTATTCCGCTCTCAGTCCCTGGGAATTCACTGAAACAGGGCTTGCCGTACCTGCATTTTAACATTGTGACCAACCTAAAAATAATAATAATAATTTCCTTTATACTGATGTGATGAGAATTGATTTCTAGACGCCTTCCCGAAGCAAGTCATTGGCAGCTTCTCCTCCATTAGACTGAAAAAGAGAAGAAACGCAGGTGCTTGCGTGACTGCTGGAAGCCTGTCCGTCTCTCCAGCCGGCGGAGGCGGCGTTTCTTCTGGGAGGCTGCTTCTGTCTGCCTTTTCAGCAGGGCTTGGCGTCAGACGCAAGGATCTTAAGTCGAAACACACATGGCTGTAGGGAATACGATGAGTCATGTTCCGCCGGGCCGAGCCGCTCCGAGGAGTCAGCAGCAGGCGTGAATGAGAGCGCCCGCCGCCCGCAGGCCTGCGCCGCCGCCCCCAGCCCGAGGCCGGGTTCACGGCTTTCATCACCAGCGTCTCCGCACAGGCCCGCGTGGCGGGGCACGGCGCGGGCAGTCTGCGCATTCCACATTCACGGAGGCGCAGCCATTCATTACCGTCCTCCTCGGGCTGTGCCCTCACGAGACGCAGGAACAAGGCTTTAAATGTCATGATGCTTTTGTGTCTTTTCCTTATGGGAGGACTACACGATGCTGCGGATGCAGCTGGTTTCGGAGCGACCAGGGCAGGGGCCTCGCAGCAAGCCCGAAATGACGGCCATCTCCAAGGCCCCCAGGTATCTTGGCTGCTGAGCCACTTAGAGGGTTCTGAGTGAATGAGCCCCTTCAGATTCCCTTTGGGGTATTTATTGCCGGACCTCAACCCTCACATCTCTAAACTGTCTGTGTCTGGATGGCTGGCTAGCAATCACCAGGAGGGACTTGGGTCTTTTAACGATAACAAGGAGATTAAAATCCTGGGTTTTTTTTTTTGTTTGTTTGTTTTTTTTGTTTTTGTTTTGTTTTTTTTTTTCCTGCAGTGGTGAATCCGTTTCTCCTACATTCTGCTTCATTACTCTTTATCTTAGCCAAAAGTCAAGAATCATCCATGTATTAAAAGAGACAGAGAGTCAGTTAATGGGGCACACTCTGGTGCCAGACTGCCTGGGTTTGAACCTGCCTCTGCCTCTTCTTAGCTGTGGAGCCTCAAGCTTTTTATTTACTGCCTTTGTGCCTCTGCTCTCTCCTCTATAAAATAGAAATCATACAGCAAGTACCTCTTAGGGTTTTGTGTGACTTCAATCAAAACAATAAGCATTCAATAAATATTGTATTATTATTATTAAGACATATTTATTGAACTTTTATTTTCACCAAGACTTGTATCAGGCACCAACAATAGAAAGTGAGTAAGATACAAGGGCTCTTTGTGTGGAGACTAGTGAGGAAAATACCTCTACACATTGCATAGGCTGCTTTGCATTACTATAAAGGAAGACCAGAGACCGGGTACTTTATAAAGAAAAGAGGTTTAATTGGCTCCCGGTTCTGCAGGCTGTACAAGCATGGCACCAACATCTGCTTAGCTTCTGGTGAAGCCCTCAGGAAGCTTATAGTCCTGGTGGAAGGCAAAGTAAGAGCAGGCATGTCACATGTCAGGAGTGGGAGCAGGTTTGTGCAGGCAGACTTTTAAACAACCAGATCTCACATGAACTGAGGGAGAACTCACTTATCACCAAGGGGATGGTGCTAAACCATTCATAAGGGATCCACTTCCATGATCCAATCCCCCTGGCCTCACCTTCAACATTGAGGATTACATCTCAGCATGAGATTTGGAGAGGACAAACATCCAAACCATATCACACATCATAGCAGTCTGTGATCAATGGGAAGACAAGGGACCAGTGGCTGGAGACAGACCATGATTAGCGTTGCACAGGAGGGCTGGAGATTTCAGATAGCAGGAAACTTTTGAACTTGAGTGTCTAAGATAGACAGAAGCTGGCCAGGAAAAGACTGGAAGCAGCTGAGTTTGGTGGCTTATGCCTATAATCCCAGCACTTTTGGAGACCAAGACAGGAGAATTCCTTGAGCCCAGGAATTCAAAACCAGCCTGGGCAACATGTAGAGACCCCACCTCTACAAAAAAATAACAACAATAACAATTAACCAGATATGATGGCATGCACCTGTAGTCCCTGCTACTCGGGAGGCTGAGGCAGGAGGATCACTTGAATGCAGAAAACTGAGGCTGCAGTGAAACATGTTCATAACACTGCACTCCAGCCTGCAGCCTGGGCAATGGAGCAAGATCCTGTCTCAAAGGAAAAAGAAAGAAACAAACAAACAAACAATAGAGGCTTCATCTCAGTCTCTCAGCTAGTCTTGAGCTTTATGCAGAGCTCTTTCAGTTGTCCAAAGAGAAGAGCAGGCTGGTCCCGGACCCTGAATATGTCCTACAGGATATGTGGCTGTTTTAGAGCCTCATCTCTGAACCTGGAGCCTCCCCCCACTTTTGTGCTGCTCCAGAAGACACTACATGCTCCAAGGATTTACTATGTGTTTTGCACCCAAAGGTAACAACAAATCGAGTGAAAGAAGGGGTCTTCTGTTTTTTAAGAGAGAGAGAGACAGAGAAAGCGAGAGAAACCAAACACTTGCCAGAAGCCAAGACATTCTACGTTTTCCGGATATTCCTGGTTTTGGGGGTTTCAGTTGATGAGGAAACTGAAGCTTAGAGAGGGTCATGAATAGACACAAGTGACCTATGGTCAGATGGCCTGGGTTTGATTTCTGGTGACACCACTTAATAATAGTTTCTGCTGTTAAATAGGATACTATAAAATAAGTGCCTCGCACATTTTGAGATTGCAACATTCTTTTTTCTATACCAACTAGTCCTTGATCAAAGGAGTGGAAGAAAGAATTAGATGGACCCTCATTCCTAGGCAGAGGGTCAGAGGCGGGTACTGGGCCCCCTGGTATCCTGCGTTGACTACCAGGCCTGGCCCTGTTGGCCCTAGTTCCCAAGATCTGGTAAGGCAGAACCATTTAAATGAGCAGCTCTGAAAAGGAAGATTCAGTGATAAGTAGAACATAGAGCAGTGACTGGGTTTGAAATCAAGAAACTGGGGACAGAGGTCCTTTGTTGAGTTTCTGGAGACTCGGGATGACACTCTCAGTTTTACTTAAAGGGACCACTAATAAGACAATAAAAACTGCTGGGTAGAGCATAAGAAAAACAGAGAGGAAAAAAGAGAAAACATCAAGAGTACCCATTGGTTATATTATTGGTCACCATTTCCCAGGAGCCATGGACATGGGAAGCCTTTCCGAGAGGCCCTCAGAAAGCTTCCTCCACTGCTCCCTTCTCTTTGCTGGGCTGGGGCTAGCTATGAAGCAGAGCCAGGCACCAGGTTAGTGGGCTAGACAGTTACAGGAAATCTCAACTCCTCATCAGTATTAGGATCACGGCTTCCCCTCATAGTCTCACTCTTTTGTTCTACTCAAAACTATGATTAGTTGAGTGAAATAAATGTAAACTTGAGAACTTGGCAATCATCTTTTAAATAAGTGGAATCCCCCTTGAACAAAGCTAAATCCAACTGGGTACTGCTGAAACCAATGTTGTATAGTTGGGTCTTACATAGAGTGCATGGTGAGCGTGTTCCCCCTTCCAACCTCCAGCTGCACCACGCATGGAAACAACTGTGTCCTTCAAGAACCACCGAGACTGATGGAAGTTTGAACTACAGGTGCAAAATCCAGCAAGATGGGTATGGGCCTTGTTACACTCAGATTTGCCTCATTTTGTGCTTATCATTACTCATGTAATTGTCACCATCAATTCAAACCAAACCACAGAGTTTTTTAGAGGATTGATGAGGAAGAGGCTCTGTTTAGGGACCCCCTCCACCTCATCTTGGCCCCACATAGGCCTGTCCCTCCATAGCTGCATCTCAAACCTCAGACCTTAGCCTGCCAGGAGCACCAACCACACTGAAATCTCAGTTTCTTGAAGCCCTGCTCTCTGATAGAATCAATCTGTAATAATGACAGAATACACTATTAGGATAACCTTCCACTCATGCATTTATTCATTCATTTGCTCATTCATCAAATGTTTATTGAACTGATTGAATTATTCAGAAAGTAATGGCGCTGTGCTCACTGCCCTCTTCCAGCTCACAGCCTAGTGGCTGGGACTGAGGGTGGGTACACTGTGGGGGGCAGGGGGAGTGAGGGAGGAATATACATACACCCGTGATGGATAAAACAGAATAAAATGTACTCTCAAGAAAGGCACAAGGTAAAGGCCAAGAGGGAATAGGAGCAATTAATTCTCCAAAAAGTTCAAGAGAGCCTTCATGGATATAGTGACATTTGAACAAGACCTTGAAGAAACATTTCAGGAGGAAGAAAGTGAGGTAAGAACTTGTTCTCCTGAGGGAAAAGAATGAGCAAGATACAGACTGGGGAGGAAGGAGGTTCGTTGGGGGAAAGAGTTTGGTTTGCCACAAGGACAGCAGCCAGCCTTTACTGAATGTTCGCCTTGTGCCAAGCACTGGGCTAAATGTTTTACATTAATTAAAACACGCAGTCCCTGTAATAATGAAATAGGCACCCTCATTGTTCCCACTTTACAGAGTAGGAGACAGAAGGCCCCAAAGACCTAGCAACTTTCCCAGGCTTGGATGTGTACTCAAGTGAGGAGCAGAGACCCCCGCAGGCAGTCTGCCTTCCTGACCACACCCCGCATTGCCTGCGCACTGTGTAGAGAAAGGGACCTGGAGTCTTGGCAGACACTTCCTCAAATGCAGATGAGGGGGTTTGGGCTTCATTGTCAAATTTTCTAAGGCGACAAAGGAAATAAATGATGACACAAGGAAAACAACTGGGGCAGCTGTGTAGAGAATGAATTTGCATTTTAATGAGAACATTTAACGCCTCAAGCCAGAGCCTCTCAAGAAGGGAAATTCAGACTTTCAGTTGTCTAAAGAGGTTGGAGGCTTCAAGAGAACAGAGGGCAGGCCCAGATCAACTTAAAGACCCTTCATACATCCTGGGGAGGTGGCTGTCTACTGGACAGGAACCCACCCTCACCCCCCTCTGCCAAATAAGTTATCTAGATCAGTCTTCTCAAAGCCCAGCGCAGTGGCTCATTCCTGTAATCCCAGCACTTTCGGAGCCTGAGGTGTGCAGGTCACGAGGTCAAGAGATCAAGACCATTCTGGCCAACACTGTGAAAACCCCGTCTCTACTAAAAATAGAAAAATTAGCTGGGCATGGTGGCGGGCGCCTGTAGTCCCAGCTACTCGGGTACGCTGAGGCAGGAGAATCATTTGAACCCCAGAGGCGGAAGTTGTAGTGAGCCAAGAGTGCACCACTGTACTCCAGCCTGGCGACAGAGCGAGACTCAAAAAGAGAAAGAGAGAGAGAGAGAGAGAGAGAGAGAGAGAGAGAGAAAGCTGCATTGTTTTGCTCCAAATCCCACAGCTGGAATGTGGCTGAACAGAGGTCCGAATACAGTTCTCTGTCTCCAAGTCCTGTGTTTCATCCACGGCGTGGCCGAGGTTTACACGCTCCAATATTTAAACTAGCAGGAGTGCACTAGTGGAGGACTGCTCCACAGATACACTTCCAGCCTCTCCCAGCTGCTTCAGCCCAGGGAGCACAACAAGATGTTGATGCTGCAAACAAGGAGATGCTGTGGTCGACCTTGACTGTCCTCCCAAACTCCTGTAAGGTGCATTCCCCTGCAGTCTGGCCCCACCTCCCACTCTCACGGGCCCTTTCCTTTTTCTTTTTCTTCTTTTTCTTATTTGCAGAGCTTAGACCAAAGTAAGTAATCTAGAAATATCCAGAAAAGAGTTAATTAAAACAACCCATCTTGGGAAGGCAGATGCAGAAGACCAAGGTGCTTCTGAAATTTTTTTTTTTTTTTTTGAGACGGAGTCTCACTGTATCTCCCAGGCTGGAGCGCAGTGGTGTGATCTTGGCTCACTGCAACCTCCACACCTCCCAGGTTCAAGCGATTCTCCTGCCTCAGCCTCCCAAGTAGCTGAGATTACAGGCACGTGCCGCCACACCCAGCTAGTTTTTGTATTTTTAGTAGACACAGGGTTTCATCATGTTGGTCAGACTGGTCTTGAATGCCTGACCTTGTGATCTGCCCACCTCAGCCTCCCAAAGTGCTGGGATTACAGGTGTGAGCCACTGCATCTGGCCAGTGCTTCTGAATTTTTGCCACAGGACTCTAGATGGAGAAATGACTCTCAAGACTGCTGAGGAACTTGTGCTCCCGAAACTTTATAATTGAACACATACAGCTATTGCCTTACACATAATTGCTCCAAATGAGGTTTTGCATGTAATTGCATTAAAGCCTTGCTAAATTATTTTTCATGCATTTTTAAGGGGAAAAAAGCCAGCCTGATTTCAGCTCTGTGCTCCTCTCCATGCCAATCTCTCATTCATTAGCTGCATTGTCTGCAGAGGAGAGTGAGTAGTACTTCCAGCAGAGCTGCCACTTTTCCTGGAGTCGTTCAAATTTCTGCAGATCTGACGAGAGTAAATCCCACGAGAATGTCTCTCCCTTAGCTAGGAGCATGGCTACCTGAGCTGAGAGAGTACGATAGGAGCTGTTGCCTGGGAGCGGGGGATAGCCCTGGCTGCAGGCACAGAGGCAGTCAGGAGGGGCAGGCAGACCTGGGTGGCAGTCCGTCTAGTGACACTTGAAACCAGGAATGTGACAGAACTGGTGGTGCTCCTCATGGCGAGAGAGATTGTAACAGGATCCATTTTTTCAGAGGAGAGCTCTGTTCATATCTAAGTCAGGTGTGAGAATCCAAAAAAGCCCAGCCAAGTGGGTTCTTGACCACCACCTGTTTAGAACCCTTCAATGACCTCCCAGTCCTGATCACTAACTAGCCCCACCCACCTCCCGCCCCTGCAGGGCCAGCCTTTGCTTGTCTCCCAAGTCCTGCTCTCTTTAACTCTCATCTTTGCCTTCTGTTCCTCAATTATGTGGGGCTTTCTACTGCCCCAGGACCTCTGCACATTCCACTGACTCTGCATGGGGAGGGCCTTCTTGCTCCTTCTACTTAGCTTCTGTTCACAGGCTGTAGTCCTCACTTTACTCAGCATTTCCTAATAGAAATCATACCCGACACCTGGTTAAAGTGGGTTCCTTTGTTACAGATTCTCAAAGAACCTGATTTCTCACTGTATTGACTATAAATTCTTCTTTTTTTTTTTTTTTGCATTCCTGATGCTCTGACTTTAGGAGCCTTGATCCTGGAGAGACTGCCCCTCCCATGGAGGCTGATTTCTACTCCCCTGCAAGCAGGCCTTTAATATACAAACCACGAAATGCACAGCTCATAACTGTAACTATCTCCTTTACCAAACTCTCACTAGCCATGCCAACATTACCTTACCCTAAATCATCCCAGGGCCAGCTATGGGACAACTAGAGACCCCCTCTAGAGCCCAGACCCCTCCCCCAGATTATTCCAACTATCCAATCCCAAGCTTACTCCGTGTGCCTATCCTGCCCCACCCAATCCCTCCCATGAAAACTCAATAAAGGCTCAGGAGCTTGCTCTGCCCCTTCTCTATCTCTGCCTCTTGACTAATCCTGGCCCTCCCCGACATGGCCCTACATGTCATGGTGTGGTGTGGTGTGGTGTGCCCCCTGTTTCTAGGAATCAGTGAGTATAAACTTCTTCCTTCATAATTAATATTCATTTCCATGTCTGTACACCTTACCATTTTCATTTAAAACAAATACTAGGTGCATCTTAATACATCTACTCTCATAGGGCTTTCCTGGGTTACGCCTATGATTATTTTTTTTTATGTCTGGCCCTCCAGATTGTAAGCTCCCTGAGAGAAGGCTCCATATCTGTCGGTACTGATGTGTGTGTGTGTGTGTGTGTGTGTGTGTGTGAGAGAGAGAGAGAGAGAGAGAGAGAGAGAGAGAGAGTCTTCCTCTAACACCCAGGCTGGAGTGCAGTGGCGCAATCTCAGCTCACTGCAACCTCCACCTCAAGGGCTCAAGCATTTCTCCTGTCTCAGCCTCCCAATTAGCTGAGACTACAGGTGTGAGCCACCACACCTAGCTGATTTGTGTGTGTGTGTGTGTGTGTGTGTGTGTGTGTGTGTATTTTTAGTAGAGATAGGGTTTCACCATGTTGGCCGGGCTGAACTCAAACTCAAGACCTCAGGTGATCCACCAGCCTCAGCCTCCCAAAGTCCTGGGATTACAGGCATGGGCCACTGCACCCAGCCTGTGCTGACTTTTTATCCTAGTACCCAGCATTGGAGGGATGCTCTATTAAAAAAAAAAAAAAATTCCCAATACCCTGAGGGGGACCAGCAGCATTACACAGGAAGTGTGAGGCTGCAGCGTGAAGTCACAGACCAGGTGGCACAACGTGCATGGGAACAAACCTGGCACATAGGTGGGTGGATATCCAGCACTCCTCTAATTCAGGGGAAGGCCAGGTGAGTGACAGTCAGACCAGCTCTGGACGTCATGGGCTGGAGAGATAAGCCCGGTACCAATGAAGTCTGGCTCACTGGTAGGCAGGTTAAAGGCATCTGTGACTGGTTGAGAGGGTCAGGGGAGTTTGGAGAGACAGGGCTAGTCAAACTGACTGGTAAATCCATTAGCATTTCAGCACACCCACCCTGAGAGAGCCTAAACAGACCACTTACTTTACCTGAGGATCGCTGCCATGTAGACAACATGAGGATTGCAAAATGATACATGAGGGAGTGGGTTAAAAATGGGGGCTCCAACTTGCCAAGGAGAAAGTCACGTGTGCTGAGGACTTTACTTTGACTCTTTTTCTGGAAGAAGGCATCTGTGCTCTCAGAACACCCTTAGGATGTGCAGAGTACATCCATTGAAGCCCAAGGGCACTTAGGAACACAGTCTGCGTGAAGGCTGACATGGCTCTAACTGTAAAATAACAGCACTGATAGCCAACCCCCAGGGCTTAATCACAGGATGTCCGAATGCCTGTTCCTTCTCGCTTTCTCTTTTAAATGCATCACAGAAGCTAATCATACATCCTGTGCATTGTGCTGGAAGCCCCTGCTCTGCTCTCTGACACAAGCATGTCCAATTAGAAGCCCAGCATCCAGCACCTCTGACCCTATCCGTGGGAGGCAGACTCCGGAGCCCTGGATTCTATTTCCAGCCTCCACGATGCAGCCGGGTGAGGTGACGCATCACCTCGCCTGGTGTTTTCTAATTGACAGCCTGAGAGCATCGCATCAAGTGTTCCTTCCTCCAAGCCCAATTAAGTAGTTTCCTTCTCCCAGAAGGCAAGTTTTTAAAAATTCTCTTTTATCCCCATTCTCCATTGCCATTCCCCAACTCCTAACCATGTCTTCAAGGGCAAGCACACTCATATGTTTAATGTGTATCTTTTTGCTTGTTTATATTCTTGCAAAATGGGCTTTGTTGTTCTGCGTTTGGGTATCTTTAATTTATGTACACTGTATTGTATTAAAGGTCTCCTTCCATTTCTTGTTATTTTTTTTTAACTCATCACTATGCCTCTATGGTTTACCCAAGTTGCCAGGTATGAATCTAACCCGCACAGTGTAGGTATGAATGCCCCGTATGTACCTTACTGGCCACTGACCCAGTGATGACTGCTGCTTTTGCTTCCAACACTGCCTCACTGCAAACACTGTTGCAGAAGGTATCCCTCTGTGTATGCATTGACATCTGTGCAGATTTTTATTTTTCTAAATGCCAGATTGTTCTCCAAAGGCTCTTGAGGGCTTCTCTATCCTCACGTGCCCATCCTTGCCAACTGGTGGTATTTTCCAGCCTCCTACTTTTTGCCAAACTTATATGTGTAAAGTGATATCTCGTTATTTTGCATTTATTTGATTGCTAGTGAGTTTGAACAACCCTCCACATGCTTGAAGGCCTTTTGGACTTCCTCTTCTGCTTAGTCTGTTTGTATCCTTTGACTGTTTTTCTTGTGTGGCTGATATCTTATAGAATCTAGATTTAAATCCCTTGTCAGTTTGAATATTTCAACCGTTTTATCCCATTATGCCCTCTATTAACTTTGCTTATGGTGTCCTTTGTTGAACAGAAATTTATAATTTGGATAATATCAAAATGATCATTTTTATTCTAAAATATTCATCCAAGGTTTTTTATTTTAAAAGATTTCCTTTACCACTGTGTCCCAAAAGTGTTCTATATTCTTTTACCACATATGTTTACAGTTTTACTATCTTTTTTAAGGTCTTTAATCCCTTTAAAGGTCTACCTTTAGTTGTGGTATTATTAGAAATCCAGTTTTATTTTTCTTCATATAGTGAGCTCTTTTTCCCAATCTCAACTACAAAACTGTCAATTCCCTATTGATCTGTGGTGTTACATTTATTGAACACAAAGTTCTGTATGTTCATGGGCTGTCTCTCTGTTCTCCATTGTATTCCATTGTTCTAAATATCTGCTATTGAACAGATGTTGTACTTTTTTGTTATAATGACTTTGTGGGTTAATTTCTGTAAAGGTTAGTGTATACTGAATATTTTTAAGGTTAACTGGGGTAACTTGGATATTCCTTCTCCCCAAATAAGTTTAGCAAGTTCTTTTTAAAATTCAATGGGATTGATGAATGGTATTCCATTGAATTTAAAAATTAATTTCATGAGAATTGATGTCTTTACAATATTGTCATTATATCCAGTAAATGTCTCCATTTATTTATATAACTTTCAGTGTCTTTAATTAAAGCTTGAAAGTTTGTCTTGTTGCATAAGATGATTTCTAAATACCTTATGGATCTTGTTGCTGTTGTAAATGGTACCTTAATTTTGATGATACTATAGGAGGTACTAGTATAGAACAATAGATTGCTATTTTGAGTTTAATTTTATATCCTTAAACTTACTCCCTTTGCTAGCTTAAATAGTTTATATGTTGCAATTGTTGGATTGTTTGATGTAGGTAACTATAACACCTGAAAACAATGACAGTTTTATTTCTTTTCCTAAATCCCTATACAGTATCACTTTTACCTGGGCCAGGACTCTCAGTACTCTGAAAACAGAAGTGCTAATACAGGGAATCCTTGTCTTTATTTCTGACCTTAGACATAACACATATAGAGCTTCTCTATTAGGTATAATATATGCCACAGATTTTTGGAATATTATTTTAATCAAGTTAAGGAAATTCTTTTCTAATTCTAGTTTGTGAAGAGTTCTTATCACAAATAAGTTTTATATCTCATAAAATGCTTTTGATACAGGGATTACAATAATCATAAGATTTTTCTTCCTTAGTCTAATAATGTGGGTTATTTCACTGTTAGATTTTTATGTTAAATATTTATATTCTTAGGGAAATCCCTATTTGATCATTTTTTTAAAATATGACATTAGGTTTGATCAGTCTGTATTTTATTCAAAAATAAGTATTTTTAAATTTTTCTAACCTGCTTTTGTAGTCAAGGTTATACTAGCCTCAAATAGGCTGAACTGTATTTTTCTTATTATTTTCTGGAAAAAAATTAACATAATCTAGAGATCTAGTGTTCCCTATAGATTTATTGGAGTTTCATTAAACCATCTATGCCTGAGTTGGGGACAGTGAGTGAGCAGGGGCAGAGGGGGAGTTTTTCTGATACTTATTGGTATATCAGTTTCTCTATTACTTTTTTTTTTTTAACCTAAATGTTTTTTTAATTTTATTTTCCTAAAGTTATTTGGGTACAGGTAGTATTTGGTTACATGTGTGAGTTCTTTAGTGGTGATTTGTGAGATTTTGGTGCACCCATCACCTGAGCAGTGTACACTGCACCATATTTGTAGTCTTTTATCCCTCACCCTCCTCCCACTCTTCCCTGTAAGTCGCCAAAGTCCATTGTATCATTCTTAGCTCATTGCTTAGCTCCCGCATATCAGCGAGAACATACGATGTTTGGTTTTCCAGTCCTGAGTTACTTCACTTTGAATAATATTCTCCAGTCTCATCCAGGTCACTGCCAATGTTGTTAATTCATTATTTTTATGGCTGTGTGGTATTCCATCATATATATGATTATAGATGATATATATGTTATATTATTTATATATCATAGTTTATCCACTCATTGATTGATGAGCATTTGGGTTGGTTCCACGATTTTGCAATTGTAAATTGTGCTGCTATAAACATGTGTGTGCAAGTATCTTTTTCAAATAATGACTTCTTTTCCTCTGTGTGGATACCCACTTGTGAGATTCCTGGATCAAATGATAGATCTACTTTTAGTTATTTAAGGAAGATCTACACTATTTTCCATAGTGACTGTACAAGCTAACGTTTCCATAAGCAGTGTGAAAGTGTTCCCTGTTCACCACATTCATGCCAACATCTACTGTTTTGTATTTATCTATTTATTTTTGGTTATGACCATTCTTGCAGGAGTAAGGTGATATCACATTGTGGTTTTGATTTGCATTTCCCTGATCATTAGTGATGTTGAGCATTTTTTCATAGGTTTTTTGGCCATTTGTGTATCTTCTTTTGAGCATTGTCTATTTATGTTCTTAGCCCACTTTTTGATGAGATTGCTTGTTTTTTTTTCTTGCTGATTTGTTTGAGTAATTTGTAGAGTCTAGATATTAGTTATTTGTTAGATGTAAAGATTGTGGAGATTTTCTCCCACTCTGTAGGTTGTCTGTTTACTCTGCTGACTGTTCCTTTTGCTGTGCAAAAACTCTTTAGTTTAATTAGGTCCCAGCTATTTATCTTTGTTTTTATTGCATTTGTTGTTTGGTTCTTGGCCATTAAATCCTTGCCTAAGCCAATGTCTAGAAGGGTTTTTCCTATGTTATCTTCTAGAATTTTTATAGTTTTAGGTCTTAGGTTTAAGTTCTTAATCCATCTTGAGTTGATGTTTGTATAAGGTGAGAGATGAGGATCTTGTTTCATTCTCCTATATGTGGCTAGCCAATTATCCCAGCACCATTTGTTGAAAAGAGTGTTCTTTCCTTACTTTATGATTTTGTTTGCTTTGTTCAAGATCAGTTGGCTGTAAGTATTTGGGTTTATTTCTGGGTTCTTTATTCCATTCCATTGGTCTAAGTGCCTATTTTTATACCAGTACCACACTGTTTTAGTGATTATAGCCTTATAGTATAGTTTGAAATCAGGTAGTGTGATGCCTCCAGATTTGTTATTTTTGCTTAGTCTTGCTTTGGCTATGCGGGCTCTTTTTTGGTTCCATATTAATTTTATAATTGTTTTATGTAACTGTGAAGAATGATGGTAGTATTTTGATGGGGATTGTGTTAAATTTGTAGACTGCTTTTGGCAGTATGGTTATTTTCACAATATTGATTCTGGCAGTATGGTCATTTTCACAATACTGATTCTACCCAGCCATGAGCATGAGATGTGTTTCCATTTATTTGTGTTGTCTATTATTTCTTTCAGCAGTATTTTGTAGTTTTCCTTGTAGAGGTCTTTAGACTCTTTGGTTAGGTATATTCCTAAGTCTTTTATTTTTGCAGCTATTGTAAAAGGGGTTGAATTCTTGATTTGATTCTCAGCTTAGTCATTGTTGGTGTATAGCAGAGCTACTGATTTGTGTACATTAATCTTGTCTTAGAAGCTTTGCTGAATTCTATTATCAGTTCTAGGAGCTTTCTCCCTCAGTGAGGGTCCTTGGCTTTGGTGGTTTTATGCTCTATTTTTGTGCTGGTTGGCCTCCTGACAGGAAGTGGCCCTTTCTGGAAAGCATCAGCTGTAATAGTGTGGAGAGAGACCAGTGGTGGGTAAGGCTCTAGAACTCCCAAGATTATATACCCTTTGTCTTCTGCTACCAGAGTGGATAGGGAAGGAAGGGCCACCAAGTGGGGGTAGAGCTAGGCATGTCTGAGTTCAGACTCTCCTTGGGCAGGTCTTGCTGCAGTTGCTGTGGGGGATGGTGCTGAGATTCCCAAGTCACTGGAGTTGTGTACCTAGGAGGATTATGGTTGCCTCTGCTGAGTCATGCAGGTTGTCAGGGAAGTGGGGGAAAGCTGGCAGTCACAGGCATGACCCAGCTCCCACGAAAACTAAAGGGAGGGACTCACTCCCACCGTGCCCCCTACAACAGCCCTATTTCCAGGCAGAGGGTGAGGTGGGTTTAAAAACTTGCCAGAGACTTTCCACCTCAGGCCTTTAGTTCTTCCCCCACCTATGCAGTCTGCATGTTGGATTCGCACCCTCTGGTGAGTTCTGGCCATGAGGCTTCTCATCCTGTTGAAAGGTCACAAAGTTTAGCTAGAAGAAGTCCTTCTTCCTGTGGAATCCTACCCCTCTGCTCTCCTAGCCACCCTCCTGATGGATCCTTGTGGTGCCATGCAGGAATGGGCTGCTTGGGGACCCAGTGAGCTGCCAGGGCCTTTCTGCTCCTTCCTCTACTCCTGTATTTTGCTCTGCTTGGCCCTCTAATTTGATTCAGCTCCATATAAAGTCAGAAACTTCTCCCGAAAACAGACCTTCAGCTTCTCCAGTGGGGGTGTGTTCAGGAGAGGAGGGTCTCCCTTTTCCACTTCCACAGTCTGGGCACTCAGCATTTGGATGTGTCTCCCAGGTCCTGCAGAAGCAGTCTGCTTCCTTCAGAGGGTTTGTGGGTCCTCTAGGGATTGCTGGTTTGTTCTTGCAGCCAATCTGGAGCTAAAATTCACAATGCAAGCTTCTGCATGCTGCTCTGTCTTAAGCTGAAATCTAGTCCTGCCTCCCGTCTGCCACAATCCCAAAATCCCTTGACACTCTGTTACTTTTTATGTCAATTTTGGTATTTGATTTTATTCTAGGAATTCATTGTCTCCATCTAGCTTTCCAATACATTACATGTAGACACCGTAATAGTCTTTTATTATTTTTAAATTTCTATTGTATCTGTAGTTGCTTTTCCTTCTTTTATTGTGTATTTTATCCTTTTTCTGTGTTTTCTTTTTTTTCCTTAATCTCTCTTGTCAAAGATCCCTTTTGAATTGATATTTTGAGTTTGTTCATCTTCACTATGTCTCTTATGCTCATTGCATTATGACTTATTTTTACTTCCTTTTCATTTATTTGTTCTGCTGTTTTTTTCCAATGTTATAATGCTTAGCTCACTTACTTTTAAATCTCTTATGTTTCCTGATAAATGTATTTAAAGATATACATTTCCCTCAAAGTGCTACTATATATGTGCCCAGGAAATTTTGACATTAATGCTTTCATTATCATCGAAGTCTAGATATTTCTCCATTTCCCTTGAATCCAGGTTTATTTACTACTAAGATATTCCTTGGCCAGTCACAGTGGCTAATGCCTGTTATCCCAGTACTTTGAAGGCCTAGACAGGAGGACCATTTGAGCTCAGGAGTTTGAGACCAACCTGGGCAACATGATGAAATGAGTCTCTACAAAAAATGCAAAAGTTAGCCAAGCGTGGTGGTGTGTACCTGTGGTCCTAGCTACTTGGGAGGCTGAGATGGGAAGATCCCTGGAGCTCAGGATGTCCAGACTGCAGTGAACTATGATCATGCCACTGCAGTCTAACCTGGATGACAGAGTGAGATTCTGTCTCAAACACATACACACACACACACACACACACACACACACACACACAGACACACAATGAGAGAGAGAGAGAGAGAGAGAGAGAGAGAGAGAAAGAGATAGTCCTTACTAATGTACTCTGTCTTTTTACATATGAGTTTTGTTTATCATTTCTTTAATCACTTAATACTTATTATTAACTTCTAATTTGTTGCATTATAGTTGGAGTGCATGACCTGTTAGCTATTGAGCATGTAGACTTTTCTCAAAGACACCACAGTAGCTATTGCAGTCATGTTTCCTTAACCAAGGTATCTGGAGGAAAGGTCAGAATTTTGACCAAAAACCTCCTTCCAATCAAGGATCTGTTGAGAGTCAGTTTTGCTCAGGAAGAGCTGAAATCAAGGGAGATTCAAGATGTGAGTATAAGGCCAAACTCTCTTTTTGACCAAAGAATGTATAAATATTTGTAGTGTCATAGCTGAAGCACTTGAAAAAGTGGCAGACGTCAGCCCACAACACAGCTGAGACATTTGAAAGTTTACAATGCCACAATTCAAAGGGGAAATCAACCAACAGTAACTTAAAGGAAGAAGAAAGGCTGCACGTGTTTGAACAGGAGAAAAAAAGGGGAAGAGAAGGAATAGCGAAGGCCATCATTAGTATTTGCCAAAAGGTGCCTCACTGGAGCAGAAAATCGTGGAGGGGAAGCAAATAAGGTTAGGTGGGCTTCGTGAGGCCAGAGGATGAAGGGCCTTGAACATCACCAGAGCAACTTTATCTTAAAATTTAAAAAAAAAAAAAAAAAAAAAAAAAAGCAGAGGGTGAACAATGATGGTGTTTGAATGGATTGATATAACAGAAGGAATATTTTTTAAATTACAAATATCTAATTCAGTGAAGACTACATACATGTACCCTTTGTGGCAGGTGAAGGTAGGTGCTGGTAGAGTGGAAGGTCTAGTCTTCAGCTGAGTGTTGTTTGGTCGATGGACTGAATACTCCTAAGAGGCATTGAGATTTATCCTGGCTTTTTGCTTCCCTGCTTGTTTGTTGGTGTGCTTGCCCCAGACTTCACATGAGCATGTCCATTTACAGTAAGTGGCTTAGATCTTAACCAAAGAGTTTGAATGTGGCCATGCCTTCAACAATGCAGAGCTTTCCCTTCCTACTGACTTATTCTTACTTGTTCATTTACCTTGTTTCACTAAACTCTTTCTGTGCCAAATATTTTGAAAAAGAAAAATTGTATATATGTGACTGGTAGGTCAGTTGGTTAGTTGGTTGTTATGGGTTGAATTCTGCCCTCCCCAACCCCAAATTCATATGTTGAAGTCCCCAGTACCTCAGAATGAGACCTTATTTGGAAATAGGGTCATTGCAGGTAAAATTAGTTAATGTGAAGTCATACTGAAGTAGGGAGCTTCTAATCTAATGTGTGTGCTTCTAAAAGGAGAAGGGAAATTTGACCACAGATAGGTGGATGGGG
Source organism: Saimiri boliviensis (assembly GCF_048565385.1). NCBI lineage: Eukaryota > Metazoa > Chordata > Mammalia > Primates > Cebidae > Saimiri > Saimiri boliviensis. Next base: position 17,633,849 of record NC_133453.1, on the reverse strand, counting down.
AGAACAGGATGGCCATGGGAACAGGAAGGCAGAGATTAGGGTGATGCAGCAGGAGCTGAGGAAGAGCAAAGACCGCCAGGGAACCACAAAAAGAAGGGTAGAGGGCGGGAACACATTTCTCTGTGACAGCTACAGCCCTCAGAAGGACCTCGTCCTGCTGACACCTTGATCTTGGGCCTGTATCTTTCAGAGCTGTGAGACAAATTCCTTCTGTTTAACTCACCCACGTTATAATACATTTCTACAGCAGCAAGAGAAAGGGGAAGGAGTGGCACCATCTGGCACTTCTGAAGAGCTTTGTAGGATTTGTTCAGGTTAAGGAATTCATTCTGGAATTTTGGTTGGAGGATTCTAAATATCTGGGTACGACAATGTACCACAAAGAATGTTTCCTCTAGCACCTCTAGGCAGTAGTGGAGGTTGGTTCGAGAGAGCAACAAGGTATGTCTCGGGAAGTTGGGTGCACGCACGTGTACTTCTGTCTGTGCAGTCGGCCCAGATACCCCATGGCTGAAGAACAAGGTGTTTGGCTAGATGAGGGTGCTGCTGAGGAGGCTGGTCACCCAGCAACCAAATATCTTTCCTATGTGAAGAAACCCCCAAATAGGTAAGAGGCAGGTTTGGGAAGGAGCTGCGCTTTGCAAAACAAAGGACATGAGATATTTCTCAACTTTGCGCCCTGACATCTGGGATTGGGCCACGTAACTGAAGCTTAGCCAATCAGGTGCTCCCAGCCAGCCCTTTGACTCTTGGTAAGAGTTTCCAACTTTCAAAGATGTGGAGCAGGGTCCAGTGGCATGGTGACAAGTGTCTCTCTGGGAAGATGCCAATGATAGCTACCCACACCAACTAGTATGGTGAGATAACTTCGCCTTGACCTTATCTTCCAAACTCTCCTACTTTTGCCCATTTGTGAAGCCTGCCCCTCTGGCCCTTTATTTCTGGAAAGAGCTGCCTTCCATTAATTGCTGCCTAAGTTCCCCCATTAATACGTGTTGCTTGAAACTAAGGACGCTGACTGCTATAGTGACTTATTCATTCCACCCATGTGAGCCCTCAACACTGGGAACCGTGAGTCCATCTAACCTCTGAGTCTCCAGCCATCTGGAACCTAAGAGAGCTCCGTCCCTCTGCTATGCTTTCTGGACACCCTGTGCATAACTACTACTGCATCTGCTATTTTGCTTTTCCGGCATGACTGTGAGCTCTTTATGAGACAATAGCAAGCTAATGTTCAGCTTTGGAACCAGAGACCCAATCATCTCAGTAGTACATGATAAATAGTGTTTGTTGTATTTCAACATGCTTAGTAATGGAGTGGTCTCTCATCTGCCCCAAACCTCTTTCTCCCCTTTGAGGATCTGAGAATAAGAAAATGGTTTAGAGAAAATCTAGGAGCAAGCAGACAATATAAAACAATCAAGGAGCCTCAGGGTTTCTCCAGTCCTCAGACACTGCACTCAAGATGATGCCAGTTTCGCCTTCCTTAGATTGGTTTTACTGCCCCTGGGTCATTTTTATTTATTTATTTATTTTTTTGAGATGGAGTCTTTTTCTGTTGCCCAGGCTAGAGCGCAATGGCACGATCTTGGCTCACTGCAACCTCCGCCTCCCGGGTTCAAGCAATTCTCCTGCCTCAGCCTCCCTCCCGAGTACCTGGGATTACAGGCATGTGCCACCATGTCTAGCTAATTTTTGTATTTTTATTAGAGACGGGGTTTCACCATGTTGGCCAGGATGGTCTCGATCTCTTGATCTCATGATATACCTGCCTTGGCCTCCCAAAGTGCTGGGATTACAGGTGTGAGCTACTGCGCCCAGCCAGTATTTTTTTTTTTAACTTTTGATTACTTACACATTACTGTCCACCATTCCTGTCAGTTTTCCAGTAAATAAAGCTGAAGATATCATATTGTTTTAAATTTTCTTTCTTTTATTGACCTAATTAACTAGACTCTCCAAAGGCAGTGGTAAACCTTCAGAGGACTTCTGCTTGAGGCTCCCTCAAACATTCCAAAATCATGTGGACACACTAAAGTATCTTCACATACATGGGTTTTTTTTGTTGTTGTTGTTTGTTTGTTTTTTGACCCCTCTTGGACTTCCATTTCTCCGATTCTTCTTTGGTTTTCAGAAACTCCATCTCCAGTAGGCAATATGACTTCATTTAGAATATTTCTCTACAAGCTTTAAGTAAGCTTTTCTAATTGCAACAAGTTTCACATTACTTTTGTTCACATTGATAAGTTATTTAAACACTGTGAATAATGATAAGTTATTTAAACACTGTGAATAATTCAATATCGGGTTTTGAATTGTTAATCAGAATAATGAGAGCAGCAGTTCAGCACTCTTTAACAATTTGATTTGCAGTGGGTATGAAAAAGGCCTTAAACTGTTTCCTTCAATAACTTGAGGCCCTGCTCTCACAGCAAAACAATAAATATCCTAAATGGAAGCTTGGCTGCTCCTCAAAGACAGCCTTTTCCCTCCTAATCAGCAGTACCTATGTATGTGTTGATTGCTTTGGACACAGTGACACCGTGGGGACCTGTGTCACTCCATGGGTATATTTCACAACTGCAAATATCTTTGCATGCTCCCTCACTTTGATTTGCAGTCTATTAGAAAACTGCCACTAAGAGGCAATGAAAAAGCTCTTTTCTGCCTAAGGACTGTCAATAGGCAGAATTTAATAAGTGTCCCATTTGAGGAAAAATTAAGGTTTGCTCTTTATGCAAACTACCCTTTGCTTCACCTGTGCCTCTTGGTAGATGACGCTTCTGAATCTGTAACTCCAGCTACCAGCTCTCAAAACAATCTCTGCTTTTGCAAGCCCAAAGGGTCACATGGATGTCCATCGTCTATTATCACCATACGTTTACATATAACCGATTCCCTGTAGCTCAGTTTCCTTTCCAGATGTCATGCCTTGCTTGATGCCAAGGATACAGCATAGCACAGTGGTTAAAAGCATATCAGTGGTGTCTGCCTCCCCAGGTCTAAATCATAGTTTTCTACTGCCAGCTGTGTGACCTCAACAGGCTCCTTAGCCTCTCTGTGCTTCACCTGTAAAATGGACATGATAACACTAGTAACTACTTCATAAAGTTATCACGAGGATTAAATGAGTTTGCATTTCGAAAGCACTGAGACCAGTTCCTGACACATAACAAGCCTTCTAAAAGAGTTTGTGGAAGAAAATGCTGTTTGACCCCTGGGTGGCATCCAGTTAACTATCCTCTCTCCATCTTTCTTTGCCTGGTTCATGCTCTGCTTCCCCCATGAATCTCTTCTTTATGACATCAGCACACACTGATCTCTCTCTTTCTCAGTTGCAAATAACACATGGAGGGGATGGAGTTCTGTTCCCTAATTGGTACATATCTGCTATATTCATTTTGTGTCCCAATGATTTAGGGACTTTTGAATTGTTTTTTAAATGTAAGATGTACAACATGATAGTCTGATATGCATATACATAGTGAAATGATTACTACCAATGAGCAATTTAACATGCCTATCATCTTACATAGTTACTTTGTGTGTATGTGTGTGTGTGGGGGGGGGGGGCAACAGCATTTCAAATCTACCCTCTTAGCAAATTTACATTATATATATAAAGTATGAATTTATGTATATATATATATATATATATATATATATATATATATATATATTTGAAACTGGGTCTTGCCCTGTCTCAGGCTGGAGTGCAGTGGGGCAGTCTTGGCCCACTGCAGCCTTCACCTCCCAGCCAGGCTCTTTGGATCCTCCCAACTCAGCCCCCCTGGTAGCCAGGACTACAGGTACGTGCCACATTGCTTGTCTAATTTTTTTGCGTTTTCTGTAGAGTTGGGGTTTCACCATGTCATTCAGGCTGGTCTCAAACTCCTGAGCTCAAGCTCTTCTCCTGCCTTGGCCTCCCAAAAATGTTATAATTACAGGTGTAAACCACCATACCCAGTCTATACAATATTATTAGCTATCGTTTTCCCACTGTACATTAGAACTTTTAGGCTGATTCATCCTACATAACTGCAAGTTTGTACCATTTGAACTACGTCTCCACATTCCTTCCTAGTTATTTGTAATTTCCCCTAGCATAGCCATTCCTGGGTGTTCATGGGCTTTGTCTTGATTAATCATCAAAGATCCAAGTATTAATAACACCAACCAGCCCAGTGTTACACATGCAGCAGCCATTGGTAAGTAGTAATTAATCAGTCTGGGTAGTTTTGTGATTTTTTTTTTAAAGACGATGTTAGAAAAATGTTAAGAAGTGCTGAGCCTGAGAGAGTGGGTCATGACATTCCACAGAATTTTAATTACTTGTTTAGTGTTTGTGTCATCTTCTAGAATGTAACCCCCATAAAGGTGAGGATCATGTCTAAAATTACACGGGAAATGATGTTATAGGGACTGTTTCCATTGCTTCTATCATTATTGATGGACAGTATGTGGCTGTCACTGTGGAATGCCTTTGATTATGAGTAGTGATAATGTTCAAGGGCTGACAAAAAACAGCATGGGCTGTGAGAGGAGTTAATTTATTATTATTATTAACCACCAAAAGTGACTGCAGTTAAACTTGTGCAGAGGGAAGAAAAAAAAAATTTACTAAGGATTAATAAAGTACCCTCTGTCAGTAGTTTAACTCCAGAGAATTTTTCATAACCTGAAATTCAGCATTAAGGAATTGGCTGTTCCACCTTAATTTTATAAATTTGTTTTTTTCTGGTGCACATGAGAAAACTATATACTCAGTTAAGTGTTGAAACAAGAATGATGGGGAAAAAACTGAATCATCATAATTTACTATGTCACTGAGCACTACTTGTCTATCATTTATCTTGGCATGCATTCCATAGTTTGGCTGGGGTGGAATAAGGTGTCAAGGGTGGCTGACATTTGATTTGTTTCCACTAATTTGTGGAACTAGAGAAATCAAAAATTTAACAACCACAAATTACTCTGGTGACATTTTATCCATCTTAGCCGAATGGTAGCAAATAGAATGTCCTATTTCAGTACACTGAATCTAAAGCAGCTCATTTGCCCTGGAAAGAAAGACAGCGATTGGTGAAAAAGTTATTTTTCAAAAGTCTAAAAGAAACTGATCCATAGCATTGCCCATTAGAAAATATTCCTTAATGACTCAGATTTTCATTATGTGCTCCTCAAAAAAAGTATCGGCAGAATGGCTTCAAAGGTACATGAAAGACACTGAAATATAACCTAGAAGGATAGACACTATTCAGAAAGAAATTTTGAATGTTGCAAGTACTCTTTCTTATAATGCTGATCAATGAGGCAACACACTTCACCCAGAGAGTTATATTCTCTAAACACTAACTCATTACTGCTCCTATTAAAGTATAATTTTCAGAAAGTTCAAATGTGATTCTCATATAAATGCAAAATGAATGTGTCAAATATTCCATTCAATTCATTAATTAATGAGAAAACCAGTAAGATATTGACACTGATTCAGAGGGGAGTTGAGTCAGACAGTCAACAGAAAGCTGAAATAAATCTGCTAACAGTTATAAAACTGACAAATGTCCTAGTAGATAATAAACTGTAACTTTTGGATGATCTATTTTATGTACAGGAATTATTTGCTTTGCCTTCAAACACAAATTGCATTGCTCTCAGTTTTCTTCAAGCTAATTTCTACCTTTATAGATTTGTGAAATTGCATAATCATTAATGAAGAGAAGGACAAAGCACTGTATATCCCCTAGAAAATTAGATAATCCAAGGAGGAATAGGATTACTATCAACAGGCAACACTGCCCTGAAAGGATACTCAGTAATGCCATCATAACAAAATACCATAGACTGGGCAGCTTAAACAACAGAAATGTCATTCTGTCTGGAGGCTGGAAGTCCAAGGTCAAAGTGCTGGCAACATAGATTTTATTCTGAGGCCCTTCTCTTTGCTTTTATGTGGCTGCTATCCCACTGTGTGCTTGCTTCGTGCAAGCTTTCTGATGTTTCTTCGTATAAGGGCACTAATCCTATTATCAGGGTCTCACCCTTATAATTTCATCTAACCCTAGTCACCTCCCAAAGGCCCTACCTCCAAATACCATCACACTGAGAGCTTAGGAATTCAGCATGTGAATTTTGAGGCGGGGGGGGGACAAAAATACCCAGTCCATAATGATTGCCTTTTGTCTATGTCCAAGTTTTGCACCATTTTCCTAACTCTCCAAACATTCCTGCCTGACTAGTGGAAAATATTATCTTTTCAATTTCAAAGGGGAGGGTTTGAGACACTGGAAAAAAGTTCTGAGAGAACGCATGGGAGGAAAGACGCTCTAGGCAAACACAGACGTAAGTGCAATGTGAGAGATTCAAGATCAGAGACGGCAACTCTGTGAGTAAAGAAAAGAAAACAGAGAAGAGTTCTCACTTCCTGGACAGCTGGCCTGTCCTGGAGATTCCTGGCCCTTTATCTGAATGACACTGGCCATTGATATAATAGTAATAACAAATCTGAGAACATCATCTATGTGTGCCTACTAGGTGTCAGTCAGTTCATGTATATTATCCTGGATGCACACAGTCATCCTGCAGAGTGTTATTCTCCTTAGATAGGAAAATGATTTGGCCATGATGGTCTGGAGACTTGCCAGCAAATGGCAAGGCAGGGATTGAGTCTAGTCCTGTGTGTCTGCACTTGCACGGGATTCACTCTTCCAGATGGCCTCCAGCTCCACATTGCATAGGCTAACTCTGTAGCCATGGTGAGGAACCACATGTCCATTTATGCACTTGCTGAGACCCTTCTGATAGGTTCTTACTTCATCACCCAGGCTGGAGTGCAATGGCACCATCTCGGCTTGCTCCAACCTCTGCCTCCCGGGTTCAAGTGATTCTCATGCCTCAGCCTCCTGAGTAGCTTAGACCAGAGGCACATGCCACCACGCCTGACTTCTTTTTCTATTTTTAGTAGAGACTGGTTTTCACCATGCTGGCCAGGCTGGTCTAGAACTTCTGGGCTCAAGCAATCTGCCCACCTCACCTCCCAAAGTGCTGGGATTATAGGCATGAGCCACCAGGCCTTGAGCCCCTTTTACATGAAGAGAGAGACACTCAGGGTAAGCACCAGGGCTCTGGTGCCATTAATTGAGGTAGAAAGAGGAGGCGGTGCGGGACCTCTGTGGAGGAGATCAAGAATTCTGCTTTGTAAATGTTGGGTCTGATTTGCCGGTGAGACAGCCAAGTGGAGATGTCAAGCAGGCAGTGGAGCAGAAGAGAACTGAAAATGCAAATGTGTGAGTCATCAGCATAGAGAAGCTATATAATGTGATGCATTCATGCCTCCAGAATAATGCTCCTTTGCAAGAATAATCATCAGAATAACAGCCAGGCCTGAGACTCGGGGATGGTCATGCAAGTTATTAAAATATTGAAATATTTCCAGACCAGCTGGTTAATAGCAGCTGCCTCAAGCCTCCCAAAAGCTATCTGCCTTCCTGCCTATGCCCAGGTCCTGCCCACCATTCAGTTACCAAAGTATGACATTAGGCACAGCAGAGACCTCCAGGGAGTGACAGTTTGGGTGGGTCTCTATTCATTTGAATTAGTAAACAATTCAAATATCACCCCTGATTCACAACTAATATTTCTTGAGCATTTAACTTATGTCAGGCACTATGTGAAGCTCTGTGGTTTTTTTTTTTTTTTTTTTTTTTTTTTTTTTTATTGCCTTGCTTGATCCTCATTACCACCTTCTGTGGTAAATAGTAATATTATCCCCAGTGTACAGTTGAGAAAACTGAGGCTCAGAGAGTTCAGTAAGTAGTCCTAGGCCACAAAGATGTCAAGTGATGGAGCCAGAATCTGGGTCCAAGCTGAGCCTAACTTTAGAGCTTCTAAACCATGCTGCTTCCCAGCTTTATAGATAGATCCCATCTCCTTGGCTGGGTGGCATGACCACTCTCTTCAGAGCACAGGAATGTAGTCAGCCTATAGCCTTCATTTCCAGTGAGTGAACAAAGATCTTTTTTTTTTTTCAGGTGGAGTTTTTGCTCTTGCTGCTGAGGTTGGAGTACAATAGCGCAATTTCGGCTCGCTGCAACTTCTGCCTCCCAGGTTCAAGTGATTCTCTTGCCTCAGGCTCCCAAGTAGCTGGGACTACAGGCAGGCACCACCACACCCGACTAATTTTATGTTTTCAGTAAAGATGGGGTTTCTCAATGTTGGTAAGGCTGATCTCAAACTCCTGACCTTAGGTGATCTACCCACCTCGGGCTCTCAAAGTGCTGGGATTACAGGCGTGAGCCACTGTGCCCAGCCCTGAACACAGTTCTTGCCTGAGCTTGAGCTCAGAGCTGCTGTTCGTGTTCAATACTGAATGGTTATTTACTTCCTTTAAACTCTCGTATAAGGCATGACAAGAATGGGAAATTGCTAAATGAGCTCTTTTATGCCAAACTGTCCAGATGATTCACATTGCGGATCTGATTTCACTAGAGCAGGCGTCCCCAAACTATGGCCCGCGGGCTGCATGCGGCCCCCTGAGGCCATTTATCCAGCCCGCTCCGCACTTCAGGAAGGGGCACCTCTTTCATTGGTGGTCAGTGAGAGAAGCACAATATGTGGCGGCCCTCCAACGGTCTGAGGGACAGTGAACTGGCCCCCTGTGTACAAAGTTTGGGGACACCTGCACTAGAGGATCACTCTGTTTCACTTGTCACTCTCGGTAGCACTTAATGCTATGAGTGTCTAACTATCTTCATTCATATGTCAAAAATAACATTCAAAGACACAAACAGCATGGTCTTGGGGGTAACTTCCCTTTATTTCAAAGTCATACTAATTCAATGATGATAATGATCATGTTGCTGAAAACATGAAACTTGAAAGTAGAAGAGCTCTTTAGAAGAAAGATCCTCGCACCCATGCCCATATTAGAGAGGTTTAGACATGCTGCAACATGGATAAACCTTGAAGACATTATGCTAAGTGAAATAGGCCAGACACAAAAGGACAAGTATTATATCATTCCACTTACATGAAATATCTAGAATAGGTAAATTCATAGAGTCAGGAAGTAGAATGAAGGTTACCAAGGACGGGGGAGAGGGGAGAATGGGGAATTATTGCCTAGTAGGTACAGAGTTTCTTTTGAGATCATGAAAAAGTTCTGGAAATAGCAGTTTAGTTTCACAACAGTGTGAATATACTTAATGCCACGGAATTACACACATTTTAAGTGTACAATTAAGAAGCACATTCTTGCTAGGCACAGTGGCTCACACCTGTAATCCCAGCACTTTGGGAGGCTGAGGTGGGTGGATCACCTGAGGTCAGGCGTTCAAGACCAGCCTGGCCAATGTGGCGAAACCCCATCTCTACTACAAAATAAAAAAATTAGCCTGATATGGTGGTGCATGCCTATAGTCCCAGCTACTTAGAAGGCTAAGACAGGAGAATTTCTTGAACTCAGGAGGCAAAGCTGTAGTAAGCCAAGATTATGCCACAGTACTCCAGCCTGGGCAACAGAGTGAAACTCTGTCTCAAAAAAAAAGTACATTTTTGCTTTGGGAGGTCAAGGTGAGAAGATCTCTTGAAGCCAGGGATCCAAGACCAGCCTGGGCAACATAGCAAGATCCTACCTCTACAAAAAATTTTAAAAATTAGCTGGGCACAATGGTGCATGCCTGTAGTCCCAGCTATTCAGGAAGCTGAGGCAGGAGGATCCGTTGAACCCAAAAGTTTGTGTTATAATTGCACTACTGCACTCCAGCATGGGCAACAGAACAAGACTCCATCTCAAAGAAAAAAAAAGTAAAATATACATATAAATAATTTACAACACAGACACACACACACACACACACACATCAAACAGTTTACACCAGAGTAACTGACAAAACTTGGTCACTTTAAAAAAATAATGATAACAAAAGCTAAGAGGGTGTATCTTATACTAAGTGTTCTTATCACCAAAAAATAATGAAAGCAAGAAAGGAAGAGGAAGGAAGGGAGGAAGGAAGGGAGGGAAGGAAACTTTTGGAGTTAATGGATATGTTTATGGCACTGTTGGACTGTTGTCTTTCTGGGGGAAAAAAGACCTGATTTGCAGTGTTTATTAATTTCTGTGCTGTGAATACCCCCACAATGGCCAATCTCAAACTGCCAACATGACATCATTGAATGCTGACTTGGGAAGACATGCACACAGTTGGCTCCTAAGAGCCCATGCAGCTGGCTATGGTATGCCATAGCACTCTCTCCTCTTCACTCTTTTATTTTATTCTGCAGTGCTTATCTGATCTATTACATCTTTGCTTATTAGTTTATTCACGGTCTGTTCACCTCCAACTACAATACCAGCTCCATGAAGAAAGGAATTTTGTTTTGTTCACTTATATATCTCCAGGACCTAGAACTATTGCTGGCATATAGTAAACTCTCTCTCTCTCTCTCTCTCTCTCTCTCTCTCTATATATATATATATATATATATATATATATATATGTGTGTGTGTGTGTGTGTGTGTGTGTGTGTATACATATATACATGTATATATATTTGTTGAGTGAATAATGTGGGGACGACAGTGGTACTCAGAGGTAAGAAATTAAGTTTATCCCAACGGGAGTATTCTGTGTGAATAAAAGTCACAAATTACTATAAGAAAAGTTAAGTCATAAGCCAACCAAGTTTGTCCTCTACTGCATGGGTTTCTAAAGATGGGTGGGTACATCCGAGAGTGTACATGAGTCAATCAATTAAGGGTTGAAAGAAAACATTAGAGCCTCTATTTGTATATTATAAATATTTAACATATTTCTTTGTTGTATTTAAAGACACAAACAGCATGGCTCTGTGGATGGATTTCCTTTATTGCAAAGTCATAATAATTCAGTGATGATGATGAAAATGACAGCAATACATAAAACTTGAAAGTGGAAAGTCTCCTTGGAAGAGAGAAGAAAGATATCTTATTTAAAAAATAAGAAATACATTAATCTTTACTAATATTTAATATGAGAATCAAGTGTGAAACTCAACTTTGGTAAACCCAGATGTTGGCTGCTGTTAGCAAAGATGAAATTTCAACAATGAAACATGTTCTCTTGCTTTCAAATTAAAGGCGATATTTTACCAGTAACGGCTGCTAAACAACAGGCAAGCAAAAAAGAACAAAATTTGCACAACAGAAACTGTGAAGACCGCATTTTGAAAAACCAGTGTTTGGAAATGTTTGTCAAAGAAATTCAACAAATATCCCAGTCATATACGCTTTTGCAATTCCTTAGCTCAATGTCGAGGATGCTATTTAGTGCCCTCTGGTTCTAAATTCATTCTTACCAGCAGATTGGTGATTAGAGGGAACATATTAATGAAGTCTAAGTTTCATTTTTTTTAAAGTTTGGTTTGTGGACAACGTGCCTCAGAATCTCCTGGGGTGCTCATCAGAAATGTAAGCTATTATTATTAGCACAATTGTAATACTTGCTCATGGGGTCTTCCCAGGAAATTATAAGCTTAGCAAGGTCAATGGTTATTATATTGTTCATGACTGAATTCCCAGCCCTTAGTAGAACACTTCACAAAGTGTAGACAAACAATAAATATTTGTGGAGTGAATGAAAGTCAAGGATAAAGGGTACAAGTAGCATCAGTTCCAGACAGGCAGGGCATTCTCAGTGAATTTCATAAATAACTTGTCTTATACATTCTTCCTGGCATACTCAACGGTAAGGCAAGAGACAGCCAAGTAAAGATTCCTAGATAGGAATGATAAATTAAGAATACTGCATTGAATTGTACACAGGTGAGAGATATGACTTAACACTTATGATCAGGCAGTATTCAATGCAAAAGAAAGAAATTACTTCAGTAAAACAGAAGATGAGGTGTTTACAAAATCAGACAAAGGAACTCACTTCCAAATTCTCGCCGATGTAGCTGTGATGCAAGGTCAGGAAGTTAATATCACTATCACCACTGCTGCTAATTTCAAAGCCATTTCCATCCACAAAGCTGGCAACCTGGATGGAAGGTGGAATCCAGCCATTGCTAAAGTTCATTTCTTTTAGAGCCTAATTGTCCATGTACACTCTATCGAATAATCACAACCTACATTCTCCTGTCTTTCAAATCCCATGAAAGTTCATCAATTGACTGAATCTAAGCTCTATTCAGGAATCTAGCAGCAAGGGAATCAGGGTAACACCAGGCTTTTAGCTTTCCAACTTCTCTAAATAGAAGGATGATGAACCAAAGATTGAGAGAGCCAATCCAAATAACCAGTCAATTTGGTTAAAAAAATTGACTGCATAACAGAAATCGCCTATTAACAACAAAAACATATTATCGATTTCCATTTGCTGAACAGATTCACAGTTTATAAACCAATAGCTCTTTAAATATAAACTTGGATTTAAAACTCTAATACAAAACCTAATTACAAACATTTATTTACTTTTGTGTACTTTATAGAAAGAGCACACATCAGTATGCTACACAAACAAGTAGTCAATCCTATTAGATGCTTTTTAATACTCTTGTACCTGTTGAAACTTGTTTGCTTTGTCTGTAATAAACAACACTGTTTAAAATAGCTTCAGGTTGTCTTTCATGGTCAGCCATGCTTTGTTCTCTTCAGTGGCTAAAATGAAAATAGAATTTAACATCACCAAAGAACAAACACATGGGTAAAGAGAAAGATAAGTGAGTCTAAATAAAAATGGCTGATCTTGGAATTAATTTAAATGTGAAAACATATTGGGAAAGTGTATGTGGTCACGAAAGCATCAACTTATTTCCAAAAACAAACAAACAAAAAAGCAAAACCAAAAAACAAAAACAGAAACAAAAAAAACCCTCAACTTTTTAAAAAAGAACATATTAAAATATTCTTGTCAAACTTGCTTTCAGCATTGACTCTGTTATTACTTTTGAGCCAAGTCTGGCCCAACTGAAAAAGAGTACTAGTCCCAACTGAGGTTTATTTCACGGGGTCTTGTTCATGAATCAGCAAACAAACCTTGTGAAAGGGATGCCTATGATACTGAAAGCACAGAGGTGTGGGTTGATGGGGCTCTTGAATCCTGCTTTGTTCATCACACAGTCATTCCAAAATTCAGTGATCTGAACAAACTAAGGAGACTGAAGAAGGAATGAGTCACATAGAACTAAGTTCACTGCTTTGAGTTCTATCTGAGGTCAAATGATGTCAAGTTGGGGAGAAAATATGTCAGCACTCAATTGTCTAGTTTATTGCCATATGTTTTAGTCCATTTTCACACTGCTGAGAAAGACATAGCTGAGGCTGAGAAATTTAGAAAAGAAAGAAGGCAGACTGTGGTGGCTCATGCCTGTAATCCCAGCACTTTGGGAGGCCTAGGTGTGTGGATCACCAGAGGTCAGGAGTTCGAGACCAGCCTGACCAACATGGAGAAACCCCATCTCTACTAAAAATGCAAACTTAGGCAGGCTTGGTGGCTCATGCCTGTAATCCCAGCTACTCGGGAGGCTGAGGCAGGAGAATCGCTTGAACCCGGGAGGTGGAGGTTGCGGTGAGCCAACATTGTGCCATTGCACTCTGGGCAACAAGAGTGAAACCGTCTCAAAAAAAAAAAAAAAAAAAAAAGAAAGAAAGAAGTTTAACGGACTCACAGTTCCATATGGCTGGGGAGGCCTCTCAATCATGGCAGAAGGTGAAAAGCACATCTTACATGGCGTCATACAAAAGTACTTGTACAGGGAAACTCCCTTTTATAAAGCCATCAGATCTTGTGAGACTTATTCATTATCACAAGAATGGCATGGGAAAGATCCGCCCCCATTATTCAATTACCTCCCACTGGGTCCCTCCCACAACATGTGTGAATTGTGGGAGCTACAATTCAAGATGAGAATTTAGGTGGGGACACAGCCAAACTATATCACCATATGTATTCATAATTTTTAAAAATTATGTGGCATCTATTATGCATTTTACAAATGTGGTTTGTTAAAAAGTATCCAAGGAGAAAACTGAGGCACACAGCAAGGAAATAACTGATCCAAGATCTCACAGCTAGAAAGTGGAAGAGCAGGATTCACACCAACCCAGTCTGTCTCCAGAGTCCATTATACTGCTTCCATAAAAGGATACCTTGTAATGCCATATCTTCAAGTTTAATTTCTTTCTGTACCTTCGGGACTACTCCAGGTTTCGGTGCAGTAGACCTGAATTTGGCCTATTATAACATGCACCTAGAAACAGTCTTATTTACTTTCCTTATCTCAAGTCAAAGCTGAGGGTTCAATTACTTTCTGGGTAAGGCAGAGCTCACCCAGCTGTTTGCAAGTGAGTCTGACTGACTGCAAATGAACAAGTTTCTATATTCAGGCCACTACATGTTTACTTTTAAAACATTTGTTTAAAACCTGTGAAGCTCAGGGAATCTGCCAAAGTTGGTTATAAAGACGTCAAACCCAAGCCTCACAGGCTTACAGAAAGAGAATGTGTTGACTCACAGGCTGGAACAGAAGTTTCAAGTGGGTCTTAATTTAAGTTCAGAGCATGTCACCAGGATCTATCTGTCTTGCAGCTTGACATCCTTGTAATAACACAAACCAGTTCCAAGGATTAAATCCCGTTACCCCTGACTGGCCTGCCTGGAGTCATGTGGCCAGATTGGACCAAGCATCATGGTGGGTGCTGGGGAACACACTGCCAAAAGGAGTAACAAGGGCCTTAGGCTCTAAGAATTTCAAAAGCACGTCCTCTTCTCCACCCCACATTTCCTAACTTAATCAGGCTACCAGGAATAAAGAGCATTTCAGCTTTGCAGTAAAGAAAGGATATATGTTTTTCTAAAAAGAAAAAGGCACACATTATCCGTCATGTTTGCACATGAGAAGTAGGCCATGTGCCTAGAAATCAAGGGGACTTATCAAGTCACTATGCGCACTGAGTTTTTCAGGTGATTCTCTCAAAAGACTTCGGTTTCAACTATCAGACACACAGAAAACTATGTTTCATTACCAAAATAAACACACTTAACCAATTTTACTGTCCTCTTTACAATCTTTTTTTAAAGAAATAACACCTAGGCCGGGAGCAGTGGCTCATGCTTATAATCCAGCACTTTGGGAGGCTGAGCGGGGCAGATCACCTGAGATCAGGAGTCCAAGACCAGCTTAGCCAACATGGTGAAACCCCATCTCTACTAAAAAAAAAAAAAAATACAAAATTAGTCCACTGTGGTGGGCACACACCTGTAATCCCAGCTACTTGGAAGGCTGAGGCAGGAGAATCACTTAAGCTCAGGAGGCAGAGGTTGCAGAGAACTGAGATTGAATTAAGGCACTCTAGCCTAGGTGACAAGAGCAAAACTCTGTCTTAAAAAATATATATATGAATAACTAAGGCCCCCAATCCATGCTGATACATGATACATGATTCCATGTATCAGCAGGTTCTATTTCTAACAGTTTGTATTTTCAAAGGAGTGGAGAATGCCTCACTTCTGGAGTGAGAACAATAATAAAAACAGACAGAAAGATCATCAGTGATATGAGCCAACAACATTCACCTTTTCCCATCTGAGCTCTGGGAGACCTTTGTTTTATGAACAAGGTTAAAGAAGTACGATCCCATTCAAGTCACCAGGGTGGGGTCAGGGTTTTAGTGGAAAAAGAACCCAAGTGACAACAGGAAACACAGCTTCTGCTCCGAGCTTCCTTCCCACCTCCTCCTCTAAGGCCTACTATCCAATCTTGGACACACATATGTCTATGGGCCTCAATTTGCTCTACTGTGCAGTGAGGGTACTGGACTACATTTATCATATACCTTCCTCTAAGTCCACCAAAACTGGTCCGTGACCAGAACAAAGTTAGCAAATAAAAGGGTTGATGTTTAGAGCTGAATACAATCCCATCTCTTTATTATGCAGAGCCTGAATAATCCCTGCTAGGAGCATCGTATCAGCAGTCAGAGAATGCAGCAATGAATTCTACTCAGAAGGAAGGTAAGGCTACAGTAATGAGGCACAGGAATAGCTGAAACAAACTCTTTCAATTGCACAATGATGGCCAGCCCTGAGAAGGCCCATCAGTGATCAGAGTACAAGAAGAGAGCTTGGGCTCAGATTACTCTACCCTACTAGATTATTAGTTCCTGAACAATGTCACTAAGTTTTGTTCACAGTTGAATATTCAGGACCTACCACAGTGCCTAGAACATAGAAAATATTCCTTTAATGCATGGTAAATGAATGCATAGATAATAATTGCCAATATTTGGTATTTACCAAGTGTGAATTTAGAAACGATTCTAAAGGTTTTATATTTGTTAGTCAGACCTTGCAAAATGCATGTGAGGCAGATACAGCTATGATTCTGTGTGTGAGATCAGGAAGCTTACACATATAGTACATGATGGGAACAGGCGATCTTGTTCAAGAATCCATGTTCTTCATCATTGCAATGTTCTACCTCTTAAATAGATAAATGAATGTGTAAGGCTGGTTGCCTCATCGGGAGTTTGGACATGCCCATCTCCCTCCACGCTTGAAAAGTTACATTATCAGAATACGTCAATCATCTAGCTCCGCCTTGGAAATCCCCTCTGCACTCGGCACTTAGCCCGCTCACCAGAAGTCCCACCTACCTACCAATAGCAGCTCACCCCATCCACATCCTGTTTCTCCAAATCCAATCGAATGCCTTCACTCCCTATAAAACCCCACTCCTGAGAGGAATCAGGCATGACTTCCCTGGCCCCTCTCCCCGGGACCACAGAACCCCACCCAGGAGCTGAATAAATTGGCATCTAATTTTCTTGTGCTGGCCTCAGTTTCCTGATTTTTAACTTGGCAATAAACCTACAGAGAATAAACTTTAGAGAATGAATGATGGAATAAATGAATGAACAAATCAAGAGAGTAAATTGGAAGACAACCTACCATGATACTGACACTTGAGTTCACTTAGTAATGATTATATGGACAGTTCTAGGAATGGAAACTACAAGGAGGGCAATGAGGATCTTCATTGAGAAATCTGTTTCTAAACAGCTCTGGTGGTTATTTGTTTAATCTCTGTGGGGCTCATTTCCCTTTACCAGATTCTTCCACATACCCTACATACTAGCCACTCTAACAACATCCTTTTCACCTTTAATATTCCACATATTACACATTTTAATATGTACTAGAAATACTGAATCTCACACTGGGGGAATGAAGACAGCGTTTTCAAATGCAGAGATCTCTGAGTTCTCAGAGATAAAGGAGTTTTGAGAATTATAGTCTATTGTCAATGGCCTTTCCTTCCTAAGGGCATTCAAATTCAAAATATTTACATTTAGCAGTAACCAAACAAAATAATTCAGAAGACTGCATTGGGGCCAGCAGTTTTCAGCTCCAGTGCTATGGTTGGATGCTTAGTCTTTGAGAATTCCACTGAGTAGCCCCAAGTGATCTCAGAAGAAATTCCTTAAATAAAAATGGAAACAGGACTACTGAAGATAAATCAAGTGGAGCGGTCCAAATTATCTGCAGTACAAAATGAGGGCTCTCGGAGTTGACCCTGGTTATTTAATTTTACTTCAGCTTTTCAAACAAGTTACACCCTAAAAAATATCTTATTAGTCTTTACCAATGCTACTTGATATTTTACCCAAGTGATGTATTTAACAACGATTGTTGGTCTCTTTCTTTCTTTTTTTTTTTTCTGGAGACAGAGTCTCACTCTGTCACCCAGGTTGGAGTGCAGTGGCATGATAGCTCACTGCAATCTCCACCTCCCTGGTTCAAGCAATTCTCCTGCCTCAGCCTCCCAAGTAGCTGGGATTATAGGCGCCTGCCATCACCCCAGGCTAATTTTTGTATTTTTAGTAGAGATACGGTTTCACCATGTTGGCCAGGCTGGTCTCAAATTTCTGACCTCAGGTGATCCATGCACCTCGGCCTCCCAAAGTGCTGGGATTACTGGTGTGAGCCACTGTGCCCAGCCTGGTCTCTTTCTTAGTTTTAAGAAATGCAAAGGATTTGAAGTTGAAAGTAAACTTTTCCATTTTCATCATTTTGCAATCTGTTAAATAATAGAGTCAGAGCTTCTCCTTGACAAGGATAACATCTGTCATTTCCTTGGGTCCTGTTGTTCCTTTGTAAGAGCTCCACAAGTATCCTCCAAAGGAAAATTTCCTGAATGTAAAACAATGGAAGCTTACCACAGGGAGACATAATACTTGCTGCATTGAAATTGAACAGCCCTGCATGTGTCCACAGGAAATGGATAATGACCAATAAAGAAGAAGGGCAAGCACAATAATAACAGAAAAGAAGTTCACTGAAACTTGTAGTTCTATGAAAACAAGCTTACCAACATCTTCAATTGGAAAGTTAAAAATATATCTGCATGTTTTTAAAAATTATATATATATATATATATATATTGCCTCCAGTCAGCTCCATTTTAGGAATCTTTTTAAATTTTTATATCCAAAGTCATCTAAAGACATGTTACTTAGAATGCTCACATTTATTTATTTACTTATATACATTTTTGGTATATAAGATATACAACATGATGTCTGAGATACAAATAGAATGCTTTTTTTTATTTTTATTTTTTTATTTTTGAGACAGGGTCTCACTCTGTTGCCCAGGCTGGAGTGCAATGGCACCATCTTGGCTCACTGCAACCTCTGCCTCCCAAGTTCAAGAAATTCTCCTGCCTCAGCCTCCAGAGTAGCTGGGATTACAGACACCTGCCATCATGCCTGGCTAATTTTTGTATTTTTGTATAGTCAGAGTTTTATCATGTTAGCCAGGCTGTTCTTGAATTCCTGACTTTAGGTGATCTGCCCACCTCAGCCTCCCAAAATGCTGGGATTACAGGCGTGAGCCGCCACACCTGCTTTTAATCTGTTCAGTAAAACACCAGTTTACTAAACTGCAACTAATTAGAAGTTTTTATTAAGCAAGTTTTGTTTTGCTTCAAATGATTGCTTCGAGACAAGGCTCTGAGTTGTCAGAGATATTTAATTTGAATCCTTACACTATATTAAAACTCAAGCAGAAAAGTGGGTTCATACTTTTATCCACATATACTTAGAAAAATCTTAGTGACAAATTAAAGGAAATAGAATACTCAAGACACTGTGTACAGTTAACAGAGATTTTGAAATAAAAGACTATATTTTATTTTTGAAGTTTCGTTTTTGTTTTTGTTTTCGTTTTTGTTTTTGTTTTTTTTTTTGTTTGTTTGTTTTTTAGAGACAGAGTCTTACTCTGTTGCCCAGACTGGAGTGCAATAGTGTGTTCACGGTTTACTGCAGTTTGGGATTCCTGGGCTCAAGCAGTACTACTGCCTCAATCTCATTATTTTTTAATTAAATTTCTTTTCTTTTCTTTTTATTGCATTTTAGGTTTTCGGGTACATGTGAAGAACATGCAAGATTGTTGCCTAGGTACACACATGGCAGTGTGGTTTGCTGCCTTCCTTCCCCTCACCTTATCTGTCATTCCTTCCCATGCTATCTCTTCCCACATCCCCACCCCCATCCCTCTCCCATTTCCCCCCAACGGACCCCAGTGTGTAGTGCTCCCCTCCCTGTGTCCATGTGTTCTCATTGTTCAACACCAGCCTATGAGTGAGAACATGTGGTGTTTGATTTTCTGCTCTTGTGTCAGTTTGCTAAGAATGATGGTTTCCAGGTTCATCCATGTCCCTACAAAGGACGCGAACTCATCATTTTTGAGGGCTGTGTAATATTCCATGGTGTATATGTACCACATTTTCCCTATCCAGTCTATCATCGATGGTCATTTGGGTTGGTTCCAGGTCTTTGCTATTGTAAACAGTGCTGCAATGAACATTCGTGTGCATGTGTCCTTATAGTAGAATGATTTATAATCCTTTGGATATATACCCAGTAATGGGATTGCTGGGGCAAATGGGATTTCTATTTTTAGGTCATTGAGGAATCGCCACACTGTCTTCCACAATGGTTGAATTAATTTACACTCCCACCAACAGTGTAAAAGTGTTCCTATTTCTCCACATCCTCTCCAGCATCTGTTGTCTCCAGATTTTTTAATGATCACCATTCTAATTGGTGTGAGATGGTATCTCAATGTGGTTTTGATTTGCACTTCTTTAATGACCAGTGATAATGAGCATTTTTTCATACGTTTGTTGGCCTCCTGTATGTCTTCTTTTGTAAAGTGTCTGTTCATATCCTTCGCCCATTTTTGAATGGGCTTGTTTGTTTTTTTCTTGTAGATCTGTTATAGTTCTTTGTAAATTCTGGATATCAGCCCCTTGTCAGATGGGTAGACTGCAAAACTTTTTTCCTATTCTGTTGGTTGCCGATTCACTCTACTGACTGTTTCTTTTGCCGTGCAGAAGCTGTGGAGTTTGATTAGGTCCCATTTGTCTATTTTGGCTTTTGTTGCCATTGCTTTTGGCGTTTTGGTCATGAAGTCCTTGCTTACGCCTATGTCCTGAATGGTTTTGCCTAGATTTTCTTCTAGGGTTTTTATGGTGTTAGGTCTGATGTTTAAGTCTTTAATCTATCTGGAGTTAATTGTAGTGTAAGGTGTTAGGAAGGGGTCCTGTTTCTGCTTTCTGCACATGGCTAGCTAGTTTTCCCAACACCATTTATTAAACAGGGAATCTTTTCCCCATTGCTTATTTTTGTCAGGTTTGTCAAAGATTGGATGGTTGTAGTTACGTTGTATTTCCTCTGAGGCCTCTGTTCTATTCCATTGGTCTATATCTCTGTTTTGGTACCAGCACCATGCTGTTTCAGTTACTGTAGCCTTATTGTATAGTTTGAAGTCAGGTAGTGTGATGCCTCCAGCTTTGTTCTTTTTGCATAGGATTGTCTTGGCTATGTGGGCTCTCTTTTGGTTCCATATGAAGTATAAGGTGGTTTTTTCCAGTTTTGTGAAGAAGGTCAATGGTAATTTGATAGGGATAGCATTGAATCTATAAATTACTTTGGGCAGTATGGCCATTTTCATGATATTGATTCTTCCTAACCATGAGCATGGAATGTTTTTCCATCTGTTTGTGTCCTTTCCTATTTCTTTGAACAGTGGTTTGTAGTTCTCCTTGAAGAGGTCCTTCACATCCTTTGTCAGTTGTATTCCTAGGTATTTCATTCTCTTTGTAGCAATTGTGAATGGGAGTTTGCTCATGATTTGGCTCTCTGTCTGTTATTGGTGTATAGGAATTCTTGTGATTTTTGCACATTGATTTTGTATCCTGAGACTTTGCTCAAGTTGTTTATCATCTTAAGGAGATTTTGGGCTGAGATGATAGGGTCTTCTAAATCTACAATCATGTCATTTGCAAATAGAGACAATTTGACTTCCTCTTTTCCAAATTGAATCCCCTTTATTTCCTTTTCTTGCCTGATTGCTCTGGCTAGAACTTCCATTCAACTTCTACTATGTTGAATAGGAATGGTGAGAGGGCACCCTTGTCTAGTGTCAGTTTTCCAAGGAAATGCTTCCACTTTTTGCCCATTCAGTATGATATTGGCTGTGGGTTTGTCATAGATAGCTTTTATTATTTTGAGATATGTTCCATCAATACCTAGTTTATTGAGAGTTTTTAAAATAAAGTGCTGTTGAATTTTATTGAAGGCCTTCTCTGCATCTATTGAGATAATCATGTGGTTTCTGTCTTGTTTCTGTTTATGTGATGGATTACGTGTATAGATTTGCATATGTTGAACCAGGCTTGCATCCCTAGGATGAAGTCTACTTTATGGTGACAGATAATCTTTTTGATGTGCTGTTGCATTTGGTTTGCCAGTATTTTATTGAAGATTTTTGCATCAATGTTCATCATGGATATTGGCCTGAAATTTTCTTTTTTAGTTGTGTCTCTGCCAAGTTTTGGTATCAGGATGATGTTGGTCTCATAAAATTAGTTAGGGAGGATTCCTTCTTTTTGTATTGCTTGGAATTGTTTCAGAAGGAATAGTACCAGCTCCTCTTTGTATGTCTGGTACAATTCAGCTGTGAACCCATCTGGACCTAGGCTCTTTTTTTGGCTGGTAGGCTATTAATTGCTGCCTCAATTACAGACCTCGTTATTAGTCTATTCAGGTATTCAACTTCTTCCTGGTTTAGTCTTGGGATGGTGTAAGTGTCCAGGAATTTATCCATTTCTTCTAGATTTACTGGTTTAGATACATAGAATTGTAGTAATTTCTGATGGTAGTTGGTATTTCTGTGGAATCAGTGGTGATATCCCCTTTGTATTTTTTATTGCATCTATTCAATTCTTCTCTCTTTTCCTTTTTATTAGTCTGGCTAGTGATCTATCATTTTGTTGATCTTTTCAAAAAACCAGCTCCTTGATTTATTGATTTCTGAAGGGTTTTTTCCTGTCTCTACCTGTTTCAGCTCTGTTCTGATCTTAATTATTTCTTGTCTTCTGCTAGCTTTTGAATTTGTTTGATCTTGCTCCTTTCGTTCTTTTAATGTTGATGATAGGGTATTGATTTTAGAACTTGCTTTGCTTCTCATGTGGGCATTTAGTGCTATCAATTTCCCTCTAGACACTGCTTTAAATGTATCTGAGAGATTCTGGTACACTGTGTCTTCATTCTCGTTGATTTTGAAGAACATCTTTAATTATGCCTTCATTTCATTATTTATCCAGTAGTCATTCAGGAGCAAGTTGTTCAGTTTCCATGTAGTTGTGTGGTTTTGCATGAGTTTTTTAGTCCTGAGTTCTGATTTGATTGCACTGTGGTCTGAGAGACTTGATGTTATGACTTGCATTCTTTTGCATTTGCTGAGGAGTGATTTACTTCCACTTACGTGGTCAATTTTAGAGTAAGTGTGATGTGGTACTGAGAAGAATGTATATTCTGTGGATTTGGGGTAGAGATTTCTGTTGGTGTCTATTAGGTCCCCTTGGTCCAGATCTGAGTTCAAGTCCTGGATATCCTTGTTAATTTTCTGTCTTTTTGATCTAATGTTGACAACAGAGTGTTAAAATCTCCCACTATTAGTGTGTGGGAATCTAAGTCTCTTTGTAGGTCATTAAGAACTTGCTTTATGTATCTGGGTGCTCCTGTATCAGATGCATATATATTTAGGATAGCTTGTTCCTCTTGTTGCACTGATACCTTTACCATTATGCAATGCCCTTCTTTGTCGGCAAGATTAGAGAAAAAAGAATGAAAAGAAATGAACAAAGCCTCCAAGAAATATGGGATTATGTGAAAAGACCTAATCTACATTTGATCGGTGTACCTGAAAGTGACAGGGAGAATGAATCCAAGCTGAAAAACACTCTTCAGGATATTATTCAGGAGAGTTTCCCCAACCTAGCAAGGCAGGCCAATATTCAAATCCAGGAAATACAGAGAACACTGCAGAGATATAACTCAAGAAGAGCAACCCCAAGGCACATAATCATCAGATTCACAAAGGTTGAAATGAAGGGAAAAATGCTGAGGTCAACCAGAGAGAAAGGTCAGGTAACCCACAAAGGGAAACCCATCAGACTTACAGCGGATCTCTCAGCAGAAACCCTACAAGCCAGAAGAGAATGGGGGCCAATATTTAGCATCCTTAAACAAAAGAACTTTGAGCACAGAATTTCACATCCAGCCAAACTAAGCTTCATAAGTGAAGGAGAAATAAAATCCTTCACGGACAAGCAATTGCTGAGAAATTTCATCACCACCAGGCCTGCCTTATAAGAGCTCCTGAAGGAAGCAGTAAACATAGAAAGGAACAACCAGTACCAGCCACTGCAAAAACGTACCAAATGATAAAGACACAATGAAGAAACTGTGTCAACTAACTTGCAAAACAACCAGCGAGTAGCAAAATGGCAGGATCAAATTCACACATAACAATATTAACCTTAAACGTAAACGGGCTAAATGCCCCAAAAGACACAGACTGGGAAATTGGATTAAAAAAAGTCAAGACCCATCAGTGTGCTGCATTCAGGAGACCCATCTCATGTACAAAGACACACATAGATTCAAAATAAATGGATGGAGGATGATTTACCAAGCAAATGGAGAGCAAAAAAAGGCAGGGGTTGCAATACTAGTCTCTGATAAAAACAGATTTTAAACCAACAAAAATGTTTTAATAAATGCATAATTGGTGTACCTAGTTCTGAGATATATGTGATAATGTAATACATTTATATAGGTTGTAAAGATCAAATCAGTAGACCAGACATACTGGCTCACACATGCTATCCCAACACTTTGGGAGGCCAAGGAGGGAGGACTTTGGGACCAGACTGGGCAGCATAGCAAGACCTTGTCACTATGAAAAAAAAAATTTTTTTAAATTATCTAGATAGAGTGGCATGCACCTGTAGTCTCAGCTACTCAGGTGGCTGGAGCAGGAAGATCACATGAGCCCAGGAGTTCAAGGCTGCAGTGGGCTGTGATTGCACTACTGCACTTCAACCAGGGTAACAGAGTGAGCCCCTATCTCTAAAAATAAAAAGTAAGCAAAAATAAATTAAAATATCAAATTGGTGTACTCGGGATATCTATCATCTTAAATATTTGAAGACTTGATTTTGGAACCAGGGAATGTCACCTCTTTCAGGGCCCCATTGTTAGAGTCACTGAGATTTTGACTCTAACACATTTTCTTCTGGAAAAACTCCTCATATCAAAGAAAAGAAAA
This sequence comes from Saimiri boliviensis, assembly GCF_048565385.1. Lineage (NCBI taxonomy): Eukaryota > Metazoa > Chordata > Mammalia > Primates > Cebidae > Saimiri > Saimiri boliviensis. The sequence goes on along the minus strand of NC_133453.1, from coordinate 17,609,190 downwards.
ATAAGGTCAATCCTGTTGGACAGAGACTCTTTTACTCCTATCAGTGCTTTCTGAATCGCCTTTATAATAAAAAATACAATTGGTGGCAGGCAGGAGACACAGGGCAAAAAAGAAGGGAGAAAGGCCAGCTTGCTGAGAGGGTAAGGAGCTGATAAATCAGTTCTCTCAAAATAAACAGGGAGCTGGATGCCCAACGGAGCCCAGCTCAGCATGTGATCTGTGTCCACTGGGCATCATGTGGAGGTAGACTCAACTGAACCTTGAACATCCCCCAGGGAGATTTGTGCTTTGCCTGGCACTCTGGTAGTCTGTATAGATTTCTTGTCTGGGTTTCGTTTATCCGACTTCAGCTTCTGTCAAAAAATCAGAATGGAGAAATGAGCAGCTTGCAGTCAGACAGTTAGAGAATGACCCTGGACAACCTGTTTCATCTCAAGTTTCATTTCCACATCAGGATATGAGAATCACATAAAAAAAAAAACAGTGTAGGGCACATATCAGGTGCTTCCCACATATGTTCATTTCTTTTCCAAAGCTCTAAGTAGGAAATATCTGGTATTGGGAGACAACATGTCTTCTTCTGTGAACCCAGAAAATCTGAGACAGATGTCAATTAATTTGGGAAGCTTATTTTGCCAAGGTTGAGAACACAGCCATTACACAGACTCAGGAAGTCCTGACTTGGGCTCAAGGTGGTCGGGGCACAGCTTGGTTTTATATACTTTAGGGAGGCAGACATCAATCAATATATGTAAGAACTACATTGGCTTGGTCTGGAAAGGCAGGACAACTTGAAGCAAAGGCAGGAAGACTGGAAGCAGGGTTGGAGCTTCCAGGTTGAAGATAAGTGAGACACAAACTGTTGCATTCTTCTGAGTTTCAAGTTAGCCTTTTCAAATGAGGCAATCAAATATGCCTCTATCTCAGTGAGCAGAGGGATAACTTTTAATAGAATGGGAGGCAAGATTCGCCCCATGCAGTTTCCAGTTTGAGTTTTCTTTAGTGATTTTGGTGGCCCAAGGTATTTTCCTTTCACGCTTCCCTTTTGCTTTCCATAGCGGGAAGTTGACAGGTTGGGATCCCTGGGACCAGACTTTGGAAAAGAGAAATGCATGCAGAAGCTTCAGTAAGAAGTGTTCTTAGGAGGCAGACCTGTAAGGAAATGAAGAAGGCAGGAATGGGCAGAGAGAGAAGCTGGCTGGAAACCCGATGGAGCCTGGAGCCTCTGCCTTTCCTGTGGTGAGCCCTGGAGCTAAGTGCACCTTTCAGAGTTTTTCCAAAGAAAGACAAGGGGGCCAGGTGTATCCCCAACCCATCCAGTCACTGGCCATAGACCATGTGCACAGAAAGGTGATGGCTTTGGGTGAGGCAGTTGTCCATGGCTTAGAGCAGTGTCCACTGAGGAGCACAGCTATGAGCGAGAAGCATATGCTATTCCTAGCAGCCAGGGAATGGGTATATTAATCCTAAAGTAGGGACCTGGGTAGAGCATCTCAATATTCACTGCAGTCCACCCCTTGTGCCACTCAGACTTATTCGTGTCATATCATCAATTTGATCCATCTGGGAACAGTTTTTCAGGATTCCGGTTGGTCTTGTTTCCTGGGGAACTTAAGAGTTTGTGAGACAAACGATAGCTCCTGCTGCTGCATTTGACCTTGGTCAAAACTGAAATTCTCATTTCCTCTCCACCACCCATTTTAGACTCCCCTCTCCCTCTGCTGATGCCTCTGCCAAGCTGGGTGGCTCCCCTCGTTTGGTGACACAGACTCTCATATCTGAGAACTGGAGCAGCACAGTATTCAGTATAGAATTTCTGCTTTGCCCCCATCAAAGGGAACAACATTGGCTTGACACTTTCCCACTCTTCCTCGCCACCTCCTGACTTTCTCTTGCCCATCGTGAAGCTGACATTCATTGAACCATCTCAATCATAACCTCTGCCTTTATGGGCTGGGAGGAGGAGGAGGAAAGGCTAGGGGTGGAAAAATACTGAGTCAGAGAAAAGTGTTTTCAATCCCCCACTCCTTATTGAAGGCCTCCAAATGGAAGGCTCCTAGGCTAGAAATGCACACGTGCATAACAACTCTAACTGGGGGTTGGAGAAACTTACTTTTTGTTTGTTTGTTTTTCTGTTTGATTTTTGAGCAGGAGTTTCACTCTTGTTGCCCAGGCTGGGGTGCAATGATGCAATCTTGGCTTACTGCAACCTCCACCTCCCGGGTCCAAGAAATTCTCCTGCCTCAACTTCCCAAGTAGCTGGGATCACAGGCATGCACCACCACACTCAGCTGATTTTTTGTATTTAGTAGAGACAGGGTTTCACCATGTTGGTCAGGCTGGTCTTGAACTCCTGACCTCAGGTGATCCACCCACGTCAGCCTCCCAAAGTACTGGGATTACAAGCGTGAGCCACTGCACCCAGCTGGGAGCCTTAGTCCTTAAATACAACTTCCTGCAGAGACTCCAATGTACTGGCTCTGCACTATGTCTGGTGTGAGGAGGGCAGCCTCATCCACCTTCAGTAAGGCCTACCAGGTAAAGCTTTTGTAGCTGCCTGTGGTTCAGCCTATCTATCACACTTAAGATTTTGGCCTCAGCCCAGAGTGACCATTTCAGTTCCTGCTTCTTACAGCCTATTGGCCAGAGCTAGTCACATGTTTCTGCCCAACTTCAAAGAGGTCTTTGAAGAAACGTGGTCTTCTGTGTGTTAAGGAGGAGATGGAAAATGGAATTATTGATGAACACTAGTAATGTCTACCCCAGTGCCGGAACCAGACTTCGGGGGCCTGGCTAGCAATCAGTATTTGCTATTCTAATTTCTCCTTTTGCAACTGAGCCAGGATGTCAGAGTCCTGTGAGCCTAAAGACAGGGGAGGTACTGTGGAATTCTTCAGACAAGGGTTTACTATTTTCACAAACAGAGCCTGCATTTTAATCCCCACTTGGCTCTTGATGTTGGGCCTCAATTGGTTAGAACTCGTGAGAGAGGCCGGTGAGCGGCTGGCTCCTCCAAACCACCCACGCCGGACAGCATGTAGCATTCGCTACCATCGAAGGGGGAAAGATGTCCACCCTACCCATGGGAAGGGTGTGCTTTAAGAATTAGCAGATCACAGGGTGTATTTAAGAATTAGCAGATCACAGGAGTAACCACATAGAATTCTGAAAAGAAACTGAAGCTGCTTACCAGTGAACTGTCATCCTCACAGCTTACCCTGTCCCCATTATGCCTCCTGCACAGAACGAGAAGTGTTGACACTGAACTCATCCCAACAACCTCGAGACACATAATCCCTTTGACAAATTCCCGCAACATGCTCTGGAGAAATAACGCAGCTTCCAATCTAGACATAAAGGAGGAAATCAGGAGACATTGATGTGGAGGGGACTGAGTTGCTTGCAAAGCCCCTTTGCTGAGAGAAATAGTACGTAAATCAATTGAATGGGAATGATTTTGCCCTTGTTACACTATACTGGGGACAAAAGCATCATTTGAGTTCTTACTGAGCCATATTTTTTTTTCTTCATCCTTTTCTACATTTATCTTTTGCTTTGAATTCTTCATTTTTTTCCTTTTTGACAGCAGGATACAACCATATTTCCTTTGCAGAAAAACTTGCTTTTTATTATTCAAAATATTAGGGTGGCAACTATATTTAAAAAATCTATATGTAGAAAAATTCCTTGAGGCAATATTAACATTAACCAAATCTGTCTCTAGATGATGAGATTTCAAGTGTTTTCCTTGCCATTTGTACCAGGTTCCTTAAAGAATGATTTATACTTTATTTTGTTGGGGACCCAGGGATTCTCTAAGATTAAATCCAGTTTTTGTATTAATTTATTTGCTTGGAATCCTGAATTAAGTGGGTGGTCATATCAGACCACACAGCAGCCTATGGAGCAGAATTTGAGTTTCAATTTGCCACAGGATACTGTTTTCTTCCCCAGGGAGACAGTTCATCTTCTTGTCACTTCGCCAATCTGGTGGGCAAAGATTTTCTGTCCTCTTTTCACAGATGGACTGCATCACAGCTCCACCTTGGAGCCTTTTTCTCTGCTCTCCAGTGGGCATTAAATCCCCGGTCCATAGAGTCTACATCCAGAGAGGGTCCCTGGGAAATCAGTTTCTCCTAATGCTTCCCCTTTGATTTTGCATTCCTTCTTAATTTCTGAAAAGTCATTTCTTTCAAACTCAAATAAGTATTTAGTGTAATTGAACCAGTATTTCAGTTACTTGTAGTGAGAAGAGTTTCTATACCCATTCATTCCTCCTTCTTACTGAAATTATGACTATAGATAACATTTGTGTTGTGGATTGAATGTTTACATTCCTCAAAATTCATATGTTGAAGATGTAATCTTCAATTTGACTATATTTGAAGATAAGGCCTTTAGAAGGTAATTAAAGTTTAATGTGGTAATTACAGTGGGGAGCCCAACTCTGACAGGATTGGTGTCCTTATAACAAGAAAGACCAAAGGGCTCATTCTCTCTCTCTCTTTCCATGCCCACACACTGAGGCAAGGTCATGTGTGGACATAATGAGAGGAGACCATATGAGAGCCAGAAATTAAATTATTTCATACCCTGATCTTGAACTTCCCATCCTCCGGAATTGTGAGAAAATAAATTTGTTATTTAAGCCACCCAGTGTTTTGTTATGGCTGCCTAAGTAGACTAAGACCAATTATTTTTACCTGTTTTTCTACCTCCTCAAATTTTCTTCACTTCTGTGAAGGTATAAGTTCTGTTCAGTAAATATGTCTGGCTCTCTGCCTTCTGAGCACATTTAATAGTTGCACTCTCCTATCTTGAAGTTAGGGCATGGCCAGGAGACTATCTGGTCAATGAAAAGAGCCAGATCATAATTCATCTCATTCCCTTCCTCCAGCAGGGCAATCCTAAAAGCACATGATGTTGACACAAAGTTTCCATTATCCAGGGTTTTTGAGTGACTGCCCATTAGCAGAGACTTCCTGCCTGACAGACATTGATTGGAAAATAGATATATGATTGCTACAGTTATTTGTTACTGCAGCATAGCCTGGCCTACCCTGACTAGTGTACCTTCTAAATCACAAAGAAATAAATGTGTAAACCTTTTAAAATTTAAATAACATCTGCTTTTGGATAGCGTTAGACTGTACATAGGACAAATTAAGCTATGTTGGTTGTCATCTACCTCATGGGGAAAAAGTACAATAAAACATACCCCCAGCCCAATCATGCGTTATACTGCTTTGACTTCAATTGTTGATAATATTCTTTTGAACTCAGGTATCTTTCTTTCCATCCAGCCTCTTGCTAAATACTCATACCCTTAAGAAGGTTAACTCATTCAGAGATTTTTTAATCAAGAGTCGCTTAACATGTATACTGCATGAGCTTCATTATTGCTAGATTGCTGAATTGCGGGAGGACAAGCACACAGGAAAAACCATTGAGTAAGTTGCCATAGCAGAGGGTTTGGGATAATTAAGAAATGAACCTTCTAGGAATAAAAAGCGAAAGGAGATTTGAAAAAAAGAAAGCCAAAATGTCTTCACAACATTAATCAAGAAAGACTCCAAGACTGTTCAAAAAGAATGTAGTGAATGCTTTTTTCCTATGGGAAATGACTTGTCCTGTTTATGTATCTTACAAATCAGAAAATTCTAGAGGAAGAAATACAGTGTAAGATGTGCCACTTAGAAGGAGGCAGCCAGGCCGGGCGCAGTGGCTCACGCCTGTAATCCCAACACTTTGGGAGGCTGAGGCGGGTGGATCACAAGGTCAAGAGATCGAGACCAGCCTGGTCAACATGGTGAAACCCCGTCTCTACTAAAAATACAAAAAAATTAGCTGGGCATGGCGGCGCCTGCCTGTAATCCCAGCTACTCAGGAGGCTGAGGCAGGAGAATTGCCCGAACCTAGGAGGCGGAGGTTGCGGTGAGCCGAGATCGCGCCATTGCACTCCAGCCTGGGTAACAAGAGCAAAACTCCATCTCAAAACAAACAAACAAACAAACAACAACAAAAAAAAAACAGAAGGAGGCAGAGGGCAGATGCAAATACATGCTGCATGTCATAAGGAACGATTATAGGGCCCTCATCAGAAATGCAACACAACTTCCCTCTGAACTCAATAGTCCTTATTTTACATAAAGTATGAATAAAACATTGGGCCCTATTTCCAGAAGAACAACCTGTTATAAAAATGGCATCAGTGAAAGAAACGGGGAAGGCAGGAGCAGTCAGGCAGTTATGCTATGAATGTCACAGCACAATTTTTTCCATTAAAAGTAAATGCCCCACATAAAAATGCTCCGTTTCACAGTAACTACTCTGTGTTGTAGCTTCTGTGAATCAAGCTTGGGCTATAAATGCATAAGAGTGGACAACAGTGTGCCTTGCTAATTGCCACTTTCTCCAATTGGCATGGAGCCTGGTGTGGGAAAAAAAAAAAAAAAAAAAAAAAAAAAAACTATTTGCAGCTGCCTATTAAAAGCAAATCTCCCTGCAACTATTCTCTGGAATACACCATTTTTCTTCTTTATTTCCAAAACATATGGAAGGTGACAAGATACTCTTTCCTCACCCACTTCTGCTGACAGGATTCTATATTAATTCCTTGGTAGAGAAACTCACAGTTACAGAAATAGAGAGCCACATGAAGCCTCAAAAATGACAATATTAGGAAAATCCTGAAGCATCCGAATAAGTTTAAGTCTGCTCTTTCTTCAGGCTTTTCATCTTTTTCACTCAACTGCTCCTAAGACATTGTTTCATTGACTTCTTTGTGACTTCCAGACCAAAAGCCCTCTCCCTTCCTCCTGGGTCCAGCCCTCTCCTGTCATCAAGCTTGGACTATTTCCTTCCCTCTCCAACTTAGACCACAAGATCTGCCACCTCCAGCAAGATCCAGCCAATATCCTCCAGTAGAATTGACGTATTCCATGAGCAAATTGGAAAGACAGTGGCACAAAGGGCACCGAGGATATTTATACATTGACTCAAAAAGGCATAAACAGTAAAGAAAGGAGATTATCTCATGTAACAAGAAGGGCACTGGTTCAATCAACGGTATTATCAAGGGCCAAGTTCCCTTTCATTTATTCCAGAATCCTTCTATGTCAACTTGTCTTTAGGCTAGTTCACCAAGCATCACTTGCAGACAAAATAGTCTCCCAAGGTAGAAAATGAACGGTCTGTTTTTTCTTTCTTTCTTTCTTTCTTTTTTTTTTTTTTGAGACAGAATTTTCCTCTGTCACCAAGGCTGGAGTGCAATGGCACAATCTGAGCTCACTGCAATCTCTGCCTCCCAAGTTCAAGCAATTCTCCTGCCTCAGCCTCCTGAGTAGCTGAAATTACAGGTGTGTACCACCACACCCTGCTAAATTTTTTTTTGTATTTTTAGTAGAGACTAGGTTTCACCATGTTGGCCAGCCTGGTCTCGAACTCCTGACCTCAAGTGATCTACCTGCCTTGGAGTGCTGGGATTATAGGTGTGAGCCATCATGCCCAGCTGAACCATCTCTTCTTAAATATTTTTTAGAAGCAAGAAAATATTTCCCTGTTTGTGGAATCCCCCTCATTGCTTGGAAATATATCACATGCTCATACTCTTGCCCAAATTAGTCACTGATAAAGAAACATCATGGTTGGCTTATATTGTTAAGTATCAGAGCCATCCTTCCTTGAAGTAGATGTCTAATCTGACAAGAGTAGTTACTAAACAAAAACTGGGTTCTATTTGGAGGGAGGAAGGGACAAGAGTGGTGTGCAGTGTAAGTAATCATAGAGTGCTGTGTGGTGTAAGTAATCAATAATCATGTTTGAACTCTAGTTCAATCTAACCATCTGCCTGGCCATTGCCCTCTATTGGCAAAATCTTGGAGCATGTTTGATGGATGCTCACTAATGACAGAGATGGCAACCTTCCAATACTGAAATGATGGGCAGAGGATAAAGAGTCTCATCACCTCCTGACAGTGCATCTAGTCCTATCTCCTACTCCATTCCCCAGAGGGGGTGCTTTAAACTTCTGTGTTGCCTCATCCCCTGACATGCACATCTCCCCCGATCCACTCCCTGAAAATCGTCTCACCTCCCACCTCACAGGGAAAATCGGTGATATCAGACAAGAGTTCCATTGATTTTTCTAAAGCAGCTTTACAAATGTACCCACTCGAACCAGCCTGCTCCATTTTTCCTGTTGCAGTGGAAAAGCTGTTTCTTAGCCTAAATCCAAAGTCAATCCATTTACCTCTAATACGGACCCTATTCTTTCTCCCTTTTCAGAGACCCTTCTGCCAGTGGACTCCTTCTCTACCCTATTTTCAATCTCTCGTTCACTGCCTGCATAATCCTAACAGCATGGGATGCCATCAAGAAAAATCCCTCCTTTATTCCATATCCCTACTGACTCCCACACTATCTCTGTCCTCCCCTTCGCAGGCAAACTTCTTGAAAGAGTAGTCTCCACTTCCTGTCTCTTCTTCCTTCCTTCCGCTCACGCCCTAAACCACTGCAATCTGGCATCTATGCCCATCTTTCCTCATAAGCACCCTCACAGTGCTCCTAATGACCCCCTCACCCTTAACCCAAGCTCACTCTGTGGCTGCTTCTTACAGACCTCTGCTGTTCTGAATGTTTGCATCCCCTGTAAGATTTATATGCTTAAACTTAATGCTCAATGAGACCAGAGGTGTGGCCTTTGGGAAGCAATTAGGTCACCAGGCCTCCAACCTCACAAATGGGTTAATATTCTTATCAAAGAGACCTGAGGGAGCTCGTTTGCCCCTTCAGCCATGTGAGGACACAGAGAAGGGGCCATCTAGGAGGCATGGGCCCTTGTTACCAGACACCAAATCTACTGGTCCCTTGATCTTGGACTTCCCATTCTGCAGAACTGAGCAATAAATTCTGTGGCTTATAAATTACTCACTCTAAGGTATTTTGTTGTAATAGCTGAATGGACTAAGATAACCTCTTAGAGGCACTGGATATGTTATTGTTCACCTCTCCTCAGGGAAATGCTACCTTAGTACTTTACAACACCGTACACCCTGACTTCCTTCCTGCTCTTCAGACTCTTTCTTCATCCTCTGCTCATCCTTTTAGTATTGGAGGGTCAGAAGCTCTGTCCAGGACCCTCTTTTCACTGTTCATACAAACTTTCTGAGAGATATTACTTTTTCCCGTGCCTCCAGTGATTGCCTGAGTGGTAGGGAAGTGGGTGCCCTGTGGAGTCAAAGTACCTGGGCTCGATCCCAGATTTTACCACTAACCATTAGCTATGTACCTTGGGCAAGTGACTCAACTTCTGTAAATCTCGATTTCCACATCCCTACGGAGGAATAATAGTATCTACCTCATAGGACTGTTGTCAGGAACGAGATAATGAATATAAAGCAATTAATGCCTGTGTGTAGTAAGCCTTCAAATGTTATTTTTTATTATTAATTTTATCATACTAATGATTTTTCAAACCTGCTTGTCTGATCAAAATCCCTTCTGAGACTCAGGAGTCTCTCTCTGACTGGATATTCAGTAACTCACCTTGATGTCATGTGGACCACTCAAACTCGAGAAATCAAAAATTAAAAGAATCATCCCTTCTCCCTTTGTCAAATGTGTTCCTCTTCCTGGGTTCCCTGTCTGTAAGAATGGCAACCCCATCCAAGTGATTATCCAAGATAGAGCCAAAGGATGAATCCCTGCCTCCTGCTTCTCCGTGGCCAGTTCCAAATTCTCTGCAATCCACCTCCTGAGTCCCCGCAACACGTCCCATCGTCATAGCCACCACTCTGGTTCAGACCATTCTCTCTTGCCTGCGTGACTGCTGACCCTGAGTGACTGTTCAGTGTATGATCTTGCTCTGAGCAGTTTTACTTCCCCTTCCTTCCCTGCCTCTCCCTCACCTTCCAACTTTTATAGAGTGTCTTCTTTCTCAAGTGTGTGGTATTTTTGTGGCCCCCTCATCTGACCTACCACTCTTCTCCTTCCCCACATGCTGTCCCATGCCGAGTCTTACTTCAAACCTCCCCTTGCATCTCATGTCCTTAGCTGTGGTCCCTTACTCCCTCCCCCTGCACACACACTTGGGGGATAACCCTGCCTCATGCTGTCAAACTGCCCTGTGCCCCTCCCCTTTCTAAGGCTTGGATCTCTTCCTCACTAGGAAACATCAGGAGGACAAAGTCCATCTTTACCATGCAATTCCCAGCGTCTCCCACCAGGCAGGCTGGGCAATTCAGGGTGCTTGTTCAATGGGTAAGTGGATTTCTTTTCACCTTTTCTTTGGTTTTCATTCTGCCTCCTTTCCATCTCTCCCACCTAACATACTCTGTTTCTTACGTTGGTCCTACCTGAGTACTTCTCAAAAGTTTCTTTCCTCAAATCTTGCACCCACGGCAGGTGCAGTGGCTCACACCTGTAATCCCAGCACTTTGGGAGGCTGAGGAGGGCAGATCACCTGGGATCAGGAGTTTGATACCAGCCTGGCTAACATGCCAAAACTCTGTCTCTATGAAATATACAAAATTAGCTGGGCATGGTGGCATGCACCTGTAATCCCAGCTACTTGGGAAGCTGAGACAGGAGAATTGCTTGAGCCTGGGAGGCAGAGGTTGCAGTGAGCCGGGATGGCACCATTGCACTCCAGCCTGGGTAGCAGAGTGAGACTTCATCTCAAAAAAAAAAAAGAAAAAGAAAAAAAAATCTTGTGTCTGTTTAGTCAGTCTGGCACTAGAAACATCAGGGAAGCCTTTTAAAATTGTGTGTGTGTGTGTGTGTGTGTGTGTGTGTGTGTGTGTGTGTGTGTATGTCTGTACAGACAGGATCTCCCTATGTTGCCCAGGCTGGTCTCAAACTCCAACCTCAAGCAATTCTACAGTCTCGGCTTCGAAAAGTGCCGGGATTACGAGTATGAGCCACCTTCCTGGACACCAGGGAAGCTTTTACAAACATGGTTTCCTGGTTTTGTTTATAAACCTAGCAAATCGGAACCCACAGGAAGTTAGATTTTTTTTTTAACATCCCAGGTGATTTTGATAATCACCTTCCACGGAGAACCCCTGCTGTCTATGATCCCCCAAAAGCATGGCTTACAGATAAATGTTTCTAGATGCAGAATTGCTTAATCAGACTGACTAATCCTGGGTGGTATGTATACTGCTGAATTACTATGACATCCTTTCCAGAGAATCTAAAACAACATGGTGCCTTATTCTCATTAAAGCCACTATCTCCAAAAGCCCCTTTAGATCTAAATTTACTGGAGAGGCTTTTAGGCAGATTGGTGGGAGATGTTTCGCCTAATAACATTTATCTATGTAACTGTGATGTCCTCATTTCTGGGCAGAATGAGATCCTCATTTCTATTCAGAAATAGAGATATACAAGGTATGGAGTTTACAACTTAGTGAAACAAGTACTTACATACATGGGTAAGAATGCTGTAAGGTGAAAAGGCCAAAAGAGGCATAAAACTGCAGTGCTGTTTTATAGAAGTGCTATTTAAGCTAAGCCTTGAAAGGTAGACACCACCTATAATGTGGATTTAGAGGGGTAAAGACGATTCCAGGCAATAAGAAGGGCATGAGCAAAAGTCAGGGCAACGGGAAAGTATGTTCAGGAAATTGAGAGCTTCTAGATCAAACCAGAACAAGGGAAGTGGAAGTGGGGTGGAGTGGAGAATATGAGAGATGAAGAACGAGGCTGGATAGTGAGATGGGAGTTAATCAGGGTGGGCCTTGAATGCTGAATTCAGGACTTAATTATATAAATGCAATGGAGAAGCATTAAAGTTTAATGGGGGTTTTGTAGTTCTGTTTATTGGTTGTTATAATTTTTTTGTAAACAAGGAGCTTAGTGCAATTAGATATCCTGTCTCCCACAAAATATGTTTGACTGCCAACTAGGTACAGTATCATCCAAGGTGTTAGACATATGGTGGGAAACAAGACAAAGTGCCCGTTAAATTTCAGAATATACCAGGCAGGCCAGGCTCGGTGGCTCATGCCTATAATCCCAGCACTTTGGGAGGCTGAGGCAAGTGGATCACTTGAGGTCAGGAGTTCAAGACCTGCATATACATATATACATACCAGGTAGCTCACATTTGGAAGTGGTCAACACTAAAAATTACCTAACAGGTCGTTGCAAATGTTCACCTACCAGACAGTCAAGGTCTGAGCTAGGGCTGGGAAAACAGTTAAAGGAATGAAATAATGGACTGATGTTCTAAGAATTCATAGGGAGGTTTACAATCAGTCAAAACCAAACTGTTCCGTGTTTCCTAAAAAGGGTATATTGGAATTGATTACAATAGAGCTTAACTTGTGACCTTCTAAGACAAAGACTGTTGTTCCAGGTGGTAACAGAAATAGTTACAAGGTCATAGAATGAGTCAAGTTTCTGAATAAAGCCAAAACGAACACTTCGGTTTTCTCTTTGGAAATTATGGGATGTTTTCCTCATTTTGTCAAATCGGAATCTGCATTAATGGATATATACTAAGGCACATGAAAATAAAATGTCTGGTTTTCACACTAGGTAGATGACTTTTACAGTTGAGGATGAAAGAATATTTGTCATTATATCCTCTAATTCTTGGATTTAAAGATATCACATAACAAAGTGGAATAATAGACACTGGAAACTCTAAAAGGTGGGAGGGTGGGAGGGGTAAAGGATAAGAAATTACTTAATGGGTACAATGTACACTATTCAGATAATGGGTACACTGAAAGTCCAGACTTCACCACTCTGTAATCTATCCATGTAACAAAACTGCACTTTTACCTCATAAATCTCTCTCTATATATATTTTTTTAAACACACACACACATTCTAAATTCTACATAATAATTTAAACCAGAAACTTAAGAGCATTTTCAAAATAAAATGACTGGGTGCAATGGCTCATTTCTGTAATCCCAGCACTTTGGGAGGCCAACATGGGAAAATCAGTTGAGCTCAGGAGATACAGATCAGCCTGGGCAACATGGTAAAAGCCCATTTCTAAAAAAAAAAAAAAAATTAGCCAGGCATGGTGGCCTGCACCTGTAGTCTCAGCTACTTAGCAGGCTGAGGTGGAAGGATCCTCTGCAGTGAGCTATGATCATGCCACTGCTCTCCAGTCTGGACGGCAGAGTGAGATGAGAGAAAGACGGGGCAGGGGTGGGGGGTGGGGAGAGAATAAAAATGCAACATTTGAGAGAGAGAAAGGAAGAGAGAGAGAGAAAGAAAGAAAGAGAAAGAAAGAAAGAAGAAGAAGGAAGGAAGGAAGGAAGGAAGGAAAAAGAAAACATAAAATGCAACATTTGGCTGGGTGCAGTGGCTCATGCCTATAATCCCAGCACTTTAGGAGGCCAAGACAAGTGGATCATGAGGTCAGGAGTTCAAGACCACCCTGGCAAGATGGTGAAACCCTGTCTCTACTAAAAAATACAAAACTTAGCCACATGCGGTGGTGGGCATCTGTAATCCTAGCTACTCAGGAGGCTGAGGCAGGAGAATTGCTTGAACCCAGGAGGCAGAGGTTGCAGTGAGCCGAGATCATGCCACTGCACTCTAGCCTGGGTAACAGAGCAAGACTCTGTCTTTACAAAAAAAAAAAAAAAAAAAGGCACTTATTTATTTATAAAAAATAAATAAGGGCAACAGGCATCCACACCCTGTGAAATAGGAATTATTTTAAAAGATCTAACTTTAAGGAGAAATGCTGATTATTTCAAGCTGAACCATTCCAACAAACATGATTACAAATCTGATACACATGTCCCTTAATCTCAGTGGAAAATTGGTAATGAACTTAAATAACTTGGCTTGAGCATATATTTAAGCCAAGATTAATATGGTGGATAAGAGGCAGGACTAGTTTGCAGCTCCTGCTCAGACAGACAGAGCAGCATGTGGAGACTCACATCATGAACTTCTGCTCCAAGAACTACCACAGGAACATACCAGGAAAGCTAAGAGAATCCACAGACCCTTTGAAAGAACTGAATTTCTGCTGTAGGCCCCCTGAGATGCTTGAAAAACTGAGTCTGCTTTTTTTCTCAGTGGAAACTGGTAGTCTGGGACCCTGACTGCCTGCTGCCTGGAAATAAACTTGGTGCTGTTGGAGGGGCACAGTGGGAGTGAGACCAGCCTTTAGGACTGCAGGCTGCATGGAAGCAGGGTGAGGCCTATGGCTGCTGGCTTTCCCCCACTTCCCTGGCAACCTGTATGACTCAGCAGAGACAGCCATAAACTCCCTGGAAACATAACTCCATTGGCCTGGGAACCACACCCCCATCCCCCACAGCAGTTGCAGCAAACCCACCCAAGGAAAGTCTGAGCTCAAACACACCTAACCCTGCCTCCACCTAATGATCTTTTTCTACTTGCCCTGGTAGCTGAAGACAAAAGTCGTAACCTCTTGGGAGTTCCATGACCCTGCCCATGTCCCGAGAAACCTGAACACTTAACCAGGCAACCCTAGGGCAAGTTTGCATCCTCCCTACAGTACTGTAGCTGATGGGCACTTGAAAGTGCCACCTCCTGGCTGGGGGCAAACCAAAACAAAACCAGCACACTAAACAAAAACACAACCAAGGACCCTCATAGAGTCCACTTCAAAACACACCAAAATACACCAAAAGAACCTCCTTAAAGCATAAATCTCACAGGACCTATACAACAATAACACAATTTTTAAAAAAAAGGTATTCAGGCAACAAATAGCACAATGAATAGAATAGTACCTCAGTACTAATATTGAATGTAAATGGCCTAAATGCTTCACTTAAAAGATACAGAATGGCGGAATGGGTAAGAATTTACCAACCAACTTTCTACTGCCTTCAGGAAACTCACGTAACATGTAATGACTCACATAAATTTAAAGGAGTAGTAAAAGATATTCCGTGCGAATAGACATCAAAAGTGAGCAGGACTACCTATTCTTTTATTAGACAGAACAAACTTTAAAGTAATAGCAGTTAAAAAATATGAAGAGGGACATTACATAAAGTACTAGTCCAACAGGAAAATACCGTAATCCTAAATATATATGTACCTAACACTGGAGTTCTCAAATTTAGAAAGCAATTACTAATAGACCTAAGAAATAAGATAAACAGAAACACAATAATAGTGGGGGATTTTAATAATCCACTTACAACACTAGACAAGTCATCAAGACAGAAAGTCAACAAAGAAACAATGGACTTAAACTATATCCTAAAATAAAAGTATTTAACAGATATTTACAGGACATTCTACCTAACAACTGCAGAATATACATTCTATTTATCAGCACATAGAACATTCTCCAAGATAGACCATATGATAGGCTACAAAACAAGTCTCAGCAAATTTAAGAAAATCGATATTATATCAAATACTCTCTCAGACCACAGTGAAATAAAACTGAAAATCAACTCTTAAATAAACCCTCAAAAACATGCAAATACATAGAAATTAAATAAGCTGCTCCTGAATGAATACTGGGTCTACAATGAAATCAAGATGGAAATTTAAAAATTATTTGAACTCAATGATAATAGTGACACAACCTGTCAAAACCTCTGGGATACACCAAAAGTTCTGCTAAGAGGAGAGTTCATAGCATTAAATGGCTACATCAAAACGTCTGAAAGAGTATAAATAAACAATCTAATCAAAACATCTGAAAGAGTACAAATAAACAATCTAAGGTCACATCTTACGAAACTGGAGGCACAAGAACAATCCAAACCCATGCACAGCAGAAGAAAAGAAACAATGAAGATTAGAGCAGAACTAAATGAAACTGATACAAACAAATAAACAAAAATACAAAAGATAAATGAAACAAAAACTGGTTCTTTGAAAAGATACATAAAATTGATAGACCAGTGCCTGGCATGGTGGCTCATACGTGTAATCTCAGCCCTTTGGGAGGCCAAGGCAGGAGGATGGCTTGAGTCTAGGAGTTTACGACCAGCCTGAACAACATAGTGAGACCCCACCTAAAAAAAAGAAAAAGATAGACCGTTAGTGACATTGACCAAGAAAAGAGAGAAGATCCAAATAAGCTCAATTAGAAATGAAATGGAGATATTACAACTGATATCACAAAAATACAAAAGATGACTCAAGTCTACAATGGACACCTTTACATGCATAAACTAGAAAAGCTAGAGGACGTGGTTTACCTTGAAATACACAACCCTCCTTGATTAAATCAGGAAGATATAGAATTTCTCAACTGACCAATAGCAAGCAGTGAGATTGAAATGGTAATGACTGCCAACAGAAAAAAGTCCAAGATGAGACAAATTCACAGCTGAATTCTATTAGACATTCAAAGAATTGGTACCTATCCTATTGATACTATTTTGCAAGATAGAGAAAGAGGAAATTTTCCCTAAGTCATTCTATGAAGCTAATATCACCCTAATACCCAAACCGGGAAAGGACATAACAAAAACCAAAAAAAAAGAAACCCTGATGAACATAGACGAAAAAACCTTCAAGAAAATACTAGTGAACCAAATCCAACAGCATATCAAGAGGATAATCTACCATGATCAAATGGGTTTCATACCAGGGATGCAGGGATGGTTTCACATATAATAGTTAATAAATGTGATACACAACAAAAACAGAATTTAAAACAGTAATTGCATGATCATCTCAATAGACGCAGAAAAGGCATTTGACAAAATCCAGCACAGCTTTATGATTACAACCCTCAGTAAAATCAGCATAAAGGGACATACCTTAAGGTAATAAAAGCCATTTATGACAAACCCACAGCTAATATTATACTAAACAAGGAAAAGTTGAAAGCATTCCCCCTAAGAACTGGAATAAGACAAGGATGCTCACTTTCACCATTTCTATTCAACATTATACTGGAAGTCCTAGCCATAGCAATCAGAAAATAGAAAAAAATAAAGGGCAACCAAACTGGTAAAGAAGAAGTCAAACTGATGCTGTTTGCTGATGTTATGATTGTACACCTAGAAAACCCTAATGACCCCTCCAGAAAGCTCCTAGAATTGATAAATGAGTTCAACAAAGTTTCAGGATACAAAATTAATGTACACAAATCAGTAGCTCTGCTATATACCAACAGCACTCAAGCTGGGAATCAAATCAAAAACTCAACCCCTCTTACAATAGCTGCAAAAATAAAATAAAATACTTAGGAATATACCTAACCAAAGAAGTGAAAGACCTCTATAAGGAAAACTATAAAATAGTGCTGAAAGAAATCATAAAGACACAAACAAATGATAACACATCTCATGCTCATGGGTAGGTAGATTCAATATTGTGAAAATGTTCCTACCGCTAAAAGCAATCTATGAATTCAATGCAGTTCTCATCAAAATGCCACTATTATTCTTCACAGAACTAGAAAAAAACAATCCTAAAGTTTATATGGAACCAAAAAAAACAAAAACAAAAAAAAGGCCTCATCGCCAAAGCGAGACAAAGCAAAAACAAATCTGGAGGCATCAAATGACTAGACTTCAAACTATATTAGAAGTCCACAGTCACCAAAACAGCATGGCACTAGTATAAAAATAGGTACATAGACCAATGGAACATTATAGAGAACCTAACAATAAACCCAAATACTCACAGCAATAAACCCAAATACTTACCGCAATAAACCCAAATACTTACTGATCTTTGACAAAGTAAACAAAATCATAAAGTGGGGAAAGGACACCGTATTCAACAAATGGTGCTGGGATAAGTGAAAAGCCACATGCAGGAGAATGAAACTGGGTCCTCTTCTCTCACCTTATACAAAAATCAACTCAAGATGAATCAAAGACTTAAAGACCTGAACCCATAAAAAGGCTATAAGATAACAATGAAAACCACCTTCTAGATACTGGCTTAGGCAAAGACTTCATGACCAAGAACCCAAAAACAAATGCAACAGAAATACAGATAAGTAGTGGGACCTGATTAAAGTAAAAAGCTTCTGCACAACAAAATAAATAATCAGCAGAGTTAACAGACAACCTACTGAGTAGGAGAAAATCTTTGCAATCTATACATCCGACAAAGGACTAATATAAAGAATCTACCAAAAAAGTCAAAACAAATCAGCAAGCAAAAAGCAAACAATACCATCAGAAAGTGGGCTAAGGACATGCATAGACACTTCTCAAAAGAAGATATACAAATGGCCAACAAGCATATGGAAAAATGCTCAACATCACTAATTACCAGGGAAATACAAATCAAAACCACAGTGTGATAGATACCACCTTACTCCTGCAAGAATGGCCATAATAAAAAAATACTAGATGTTAGTGAGGATGCGGTGTAAAGGGAACATTTTTACACTGTTGATGGGAATGTAAACTAGTACAACCACTATGGAGTACGGCGTGGATATTCCTTAAAGAACTAAAAGTAGATCTACCATTTGATCCAGCAATCTCACTACTGGGTATCTACCTAGAGCAGGCGTCCCCAAACTACGGCCTGCGGGCCGCATGTGGCCCCCTGAGGCCATTTATCTGGCCCCCCGCCGCACTTCAGGAAGGGGCACCTCTTTCATTGGTGGTCAGTGAGAGGAGCACAGTACGTGGCGGCCCTCCAACGGTCTGAGGGACAGTGAACTGGCCCCCTGTGTAAAAAGTTTGGGGACACCTGACCTAGAGGAAAAGAACTCATTATACAAAAGGGATACTTGCACACATGTTTATAGCAGAACAATTTTTAGTTGTAAAAATATGAAACCAGCCCAAATGTCCATCTATTAACAAATGGATAAAGAATCTATTAACAAATGAATAAAGATATCAAGAATCTAGGGTACGTATATATATATATATATACACACACACACACACACACATACACACATACACACATACATATGATGTTTAGTTTTGCATCCCTGAGATATTTCACTTAGAAAAATAGTCTCCAATTCCATTCAGGTTGCTGCAAAGGCCATTATTTTGTTCCTTGTTTATGAATGAGTAGTATTCCATCATAGATATGATATCATATATATATATATATATATGGAATAATATTTTGGACTCTGAGGACTCAGGGGAAAGAGTGGGAGTGGGGTGATGGATAAAAGACTACATATTAGGTATAGTGTACACTACATGGGTGATGGGTACACCAAAATCTCATAAATCACCCCTAGAGAACTTATTGATGTAACCAAACACCATCTTCTCCCTAAAAACCTATTGAAATAAAAAATAAATTAAAAAAAAAAAACTTAAAAAAATAAAATGCAAATGAAGAAGTGTACAAGATTTCCTAGACATAAATGAGATTTGTCTCATAAACCCTTTGTATGGCTGGTATAAAACCCAAATACAGGCTGGGCATGGTGTCTTCATGCCTGTAGTCCCAGCAGTTTGGGTGGCTGAGATGGGCGAATCACCTGAGGTCAGGAGTTTGAAACCAGCCTGACCAACACAGTGAAACCCCGTCTTGACAAAAAATATAAAATTATCTGAGCATGGTGGCATGCACCTGTAATCTCAGCTACTCAGGAAGCTGAGGCAGAAAAATCGCTTAAACCAAGAGGCTGAGGTTGCTGTGAGCCAAGATTGCACCATTGCACTCCAGCATGGGCAACAAGAGCAAAACTCCATTTCAAAAAAAAAAGACCCAAATACAGATTCAACATATAATCCACCCATGCTGAGTAATTAATAGGCATACAGCCCTGGGTTAGAGTCTCATCCAACAAGTTTTCTACCATGAGCAGTGAAGCCAGTAATTCTTCATGAAGGCTTCACTTTAATTCTGCATACATCTGTTGAGTGTTTTCTATGATCAAGCATAAAATTCTCCTTCCAACCATTTTAATAACAAAATCAATTCTGGGATTGAATAAACGTTCTAGTTATTCTCCTGAAGAAAATTACCATGACTCGGCCAGGCGCAGTGGCTCATGCCTGTAATCCCAGCACTTTGGGTGGCCGAGGTGGGCGGACCACAAGGTCAGGAGATCGAGACCATCCTGGCCAACATGGTGAAACCCTATCTCTACTAAAAAATATACAAATTAGCTGGGTGTGGTGGCACGCACCTGTAGTCCCAGGTGAGGCAGGAGAATTGCTTGAACCCAGTAGGCAGAGGTTGCAGTGAGCCAAGATCGCGCCACTGCAATCCAGCTTTGCACCTGGCAACAGAGCAAGACTCTGTCTCCAAAAAAAAAAACAAAAAAAAAAAGAAAAGAAAAGAAAAGAAAATTACCATGACTCAATATTATTCCAAACACTCACTTTATAAATTTTTATTATTGTTGTTATTATTTTATTATTATTTCAAACAAGCTGGTTAGGAATAGGGGCATATCTGTTTAAATACAAGATAATCTGACATGATCTAATCACTCTTTTCAAAGAACTACAGCTTAATAAGATGATCTTAAACGACAAATTCCCTAATATTCTCAGGACGGTGTGAGCAAATCCTGGAGAAGAATCCGGATTTTTTTAGATAGACATGGTTATTTTGGGCTCAATCATCATATGAGGTAGGTACTATCATTATTCCCCATATTACTGATAAGGAAATTGAGACAAAGGAGGTTAAATATTTTTCCTAAGGCCACAACTTGCTTACATTACACAAGATATGGCCCCTTGAGCAACTCATGCAGCTCACCTCATCTATAGGTACATCATCCATTACAAATGTGACAGTCTTAATCGTATATGGAACCAAGAAAGTAAAAGTCTTCAAAGAAAAGTGAACACTCCTTCTCTTGCATTCAAGTACACACAGATGATTCACAGACCCATGAGAGAAAAGAGCACAACTTGGAAATAAACATCTAATTAATCTTTCTATGGCCTTTGAATAACAATAGCAGCCTTTCGTGCCTGTTACTGTACAACTGGTCAAGACTGACTCAGAGTTCTTGGCTATGTCTATTGTGGGAATGGAGTTGTATTTTCTTAAACAGAAAGTTGAGTGCCTATGAAAGAGAGACTCAGTCTAACTTCTAATTAGCAAAGGAAGACTTGACTACATTTCCAGTCACTGGAAGAACAAACAGAATGAATTTGAACATTTATGGGATGAACACAACTCTACCAAGTGGGAAGCAAAAAATTCCAAAAGAGGAATTATGCCGGAAGAGGGCAAAGATCATCTTTTAAAAATCACCGAAATTAAGTCCACGGCTTTGGTAGATGCTAACAAGTTCGGGAAACACCGGATCACAAACTACAAATTCAAAGAGGCAGGCACCGACAGTGGTCAAACAACCAACATAAGAACAGCACAGTTTTACAAGAAATGGAGCCTGAGACGATGACAAGAGATGAAGAAGATGATGCCAATCCTGGGGGCTGCAAAAAAAAAAAAAAAAAAAAAAAAAGTACCGCTGAGCCTTTCCTTTTCCAATGCACGGGAGACATCAGGAAACATACTATCTGCAAATCATCACACAACAACAACAAATGAAATGTACGAGGGAAATGTATTTTAAAGAGCTTTTATGTAAAGTACTTGCTGCTATAGGAAGAAAAAAGAGTTGAGAGTGATGCGGAGGGGAAATGGGCTGATAAAACAGAGACAAATAATGGTGAGAGATGTACCACTGGGATTTTCTAGCTCATGAAATGCCTCTCAGTACTAGAAAAGACACCCTAAATAAATAGTTGATTTCATAACACACACCCTTTGCTCTATGTGCCTTTTGTCCCTTCTTTTGCTTGGAAAGCGCCCTCACTTTCTTCAAGACTCAACTCTGATCTTATTTCCCTAGCAAACTTTCCTGTAGCCAACTCTCCTAGCAGGCTAAGGGCATCCAGTGTCTGTGGTTCCTCTACCATCTTCCTTACAGAGTTGTTTTGCTGATGTTTGTTTGGGGCTGCTTGCCCCAGGTGACAAATTTTGCATTCTTGGTACATACATATCATACTGTTTCTTACACAGTTTGAGCTCAACTACCATTTGTGGATTATGATGGCAATTTCCATCAAGAACACATTTATTACAAGAAATGAATAAAATTAGAGTCCTATTTTCCTCACTGTTGAGAGTAAGATCACACTGGAGACTGGAGGCATTGTTTTGATAAGAAATGAAGGAAAAATGAGAGTTTTTGCATCTAACATTTTAGTTCAGAAATATGACAGTATCCAAGGTAGCCCACAGTATAATCGAAAAAAAAATAAAATAAAAGTGCAAAACTACACACCTGAAATTGCAATGAAATTAGAAATCCAGTTTATAAAAAACAGGCTAGAATAATGGAAAAACTGCTTAAGGAAAATTTGATATGGTCCTATAATGAGAAAGAGCCTGTAACTACCTTCTTAACCACCACTGAATTTTAAACAGTTCAAGCATTAACTCTTTGCTCCAGGGGGTTTCAAAAGCAAGAAATCTTGTAATGCTAATTGCTCAAATACTCCTAATTTGTTTCCAAGGGGTTGAAATAGCTCTTAATTGTTCTTTCATCTTTGATCAAGGCAAAGAAAAAAAAATCATTAATGTCAAATTCATTCAACATATATTAAAGTCATGCATGTTAAAGTTTTTCAAGTATAACCCAAAATGAAAAACTGCAAAGTTCTCAGACACATTAGTTAACAATGAATATAAAGACGTACTTGTCTCTTCCATCTGTGACTCCTAGAGTATGAGGATTCTCAGTCTGGCATGTGGATATCATCACTCACTTTAATTTTAATTTTGTGAAAAAGCAGTAATTTTTTAAAAAAGTTTAGTGGTTTTGAAGAATAATTTATTTTTATTTTTATTTTTTATTATTTTTGAGACAGAGTTTCGCTCTTGTTGCCCAGGCTGGAGTGCAATGGCGTGATCTTGGCTCACTGCAGCCTCTGTCTCTTGGGTTCAAGTGATTCTCCTCCCTCAGCTTCCTGAGTAACTGGGATTACAGGCATGCGCTACCATGCCTGGCTAATTTTGTATTTGTAGAGATGAGGTTTTTCCATGTTGGTCACGCTGGTCTCGAACTCCTGACCTCAGGTGATCTGCCAGTCTCAGACTCCCAAAGTGCTGGGATTACAGGCATGAGATACCTTGCCTGGCCAAAAATAAATTTTTCAGTGCCTTTTGGTCTCTTTCTACATAATTCCTCTTTGGGGATTTTTTTTCCCATTTGATGGGGTTATGCTCATCTTTTAAACCTCTGTGAACTTTAATTTAGAATGTATAAAACCATCCTTTAAATCTCTGTAAACTTTAATTTCATAGAGATTAAAAGATTACATTTTTTTACTTACCCAAATATCAAAAGTATCTCACTTTTTATTAGCTTTGATATGCTTATTCGTGTCATTTAAAAACCACAAAGATACATCA
This sequence comes from Saimiri boliviensis, assembly GCF_048565385.1. Lineage (NCBI taxonomy): Eukaryota > Metazoa > Chordata > Mammalia > Primates > Cebidae > Saimiri > Saimiri boliviensis. The sequence continues at coordinate 17,585,883 of NC_133453.1, read as the reverse complement.
GGATTTTCTGACATTTTTTGAAAATAAAAATGGTATGAGTTTCATCAAAAACTGTTGTTACTTTTACCACAATTCATCCCTTATGGTCAGGAAAATAATTTTAAAATATATTCAAACTAGCAGATTAATGCATCAGAAAAAATAAAAATGAAGGCAAATGGCATGCTAGCTAAAACAATGCCATAGATTATATCACAAATTCACTAGAAGTCAGAAGAGCTTTAAGAAAAATAAGGATGAAAACAGCAAAGTTGTTTCTGTTCACAGTGAAAATTAAAAGCTTGTAACTTTCTTTTTAATAAAAGGACCCCATTATTCTGTACAAATATACAATAATTTCATGCAATCCTAAAAAATAACAATATAATATTAAGGCTCTTGTAGTAGACATGGTTGCCCCTCTAATATCGATCCTCCCATTCTTTCTTGCTGGGTATCCATCTTCTTGTATACAATATGCTCAGGGAAGGTGGCCCAATCCCCAATCCAAGGGTATATTTGGATTGATTTTTTACTTTTGCAGCAATCCTGTTCCCCTTGTCTGTTGTCATGCTGCTAATAAAGACATATCTGAGACTGGGTAATTTATAAAGGAAAGAGGTTTGATAGACTCACAGTTCCACAATCACAGTGGAAGAAAAAGGAAGAGAAAAAGATGTCTTACATGGTGGCAGGCAAAAGATTGTGTGCAGGGGAATTCTTCTTTTAAAAAATATCAGATCTCATGACATTTATTCACCAACACAAGAAAAAGCATGAGAAAGACCCACCTCCATGATTCAATTACCTCCCACCAGGTCCCTCTCGTGACACATGAGAGGAGCTACCATTCAAGATGAGATTTGGGTAGGGACACAGTCAAACCCTATCACCTTGCTAGTGATTCTTTTAAGGCTAGATATCTATTCGTCACCTGATCAAGGAAAGCCAGCCCCTCTTCTTTCATAGTTGTGTCAGGATCTGTGCATGGAACTGTGGCAGCCTTCTTGCAACCTTGAGGTGGACTGGCTGCCACTCTGCAGATGACAGAATAGACAAATGAAAAGGGCTTGGATTCTTGATGATATTATGGAGCTCTTTAGTTAACAAACCTTGGAGCAACCCTACTTTGAACTCTGTGTTCAAATAAATTCATTCAGTGTTTAACACATCTGGAGCTGAAGTTCTCTGTTACTAGCAGCTAGAGACATACCAACTGATATGACATGTTGAAAGAGGTTGCAGACCACCACATGATCCCATCAAGGTTGCCTTGGTCACCAAAAAGGAAAAGTTTCCTTAGACTTTCACTTGCTAACAAAGCGGATGTCCTCAGAGTTGCTCAATGAGCCCATTACAAAAATAAGATACAGAAATCACAAGCTCTCAGGACTGAGAATTTTGGAGGAGGTTAAGAGGGAGCTGCTTCCTCTTACCCATGCTTATGATTTCCACCAGCTTTCCTATACTTCTGACCCCCTTCCAGCTTTTTCTCACTTCTGTTTGACTTAGAGAAATTTTCAATACTTGTAACACATGCACCAAAACGCTGCCACTTACCAGCTTTGTAATTGTGAACAAATTATATAGTTTCTGTTGGTTTTGATTTTCCACTATCAAAAATGAAAGAAATAGTAGTACCTAACTCATGGAGCGATTAAGAGTATTGAATAATTTAATATATAAAAGGGTATTATATTTTTGGAAAAACACCTGATACCTATTATGAATGACGACTATTTTTATAGACCCAAATTTCCCCTTGTCCAGGGTGACACTGTTTACCTCCATGTTATCATCAGCATCAAGGCATGTGATAAGAATCTATTTGTCAAGACCAAAACAGACTATCATGATCAGAAAGATACTGTATTTCTTATTTTAATGTATTAAAAAGTGTATTCAAAAGGCAATGCTCAAACCTTAGACTATGAATATACTTTTGAATGTTCCTCACAAGAGCATATGTTTAGAAACATTAAGCAGAAAAATTAATTTGGAGAAATATCTTAAGTGTTTTCTCAACTGGGTTCTTGAGAAGACTAATTCCACACTCTGAAGTATGTGTACACACACACACGCACATGAAATATTTCTATGGCCAAATAAGTATGGCAAAACACTAGGTGAAATAGCACTAAACAGCTTTTATCCCACTTTAAGACGTTTTTAATTTTTCTTTTTTTTTTTTTTTCTGAGACAGAGTTTCGCTCTTGTTACCCAGGCTGGAGTGCAATGGCACGATCTTGGCTCACCGCAACCTCCGCCTCCTGGGTTCAAGCAATTCTCCTGCCTCAGCCTCCCGATTAGCTGGGACTACAGGCACGCACCACCATGCCCAGCTAATTTTTGTATTTTCAGTAGAGACGGGGTTTCACCTTGTTGACCAGGATGGTCTTGATCTCTTGACCTCGTGATCCACCCGCCTCGGCCTCCCAAAGTGCTGGGATTACAGGCTTGAGCCACCGCGCCTGGCCATCTTTTTCTTTTTCAAGGCAGACTCTTGCTCTGTCACCAAGGCTGGAGTGCAGTGGCGCTGTCTCTGCTCACTGCAACCTCCACCTCCCAGGTTCAAGCAATTCTCTTGTCTCAGCCTCCTGAGTAGCTGGGGTTATAGCCATGCATCATGACATCTAGCTAATTTTTGTATTTTTAGTAGAGAGGGTTTCACCATGTTGGCCAGGCTGGTCTCAAACTCCTGACCTCATGATCCGCCTGCCTCTGCCTCCCAAAGTGCTGAGATTACAGGCTTGAGCCACCACGCCCAGCCTAAGACATTTTTTTTAGCAACTTGCAATAACCTTCTGACTAGTCTTCCACTTACCTTCTTGCCCCCTCCAACCACATTTACCACACCACAGTCAGAGTGATCTTTAAAATCACAATTATTCAATCATGGGACCACCACCGCTTCTGCCACCACCACCATGTTAGAAATCCTTTGGTAGATGTCAGTCGCCCCTGGAATAAATTGCAAACTCCTTAGCATTACTCCAAAGCCCCTGTTTGATGTGCCCATACCTCCCTCCATCTCTTCCCTGCTTCACTACACTCATACTCACTCACTTATAAGGTTTCTAAAACCCAGTAGGTCCCTTCTTACATTAGGGGCTTGGCCCTTCCTGCTCTATATGATAAGAACGCTCTTTGAAGAACTTTGAGCATAAGTGTTCCTTTTCAGAGGGCTCATCCCTAAATATCATCTCTAAAGTACTTCCACACCTTCAAGAAAAAGTTCTTTTGTTTTTGAGACAAGGTCTTGCTTTGCTGCCCAGGCTAAAGTGCAATGGCACAATCATAGCTCACTGTACCTACAAATCCTGGGCTCAAGCAATCCTCTAGCCTCAGCCTCCCCAGAGTACTGGGATTCCAAGCATGAGCCACTGCAACCAGCCAGCAAACTTTTAATCTGCATAGCAGTTGGTTTCTGAGCTCTTCCCACAATCAGTAATTTTGTTCATTTGTCTGCATATTTTCTGGCAGCTCCCAGATCTCTAAGTTTCAAGTTTCATGACCTTCTAGTACGCAGCTGTCTTCCCAGATCGTAGCACAGGGCCCGGGGTATAGGCACCCCATAAACGTTTGGTAAATAATTGAATGACCATTTGAAAATTTTGTAGGGCCTCATTCTTTCCTTTTTGCAAATATTAAAATTTGCTCACTCATCCAAAACCAACAACAACAACAACAAAAAAAAAAAAAAAAAAAAAAAAAAAACAGAATCTCTCAGAAAGTCTACTTTTCAGGAAGTAATCAGGTTTGCGGATCCATTAAACTGAACCTGTATTTGTAGCAACACATTTATCTCTTGTGTCCAGTTGCTGTTCAATTTGAAAGAAGGCAGATAATGGGGTATTTGAAACTATAGTCAATAGATACATCTTAAAATATATACATCTATATGGGGAAAAGTTTTAAATTCATTTCAAAAGTCAACTCTTCAAATATCAAGACAGCAAAGTTCAGGAAATTCAGATGCATTTAATGTCTTAAATGTTAGTTTCCTTATAAATTGTACTGTTTGGAGCCTCCCAAATCTATATTAAGAGGAAAAATTTATTAATTGTTATTTGGAGCCACTAAAGGTCAAGAAATTTTGGTCAGTATCATGAGATTATTCTCAAATAAGCAAGGCCAGAAACCTAGATCTTAAGCTCCGGAGTGTTACTCTATAGTATTTAAAATTACCATAAAATTAACTAGGCGTAATCCATAATGATATAAGTAAATTATTGAATAATAAACAAGTGGACAAAAAAAATAAACCCTCTGATATGGTTTGCCTGTGTCCCCACTCAAATCTCAACTTGAATTTTATCACCCAGAATCTTCATATGTTGTGGGGAGGACCCAGGGGGAGGTAAATGAATCATGGGGGCCAGTTTTTCTCATGCTATTCTCATGATAGTGCATAAGTCTCATTAAATCTGATGGGTTTATCAGGGGGTTCTTTTGTTGCTTCTTTCTCATTTTCTCTTGCTGCCGCAGAAGTGCCTTTCACCTCCCACCATGATTCTGAGGCCTCCTCAGCCATGCGGAACAGTTAAGTCCAATTAAACCTCTTTTTCTTCCCAGTCTCAGGATATCTTTATCAGCAGCATGAAAATGGACTAATATACCCTCTTTATAGAAGAATTCCAAATAATATATGAGCCATACTCTCCCCTCTGTTAATTTCTTTTCTGTGAGTATGGTCTGGACTTAGTGACTCTCTTCAAAAGAATATTCTAATCTAATGTGAAGAGAATTCACCTCTGCGATATCCTTCCTGGAAGCCCATAATCCCAAGCTGATCATAAGGACAACAGCAGACAAATCCAAATTGATAGATATTCCACAAACTGCATGAACAGTGCTCCTCAAAACTGTCAAGGTTATTAAAACCAAGAAAAGATTGAAAAACTGTCACAGAGTGAAGAAGATTAAGAAGATGTGATGACCAATGTAATATGGTAACCTGGAGAGGTTTCTGAAACAGAAAAAGGATGTTAGTGAAAAAACTGAAATTCAAATAAAGTCAAGAATTTAGTGAATCATGTTGTACCAATTTTAACTTCTCCATTTTGACAATGTACTATTATGTGTTAGTCCATTTGCATTGCTATAAAGGAATACCTGAGAGTAGGTAATTTATAAAGAAAAGAAGTTTATTTTGGCTCATGGTTCTGCAAGCTGTACAGGATGCGTAGAGCCAGCAACTGCTTCTGGTGAGGGCCTCAGGAAGCTTACAATCATAGTGGAAAGTGAAGAGGAAACAGGGATACCACATGGCAAGAGAGGGAACAAGTATATCATATGGGAAGAGAGATGCTAGGATTTTTTTTTTTTTGACAGGGTCTCACTGTGTCACCCAGGCTAGGAGCACAATCATGGCTCACTGAAGTCTCAACCTCCCAGGCTCAATCAATTCCCCTGTCTCAGCCTTCTGAGAAGCTGGAACTACAGGTGCATGCCACCACACCCAGCTAATATTTTGTGTGTTTTTCGTAGAGATGGGGTCTCCCTATGTTGCCCAGGGTGGTCTCAAACTCCTGGGCTCAAGTGAGCCTCCCAAAATGCTGGGATTACAGGTGTAAGCCATCATACCTGGCTGATCAGGCTGTTTTAAAATAACCAGTTCTCAGGCTGGGCACGGTGGTTTATACCTGTAATTCCAGCACTTTGGGAGGCCAAGGCAGGTGGCTCACCTGACGTCGGGAGTTCGAGACCAGCCTGACCAACATAGAGAAACTCTGTCCCTAATGAAAACGCAAAAAAAAAAAAAAAAAAAAAAAAAAAAAAAAAAAAGCCAGGTGTTGTGGTGCATGCCTGTAATCCCAGCTGCTAAATAAAAAAAAAAAAAAAAAAAGCCAGGTGTTGTGGTGCATGCCTGTAATCCCAGCTGCTCAAGAAGCTGAGGCACAAGAATTGCTTGAATGTTGCGGTGAGCCAAGAGGTGGGAGGCGGACGTTGCAGTGAGCTAAGATCACATCATTGCACTCCAGCCTGGGCAACAAGAGCGAAACTCTGTCTAAAACTAAATAAATAAATAACCAGTTTTCTCACTAACTTATTACCATGGGGAGGACACCAAGCCATCCATGAGGGATCTGCCCCCATGACCCAAACATCTCCTACTAGTCGCCACCTCCAGCATTGGTGATCACATTTCAATATGAGATTTGGAGGGGACAAATATTCAAACTATATCATCTGGTTATATAAGATGTTACTATGAGAAGAAATTGGGTTATCTTTGCAACTTTTCTGTAAGTCTAAATTATTCCAAAATAAAAAGTTCATTTTTAATAATTGACTGAGGGACAATGTACCCTAACTGAACCATCCTCGAAGCTGAACATATAGGTTCCTATTAATATCCACATTTCATAGATGAGAAGTCAGGGGGAAAATCGATTATCTAAAACACCTAAGATTATAAAAAGAATAAAAGGAATAGAACCTAAATTGGAATATAGGTCATTTGACTTCAGAGTTCTAACTTTTAATCTTAAACTAGAATTTCTTTTTTATTCCTTCTTTTCTTTTGATATTAAAGATTAAATGGCTTTAATATCAGGATCATGGATCAGGTTATTGAAATACAGAGGCTTCCTGAGACACAGCTGTTCTTATTACCTGTTGTCTTTAATTGTAACTTTCAGATCACAGTGCATCCCATATTTATACTGGTATGCTCCTAGATTAAACTAGAACTATTAGCCAGGCACGGTGACTCATGCCTATAATCCCAGCACTTTGGGAGGCCAAGGCAGGTGGATCACCTGAGGTCAGGAGTTTGACACCAGCCTGGCCAATGGTAGAGGTATGGTGAAATCCCATCTCTACTAAAAATACAAAAAATTAGCTGTGCATGGTGGTGGGCACCTGTAATCCCAACTACTCCGGAGGCTGAGGCTGGAGAATTGCTTGAACCCAAGAGGTGGAAGTTGCAGTGAGTTGAGATCGCTCCACTGCACTCCAGCCTGGGCAACAAGAGCAAAACTCTGTCTCAAAAAAAAAAACAACAAAAAAAAAAACTAGGACTATTGTATCTGTTATCTCACCTACCTGCATCCAGTGAGTTCACAAATACAAAATTAATTATAATGACTGGTACAAAGTAAATGGGCAATTAATATTAATATGATTATTATTTTTCTTTTCTTTTTTTTTTTTTTTTGAGATGGGGGTCTCTCTCTGTCACCCAAGCTGGAGTGCAAGGGTGTGATCTCAGCTAACTGCAGCCTCCATCTCCTGGGCTCAAATGATCCTCCTGTCTTGGCCTCCTGAGTAGCTGGGGCCACAGGCATGCACCACACTCGGCTAATTTTTTTGTGTATTTTGTAGAGATGACGTCTCCCTATATTGCCCAGGCTGGTCTTGAACTCCTGAACTCAAGCAATTTTCCCACTCTGGCCTCCAAAAGTGCTAGGATTACAGATGTGAGCCACTGTGCCTGGCCATGATTATTATTTTTGATTGGTATGTTCTCAGTTCTGACTCCAATTCATTAACATTCCCTTTAGACATGCCTGTTCTGCCTTTCAATCTGCCCATTGAATTTTTATTTTAGCATCTATACTTCTTCCCTCAAAATTTGTCTTTGTTTTTTTAACCTATTTTTATAGTATATTGCTTTCTATTTCCACATGTGTTTTACAATTTACTTTTTTCTCTATCTCATTTTATGTACACTTTATGGCTCCTCTCATTTCATAGTCTTTTCAGTTCCTGGAAGGGAGAATTTTTCCTTTTTTGTCCCCTGTTTAAAAAATAAATAAACTGTTTTTGCTTAGTTTCTAATACTTTGTGGTCTCATTTTAGGTAACAGAAATCTTTTTCTGTAGTGTCAGGGTTATTGAAATGTTTCTCTGGAGAAGTTTTGACTTTCTTTCTACCATTTGCTTTAGTAGAATTTCTGCTCTGTGTCTAATTTTACATTAATTTTTATCCTGGGATTTCCTCAACACAATGACAGCTAAAATTCAGATTTTAAACTTATGACTTCGCAGCTTTTATTTCTTAAGGGAGACTTTTTTTTTTCCACCCTGATCTGGGGCTGAGGAAAATTTCCTTGTTGCCCTCCTGAGTCAACAGGTGGTTTTTCTTTTTCAAATTTCTCTTTCCTTAAAATTGCTTTCTGCAAGAGCCCCGGTTTCGATACTCAACCCACATCCACTAAAGACATTATTTGTCACTGCACGCCCACGCCATGACCAGGTCCATTAATGCCCAGTAGGTGGCTCCTGGGATGTGGTTATCAGCATTTTGTACAATTCTAGTGCATGTACATTCTCTCTTTTGTGTGTGCGTGTGAAATTTGCCATTGTGATGGCTAAAGTTATATGTCAACTTGGCTAGGCTATGGTACCCAGATATTTGTTCAAATACCAGTCTAGATGTTGCTGAGAAAGTATTTTTAGATGAGATAAACATTTTAATCAGTTGAATAAAGCAGATTAACTTCCATATGTGATTGGGCCTCATGCAATCAGCTGAAAGACTTAATAGAAAAAGGCACACCATCCCTGTGGCAGAGGGAATTCTGCCTGTAAACTCACATCAACTCTTCCCTAGAGCAGCACACCTTGATAATTTTGGACTTGCCAGCCTCCACAATCTCCTGATATCTTTTTCAAAAATATTTTTCAAAAAAAGTATGTGTGTGTGTGTGTATCTGTGTATGTGTTAGTAGGTCACATATCTAATTTAATGGACCATCCTCACTGGCTTGGTCATGCCGTGATTTACTTGCTTGTCCCCGTAGGTCAATACACAATATTCTGAGTGTCTTTGTCAGTTTGTGCTGCCCTAACAAAGTACTGAGTGGCTTATCCACAACAGAAATGTACTTCTTACAGTGCTGGAGGCTGGAAATCCTAGATTGGGGGCCAGCATGGCAGGTTCTACTGACGACCTTCTTCCAGTCTGCAGGGGGCCGATATCTTGTTGCATCTTCATATGGCAGAAAAAGAGGGAGAGAAATCTCTGGGATCCTTTTTATAAGGGCACTAATCCCATTCACAAGAGTTCTACACTGATGACCTAATTATCTCCCGAAGGCCCCACCTCCACATTCCATCACATTGGGGATTAGATGTCAACTACGAATTTTGGGGAACACAAACCTTCAGTCCATAACATTGAGTGCATGTGGACAAGCACATAGATATACATGTATAAAATGCTATCTTTAATAGTCATAACAATTACGTCCATAGTAAGCACAGACACATTGTGAATTCCCTCTAAATGGCAGTCACTGCGCTAAGTATTTCACATGTGTTGTTTCCTTTAATACTTATTACAACTCTTCTGGTAGCTACTTTTGTTCTAAGAAGAACATAAGAATGTCCCAAATGAGGACACTAAGGCTTCTAAGGTTAAGAAATTTATCCAGTGTTTTATAGTTAAAACCTGTCAGAAATAGGACCCAAATTTCAACCTTAGAAATTCATTCACTAAGTCTCAATTTCTCAGTGTAGGAAGGGGTTCATTATTAATAATAATAATATGCCTACATTTTCCCAGGCCCTGTGTGATATGTTTTGGATATTTTAACTGATTTAATCCTTACTATTGTAACTCCCACTTTACAGATAAAGGAATGTATGGTAAAAAGTAAAAAATAACTTGCCCAAGATCACACTGCAAGCAAATGGTGAAGATGAAATTTAAAATCAAGCATTTTGGCAGGGCTCACACCTGTAATTTCAGCACTTTGGGAGGCCAAATTGGGTGGATCATCTGTCAGGAGTTCGAGACCACCCTAACCATAATGGTGAAACCTCATCTCTACTAAAAATACAAAAATTAGCTAGGCATGTTGGTGCATGCCTGTAATCCCAGCTACTTGGGAGGCTGAGACAGGAGAGTTGCTTGAACCTGGGAGACAGAAGTTGCAGTGAACTGATATTGCAATCACACCACTGCACTCCAGACTAGGTAACAGAGCGAGACTCCCTCTCAAAAACAAACAAACAAAAACTCTTTGAGTTTTCAATAAGTTTTAAAGTGTAAAGACTGATCAGAAACCCGAGAGTTTTCAAAGGCTGCTAGGCTTATATACTATGTCTTTCCATGATAGCATCTGGTCATAGAGTTTTTTGTGTGTGAAGATTAAATGAGATAATGCATGTTAAAAGCTCAACATGGCCTCTGGCACATGGACAGTGTCAACATATGTTAGCTATTATTGTCATAGTTATTTGAGATGAAATAACCTGCCTGAGGTCACACTGTTAGTGACAAACTAGGGACATCAAAAAGTTGAAATTCTCCACAATAATGTAATAAGCTGCATTTAGTAATGACTTAACAGACTAGGTGATCAAATTCCCTTTCAGTGAGTAATGTAAGTACCACAGAGAAGAGAGCTGTCCATGGTAGGCCCAGCGTGGTGGCTCAGAAAATTAAAACAGAGTTAACATTAAAATGAAGAGACCAGATGATGGGAGATGGAGACTCCAGGCAGATGAACAAAGACCTGGATTCCGGATGTGATTCTTCCAGTCCCTAAATGTGTTACCACAGGCAAATCGTTTGAAATCTCTGAATTACTGTGTTCATATGTATAAAATGCAAGAAATTATATCTGTCTCACCTACAAGTATAAAATGACTTAATTTATGTGAAAGTGCTCTGAGTATACAATGGGAAAAGAGTTTTCTATCACTTCTCATACCCAAATAAATCCCAGATAAATTAAAAAATTAATGTAAAAAATACAACCAAAAATTACTAGAAAGATATACAGGAGAAAATGTATACAATTTTAGAATGAGAAGAAATTTTCTCCCTGTGATGAAAAAGGGAAAACATTTTATAAAAGTACTGAAGTTATCTCAAAAAAGAAAAAAAAAGAGAGAGAGAAAATAGACTGGGCATGGTAGCTCATGCCTGTAATCCTTGCACTTTGGGAGGCCAAGACAGGAGGATGACTTGAGCCCAGGAATTCCAGACCAGCCTAGGCAACATGGCAAGATTCTGTCTGTACAAAAAATACAAAAATTAGCTGGGCATGGTGGTGGGTGATCCCAGCTACTTGGGAGGCTGATGTGGGAGGATCACCTGAGCCCAGGAGTTCTAGGCAGCAGTGAGCTGTGTTTGCATCATTGCACTCCAACCTGGGCAGCAAGGCAAGACCCCATCTCAAAAAAAAAAAAAATGGGTGGGGGGAGGAGAAAATCACAGTGAAACTTTGTGAACTTGAGTTATACGATGGTGTCTTAGATATGACACCAAAAGCACATGAGGAAAAAAGAAAAATTGGACCTTATCAAAATTACCAGCTTTGTGCTTCAAAAGGTACGATGAAGACAGTAAAAAAGACAACCAACACAGTGGAAGAAAGCATTTGCAAATTATAAGTTTGATAAGAGTCTAGTATCCAGAATATATAAAGAACTCTTACAAACTGACAATAAAAAGACAAACCACTTTAAAAGGGGCAAAGGGCTTGAATAGACATTAATCCAAATACGGTATAGCATAGCTAAAATTAAAAAGCCAAGTAATAACAAATGTTGGAAAAAATGTAGAGAAATTGGAACCCCTATCATTGCTGTTGGAATTGCAAAATAGAGCAGCCACTTTGGAAAACAGTTTGGAAATTCACAAAATGTTAAAACAGAGTTACCATATGACCCAGCAATTCTACTCCTAGTTATATACCCAAGAGAACTGAAATCATATGTCTAAACAAAAACCTTTATAAAAACATTTATGGTGGGCCAGGCATGGTGGCTCACACCCATAGTTCCAGCACTTTGGGAAGCCAAGGCAGCTGGATCACCTGAGGTCAGGAGTTTGAGACCAGCCTGGTCAACATAGCGAAGCCCCATCTCCACTGAAAGTACACATCAGCTGAGCATGGTGGTGCGTACCTGTAATCCCAGCTACTTGAGAGGCTAAAGCAGGAGAATTGCTTGAACCCGGGAGGTGGAGGCTTCAGTGAGCCAAGATTGTGCCACTGGTACTCTAACCTGGGCAACAGAGTGAGACTCCACCTCAAAAAAAAAAAAAATTCATAGTAGCATCATCTACAATAGCCATAAGGTAGAAAAAACCCGTATGTCCATTTACTGATGAATGCATAAGCAAAATATACATCTATACTGTAAAATATAATTTGGCAATAAAAAAGACTAAAGTATGTATACATATTGTAACATGGGTGAAACTTGAAAACATTATGCTAAGTGAAAGATGTCAGTCACAAAAGGCCACATATTGTAGGATTCCTTTTATATAAACTGTCCAGAATAGGCAAATCCATAAAGACAGAAAGTAGATTAATGCTTCCAGAGGATGCATGGAAAGAGAAACAGAGTGACTGCTTAAGCAGAGGAGTTTCATTTTGGTGTGATGAAAAGTTCTAAAACTAGTTAGTAGTAATGGCGGCACAACTCTGTGAATATACCAAAAACCACTGAAATGAAATGTAAATTATAACCCAATAAAGTTATTGTTAAAAATGTACTGTAGTTTATCCCTGGAGAAACATAACTTCAGAAGGGCAAAAGTCATCATTTAAAAAGTAAAATATTTTTTACATGGTGGAGGAATAAACTGTATAATTAACCTTAATGTACTGTTAATTTCTTCCATATATAAAGCAACTTTATAAGCCAATAAGAATGTATTAGTCAGTTCTCATGCTGCTAATAAAGACATTCCCAAGACTGGGTAATTCATAAAGGAAAGAGGTTTAATGGACTCACAGTTCCACATGGCTGGGAAGGCCTCACAATCATGGAGGAAGACAAAGGAGAAGAAAAGTCATGGCTTACATGGCAGCAGGCAATCCCTGGCAGTTACTGTGGGATCACTGTACAAAGAAGATCTCAGACATAGTTATTTTTTAGTACATAATTTTTTTAAATGAGCCCTTATCTTCAGGGATTAGATCAATGTTGTTCAGGCCTAAGACCTGTTCCAGTGGTGGAGGAAAAATCTCAAATAACTAGTTCAGAATTCTTTCAGTCCCCTACCCCACCTAACTGAGCTCTTGTTTTGAGTTATTTTTAAAAGACTCCACTTTCTTAATATCAAATGACATATTAACTTAGGAAACAGAAGTAAACTGGCATTGTGGACTCTATAATGACATCTTAAAGGTTAATACTATTCATCACTAAACTAATTAGGCTAGTCACCTTCTCAGAAATTTAGATTTGAATATGCTGTAGATGTTGACAGTTTATTCCCACAGAGCTGATGCTGCAATTGGAGTTTAATCAGCAATTCCATGATGCCTTCAAATTCAACCTTCAAGTTCAGGCATTCTCTCTGGGCAAAAGCATCAGCAATGTTGTGGAGTTTCAACCTTGCCCTCCCCAAGGGGTTTTCAGCTGACAGCATGGCCTAGTGGCAACAGTCTTGAGATAGAAGTTGAAGACCTAGGTCATTATTCCCAAAGTGCCCTCCTTTTAACAGCAGAGTGAGAATCCCCCAGACCCACTTGGGGGAGCCTTGGAATCTGCATTTCCACAAGATGATTCTGATATAAAAGTACTGATGAAGATTCTATTTTCTTTTTCCTGGGTCAGCCAAGAATAAGTATATAATCTCTTACAGTTTGGTTTGTGAGTCTCTGTGGTGAAATAAGGATATTTGTGTCGCCTTTTCTCTTAGGAATATTAAAGAGACAACATTAGTGAATCTATACTAAAAAGCAAAAACCTCAGAGTTTAAGAGAACAGTGTAATGTGGTAGCGAAATAACAGATTAGCATTAGAAAAACCTGGATCTAGAAACCTACTGCTACCTGCTCACTAAACTTGAGTCTCAATTTTTGTATCTACAAAAAAGAGATTAATACCTACTGCACAGAGTCAGGTTAAAGGAGATAGTATGTGTAAAAGATTTGTCTTATGATTACTACATTGCAGAGATGTTCAATAAAAAGTAAATATTATTAAGAATGAGAAGAGTGATAAATTTACTGGATTTATGCCAACTGAAAGTGATAAATAAAACGATGTGGCCAGGTGCTGATTACAGGCTCATACCTGTAATCCCAGCACTTTGGGAGGCCAAGGTGGGTGGAATACCTGAGGTCAGGAGTTCAACACCAGCCTGCCAACATGACAAAACACTATGTCTACTAAAAATCCAAAAAAATTAGCCGGGCATGGTGGTGGGCACCTATAATCCCAGCTACTTGAGAGGCTGAGGCAGGAGAATCACTGGAACTGGGTGGCAGCAGGGGTGGGTGGGTAGAGGTTGCAGTGAGCTGAGATCGAGCCATTTCACTCCAACCTGGGCAAAAAGCAAAACTCTATCTCAAAAAAAAACAAACAAAAACAAAACAACAATGTAGTAGGAGCCACTGATATTACAGGAATGCTTGTTACTGCTGTATAATCTAACTTTTCCTGAGTGATAAAGATTTCAACTGATGGTATTTTGTTTTTAAATAATGGAACTACCAGGTACAGCTTTCTCTCTGAACTTTGGTCACAGTGGATATCAAACTCTTTAAGCAATAAGCCATCCGCAAGGATGCCAAGCACAGATCCTCCTACTTAGAAATGTCACTTGCAGAGACCAACATGAAATGCCTCTGTCAGGCATATACCTCCTGCTAGGTGTTAAGTTTCATATTTAACCAGACATTCTGTTGCTATTATTTTCTAGCCGTAATCTGTGTTGAGGATGAGGTGTTCTTGAGACACTGTAAGAGAAAGCCTCTCTCAGCTACTTTCTTTCTTTCTTTTTCTTTTTCTTTTTTCCGAGACAGGATTTCACTCTTGTTGCTCAGGCTGGAGTGCAATGGCATGATCTCCACTCACCGCAACCTCCGCCTCCTGGATTCAAATGATTCTCTTGCCTCCGCCTCCCGACTAGCAGGGATTACAGGTATGCACCTCCATGCCTGGCTAATTTTATATTTTTAGTAGAGATAGATTTCTCCATGTTGGTCAGGGTGGTCTCAAATTCCTGACCTCAGGTAATCAACCCTCCTTGGCCTCCCAAAGTGCTGGGATTACAGGTGTGAGCCACCACACCTGGCTGCCACTTTCAAAGATAGGCTGTCTGTCACCATGTACAGTCCCCTGACTGCATGCAAGCATTAGTCACTTCCCAGGGATTCCAGCCTCTCTAGAGAGCAGTCTGCCCAGCTCAGACCCTTCACTGTTGTGATTGTGTGAGATGCCAGCTGTCTGCCCCCTCAGCCTACCTCCTGCTTGTTTACTGCACTGGAAGCTCTCCACCGCTCCTCTCTGAGGCCTGGAGGATCCCCTGAGTGTTGTCAATGTCTGTCATAAATGACGGGTTTGCATGGAAAGCTGCTGCTAAGCATGTGTCAGGAGAGAAGAGCAATGATAACGAGAGAAGCCAAAAGCCCGTAATTGTTACAGATCCGCACCACTTACAGAGGCAGCGTGGAGGGGTAGAGAAAACACATTTAGAGTATAAAAAACAAGAATTTGGATCCCAGCTGCACTTGTTCTACCAGTGATAATAATACCTGACATTGACTGAGCACGCTGTAAGCACCTATCATATATCATCTCATTAACTCTTCACAACAAACATATGAGATAGCGTGGTGGTGAACTTGATGTGTCAACTTGACGGGGCCCAGGGGTGCCCGATTAAACAGTGTTTCTGGGTGTATCTTGGACAGTGTTTCCAGAAGAGATGAGCATTCAAATCAGGGGACTCAGTAAAAGAAATGACCCTCTCCAACACGAGGGGGCATCGGCCAATCTGTCAAAGGCCTGAATAGAACAAAAAAGCAGAGGAAAAAGGAATGTGCTCCTTGTTTGTCCTGCCGGCCTGCCTGAGCTGGAACATCGGTCTTCTCCTGCCCTTTGCCTAGATTCCCACCATTGGCCCCCTTGGTTCTTGGACGTTTGGGTTTAGACTGGAATTTCTACCACTGGCTTTCCTGGGTGTCCAGCTTCAGACTGTGGTTCTTCTCAGCCTCCATAATCACATGAGTCAATTCCTCATAAGAAATCTCTTCATCTATGTATATGAGTATATACATTTGCTCTGTTTCTCTGGAGAACACTGACTAATAAATCTACGTCTCACTATATCATTACACTGGTTTTATAGATCAGAAGAACTGAAAAACAGTGAGATGTACCACAGACAAAAATGGTTGTTTTTTTTTTTTTTCAATCCTTCAAATGATAACTCTCCTTTTAAATTCTTATGATGGCCAAACCTTCTAAACATCTGCCAACTATATGCAGGAAGCTAGGAGTCTGAAATGTTTCAGTAATTAATTTATGGTAACAACAAGGGACAGCGGATCTGCTGGAAAACACCTGCAAAGCAGTACAGTGACATTTGCTAAAGGTGAGATGTAAGGCAGCAGTTTTCTATGTGATTGCACAGGATTGGACAGAAAGAAGGCTTCCTCATTTACAGGCCAAAGCAAATGTGTCAGTTTCCTCACTGGGTTACATGAATATTTTCTCAGATATTTTCCTCCAAAAGTGTTTTGTGTAGATAAAAGTAACTTAGATGTGATCAAGCATGGTGGCTCACACTTGTAATCCCAGCATTTTGGGAGGCCAAGGCAGGTGGATCACTTGAGATCAGGAGTTTTAGACCAGACTGACCAACATGGTGAAACCTTGTCTCTACTAAAAATAAAAATAAAAAATTAAAGAAAAAAATTAGGTGGGTGTGCTGGCGGGCCTTTGTAATCTCATCTACTCAGGAGACTGAGGCAGAAGAATTTCTTTAACCTGAGAGGCGGAGGATGCAGTGAGCTGAGATTGTGCCACTGCACTCCAGCCTGGGTAGAGAGCAAGAGTCCATCTCAAAAACAAAAAAAGTTGATTTTTTTTTAATTATTACTTTTTAGTAGAGATGGAGTTTCACCATGTTGGTCAAGCTGGTTTTGAACTCCCAACCTCGGATGATCCACCCGCCTCAGCCTCCCAAAGTGCTTGGATTATAGGCATGAACCACTGCTCCTGACCCAAATTTGCCTTTTGCATAAAACACCAGTGCTACTTGTTTAGGAACCCACTCTGCTACAATACAACTTCCTGATCAATTACATCTGCAACTACCCTGTTTCCAGATAGGTCCACATTTTGAGATACTAAGGGTCATGGCTTTAGCATATGAGTTGGGCGCTGGGACACAATTCAGCCCATAACTTCATGCCTCAGTTCTCACATCCAAGACTACTACTTCATTTTAAATGACTTCCAAATTCTTGGCGGCGTGCGGTGGCTCATGCCTGTAATTCCAGCACTTTGGGAGATTGAGGTGGGCAGATCACTTGAGGTCAGGGATTCAAGACCAGCCTGACCAATGAGGTAAAACCCCGTCTCTACTAAAAATACCTGGGCGTGGTAGTTTGCGCCTGTAATCCCAGCTACTCAGGAGGCTGAGACATGAGAATCACTTGAATCGGGAGTTGGAGGTTGCAGTGAGCTGAGATCTCACCACTGCACTCCAGCCTGGGTGACAGAGTAAGACTCCGTCTCAAAAATGAGTGAAAAAATAAAATTGCCTCCAAATTCCAAGATGAAGTATGAACTTTTCTCCTCTGAATTTGCAAGAGTCATTCACATAGAATGACTTTCAAATGCCTTCTGATATATAAAACACTTCTGTTTTCCCTAATTATTCACCGAGTGTTTTTCTACTGAAGATGGGATGTATTTCTTATTCAGCTTCACATTCTCCTCAAGGATCGTTACCTTGCACACAGTTGGTGCCTTCACTGTGTTTGTGGAATAGAATTGTAATCACTTCTTTTAGTTTCTTCCTGCATAGTCACTTTTTCCTGCTTTGTTTTCTTGCCAATAAGCTGCAACCTGCAACACCCCGAAGTGTGTTCTTGCCCTGACAGTGTGCATCCCCACGGAGCGGGGCCAGAAGCAGGCATAAACGAATGCCTTCCTGAACACTGAAACTTAGCTGGCAGGAGCTAATGCGTTCCTGAACACTTAGGCTGACATTTTGGAAGCTTCAGCATATCCGTGCAGACAATATTTAGCTCACACACACAAAAAGCCACTTGTTCCAGAATACCAGGCACGTGTCTTATATAGACAGTTACACATATATTTTTAAATTCTCGATCTGCCAGCAGAAGGACACTAGATTTTACTGTTGAGAATTTGACATTGTCATCTCTAATCTGCCAAACCTGCCCCTGAAGACAGGAGGCTCTTCACATCCCTAGAAGCCAGTGTTAGGCAGCATAATCCAGCCTACGCTAGGTGGCATCACAGCCAACTGGGAAGTTTCTCCCTAGAAACGGGAACTGTAGAGGATTTCAGAGACTCTCCCTTTTAGCGATATTTCAGTATTCCTGAGCAAAATCATAAGCACTTATTGAATCACAACATAGCCGTAACTATTAACAAATATGTGCTCTACGAACAAATTACAGGACATGGTATAATATCTTGAAAGCAGTATGCAAATGCCTGCTAAAACTAGGATTTTTCAAATGATTAGTGATTTTTAAAATGATTATTATTTTGAGATGGGGTCTCACTCTGTCACCCAGGCTGGAGTGTAGTGGTGCAATCTTGCTCACTGCAACCTCCACCTCCTGGGTTCAAGCCTCAGCCTCCCGAGTAGCTGGGATTACAGGCATACTCCACCACACCTGGCTCATTTTGTGTGTGTGGGGGTGTGTGTGTGTGTACTTTTAGTAGAGACAGGTTTTCACCATGTTGGCCAGGCTGGTTTCGAACTCCTAACCTCAAATGATTTACCTGCCTCGGCCTCCCAAAGTGCTGCAATTACAGGCATGAGCCACCGCCCCCGGCCTCAAAATTATTATAGAAATCAGGATAATCAGCATGTCAGCACAATTTGTATCTGTATCAAAACCTCACGCTGTACCCCAGTCACTATTACTATGTGTCAACTAAAAACAAAATAAAACACATTTTAAAATGAAACATCTATGCAGAAAAGAAGCTGGGCAGCACCTTAATCAAGTAATCAAAACGCGAAGAAACACTGACCTAAGAGCTGGCAGAATAGTTCTTTGCAAGGAAAGGTATCCTTTGTAGTTTCCCATAAGAGGCAGACAGACATGTACATCTCCTATTGTGATACCTGAGAGGAACACAACAGCTCTCACACAGCATTCCTGCCCAAAAAAACACATAACGTGAAGCAAACTAGGAGGAAACATCACATGCATCCAAAGTGATTACATTCTATAAAATAAATGGCCCTTACTCTTTTTTTAAAAATGCAAATGTCTTGATAAAAGAAAGGCTTAGGCACTGTTGCATGTTAAGGGAAGTAAGTACAGGCACAACATGACTAAATGCAACACACGATCCTGGACTGAAGCTGTGCCAGGAACAGCACAGTGGTACCAAGGGTATTGAGACAGTTAGCAAAACTGGAATGAGGACTGTAGTTCAGATAAATACAACCTGAAGACACGGAACAAAGGGGTCTGAAATACGCCATCTACTCTCAAATGGTTCCGAAAAAAATATGAATATGGAAAAGATACATAGAAAGGGATGAGGGACATGATAAAGTTGATGTGGTAAAATATTTGGTATTGACGATCTAGGTAAAGGGTCCATGGGTTTTTTATACTATTCTTGCAACTTTTCTGTAAGTTCGAAATTATTTTAGGATGAAAATAAAAATATTTTAATAAATTTTAAAAATTGTGTATTTCGGGGGTTTTTTTGAGACAGAATTTCATTCTTTTGCCCAGACTGGAGTAAAGTGGCACAACCTCAGCTCACTGCAAACTCTGCCCACCCCAGGTTCAAGCTATTCTCCTGCTTCAGCCTCCCGAGTAACTGGGCTTACAGGCACCCACCACCATGCCCAGATAATTTTTGTAATTTTTGTAGAGACAGGATTTGGCCAAGTTGGCCAGGCTGGTCTCATACTCCTGACCTCAGATGATCCACCCACCTCGGCCTCCCAAAGTGCTAGGATTACAGGCATGAGCCACCACGCCCTGCAAAAATTAGCGTTTAAAGATGAAAGACTGAGCCACTTTGAGATGACTCACTTTTCGCCATTTATTTCTTGCATATCAGTTACCATGTACATCACCCAAGTTTGCCAGTGTGTTTGACTCTCTTCCCTCTATCCACTCTTCTCAAAGATGTCCAAGGGCCAGCCTGGAGAATTTGGTGCCTTCTGCCTGCTACCCCAGCTGTCCCTGGCTTCTCCTGTTTGTGCAAGAAGCTTGTTAGTCAATAGAACCCATCAGTCACTGATTCTCATCTCCGACTGCACATTAGAATCACCTTGGGAGACCTTAAATGATGCTGATCTCTCAAACTCAGATTTTCTAACTTAATTAGTTGGGAGAAGGGCTTACTGATATTTTTTAATTTCCTGGTGATTCTAATATTCAGCAAGTTTAAGAACCACTTAACTAATGTGTTCCCAGTGTTTATGAATGTGTGGGCCACAGAACTGCCACATCAGGATCATCTAAGAGGATTATTAAAAAGGCAAAATGCCTGGCCATGGTGGCTCACACCTGTAATCTCAACACTTTGGGAAGTAGAGGCAGAAATGGGAGGATCGCTTGAACCCAGGAGTTCACAACCAGCCTGTGGAACATAGGGAGAACCCCATCTCTACAAAAAAATCAGCAAGGTGTGGTGGCATGTGCCTATAGTTTCAGCTACTTGGGAGGCTTAGATGGGAGGACTGCTTGAGCCCAGGAGTTTGAGGCTGCAGTGAGCTGTGATTACTCCACTGCACTCCAGCCTGGGCAACAGAGCAAGACCCTGTCTCTATAAATCAGTCAATCAGTGTAAACCTTCCAGGTATTATTCCAAACCTACCAAATCAGAATCTGTGAGACAGAGGCCCAGACATCTTTCCATACATTCCAATTGATTCTGAAAACTTAAAAATCACGGTTTTGTTTTTTTGTTTTTGTTTTTGAGGGAAGAGTCTCACTCTGTCACCCAGACTGTAGTGGCATGATCACAGCTCACTGCAATCTCTACCTCCCGGGTTCAAGCAATTCTTGTGCCTCAGCCTCCCAAGTGGCTGGGATTACAGGTGTGTACCACAAGTCCAGCTAATTCTTGTATTTTTAGTGGACACAGGTTTTTGCCGTGTCGTCCAGACAGGTCTCCAATTCCTGGCCTTAAGTGATCCACCCGCCTCAGCTTCCCAAAGCACCGGGATTACAGGCATGAGCCACCATGCTCAGCCCAAAAAATCACTGTTTTAAAACAGCAATTTCCACATTTCTTTTGATGGAGCTCACTTTCTGTCTCTCCAGGGCAAGTGACATGCCAGCCCAACCCTTGATAGCACACACTGTTGTTTAACTTACCGCAACAGTCAATCCTAGTCCTTCCTTCCTTCCTTCCTTCCTTCCTTCCTTTCCTCCCTCCCTCTCTCCTCTATAGCTGTTGAAAAAGCTCAATACTCCCTTTTGCAGGCCCCCTCACAGCTGTTAGGCCAATAGGACCCAATCTGGCTGGTCTTCAAAGGGGTAGTCTGCTAATGGGTCTGAAAATCCCTGTTTCTTTATAAAAGGACTTCACAAGCTCCATGTTCCCGGCTACCCTTTCCCTCTTCTTCCTGCCTTAAAACTGGCTGTGATCCCTTCTTCTGACCATGTAAGGGCGAGGATGGAGACAAAAGGCCAACACTCTAGGGCCGATGGAGTAGAAGAGTGGAAAATCCTGGATCTTTGATATCATTAAGAAGCCCACACATGCTTTCAGCATTTCTAACTGATAAAGCATCCCACCTTCCTCATTACCCGTTCCGGAGAGAAATCACATTTAAAGAAGCATGACTCTGAAGTTTCCATTTTTCTTCCTTTTCAAACACTTAATATTGTTCAAGGATTAGTCTACAAAGCCTAACATACAAACTCTTGTACCCAAGTCTCTGCCTCCATCTCCACTTCACTCTGTCTAATCCTGAAAGCCTTTCATTCTGCTTCCCACATTCTGCATCCCCCAGGCCCCCAACCCAGAAAGAACTGTCTCGCCCAGGTCCTCCTGCTCTACCATCTAGGTTCTTCAGTTCTTCTTTCCTCTCCCCAGTGCTTTCACTTCTCTCCAGAGAGAACACACCCTCCCCATTCTCTCTTAAGACAGAAAACGAAATAGGAGGAAGCTAAGCAGAGAATAGGGGAGTGGGAAAGCTGTGGACCCTTAACATGAAGGATTCTTTTTACTTCTGAGACAGAGTTTCACTCTTGTCGCCCAGGCTAGAGTGCAATGGCACGATCTTGGCTCACAGCAACCTCTGCCTCCTGGGTTCAAGTGATTCTCCTGCCTTAGCCTCCAGAGTAGCTGGGACTACAGACATGCGCCACCATATCCAGCTAATTTTTGTATTTTTTAGTAGAGATGGGGTTTCTCTGTGTTGGTCAGGCTGGTCTTGAACTCCCAACCTCAGGTGATCCGCCCACCTCGGCCTCCCAAAGTGCTGGGAACATGAAGGATTCTTAACTGTTCGCAGAGAAAACCCAGTGTTTCAGAACACATAGACTCAGATGTTCTGGGACCGAAGGCAGCGGGGAGAGAGCAGTCAGCCACTGCCCATGCTCATCCGCAAAACTTTAGCACATCCGTTCTCAAGCCAGGCTGCCCTTCCTAATAACATTGGAGCTTTCCAAATTACAGATGCCAGAAATTCTGATTCAGTAGATCTAGGTGAGACTCAGACATCTGTTTTTAAAAGCTTCCCAGATGATTGATGAGCAGCCAAGGCTGATAACCCCAGGCAGTAGAGGACAGCTGGAAAAACAGCTCTCCATTGTCAACAGCCACTCTCAATTAAACAAGGAAATCTTATCCTCTCCTCTCCACTTAAAGTCATTCAAACCATGACTAAGGTAGTCCTCAGTCCTCTGTTCACTGAGATTTCATTTCACCTAATCAAAAGGAACTTGCAACTTGACAGAAAATGTGGATCCCTTCCTTGATTTCCCTAGACTCTATCTCATATAAATACCTTAGCACAAGCCAAGTGTGGCCTAGTCTTTTAGTGTTTCTATAGCCAATCGTATTACTTTATTCAAACATTACTGCTGATAAATGACCCTGGCTGACAGTCATACTGAATCTTTACAATGAACAAATACTTCCTAAAGAGATTGAAATTTTTCAGGCACATTCAAACATTTTCAGACCTTGACAAACATAGAGATACTATGATTATGCAATATAGTTCTGATTGTATCTTTGGACAACATTTTACTCAGCATTGTAAGCAGATCTGTTTCCAGAAAAGAAAGAAAGAAATACCTTCGTCTGTTTTTATTGTGAAATTTAATTTAAAAAACTCCTTTACTTTTTAGAACTATGCTTAGGATCTCCAGATGCAAGATGAAATTATTGGTGATTGCCATCATGAGGTAATGGCAACGTGTCAAATGGAGAGAATGTGTTATTTTTAAAGGCTCTGAAAGAATTCAGTGAATTTTAGTTATAAAGTCACAGGCCTGGTATTTTGTCACTTTCCAGCCCATGTATGTCATCCCTTGACAATGTTTTCCAACATTTCTCTTCCTCAGACTCCTGCTATCTAAAACAAGGGTGATTATCCACCTGGCTGCTAACCTCACAAGCTCTTTGAGACACCGAATAGGTTACAGAGTGTAGCACATTGGAAGAAAATGACTAAATGAAAAGTATAATTTCCATAGCTAAAAGATGTTTGCCATTAGTACCGGTTATTAGCTCATCTATTTAAATGAAATGGCTCTCCAAAGAAACTGATCTTCCTTCATTGAATATGTTGGCCTTAATGAGATTGAGGCCTTGTAATTACCAGGAGAAGGAAAGATCATTTGAACTGATACTGTTCCATGAGGCTGTCCTTTTCATTTATTTCTCATGAATCATATGAACTACTGGGAGCTTTTCATTAACGAACAGGTAACGCATTTAACTTTGATTTTGTGACTCAGTCTAGAGAACACTATGATCTGACCTCTGGGGTTTAGAAATAAACAAACCACTTTCTCATCAATGTTGGGATCATTCAGGAGGAGCTGGGAGAGTTGTTTTAACCATCACACACACACACACACACACACACACACACACACACACAGAGAGAGAGAGAGAGAGAGAGAGTATGCATTTTACAAAGGCAAAGAAAATAGTCACAGGAAGACTCTGGGAGTTGTCTGACAAAGAACAAGGCAGAGCACCCAACTGGGTCTGGGGCCCGGAGGGTCATTCATTCTCTTCAGTATAGCAGCTTCCAGGGGCGATTCACCACTTGCACTTGGGAGCAGAGATTTCCACTGGTTTGATACGAGCAGTAGATCATCAATGACCCTGCGCACCCATGTTGTCATTTAAAGCACAGTTAGATTCTAATTTCAGAGGGAGCTATTCTTGGGGCTAGGCAGGGTTGGGGGCCAAGGGATCTGTGTCCGCAGTTGGTAGGACAACGTTAAGTATATCCCCTCACCCCCACAACTACCTTCTCTTCATCTCACAGTCTTGCTTTTTCTAACATGTTCTCATGGCCTTACCTAGTCACATGTTACTCTTCAGAAATGTGCTGTGGAAAAAGAATCCACATTTGCAGAATATGCTAAGGAGGACAACTGTGTATCCTCATCTTCCCCTGGCTACGCTTCTGATTGTCATTCAAGGATTTTACAGGTTCACAAAATAATGTCTTCCTGTTCTAAAGAAGGAGAAACTTTGGGATGTATTCCCCAAAATGACTTTGTGTAGACTCTTGGAAGAAGCCAAGGCTGAAGCTCTTTTGGGCCCGAAGTCTTGTCCTTTCCCGGAGGTTATTTCTTACCTCCACTTAGCATTCATTCTGTCGAAGGGGGCAGTTTTTGCTCATGACAAACAAGCACAAGCACAGAGGAGAAAATTATTATTTTGATTCGGAAACTGAATTTTGGGAAAGGGTGAGGTAATTGTCAGGTAGCTTAAAGGAAAGCAACCAGTGAGAGGCAGAGATTTCCAACTCCATTTTAAAACTTGATCTCAGGCATGGGCAATCTTCAAATTGGTTCCAACCAAGAAGATTTGTTTACTTGGGTTATACTGGAGGCAGAAAAGTTAATACGAAGGCTAGAAAGAGTTTGAAAAAGCAAGAGTTTATAAGAAAGGAAAGTAAGAAGAAAGAGAAGTTGTACCACCCAAACCATCAAATCAATGTTTAATGATTATTTTATGGGCTGCCCATCAAAGTTACTTAATATCTGTTTAAAATAAAATTGGAGTGTCGTTAGATACCTCCCTACCTAGTTGCAAAGAACATCAGGTACTTGGGAGTTTATTGAGACCTTTTGCGTGGAACTGAATGAACAAAGATGAGTTATGACTCAGTGACTAACTAAAGGAAATGAGTCATGAGATGGTGTATTTGGCTGTTTGAGCTTCAGCACCACACTCAACCAATCTGACACTGTTGAAAATCGAGAAGTGAAGTTAGTAAATGCTGTTTCTATGATTAAGATCTTTATTTTCCAACATAAAATGCATTTCTCAACCCTGTGACTTTGGATTCAAACTTACAGTGAAATTCATTCTCAAAAGCAAAGAGAGTTTCTTGTTTTTAGATTTTATTCTTTTTTGGAGTAAACATCTGCATTGACAATGGAACTTGTTAAAATTACAGGAAACTCATAAATAAAATGAAATAATCTACAGTCTCTTGCCATGGGTCATGTAACCCATCTGTATTAAAAAGAAATCAAATTAACAATTTGAAAAAGCAATCATGGCCACTCCACAGCAACCAACATCATAAAATATACAACCGAGGGTCTCAAACATATTTAGTAATTTTATCTAATAAAATGGAAAATGGAAGATGTTTCATCTTAGAGGAAAAATGATATTAAATTTCTGTTACATTTGGTTCTCTTATATCTATCCAGATTCTTGGATTCATATTTATGATGGATAAACACCTCTTTCTAAAGCCAAGTGAGCCCAAGAGATAATAACAGGTTCTCTAATTTTACTATTATTTTCTCTTTGTTTTTTATAACTCTTTTCATCTGTTCATCTACATGACAAGCAAATAACAGAAATATGTCAAATTTCTGAGTTCTTATGGTATTCTTTGACAACTAGATATGACCCAGCGAAACTTGTTAGCTAGTCGTAATAGTCTGTGAAACAACCCTTTAGTAGCCTCTGTTCATTTGTTCATTTGCTTCTTTTACCACCAAAACGTAGGATGACATTTTCTACCAGGTTTAACTTGATTTTCATCCCAAGTTAGTCCAACTGGTGTATGCACAAAGCCGTAGCTGCGTAGCCGAGGTATGACTAAAGCCAGGAACATCAGTGCCCCCCAGAGTCCAGCTGAGAGGAACGTTCCAGGGTGATCTGATAGTTTAGTCTGCTGAATTATATGTCAGAATTTTTCAGAAGGGAGCTTCAGGTGAGGGGTACTATTTATAAAGAGGACACATCATCCATGAGCAAGCATTGAATTCCATCATGAGGAAGCAACCCCAAAGTTGGCCAGGCCCGGTGGCTCACACCTGTAATACCAGCACTTTGGGGGGCCGAGGTGGGTGGATCACCTGAGATCAGGAGTTCAAGACTAGCCTGGCCAACATGGCAAAATCCCATCTCTACTAAAAGTACAGAAATTAGCAGGGTGCAGTGGCGCACGTCTGTAGTCCCAGCTACTTGGGAGGATGAGGCAAGACAATATTTTTAACCCAGGAGGCAGAGGTTGCACTCCAGCCTGGGTGACGTAGCGAGACTCAAAAAAATAAAAAAGGTAGAAATATTTAATAAAGGTGCCTATTTCTAGTAGCAAGTAGTTACGGAACATTTACCATGTGCCAGATACATTGTCATTTAAGGCACCTTACATATTTTGATTCAATCTTCAACCACATGATGAGAGTACCATTATTATTTTATTTTATTTATTTATTTATTTTTGAGACAGAGTCTCACTCTGTCACCCAGGCTGGAGTGCAGTGGTACCATCTTGGCTCACTGCAACCTCCACCTCCCAGGTTCAAGCAATTCTGCCTCAGTCTCCCAAGTAACTGGGTGTGTGCCACCATGTCAGGCTAATTTTTGTATTGTTGGTGGAGACGGGTTTCACCATGTCGGCCAGGCTGGTCTCGAACTCCCGACCTCAGGTGATCCTCCCACTACCCCCTCCCAAAGTGCTGAGATTACAGGCATAATCACTGTGCTCAGCCTGAGGATATCTTTATTATTATCTCCATATTAAGAATGAGGAGATTAAAACTCAGGGGTTAAGTAAATTGCCAATGTCGCACAGCTAGTAAGTGGCACTGCCAGTATTTAAAGTCTGGTTCAGAGTCTGTGCTCTTAACCAGTATGTTGTACTGTCATTTATAGACTATCAAGGAACATTCTACTTATTGATGAAGTGTATTTCTAGAAATGGGGTCAGAAAACCCTGCAGTTAAAAGCACCACCTTTTTCTATAATCTCCCTGTAGTCAGCAGTTACTCTAGGTGGTGATCTTAATTCTTAATTGGAAAGGAACAATACAGACTTAAATTTAAACCAGAAGAAACTGACGAGTCAGCTGCTCAAGCAGGGGAATGGAGAGCTACAGCAGTGAAATGAGACTATAGGGGCAGCATCAGATATATCAACTAGAGAAATTCAGGGCAGCAAGAATTAGAGACTGCCTGTCACAGAAACAAGTCTGTACTAGGCTCCCGACTCTGAATTGCTATAGCAACAAGCTATCTACACCAGATGATTTGGCAATTAGTATAAATTGTCTCAGGTTGTTCAAAATATTTCAGCTTATCTTCCCAATGACATAGTAACTTACCTGAAATCTGAACTTGCATTGTCCTTGGATATCTTCCATCATATTCCCTCTATTGTTAAAATCAAAACTGGTATTTAACACATTCATTGTTTATGAATTTGGTTTTCCATAGTATTCTTTTCCTTTTCATTCTTTTTTTTTTTTTTTTTTTTTTTTTTTTTTTGAGACAGAGTATCTCTCTGTTGTCCAGGCTGGAGTGCAATGGTGTGATCTTGGCTCACTGCAACCTGCAACCTCCACCTCCCAGGTTCATGTGATTCAATTCTCTTGCCTCATCCTCCTGAGTAGCTGGGAATACAGGTGCCCGCCACCATGCCCAGCTAATTTTTTGTATTTTTAGTAGAGAAAGGGTTTTACTATGTTGGCCAGACTGGTCTCGATCTCTTGACCTTGTGATATGCCCTCTCTGGCCTCCCAAAGTGCTGGGATTACAGGCATGAACCAACACACCCAGCTATTCTTTTCTTATATAACAATTAATGTACATAATCACAAAAGCAGTACGCATTCTTTTTTGAGACAGAGTCTTGCTCTGTCTCCCAATCTGGAGTGTAGTGTCACGATCTTGGCTCACTGCAACCTCTGTCTCCCAGGTTCAAGCAGTTTTCCTGCCTCAGCCTCTAAGTAACTGGGATGACAGGCACCCACCACCACCCCTGGCTAATAACAATATGCATTCTTGATAGCAATTTAAGAAATAAGTGTTAAATTAGCAATTTAAGAAAAACTATGTACACCAAAAAATTACTTATTCTATCACCATACATATGCTTTGGTTTGTCTTTTGTCTCCCTCTCAGTATCTCTCAAGATTGTCATGAGATTTGAATGAGACAACACTCAAAGTATGCAGATCAGGGACTGGCATCATCTAATGTTCAGTAAATGCAAGCTATTATGAAGGTAGTGATGCAAGCTATTATGAAGGTAGTGATTACTATTTTTATTTTATGTGAGTATTTGTGAAGGGAAGATTTCTAAAAGCAAAATTGTGCCTTAAAGAATACGCACATTTAAAAATTTACCAGTAACTGACAAAGTTCCCTCGAAACACTGATACCAATTTATATTCTCACATAGTAAAAGAAGAGCTTTGCCCACATATAAATACTAAATACTGTCAATGTTTATGTTTTCACTAGTCTGAGTGAAACATGATAATTCAGTTTAATTTGCATTTCTGTTTGTGAGTGAATTCGGCATCTTTTCATGATCATTATTATCAGACACTTGAGGCAGTGGGATATGTTCAGATCCTTTCTTCATCTTCTGTATTGGGTTGTTTTTCTTCTCTCACTGATTTGTAACAGCACCTTCTGTTTCTTGGGAGTTTATTCTCTGTCTCCAACTGCAAATATTTTCTCCAGTTTTCTCAAAGTCTTTTAACTTTGTTCATGGAATATTTTATGACTCTAAAATTTTATGTATTCAAATATATCACATTTCCTTTTATGGTTTCTGTGTTTAGGGCTTTTCCTAGGAAGTTCTTCCCCATTTCGATATTTATAAATACATTTCCCTTTATTTTATTATTTGGCATATTAATAGAGTTTTTTAATATATCTGGAATCTATGTGTATGTGCCTGTGAGACAAGGCTCTGTGTTTTTAATTTTGTGGCTCTCCATTTGTACTTATAACACTGGTCAAATTTTAGATTTCTTCCTTCTATTACAATACAAAATGTTATATGTAATCCCAGAAATAGTACTAGGAGCCAAAATCTGCATCAGATTCTACAAACAGACAGGGCACAGTGGCTCACACCAGTTATCCCAGCACTTTGGGAGGCCAAGGCGGGCAGATCACTTGAGGTCAGGAGTTCAAGACCAACCTGGCCAACATGATGAAACTTCGTCTCTACTAAAAATACAAAAATTATGCTGGCAACAAACCACCTTGCCATGAATGTACCTATGCAACAATCTTGCATGATCTGCACATGTATCCCAGAATCTAAAATACAATTAAGAAAAAAAAGAGAAAAAAATACAAAAATTTAGCCAGGCATGGTGGCAGGTGCCTGTCGTCCCAGCTACTGGGGAGACCGAGGCATGAAAATTGCTTGAACTTGAGTGGCAGAAGTTGCAGTGAGCTGAGATCACACCACTGCACTCTAGGGGGATAGAGCAAGACTCTGTCTCCAAAAAGAGAGAGAGAGAGAGAAAGGGAAGGAAGGGGAAGGGAAGGGAGAGGAGGGGAGGGGAGGGGAGGGGAGGGGAGGGGAGAGGGGAGAGAGAAAGAAAAGGAAGAAGAAAGAAAGAAAAAGAAAGAGAAAGGAAGGAAGGCAGGCAGGCAGGCAGGCAGGCATCTTGCTCGGTGCTTCTTTGTACAAACCATGATTCAATGTTTTTAGTGTCAATCCCACTGATGGAGAAATTGAGGATCAGAGAGTTTAAGCAACTTGATTAAGGTCATAAAGTTAATGAGAGACGTATTTGAACCTGCTATGTAGATCTTTTGACCCATGTCATTCATGCTTTCTACCATCAACTATTGTCATATGTGATCCAAAGTATAATTAGAAAAAGAGAAAGGAATTAGCTTCAATAGGCAACATCAAACATTGAATTATGTTTGTTTATAATATTTGATCAACCATCATCACCTAGAGGTGTTAGCAAAATGTATCATTCTTTTTGGCAGGTAAAAAATAAAATAGAGCTTATTTCTGGTCCGGTGGGTCCAAGATGATGAAGCCAGGTGCCTGTCCCAAGTACCCCTGAGTAAAGGTGGAGTATGTCTACAGCTACAAAAGCTCAGACTTCACGTTTTTAATAGAGAGTGCCCACAATGCCACAATGGAAAGGCAGAGCTAATAGCATCAGTTCCACCAGTGCCTCTTCCATCCCCAACACACATGAGGACAGTGATTACTACCAGGAGTCCTACAAGGACCGGTAGTGGTGAGCACACACGGAGGCTGAGTAGAAGAAGGATGTCATCAAGAGAGGCTGTGATGACCTTCAGACCATCATCCCCCACTGCCAGCAGCAGGACTCCTGTATTGGCTCCCAAAAGCTCAGCAAAACCATCATTCTACAAAAGACCATTGACTACACTCTTTTGCACAAGGAGAAGAAAACACAGAAGGAAGTGTCCACACTATGCAAGGACCTTGCAGCCCTAAAGATCATGAAAATGATCAATGAACAGATGGTGGAGGCACACCAGGACAACCCCCATGAGGGGGAGGACCAGGCCCCTGACCAAGTCAAGGTCAATGTGTTTTGAGGTATCATGGACTCCCTGTTTTGTTCCTTCAACGCCTTCATCTCTATGACCAACTTCCAGGAGCTGTCGGCCTGTCTTCAGCTGGATTGAGGAGCACTGTAAGCCACAGACCATGGGAGACTGTGATTGGCATCCAGCACCAATTGAAAAACCAGCTTTACTGACCATTTCTTGGAAACCTAAAGAAGAGCAAATATGAGGCCCTTCAGTCTCTATTTGGCCACTGAGCGGCTGGACCCTCTCACTTTGGGGAGAAAGGGGTGGGATTAAAGGGTACAGAAGTCTCCAGGGGTACACAGGCTCAGGAGAGTCCTGGGTAAAGCCTTGGGCTCCCTAGATGCTGGTGGGTAGTAACCTCTCTCCATCCGAGTCCTCCAAGTTCACTTCTGCCTTCCTTGGGTTTCATATCTGAGAGGATTGGCTATCCAGAGGAAATTAAATATTTTTATATCCAATCGAATTACAATAATATTGCCAGATGTTTTCCTTTAAAAAAAAAGACGGCTGGTCGTGGTGGCTCACACCTGTAATCCCAGCACTTTGGGAGGCTGAGGTGGGCAGATCACCTAAGGTCAGGAGTTTGAGATCAACCTGACCAACATAGTGAAACTCCGTCTCCACTAAAAATACAAAAATTAGCTGGCTGTGATTACAGTGTACACCTGTAGTCCCAGCTACCTGGGAGGCCGAGGTAGGAGAATCACTTGAGACAGAGGTTGCAGTGAGCAGAGATCGTGCCACTGGACTCCAGCCTGGGCGACAGAGCAAGATTTCAACAACAAAAATGGATGCTCATGTCTTATTTTCTATTTATGATTCTCATGCCTTGATATCCCCTAAGAAATGTAACCTCATCTGGTGCAGAAAAAAAAACAAAACACGACAATGACCCAAACATTCACTAATTTAATTTTTACACTACAGCTTTATGTTTTTAAACATTTATTCAAATGAGAAATTGGCAAATTGGCCTTTTCTACGAAAAATCAAATAGTATATGTTTCAGGCAGGGTGGATGACATAGCCTCTGTCACTACTCACCAATTCCGCTGTTGTAAAAGGAAAACAATCTGTAACCACATGTAAAAGAATAGGCTTGGCTGTACTCTAAGGCTTTATTTACAACGGCCATAGTTTTCTGACCTCTGATCTAATTTATCACAGGGCATCTTACCGTTCCCACTCTTCATTCATGCAGGTAATAATGAAGGTGTGAACAATATAAAACAGCAAATTTATGGCACGAGAATAATTTTTAAGACTAATTTCTCAGAGAACAATATGATAAACATTTTTCCTCCGTACTTATAATTAATATGAATATCTTGGACTGACAGATGAGTTCAAGATATATTTTGAAAGAAGCAAGAGCAGACAGGACTCGCTAATAGATTTGATGTCAGTGGAGAATCAGTGTTGACTCCATGTTTTCCAGCATGAGAAAATGCTGATGCCACTTATTGCAATGAGAAAGACTGGGTAAGAATATATTTGATGAAAGATAGAATTAAAAGTTCTGGATTGAAATGTTTACTTTTGAAATGTCTATGAAACCTAAAAGTAGAACTGCCTGGTTGGGCGTGGTGGCTCATACCTGTAATCTCAGCACTTTGGGAGACCAAGGTGGGTAGATTACCTGAGATCAGGAGTTTGAGACCAGCCTGGCCAACATAGTGAAACCCTAATCTCCAAAAATTAGCCAAGCATGGTGCTGCATGCCTGTAATCCCAGCTACTAGGAAAGCTGAGGGAAGAGAATAGCTTGGACCCGGGAGGTGGAGGTTGCAGTGAGCCAAGATCAAGCCACTGCACTCCAGGCTGGGCAACAGAGACTCCATCTCAAAAAAAAAAAAAAAAAAAAAAAAGTAGAACTGCCTTCTAGGCCATTGCACTCAGAGAAGAAGTTTACACCAAAAAGATAAATTTGGAAGGCATCAGCTTATAGATGCCCTTTAAAACATGGAAATAGATGAAAATATCTAAGCAGAGAATGTCAAAAGAGAAAGCAAGACACAAAAGGATTTCAACATGCCTTCTGAATTATCCAGGAAGAATAAGCATCTTCTGCAGAGTTTGCCAGTCCTAGTACGACTGTATTGTATTCCTAATCTTGGTAATCTATAATTTGTGTACAGCAATAATTTACATTTCTATTCCCCAAATCGTCTTTTCAAATGTATTAAACCACATCATGCTTCTTCTTTTTCTTTTTCTATTTTTTCTTTTTTTTGAGACAGAGTCTCACTCTCACCCAGGCTGGAGTGCAGTGATTCTCCTATCTCAGCCTCCCAAAGTGCTAGGATTACAGGGATGAACCACCACACCCAGCCACATGGCCCTTTTTCTAAGAAATTTCTTGAAGTACATGTTCATCTAAACACAAGTTAACTATGCTCACTGCCTGGGTGACAGGATCGTTGGAACCCCAAGCCTCAGCATCACACAATTTATCCGTGTAATAACTTTCACATATACCCTTTAATCTATAACAAAAGTTGAAATTTTAAAAAATTAAAATGCTCTACAAGATAATAGTTATTCATATACCATATTTAAGGTGATTTTTTATAAATTCATTTTCTTATACTCATTACCTTCAATTGTCCCATAAAAGAGTTAATATTAGTCTTCTTGACATAAGGGGAAGCAGCAGATTTCAAATAATCTCTGCAATTCAAATACCAGCTGTATTTCACATCTATGTACGTAATATGCTCAACCCACTCCCTCTTGTGGTGTTACCTGCCCAGGGATGCGGGCAAATTCCCTGCAGTTTAATAATTTGGAAAGGACAAAGACTCTGAGTGAAGACCTTCTTGTCATCCGCTCAAACATTGTATCCTGTACTTAATGCAAAATCACACTCTACTTCAGGAAAGCAACAGGGAGAAAAAAGGAGAATGTTAGACAAGAGAAGATTGAGAGAGCTCAAGACAATGGGTTCAGCACAAACAACCATTCCCTTTACTGGTAAGTAGGGAAAGGGCCAATACAGTTCATCTTTCAGCATCATTGACTAGCTCCTATCAGACCAACCCTTCAGTAATTAACAACTATAAACTCTGGACACAGTATAAAAAACAACCAACCGAAAGCACTGGAGGGAGAGAAAAACAGGCACAAAATTGAAGTGGAACGCCATCGCACTCAGCTGATCTACATGATCCACGACCTCAGCCTACCCAAGGGCTGAGATTACAGCTGTGAGCCACCACACCCAGCCAAAAAGCTAAAATCTTAACAGCAGGCAAAGAAAACAGCACACTCTGCATACAAACGAACGAGATCAAACCAATGACTTCTCATCAGAAACACTGGAGGTCAGAGGACACTGTATGGTTAAAATGCTGAAATAATTTTTTTAACTCAATGAGAAATTTATCTTCAGCAAAAATAGCCTTTAAAAATCAAGGTCAAGGCCAGGCACTTTGGGAGGCTGAAGTGGGCAGATCACGAGATCAAAGGTTTGAGACCAGCCTGACCAACATGGTGAAACCACGTTTCCACTAAAAACACAAAAATTAGCCAGGCATTGTGTGCACCTGTAATCCCAGCTACTTGGGAAGCTGAGGCAGGAGAATCACTTGAACCTGGGAAGCAGAGGTTGCAGTGAGCAGAGATCACACCACTGCACTCCAGCCTGCTCAACAGAGCAAGACTCTGTCTCAAAAAAAAAAAAAAAAAAAAAAAAAAACTCAAGGTCAAATAAAGACATTTTCAGATAAGGGAAAAATTTTTCTCTTTTGGATGAAACTATAATCTTTCAGATATGAGAAAATATTGTATAACCTACAGACCTGCACTGTCAAAAATGCTGAAACCAGATGAAAATCTAAACCTTTAGGAAATAATAAAGAACATAAGAGTTACCAAATATATGCAAATATATAAAAGATGATTTTTCCTCTTTTTTAAAAAAATATATGACTATTTTAAAAAACACACTGATCCTAATATTTAAACTTAACTGATTTTTTTTTCTTTACTTTTATCTAAATGTGTCAAGATTAGATCTTAAAGGGTCATCAAATATTTCCTGGCATAAAACTGACATTTGAATAGAATGTGATTATTATTTCCTAAAGTTAAATACACATTTTCTATCAACATGTATTTGTCATTCACTCTGGATTTTTTTCTCCCCTTTGTAGAAAAAAATGTATCTAGAGTTGATAAGTTTAGCAGCCTTCTAGCCTAATGGGATTATTCTCAGAACATCTCTTTTAAAAGGGAGAGATTTTCCTAATGGACTTCCATTTTGGGAGATTTCTGAGTTGCTAATCAATGAAGCAGTGAGAAATGAACACATTGCTGTGTAATTAGATCACCGAGGTTCCAATGAAATATAAGCTCTGCTACTTAAGTTAAAATAAAGATCAAAACATATTTAGATAATGGCAAAATTCTTAGGGGAAAACAGCAAAATGTATCCCCTGCCAAAATTATAATGTAAAGATCTTCCAAGATCTTAATTTAAAAGTTTAGTTTAAAACGCCTTCAAATGCTGGTGGACAAAAATAAACAAATTGTATGCTATTACAAATCTAGAGAAAAGTATCTAAAAATAAAGTAACTAAAGTTATATTAAGGTTCTTTTAGTAATTTCTAAAAGTAAACAAAAAATGTATTTTCCCAGTCTGCATTTGTCTACTTGTTATTTTGTGCTAGATGCTCCGTCATGCACTAATGTCAATATATCCACAATTAAACTCCTTATGTTTATCTCAAAGCATTTTTCTCTCTGCACTGTGCACTCTATAGTATGACCATCTTCTTTGTCTCTGAAGTTCCAAACCTAAAAATTATCTTTCATTTCACCCTCCCCCTTCATCAAAGGATTTACCTTGCTCTGACTATTTTTTTCTTTGCAAAGTCTCTGTGAGCTTGCTTTTTCTTTCCCTCACCCCTTTCTCCAATCTAATTTAGGCTATAAAATATTTAGCTTGGAGCCAAGAAGCTTGGATTTGGGGATAAGATACAGAGGTAAGGAAGATTTGTCTGGTCCTTAATAATAAGTGATGTGTATTGAACATCTAAATTACTTCATATGCCAGTTGTGGTGGCTCATGCCTGTAATCCCTTTGGAGAGAGAGGGAGGCCAAAGGCAGGCAGACCACTTGAGGTCAGGAGTTTGAAATCAGCCTGACCAATATAGTGACACCCCTGTCTCTACTAAAAATACAAATATTAGCCAGAAGTAGGAGGCTGAGGCAGGAGAATTGCTTCAACCAGGGGGCAGAGGTTGCAGTGAGCTGAGGTCTGCCACTGCACTCCAGCCTGGGTGTCTGACTGAGGCCCTATCTCAAAATAAATAAATAAATAATCCTTACCATAACTTTGTGAAGTAGATACTATTTTTGGTGTGGGTTTTTTTTTTTTTCTTTTTTTTTTTTTAGACTGAGTCCCGCTCTGTCACCACGCTGGAGTGCAGTGGCACGATCTCAGTTCACTGCAATCTCTACCTCTCAAGTTCAAGTTATTTTCCTGCCTCAGGCTCCTGAGTAGCTGGGATTAAAGGCATGGGCCACCACACTCAGCTAATGTTTGTATTTTTAGTAGAGACTGGGTTTCACCATGTTGGCCTCGTGATCCGCCTGCCTCAGGCCTCCCAAAATGCTGGGATTACAGGCGTGAGCCGCCATGCCCGGCTGTTGGTGTTTTTTAGGGGCACAAGTTCAGTTTTGATACATGGATATATTGCGTGATTGTGAAGTGGAAGTTTTTAGCGTAAACATCACCTGCCTAGAGTACATGGTACCCGTTAGAGAATTTCTTATCCCTCACCCTGCCTCCCACACTTCCGAGTCCAGTGTATATTTTTCCACTCTCTGTGTTCATGTGTATGCACTTTTTAGCTCCCACTTATAAGTGAGAACATACAATGGGAAAATTAATGTATAAAGAAATTAAGTACCTGTCCCAGGTAACACATATATGTATAATAAGCAGGGCCTTGATAAAAACAGAGTCTGAATCTAAAGCCTAAGTCTTAGCCACTTCAGTATTGCCTTCCAGAGCCAGGTTTCATCTATTTCCAGGCCAGTAGGTAGTTTGATGGCATCACCATGCCTCTATTCCTTGCCAAGGCCTTTTCAAATCGACTAAGTTCAATGTTCAAAACATGGCAGTTACAGAAATGTGTTCCATGAATCAATATGCGTTCTATTCTGGTATGCCGTTCTTCACTCACGGCTTTAGAGAAAAGATAAAAATGGAATCTACCTAGCTAACTGGAGATATTTTCTAGTGTAAGGGCAAAAGCTATTTGGAATTCCAGTGGGATCCGCTTCTACTGGGTTGACCCTAATTATTTTTAGTTTCCCTGTCCTCAGTCCTCAAGGCCATTCCTTGCTCACAGGAAGAGCAGTAAAATGCAAAAACTTAAAAGCTCCTGGAGTTAAAAAAAGGAATGGCCCTGCTGCTTAGGGGGAAGATAAAAGAGCAGTTGCTGCTGAGAATACCACCAACAGAAAGCTGATCCCGCTCGATCCTGAAGATGCAGGAAGGGAAGGGTCAGAGAGGAGAGGGGACATTATGGGGCTGTCAAAGCTGCGTCTGTGATAGAAAGATTTTGCTTTGCCTTTTGGAATGAACATATTTAGTGTAAAATCTGTCTTCAGGTCAGGTGCAGTGACTCATGCCTATAACCCCAGCACTTCGGGAGGCTGACGTGGGCAGATCACCTGAGGCCTGGCCAACATGGCAACACCCCATCTCTACTAAATGTACAAAAATTAGCCAGGTGTGGTGGCACATGATAGCTACTTGGGAGGCTAAAGCAGGAGAATTGCTTGAATCCGGGGGGCAGAGGTTGTGGTGAACAGAGATCACACCACTGCACTCCAGTATGGGTGACTGGAGTAAACCCTGTCTCAAAAAAAAACAAAAAACAAAACAAAACAAAAAAAACTTGTTCTCTGTGTAAGTTCCAAGATAGAGAAACATTGATGCCACCTAAATCTGTTTGCCCTTTCATTATAGATTGGGAAGAGGAGCCCAGAGTCAGGGCTGGTATAGCCTGAAGGACAAATAGGATTTGCCCAACAGAGGAGTCCAGGAACCTCTGTTTGCACCATGGATTCTTCAGCTCAGCAACCAACGTCTGTGGACAACTTCTCAGCCAGAGTCATGACTTAAGGAGCTGTACTCCTCTGTGAAATTGGCAGAATTTGAGCATTTCTGCCTGTCAAGATCCACGCTGGCTGGCACAATCACAAAAATTTCTTTTAAAATTGAATGTGTCAGCCAAATTAATCCCATTAAACGCTAAGTGATCTTCCACTGAGGAAAGCCCATTAAGAAGGATATTGCTATGTTACTATTCCTACTCTACCACAGAAATTTTCTTAGGGAAACAAAGTAGTTTTTTTCTTTAATGTCATAAAATGTCAGAGGTAGAGGTAATAAAGATCATAGTCTGCTGTAGAGCTCAGTCCATCCAATCATTTTATTTCACAAATAAAAATGCGTTTGTGAAATAAAATTCACATCAGAATATGTGAATAGGCGGAGCATGATGGCTCACGCCTGTAATGCCAACATTTCGGGAGGTCAAGATGGGTGGATCATGAGGTCAGGAGTTCGAGACGAACCTGGCCAACATGGTGAAACCCCATCTCTACTAAAAATACAAAAATTAGCCAGGCATAGTGGAGGGCACCTGTAGTCCCAGCTGCTTGGGAAGCTGAGGCATGAGAATCACTTGAATCTAGGAGGCAGAGGTTGCATTGAGCCAAGATCACTCCAGTGCACTTCAGCCAGGGTAATAAAGCAAGATTCAGTCTAAAAAAAAAAAAAAAAAAAAAAAAAAAAAAAAAAAAAATTAAGGATGGAGATGTTAAAATACACTACCATTCTATTCTAAAGTGCTGTTTTTGTTTCATTTTTATTCTCATTTGTTACTCTCTTCCATTTTCAGCCCTTGAGATAAGCTCATATTTTTCAGGTTGAACATTGGTTCAGAAGAATTTTCTTTTGCAAACTTTTCTTTATGACTCAATTCATATTAAAAGATCTTGCAGTAACATTATCAATAATGTAATTTCAGTTTATTCTTCTGACATCTAATCTCAAATGGTAAATATACCTTTCATATACCCTTATGAAAAATCTTATCCCTACTTGAAATATTCATTTGTTAAGGATAGGAAAAAACCAAATTCCAGATGAGAGATTTGACTTTACCTTCTGTTTGAAATAGGTCTCTTCACAATCAAACTTAGTAAGTGTCCTACGATTTTTCTTTGAATTCAAACTTCTCATTGATTATTCTGATCTCTCCCATCAGAAGTGTAACCGCCCAAGCCTTTCACCTTGCCTGCTGCCTAGACAGAGCCCATTTATCAAGACAGGGGGATTGCAATAGAGAAAGAGTAATTGACATAGAGCCAGCTGTGTGGGAGACTGGAGGGTTTTTGTTGGTTTGTTTGTTTTGTTTTGTTTTGTTTTTGTTTTTCAGGTTTTTTTCTTTGGAGTTTTATTGTTACTCAGATCAGTCGGTCCAACATTTGGGAAGCAGGGAAGGACAACCTGATGGGTGGGGGAGGCCAGTGAGCCAGGAGTGCTGATTGGTCAGGTCAGTGATGAAATCATAGGGAGTCAAAGCTGTCTTCCTGCGCTGAGTCAGTTCCTGGGTGGGGGCCACAAGATCAGATGAGCCAGTTAATCTATCTGGGTGATGCCAACAGATCCATCAAGTCCAGGCTCTACAAAATATCTCAAGTACTGATCTTAGGAGCAGTTTAGCAGAAGTCAGAATCTTGTAGCCTCCTGATTTTGTGTGACCCCTAAACTTTAATTTCTAATCTTGTGGCTAATTTGTTAGTCCTACAAAGGCAGTCTAGTCTCCAGGCAAGAAGGAGGTTTGCTTTGGGAAAGGGCTGTTATTATCTTTGTTTAAACTATAACTATAAACTGAGTCTCTCCCAAAGTTAGTTTAGCCTACACCCAGGAATGAACAAGAACAGCTTGGAGGTAAGAAGCAAGATGGAGTCAATTAGCTTAGATCTCTTTCACCAACTCAGCCATAATTTTGCAAAGGCAGTTTCAGAAGCAGTCCTGCTTTTCATAGACCATAAATTGAGTGGGTAAAACAAGAGCTTCTTTTGATCATTTCCCTACTTTTGCTAAGATATCATCAGTGTGAATTTTTTTTTTAACTCTCTGAATATCATCAGACTTTCAGTTAATTTTCTATGAAGTCCTACTGGAAAACATTGGCATAAGTAATAAAAAATTATAAACCAGTAGTATAACTCATGATGAATTAAAGTTATTCTTAGCCTGGGCAACACAGCAAAACTCCATCTCTACAAAAAAATTAGAACTTAGCAGGGCATGATGGTGCTCACCTGCAGTTCTAGCTAATCAGGAGGCTGAGGCTGAAGGATCCCTTGGACCAGGAGTTTGAGGCTGCAGTGAGCTGTAATGGTGCCACTGCATTCCAGCTGGGTGATACAGCAAGATTCTGTCTTTAAAAGTTAAATAAAATAGAATGAAAGTCATTCTTGTTTTAATGAGAACAGTAAAGTGCTGAATGACTTTTTTCATCAAGTGATCATTAAAATACTGCCTCTTAATGTTTCTTTTATCTCAAGTTTCCTGGATTTTGTTGTTGTTGTTGAACGAGACCCTTAAAAAAGCCAATGGGATGGGCGCCCTGGCTCATGCTTGTTAATCCCAGCACTTTGGAAGGCAGAGGCTGTTGGATCATTTGAGGTCAGGAGTTCAAGATCAACCTGGCCAACATGGCGAAACCCCATCTCTACTAAAAATAGAAGAAAGTAGCCAGGCATGGTGGTGTGAACCTGTAATCCCAGCTACTGGGGAGGCTGACGCAGAAGAATTGCTTGAACCCATGAGGCAGAGGTTACAGTGAACCGAGATCACACCATTACACGCCAGCTTGGGTAGACAGAACAAATAAGACTCTGCCTCAAAAAAAGAGAAAGGAAAAAAGAAGAAAGATTAATTGTTCTTTTGAATTAATGTAAGGTGTGATGTATGCCAGAAAGACAAGGTAAAAGGCATGAAAAACTACATATTCCAGGGAAATCTGGAACATACTGCCAGGGTCAAGTGAGGCTTCACTAAGGCTCCCATTTCAGTTGGGAGCTGAAGATGGGCTTGGAGTAGAAGCTAAGGCGTATTCCAGCAGGTAATGGGTCATGTGCCATTTCTGTAGCATCAAGAAGGTTGGTGTGACCAGGGGCCCTAAGAAGTGTTTCATAATAAATTTCACACAAATGGATTAGTAATTTTTGAAAGGCAAAATAGAAAAATGGGTCACAGCACTTAGCCCAGAATCAGTACAAAATATAAACTCTGACTTCTATTATGATCACTTGCCACTTTTGCATGCTGGCTGGTATCTCTCTCTGCAGAGCTGCAGCTCTGCCAGCCACCATCCAAACAGGACGGCTTGCCTGTCCTCTCAGCTCCTATGCATAATCCCAAAAACATTCCATGACATAGCAGAAATGTTCCTTGAATGAATAAAACTAATTTATTGTTCACTCTACTTTATTTTTTTATTTTTTTGAGACAGAGTTTCGCTCTTGTTGCCCAGGCTGTAATGCAATGCCATGATCTCAGCTCACTGCAACATCCATCCGCCTCCTGGGTTCAAGCGATTCTTCCACCTCAGCCTCCTGAGTAGCTGGGATTACAGGTGGCGCCACCACGCCCAGCTAATTTTTGTAATTTTAGTAAAGACAGGGTTTCACTACATTAGTCAGGCTGGTCTCAAACCCCTAACTTCAGGTGATCCACCCACCTTGGCCTCCCAAAGTGCTGGGATTACAGGCGTGAGCCACCACACCCAGCCTGTTCACTCTACTAATACGTGTTAAGCAGGTACTGTACAGGTATCAACAGCAGCAGCTAACATTTGCAGAGTATGTGCATTGTGCGAGGGGTGACTTACAAGGAGTGATCTTTTTACAACAATTTCATGAGGCAGGTCCTTTTACTGCTATCATTTTTACTAATGAGAACAGAGAGGAACAGGAGGTCAAACAATTATTTTAGGTCAAATACCTAGCAAGTGGCAAAGTTGGGCTATGAATCCAAGAAGTCTATTTCTGGAGTATGAAGCTTAATCGCTGCTCCATAGTTGCCTTTTGTAAGGACAAGGCCCTCATTCACATGGAGGTCACTTACTTGGAAAGAAGCAAGAGATAGTGGAGATATAATAAACAAGTAAATAAATAAGCTGGATAATTTCAGTATGCGGTTAATTCTACAAAGGAATTAAACAATGATCTAATTCACAGGGACTGAGGGAGACAGAGACTGCTGCTTTAGAAAGAGTACCCAGAAATGGTTTCTCAGGGAAGGGACCTTAGTTAGGGCTGAGATCTAAAAGATAGAAAAGAGACAACTTCAAGAAGAGGCAGAGCCAGGTGCGGTGGCTCACACCTGTAATCCTAGCACTTTGGGAGGCCAAGGCAGGTGGATCACCTGAGGTCAGGAGTTTGAGACCAGCCTGGCCAACATAGTGAAAACTTGGCTCTATTAAAAATAAAAAAATTAACTCAGGTGGCACACGCCTGTAATCCCAGCTATTTGGGGCACCAAGGCAGAAGAATTGCTTGAACCCGGGAGGCAGAGGTTGCGGTGAGCTGAGATCACGCCATTGCACTCCAGCCAGGGTGACAAGAGCGAGACTCAATCTCAAAAATAAATAAATAAATAAATAAATAAATAAATAAATAAATAACTTATTTTCACTTCTTATGGATTTTGTAATACTTATCTCTGAAAACGTTTTGACTGTAAATTTAGGAATTAGGATGCAAGGTCCCACATGTCCTCTGAAGTTGCATGGTTGGTCTGAAAATAGAGTTAAGCTTAGTGTTGACTACTAAGCTTACAACATTGTTGCATGGATCAGTTGTTATGAAGACCAATAAATCATTGTTTTCTTATGTAAAATACAGATACATAATATTTTATACGTAATGTTTAATAAATTGCCTGAATTTTCTTTAAGAAGAATTTTATACTAACTTTCCTTTGCAGCATGCACACATCATAGTGAAGTGGTTTCATTGTCTTGGATAAATACCCAGGATTTGTTGTGCCATGCCAGGAGAGTTTAGGACACGGACACCCATGAGGAGATTAGGAGCAGAGGCTTAATAGGTAGAAGAAAGAGAAAGAACAGTTCTCTCCCCAGTGAGAGACAAGGGCTTCAGAGAGCAAAGACTGGCCGGAAGCAGAGTTCACTGGATTTTACAGACAGCCTTGAAAAGGCAGTGTCTGATTTACATAGGGTTCATCAATTGGTTTGATCAGGTGTGATGTTTACAGAGCATGTGGAGAAGGCTGGCCACCCCTCTACAACCCCTCTACCCACCCCCCGCACCTACCAATCTTATTATGCAAATAGACTTTCCACTTGACTAGTGCTATCTTGTCTGCTCATTACTGTAGACATGGCTGGCAAAGGGAAGGGAAGATGGAGCTGGCATTTTGAACATGCCTAGTCCCAGCTGGCTCTTCCTTACTGGCATTCACCCCTGCAAACTT
Organism: Saimiri boliviensis; assembly: GCF_048565385.1. Classification (NCBI taxonomy): domain Eukaryota; kingdom Metazoa; phylum Chordata; class Mammalia; order Primates; family Cebidae; genus Saimiri; species Saimiri boliviensis. Next base: position 17,542,425 of record NC_133453.1, on the reverse strand, counting down.
CCAGCTTGCTTGTCTATGTCTGCAGCTTGATTTTACAGGCCGTTGTTTCTTAGAAAATGATTTGGGGCTGCTTTTTATTAAAAGGGAAAAGCTTACCAAGGACCCCAGTACCTTCACTATCTGCCTAAGGAATTTCTTCCTAACATCTATATCAGTAGGAGTCAATAGTAAAATAAGAGAGACCAGAGTGACTGCTGGGTGCTGTCCACCCAGTGAGAAAGGAGCATATTTTATTCTAGGGTATTGGCAGTGGACACAGAGAGAAGGAAAGGGAGAAAGAATTTGTCTTAATGCTGAATTGTATCTAACGGGGGATGAAAAGAACAGAGGAATCAAGGATGACTCCTAGACTTTTTGGCATCGATAACTGTAAATGGTAGTCCCTCCTAAGGGAGACAGGAAGGAGCATGTTTGAGGGGAAAGTCGTGAGTTTCCATATGAATGTGATGTTTGAAATACCTATTGGACCTTCACATTAACGTGTAAAGCACAAGTTATATACGTGAATAAGGGCTAGAGATAGAAATCTAAGAGTCATGGATGTAGCTGGTATATAAACCTGTGGAGATCGCCTAAGAGAGGAAAAAGAGAAGAGAGCTCAGGCCACAGTCGCTAGACCTCTCTGGCTCATTCACCACGCCTCTCTGCAGCTCAGATTCCCTGTCAGTTCACTGCAGGAAAAGCAATACGGATACATCCTGTTTCAGGTTGGAAGAATGTAGGACTCGCACTCTTTCATTTCTTCATTCTTGTTTCCCTGCATTTCTGGCAGATAAGGAGATATTTTTATTCTTTTCTCTAACAGCTTCTCAAAAGAGATCAAATGATTGCTGAGGGCTTCCTGGAGCAAGAGAGAGAATAATTCTTAGTTCACAGTTCACCTTTCTTTCCATTGAATCCCACATGTACTCCTGCAGATAAAGCTTCAGAAAGGGCCTTATTCATTTTCCTTTCACAATGTTCATGATAGTAGGGCTGGCAACGCTACTAAGCTCTTTCTGTAAATCCAATAAATTTGAGTTGACATTTGAGCACGGAGAAGCAAATAGGCCCAAAACCATACCGACCAGCCTCTTAATCATATCTGGAAATTCAGTTTTCGACACCAAGATTTAAGAGAACCCAGCAGATCTTCTTGTCAGTGAATCTGCAAGCATTTACTGGGTGCCCTTGGGGTGCCTGGTACTGGATGTGGCTGCTTTTGTGAGCAAGCCAGCAGGTTCTCTGCTGTGAAAAGAGAAATTTAATCACTTGTCCATCCAAGCATTTCCCTTCAGCTTTTCCAGGATGCTTTTTTGTGAATGACTAACAGAATAGTCGCTGCAAAGACAGCCTGCAAATCCCAGCCGGAGGCCCTGGGAGGAAAGATGACTCACCCACGCCTGACGTCAAAGCCTCCCTTTCTTTAAGAGGAGTAGGAAGAGAATGGCAATGGCCTGAGTAGAATGACCTAAATGCCCTCCTGAGTCCTGCGTGGGTCCCGCTTCCTCTTCCCACACCTGGCAATGATGATTTCAACCCAGAGAAAGTTTAAACTGTGAAACTTGAACTTCACTGTCAAGGTAACTAAAAAACTAGAAACAGAAGCCTGCCTTCCTGTCAAACAATGTCAAATTTGCATTCTAAGTTCTTTTTCGCTGGAAAATATTGAAAGCATTCCGTTTTGGGGTTTTGTTTTGTTTTGTTTTTTTCCCACACAGTGCTTTATATTGATTTGCGTATTAGTCTGTCTGCACTAGAATGAACAGTGTAGACTGGGCGGCTTCAAAAACAATCATTTATTTCTCATCCTGTGTAGAAGATCAGTCAGTGATAGGACAAGCTATAGGGAAAGGAACAGGCCCTTTGAAAGGTCAGAAGCTCTGCAAAACTTTGCGGGAGAATAGGCTGAAGGCAGATGTTCTCTTACCTGAGGCAGAGGGCAAGGAGTAGGTATGAGAGTCTAGGGGAGTTTATCTAAATAGGCTTGTTTACTCATGTTGTCCAGAAACCAACCTTCGATCATCCATGCACATGACTGATCCCTGAAAGGGGGAACAGCAATGTTACTCACCTGCCAACTGTGTTTGCTCCAGGCTTTCAGTGTTATGTCTGCACTGAATAAAAGCAAGCAGCTCCAGCTGTTCGAGGCTGCTCTCTTCGGCCACTGGAGCTGGCAGCCCCCTAGCTGATCTTACACTGTACATCTGTGTCTGAGTACTCCTTTCATCCGTCACTTGGCCAGGGTCTGTGGGACAGACCCAGCAATTCTGCTGGCTGGGAAGTGCAAGATCAAGTTGCAGACAAATTTCGTGTCTGGTTAAAGCCCTCTTTCTGGTTAGCCAATGGCTGTCTTTCTGTTGTAGCCTCACTTGGCAGAGAAGAGGTTGGGAGGAAGGAGAACATGATAATCTCTTTTTATGAAAATGCTAATCCCATCCTGGGGGCTCTACCCTCATGATCTCATTTAATCTTAACTACCAGCCAGTGGCCCCACCTCCATGTACCATCAGAGTGGAGGTTAAGGTTTCAATATATGAATTTGGGGTTGCGGTCCATAACAATTTGCTTACAACATCTCAACAGTGGCTGGGCATGGTGGCTCATGCCTGTAGTCCCAGCACTTTGGGAGGCCAAGGTGGGAAGATTACCTGAGCCTAGGAGTTTTAGACTGTCTTGGGCAATATAGTGACACTCTGCCTCAAAAAAAGAAAAAAGAAAAAAAGAAAGAGAGAGAGAAGAAAGAAGGAAAGAAAGAAAAGAGAAAGAAAAAGAAAAGAAAAGAGGGTGGGAGGGAGAGAAGGAAGGAAGGAAGGAAGGAAGGAAGGAAGGAAATCTCAACAATGACCTTTTCCAGTCTGCCTTTCACATCAGGATTTCCAAGCACTTTACCAGATTATGCATAGGGCCATTTCACTGTTCACTGTATTAGTTATTCAAACAGAGCTTTGGGTATATCAAGGTACCCACAGGGTACCATCCAACAAAGCTCTGACATCCCTGTGCAAATAGTCAAACAAATTTGTCCTTGGAAACTTTTTGGCTGCCACACAATTTAGTCCCCAGGTATTTGTCCTGGGGTCTCCTACATAAGCTATTCTCTAGTAACCCCCTGAGAAGTGCCATTGAATTCATTCTAAATTTTTCTCTTTTCAAGGAGTCTGGATAGCTAACTCATCAGTGAAACCTAAATCATTTATGACCACCACAGATGGAGTACTTACCTCTGAAGTCTTGATGCAAGTCACATGTCTGGCTACTCCAGCACCTACTAATCATTCAGTTCTTTAAATTTTTATTGCATAAGAGTCCTTATCAATCCCTTGGGCATTTTTTTATATATTAACTTTTCCTTGCATCTTACACTTCGTTTTTTGGCTGTTGAGCATGATGGTTAAACTTACTGAATCCTCATCTTAATTTTTGCTTTTGTTTTCTCACTCGGAGTACCCATCCCAATGTCCTGCACTAAAAGGTCACCCAGTGAGAGTTTATCAGGTTGAATGGAACTTACATTTTGGTAACTCCAGGAACTATAGTCTAATGGGATCAATTTAATGGTAGCATTTCAGACATCATAGCAGTTGGGCAGCAAAGATAATTTGGGATTAGAAAGACTTTTGGAACTCCCGAATATAGCCACATATATGCTGTTGATGTGGAATGCTGGCCCTAACTAGTTGAACGCTAGTCCTGCCCCAGTTCAGGCCTCCATGTAACATTATCACCCAATATCACACAGGACTGTTAAGTAACAAGAAACCAATTATGAGGTACCAAATTAGAATGCAAGAAGGATTTGGTCTATGAACTCTCACACCAGCGGAGGGCATTTCCCTCTAGCATGCAAGTCTGCTAAGGACAGCAAATTAGAATGCGAAGATTCCTGATGACTGTTGGATACAAGCTACACAGAGATATTTTCCAAAAAGCTATGGAAGGCAAGCGAATGGTCCTCTCCTTCTCTAGAAGGATAAAACCTTGCTCACTTGGAACGGGAATCCCAGTTTTTTGGGAAATGCTTAGAGTCAGCTGATAAATGATTATTCTTCTACACCTTCTGAATTCCACATTTTCATCTTATTTCAAATCTCCTTGTATTTCCCCTTTGTCCTTAGGGGGACTTCCCTGTCCTGTTATTATCGTCACTCTTACTGAGACTCTGCCTGTTTTTATCCTGGGGAAACTTTCAGTCAAATGTTTGTTTGATGGTCCTTTAACTCTTTCTGATACTTAACCTGGAGTCTCCCAAATTTGGAGACTCACTTTTCCCAAAGAAAGTGAGACGATTCTAAGAGTTCATGCTAAACAGGTTCAGACTCCAGGCATCTATTGGGGGAAAAAAGGCAGTGTTATAAATAATCATTGTGGGTCAAAACTAGGCAGATGGTTCTTGTTATTATAATATAGAGGATTATAACTTGGGTGCAGAGAATCCCCAAATGAAGCATGGGGTAAGTGTTGAAGGCATGATAGCACTTCAGTTTTAGCTCTGTGGAACTTAATGTGTGATGGTAGTAATAATGATCCCACTTACAATAAAACTGAAGTACAGAGAGGCTAAATAAGTAATATCACAGCTTGTGATAAAGCTGAGATTTGAACTAAGTTCAGTCTGGCTCAGAAGTTTCTCTGGTCTTCTCATTGTTATCTTGGGTCCAAGTGTTGCTGCCTCTCAACTCCAGGAATCAGCAAATGTATTTCCATGGACTAGCTCTTTGTTTTCAATAGGTTTTTCATCTCTGTCAACAGTGGTTTTAAAGTGAAATAAAAAAGTGAGAGTTTGCTGCATGCAATGAATCCTCAATTTTCTTGAATGTCTTCTCCTCTTGTATATTTACTTTCTTATCCCATTCCTGAAATAAATCAAGTCAATTAAACTTGGCAACATGGTGTGTATGAACTGATCTTTCTACCACCTTGAATGAACTTTCCTTTTCTGGCCCCACCATCCATCCAATGTTCTTCTTATTGTGCTTTCTCCCATTCTTCTCTTCTCAGAGGTCTGAATGGCAACTCTTTAGGGCCCTCCTTAGTCCTGAAAGTCCTCAGAGGCACAGGCCACCCCTGGAAGATTCCTGCTCCAAGTTGCTAGTTTCCAATAATCCCGACATCTTGCCTTTGTGTCCTAAAAGTGACAATTGCCTTATGCAGTCAATACCTCTGTGATACATCAGGATTCCTGTTTAACTATTTAAGTTCTCTGTCTTGGGCCAGGCTTGGTGGCTCATGCCTGTAGTACCAGCAATTTGGGAGGTGAGATGAGAGGACTGCTTGAGGCTAGGAGTTCAAGACCAGCCTGGTCAACCTAGCAAGATCTCATCTTTGAAAAAAAATTAATCTTCTATTCTGTTTAGCCAATTCTTTATATTAAATTCTGTCTGTTAAAATAACTGATATCTGTTTTTATGGCAGCATCCTAATTGATACAGTAATGGTTACTAAGAATTGGAATTCTCTGCCTTCCTCTGGTTCACATGTCTTCCTGCGGCATCTGAAGTATGTGATATTACCTGTTCATCTAAATACAATCAATGTCATCAATGCTGTGGACTAGTGTGCTGTTCTTTGGAATGTCAAAATAATCAAAATATCTGCAGATACAATATGGCAGACAGTAAGAGAGTTGACATGGCCCTGCACATACACTAAGAAAGTATACTCTTCGGCCGGGCGTGGTGGCTCAAGCCTGTAATCCCAGCACTTTGGGAGGCTGAGGCAGGTGGATCACGAGGTCAAGAGATCAAGACCATCCTGGTCAACATGGTGAAACCCCGTCTCTACCAAAAATACAAAAAAGTTAGCTGGGCATGGTGGCACGTGCCTGTAATCCCAGCTATTCAGGAGGCTGAGGCAGGAGAATTGCCTGAACCCAGGAGGCGGAGGTTGCAGTGAGCCGAGATCGCGCCATTGCACTCCAGCCTGGGTAACAAGAGTGAAATTCCGTCTTAAAAAAAAAAAAAAAGAAAAGAAAAGAAAAGAAAAAGAAAGCATACTCTTCGCCCTGTCAGGAAAAAGCAAACTCCTTCTGGCAGTCTTTGCAAATTGGTGTAGAGGAGATAGCATTTGCTGGGTCCATCACTTCATACCCAGTTCCAGGGGCTGCAAGGTTTGTATTCGTGGAAGTACTATATCTGGAACAGATGCTACCATTGGATTTACCACCTGATTAAGTTTATGAAAATCCACAGGCATTTTCTAACATCTAGCTTTCTTTTGCACAAGCCAAATAGGCAAAATAAATGTGAATATGTCAAATGTCACCACTTTTGCATATTATAAGTCTTCTTAAAGGACCTTGAGGGACTTTTGGAAAAAGGCTTAGAGGAAGACTTAGAGCATATACTTGTAACTATGTGTGTGTGTGTGTGTGTGTGTGTGTGTGTGTGTGTGTGTGTGTTTAAATCAAACAATAATTCTATCTTATGAGCATCTACTATATATGGGGCATTGAGTAAAAAATGAAAAGATCATAAGACAAAGAAGCTGCCCTCAAGGAGTGATTTTTTTTTTTTTTTTTGATGGACATGATTGATGAGTAGAAGTAAATGCACATAGATCAATTGCAACACAATCATTAAGTGGCATAATTGAATACCAAATTAAGTGACAAGGAATTTTTTGTTTGTTTGAGATGGAGTTTTGGTTTGCCCAGGCTGAAGTGTAATGGTGCGATCTCTCCTCACCACAACCTCTGCCTCCCAGGTTCAAGTGATTCTCCCACCTCAGCCTCCATAAATTAGCTGAGATTACAGGCATGCACCACCACCCCTGGCTAATTTTGTATTTTTAGTAGCGATGGGGTTTCTCCATGTTGGTTAGGCTGCTCTAGAACTCCAGACCTCAAGTAATCTGCCCACATCAGCCTCCCGAAGTGCTGAGATTACAGGCGTGAGCCACCACGCCCAGCTAACAAGGAGTATTTTATACAACAATGGCACAGATTACATCTTAACAACTTGAGTTTGGGTCTTTTCCCAAAACTGGACAAAAGCTTTTAACTCCTCAAAGTCAGCACAGTCTTGCTGTTATTACTTTGCCCTTTGGAATAGGGACTGACTTCAGCACTGATCTCAGACGAGAAGCTCACTGCCTGGTGATCTGATTACTGTCTCAGATGTTTCCACTCTTTAAATGAGGCTTCAGTCTCTCATTTAAAGAAAAAGAAGGAGGAGAAGAGGAAGAGGGAAGAAAAGAAGAAGAAAGAAAGAGAAGGCTTTAAATACGCTCTGCACTGGAAGTCACAAGTGGGGTATTTATTAATCTTAGGTAAAGATATCTTTAATAAAATGTTCCTTATTCCTGGTTCGCCCAGATAAAAGCAAATCAAAAAACCCAGTACAATGAAAGCTTGTAGAAAATACTAGATAAACTTTTGGCTATGTCTTCTATAAATTGCCTGGGGCTCTCGACACTATATTTAGCCTCCTGAGTTCAAGTCCATGCCATAAATACGGTAACTAAGAGGAGGAGTCTGATGTAACTGACATACAGGCTGCTAAGTATCTTTGAAGGGTGTAATTCACACATCAATACCAGTCAGTCTCATTTTTCTGCGTCACTCATTCTCCAGGGACAATTTTAAATCATCTGTGGGTAGACAGTTCAGCCAACTAAAATTTAAAATGTTCATAAAATAGCTCCTGTACAAATAAAACCAATGCCCATAAGGACATCTTATTCTCCTTTTTGGGCCTCTTTCTCTCTATTTGCTTCCTCCTTTAGCACATAGTAATAGTCGTTCATCCAAGAATGGGCTGACCAGATCCTGATTATGTACTCATACCTTCAGAAAATATTTAGTGACTACTGCCACACACCAGGCCTTTATGCTGCAGTCTAGGCTTACAATGATGATCAACACAGAACTCCAGATCTCAAAAAAATCATACTGTAGAGGAGAATACAGATACATAAGCAGTCAATATTCAATCTGAGATAGAAAAGCACTAGAATAGTGGGGAAGCACCGAGCCTGGTCATAGAACCGTTAAGTGCTACTAGGCAGGTGTATTAGTCTGTTCTCACGCTGCTAATAAAGACATACCAAAGATTGGGTAACTTGTAAAGGAAAGAGGTTTAATGGACTCACAGTTCCACATGGCTGGGGAGGCTTCACAATAATGGCAGCAGACAAATGAGGAGCAAAATCATATCCTCAATCACGTCATGGCAGCAGGCAAGGGAGGGTGTGCAGGAGAACTGCCCTTTATAAAACCATCAGATATCATGAGACTTATTCACTATCATGAGAGCAGCACAGGAAAGACGGGCCCCTGTGATTCAGTTACCTCTCACCTGGTCCCTTCTATGATATGTGGAGCTTAGGGGAGCTATAATTCAAGGTGAGATTTGGATAGGGACACAGCCAAGCCATATCAGCAGGAATCAGGGAAGGCCTCCTGAAGATAAAAAGAATTTAATGACAGCCTTTTATTCAACAAATATTTCCTGGGCACCTACTCTGCATAGGCACTGTTACAGACCCTAAGGAGAGAGTGAAAATTAAGACAAAATCCCTGCCCTAGGAGGGCTTATTGAAAGAGATTGACAAGAAAGAAAACAATATTTACATAACACAGCTTTAGGTAATGATAACTGCTAAAATCCGCTAGAACAAAGCAAAGAAAGTAAAGAAAGATAGAGGCCATAAAATAAAATACTATGCATTTTATTTAAAAGTTTAAAACTGAAGAAATAGAAAATGATAAAACAGGAACAGTCATTTTGAGTGGGAGGCATTCAAACATAAAATGAAGTCAAGTTAAGAAAGTCAACCATTGGCTCTTTTTATTTTAATTTTTAGAAATGGTCTCTTGCTATGTTGCCCAGGCTGGTCTCAAACTACTGGACTAAAGCAATCCACCCACCTCAGTCTCCCGAAGTGCTAGGATTGTAGGTGTGAGCCACTGTGCCTGGCCAACCGTTAGCTCTTTATTGCCAAATGGTGTCTATAACAAACCATCAGGAAGCGTCTGTGAGGCACAACACTGAGCTTCTACTTCCCACATGTTTAGGGAGCTTGGCTGGGTGGCTCTGCTGATCTTGGCTGGGCTCACTCACAAGTTAGTGATGAAAACCAATGAAGCCAGAGCAAAACAGACAGAGGAGAGAACAACTTGAGGCTAGAGGGGGTGGCAGGAGCTAGATTAACATAGGGAATGATAAAGAATTGGAATATGAGTTAAGATGTGATGGGAAGCTTTTAGAGGTTTTTGAGAAAGGAAGAGGCATGATGTGGTTATCGTTTGAAAAAGTTCACCTTTGTAACTACAAGATAGGTCATAGTGAGTCAAGAGTGGAAATGACCAGCTAAGGGACCTTTATTACTATGAAGGCAATATTTTGGCAATAAGTGTTGGTGGCTCAGGCTAGTGAAGGCAGAGGTGATGGAAATAGCCAGATTTTTTTTTTTTTTTTAATATATGGAGTCTCATTCTGTCACCCAGGCAGGAGTGCAATGGTGTGATCTCAACTCACTGCAACCTACACATCCCAGCCTTCAAGCAATTCTACTGTCTCAGCATCCCAAGTAGCTGGGACTACAGGCACCCACCTGCCACCATGCCTGGTTAATTTTTATATTTTTCATAGAGATGGGGTTTTACCATATTGGTCAGGCTGGTCTCGAACTCCTGACCTCAGGTGATCCACCTGCCTTAGCTTCCCAAAGTGCTGGAATTATAGGCTTGAGCCACTGGGCCCAGCCAGAAATAGTCAAATTTTTAAAAACTATTTTGAAAATACAACCAGAAGATCTTAGAGGTGGACTACAGGTGGGTCAGTAAGAGAGAGGATAATCCAGTCCTAGAAGTGGATTCTGTAGGCTGGGCTTGCCAGGCACCCCTGCAGTAACATAGAATAGATTTCCTTGGTTGCCCCCAGAAAGTTGCCCAGAGAAGTTGCTGCCCTGTTCTGCCATTCTGACAGCTGTCACCAGCAGATTCAATATAAGATGGCCTATTCTTCAACCCTGGCTGCCAGTGGGACCCAAAAAGATGTGAGCAGGCTCAAGAGTTGGCAGTCTCAGACTAATAAAGTAGGGATAAAACAATCAACTTCTCAGGTCTGTCATGAGGACTAAGTTAGAAAACTCTATAGACAAGCACCTACCAGAATGCCTACACTCCCCCAATACTGGATACCATCATCATGTGAATGAAGACAGTGATCTCCAAGAATTAGTAGTTCCGTGAACTGTTAATAGGTACTTGCTCGAAAAATGTTTCTGGCATCAAGTACAATTATGAAATACCATGTTCAAAGGTCTCTTTAGAATAGGAGTTTCCAGAACCTGTAATGGGCTGAAGATGTGCCGTGATTCTCCGTGAGAAAGTAAAGAGAGTATGCAAATTTTCTAAATGTTTCTTAAGTATTTTCATAGGACCCTTATTTTCTTAAATATCTCTTGCAATGACTTGGACGTTTCATATTTTGGAAAATAGTGATATAAAAGCTTTGCTTTTTGTCATTTTCTGTTTCTGGGTTTTTTGTTTTGTTTTGTTTTGTTTTGTTTTGTTTTGTTTTGTTTGAGACAGGGTCTTTCACTGTCACCCAGGTTGGAGTGCAGTAGCACAATGTCAGCTCACTGCAATCTCCACCTCCTGGGAGTTATTCTCTTGCCTCATCCTCCTAAGTAGCTGGAATTACAGGCACCCACCACCACACCCGGCTAATTTTTTGCATTTTTAGCAGAGGCAGGGTTTCACCATGTTGGCCAGGCTGGTCTTGAACTCTTGATCTCAAGTGATCCACCTGCCTCAGCCTCCTAAAGTACTGGGATTACAGGCGTGAACCACCCCACCCGGCCAGTATAAAAGCTTTTTATGTCAAGCTCCAAGTAAATGTTTAGCAAGAATAGCCATTGGCCCACTTGCCCTCTCTGAAGGAAGTGGGTGTAACAGGATCCAGTTCTAACTTTCAGAGCTGCCAAGATTGACAGTTCAGAAGAGTGGAATCTGAGGCCAAGTCTAAGAGGTCAAATTTCAGGGAAAAAATGCTTGAGCAACATGAAACTGAGAGAAGAAGGCAAGCAGGGAATCTGGCATTGGAGGCAAGAGAGCGGAGGTGGAAAACCAGAATCCCAAAGGTAGAAACAGGATAACCAAAGAGAAGAGCAAGAATGGAGAGGATGTTTAAATAGAGGCCAGTAGAAAGAAAGGAAGTTCAACCTTAGTTCAAAGCAAATATTGTGACCATGGGAATGTGGCTTTTTTCCTCCTATCCTTGGCATGTTCTATCTGGGCTAGGGGTGGGGCCTAAAGAGGCGAGTTCTTGTTAGATAGTTGGGATGTTCGCATGGACTTGCCAACTGGGCAGAAATAGGTTGGTGCCAGAGGTATCTCTTTCGGAGCACCAAATATGTAGAAGCCTCAGGGAGAGGCTAGGGGAGTTGGGGTCCCAGCAGGAATGCTCAGAGGAAACCATTGAAGGACCCCAAAGATGAATGGCTTGTTTCTCACTATTGCTTGGGGTTAGCCCTGCTTGGCCCAAAGCTCTAACCTCTTGCTATAGGTCACATGTTCACAGAGGAGCCCTGTGTGGGACCCTTAGTACCTCTAAGGACACCCAGGACTTCGAAGTTCCCAAAAGACACAGCCACATCTCTGTCCTGTCTACCCCTTCATGTTCAAACTTCCATTCCTCCATTTTAAACATATTCTTGGCCAATCTAAGAATACACAAAAATCAATTTTTAAAAATATCCTGAGCCAGGAATTTGGCCTCTACTCATCTGTTTCTTTGGCAAAGTTTCTCAACGCGTTTGTCATCAACCAACTCACCACTCTCCTGAACCAGTTTTCTTCTCTGACTGCTGCATGTATGCTTTAAAAAGAACGTCTGCTATCACTGCATCAGCTCTATTTCACTCAGTCAAGTCCTCATAACTGGATTTGGCTGACATGTGTCAAGCACTCTGTAATTCTCAGGCATTGAACAATGCTCTGACATGCTTTACTTAATTTATTTAATTCCCTCATCCCCACAACAAACTTAAAAGGAAAGGGGGTAATATTTTTTTCCGGTTTCACTGATGAGAAAACGGTGACGTTGGGCAAAACCCAAGTTCTCACAGAGTAAGTGCCTGAGCTGGGATTCTAACCCAGATCCAAGTGCACGACCTTACACAGGATGTTAGATAAGAAATCTTAGTCTAATTCCAATACTGAACTGGGAATCTGGAGCTGTGAGTTCCAGTTCCATTTTTACAATTTGCTTTCCAGTGGCAAAGTCCCTCACTGGGCTCCTTTCTCCCTTAAAACAGAGGCATGGAATTATGAGATGCATACCAAAAGCCCTTTCAGTGACAGACTAGTCTATATCTATAAATTATAACAGTCATTAGTCCCTGTGCTTATTTTTTCTAAATTTAATGCACAGATAAAAGGTCACGCATTACATTTTTCTTTCAGAAACATTTGCAACTAAAGTGATATGAATCGGCTGATTGGGATGACTCCACCCCAATCTCATCTTGAATTATAGCTCCCATAATTCCCACGCATTGTGGCAGGGGCCCAGTGGGAAATGATTGAATCATGGGGGTGGTTTTCCCCATACCGTTCTGGTGGTAGTGAATAAGTCTCATGAGAGCTGCTGGTTTTATAAGGGGTTTCCCCTTTTACTTGGCTCTCTTTCTCTCATCTGCCGCCATGTGAGACATGCCTTTCACCTTCCACCATGATTGTGAGGACTCCCCAACCACGTGGAACTGTGAGTCCATTTAACCTCTTTTTCTTTGTAAATCACCTAGTTTCAGGTATGTCATTATCAGCAGCATGAAAATGGACTACTACATATAGGTTTCTGATTTTTTTTCCTTCTATTTCATGTTTTGAGGCAGTCTGGGGCATTTCCCTAGATTATTTTCATTCTGTGTTTTCATTCCCAGAATCCATCTCCCTTCCCCAAAGCACTCTCATTTCCTTGAGGGCAACTCCTATTCTGCCCTGTGGGGTGTGGGGCAGGTTCTTGGCAGTGGGGTACTTCTGGGCACCTGCCTCCCTCCACAGACATGGAGGAGTGTCTTCATTTACCCTGGACAGCCAGGACTGGGCATGACACCATACCAGAGTCATTCCAAATTCTGGGAGATGCAATTCAAGTTGAGATTTGGGTGGGGACAGAGCCAAACCATATCAGCACCTTTTGGGAATATACTGCATGCCGGATTCTCTACTAAGCAGAGCTCTAGCTGCTGTAGGTGTAGAATCCCTGCCCTCAAAAAATCCACATTATAGTGAGGGAGAAGAGGAAGAAGAAAGATGCAATAAATGCATGAATACATGCACAAATAGGTAAGTAAACAAACAAACCAATGAAATAATTTCAAATAAAGTAAGTGTTATAAAGAAAATAAAACAGGGTATGGGCAAGACAATGACAGTGGGGAGACAGGTTGCTACTGAACTGGGCTGATCAAGGAACAGCTCTCTGAGGAGGTGATGTATAAGCTCAAACATGCAAAAATACAGAATGAAGAAAACACATCACATGTTGGGGATACAGCTGGATGTGGGGTACTCGTATCAGGAAGGAAGGAGAAAGCATGAAAAAAACTGCTACTTAAGGAGAATACATGGACACAGAAAGGGAAAAAACACCACTGGGACCTGTGTGTGGTGGTGGGGGGGTGGGGTGGGACGGAGGGCATTAGGGTAAATACCTAATGCATGTGGGGCTTAATACCTAGGTGATGGGTTGACAGGTGCAGCAAACCACCATGGCACATGTTTACCTGTGTAACAAACCTCCATGTCCTGCGCATATATCCTGGAATTTAAAATTATCTGGTTCCACAGCAAAGAGTGTGGACATTATGCCATGGGAGACAAAGACTGTTGCGGGGTTTACAGCAACACAGGGATAGATCTGATTTCTATCTTATCTGTGCTGTGCTTCTTCCCAAAGAAATCACGAGGCATTCGGCCTGGGTTTGGAAATTTCTCTCAAATTCTTCTACACTGGAAACACTTAAACAATAAGCAGTGGGCAAACAATGAAAACTACGTCTGAGGTTTGTCAACACAACATGATACGTCCCTGATTATATACCTGTCCAAGACTTTGAAGCCAGACTTATACAGAAATAACCACAAAAGTCACATGCAATGAGATCTATGGAACATGCTGACACCGGAGAGTTCCCTTATCATCTTCAGAGGACGTTTGACAGGGGTGTGGCTGCTTCCTTCAGCCACCCTGCTGCTCAAACCCCTAGAGGGAGCATGCAGGCAGGCAGGTACAGAGGCCACTTTTGGGATCCGGCCCCATAGTAGCGTCTAGGAGTGGGTGTCTGCGATCCCCAAAACCCAAGTGGGTGTAGGTCACAGTGTGCTTTTTCAGCTTTTCTGTCTGCAGACAGCTTGTGTTAATCAGCTCAATTAAACACTCTGCCTTATCACAAGGGCAGAGGGGCAGTGTGACAGCTTTCTGTATCCCAAGTTTTTGCTCAGTGTACTGAAAAAAATCGGATCACCTATGGGCCTGAGGGATGAATGCAAAGTTTTACTGAGTGGTGGAGGTGGCTCTCAGTAAGGTGGATGGGGCGTGGGAAGGGGGAATGGAGTGGGAAGGTGGTCTTCCCCTGGAGTCGGGCTGCTCAGCAGCTGGACTCCCCTGACTGCCCCTGGTTAATTCCCCTTCTCTCTTTCTCTGCCATGTTGCTCTGATATTGGTGGTCTGCTGGTGTCTGCTGGTGTGTTCCTCTGCTCCTCTGGACATTCAGCCATTTGTATGTATGCCCACTGAGGTCTCAGGTTTATATGGGCACATGAATAGGGCATGGCAGGCCAGAGTGGTCTTGGAAAATTTGGGCACAAATACAGGAGTGCCTGTTCTCACTTAGGTCCATAGGCACAGGCCTGAAGGTAGAGTTCTTGCCAGAAACCCTGCCCTTCTTTTCCCAGCACTGGCCTCCCCATGCCCCATACACTGTATCAATACCTCATAGTATTTGGTTTCAGAAAGACATATAAATCAATTAAAGAGCATAAGAATCCCACCTATCCATACCCGCTCTGCAGAATATAGAAGGGATGCTGCAGGCTTCTAGGAAACTGAGAAGCTTCCTCATCAGGGGAGAAAATAGTCTTCTGGGCTAGATGGTGTGACCTTGGTGTCACTTCTCTGCTGTAAGTGTCCTAAAAGCCAGAACACAGCTATCAGGAGCTATAAGGGCCCATTCCTTTAAGCAAAGGACTTTCCATTTAAGGCAGAATATCAACAAGTTTAAAATGTGCAGTTTATTCAACATCTGCATTGAACACACAGGAATTTCTCTTACCCTTCTCCCTCCCTCCTCTTCCTCCTCCTCTGTTTTCTCTTTTAATGACCTTTTGAAAATGTAAAGACCATTCTTACCTCCCTGGTTGGCCACACAAAAATAGTCTGCAGGTTGGGTTTGATCCAAAAACCATAATTTGCAGATCACTGAGTTCGAGTCTCAGAATTCCTGGGGGAACAGATATGATCATTTTACTCACACTAATAAATTCTTCTTCTATGGTGTATGCTGTTTATCTTGTCACCCAATATTGGATACTATTATTTTTTCTTTTCGTTTTTTCCTGAATACCATTTGAATTTTTGTGGAAGACAAAGAAATTTTGCTAGGAATTTTTATTCATTTCTTTAACCATTCCAGTAATATTCCATCTTTTAAGAGTTTGAAAATGGAGTCCATAGCCCCAGAGAAATAAAATATTATATTATGCCTTGTTTACTGTCTTGTGGAGGGGCCGCCTGGCTGTATCATATCCTATAAGGTAAGCAGGTCACATCAGACTCTCAGCACACCCGGATTACTGTGTTCTAGGGATCACAGTTGGCCTGTGGCCTTCTAAACCTGGGCAAAAATGAGCCTTATCATTTTGGGGCTATCCTGAATATGTCAAAAGAAGAGATTATCTTAAACCTAAGAGTTGGCCTGTGACTAAGTTCCTATTTTGTCAGATTTGTCCTTTGGCATCAGGGATGATATTAACCTTATATTTGCTTTGTTTGGTGAAGCAAGAATTTGTCCTTCCCAGTTGCAAGCAGTGGAAGGGACTTAAGAGATAACCTACAGGGAAGTGGGGAAAGAGCATCAGGGGAACATACCTCAACTTATTTACAGAAAGAAACCCTCTCCTTTGAATATAATATGTAAGAAATGGTGTTGAAGCGCAACTTCTTTATTTTTTTTATTTTTTGTGAGACAGAGTCTCACTTTGTCGCCCAGGCTGGAATGCAGTGGTGCCATCTTGACTCACTGCAACCTCTGCCTCCTGGTTTCAAGTGATTCTCGTGCCTCAGCCTCCTGAGCAACTGGGATTACAGACATGTACCAAACCCCCTATCCTTCCCACACTCTGCATTCCTCCGTATCCCCCACCCCAACTAATTTTTGTATTTTTAGTAGAGACAGGGTTTCACCACATTGGCCAAGCTGGTCTTGAACTCCTGGCCTCAAGTGATCCATCCACCATGGCCTCTTAAAGTGCCAGACTTACAGGCATGAGCCACTGTCCCTGGTCTTGAAGTGCAATTTCTATAACCAGCTTACAAAACGGTATCCCAGTTCTGGGCCTTTTTCTTCAACGAAGCTACATAAAACCTCTTCCCTACAATAGGATTAGGACAGCGCTTCTGCCACTTGTCAGAGAGATCCAGAAGAGAAACCAAGAACAGCAGCTAGCGTTTGTTGAGCACTTACAAGGTGCCAGACCCTGTCCTGAGCAGAGATGAGGAAACCAAGGCAGGGAGAAGTTACCCGCTGGAAGTCACCCAGCTGAGGGGACAGAGACAGGTCATGAACCCCAGCACTTCAGGTCCAAAACCCACCATATCAATCAACTCAGGAATTCTAGGGGCTAATTTTGAGATGTTGCTAGATGGCCCCTGTAAAGCAATTCCCGTGGCCTCAGAAGGTTGAGCAGGCAGCAAGGCTGGGCAAGGCTGTCACTCGCTAGTCCCATGTAGGACTACATTCCCTCCTCCCAGCGGGGCAGTCCTAGCAAGGCTGATGGGCAAGCTGCCCTGGACAGTGAGAACCCCCAAATCAGCAAACTTGCCAATCATACGTACTTGCCCTTTGCTTACTTTGTCCCCCTTCCCCTGGGAACATGGAGATACCTTTTGAGTCAGAAGAAACAAAGCCTGAAGCATACTAATTTCAAATATTGGCTGAGAGCTTTTACCCAGCCATGTCAGTTCTGGCTCCCACCACATAATCCCAGTAAATTGAGAAGGCCTGACCTCACAGATCCACCGCACTCTGCCCCCAAAACACCTTCCCAGATTTTCCCTCCAACTGCCCCTTTCCTGGTATCCATAATTGTTTTCTTTTCTTTCTTTTCTTTTTTTTTTTTTTTGAAATGAAGTTTCGCTCTTGTTGCCCAGCCTGGAGTGCAATGATGATGCAATCTTGGCTCACTGCAACCTTTGCCTCCTGGGTTCAAGCGATTCTCCTGCCTTGGCCTTTCGAGTAGCTGGGATTATAGGCATGTGCCACCATGCCTGGCTAATTTTGTATTTTTAGTGGAGACAGGGTTTCACTATGTTGGCCAGGCTGATCGCCAACTCCCGACCTCAGGTGATCCACTGGCCTTGGCCTCCCAAAGTACTGGAATTACAGGTGTGAGCCATTGTGCCCAGCCTCCATCATTGTTTTCAAATACCAAACTACTGAACAATAACATCTCAACTGAGTTGTGTGGGGGGGGGTCCACAGTACTACCCTCAGGGTCAATGATTCCCTAGAAGGACTTACAGGATTCTGAAGCTGTTAAAGTCACAGTTACAGTTTATTGCATTAAAAGCATTTAAACTAGAATAAGGAAAAGGGAAAAGGCACTTGTGTCTAGCTTCCCCTCAGTGGTGTCATGGGAGGATGCATTTAATTCTCCCAGCAACCACCTATGGCAACATATGCAAACTTTTGCCAATCAGGGAAGCTCACCAAGCCTTGGTGTCTTGCAGTTTTACCTAGACACCAGTTAACCTAGGCATGCAGCACCCATGTGACTGACCTCAGCTACCCAGACACCAGCCCCCTCACCCAGAGCAAAAACAGTGTTTGCCATAAATCACAAAGCTAGGATTAACTTATCTGGCCACTGGTACAGCATGGCCCAAGGCCAGGGCATGCAGAACACGCTTATCAAGCAGAACATTCCAGAGGCTCAGACACCATGTCTCAAGAGCCAGCCAGTTCTGGAGGCAGGTTTTTAAATGTGCAGAGGTCGAACAACCTAGACACACAGAGTTAACCCTTAACAGGTTGTCAGCAAAGAAAAGCAAATCTCCTCAAATGGCGCTATCAACAATATCAAGGAAGGCCGGGCACCATGGCTCACACCTGTAATCTCAGCACCTTGGGAGGCGGAGGCAGACATATCACTTGAGGTCAGGAGTTCGAGACCAGCCTGGTCAACATGGTGAAACCCTGTCTCTACGAAAAATATAAAAAATTAGCTGGGTCTAGTTGTGCATGCCTGTAATCCCAGCTACTCGGGAAGCTGCAGCAGAATTGCTTGAACCCCAGAGGTGGAGGTTGCAGTAAGCCAAGATCGTACCACTGTACTCCAGCCTGGGCGACAGAGCAAGAATCCATCTAAAAAAAAACTCTCTCTCTCTCTCTCTCTCTCTCTCTCTCTCTATATATATATATATATATATATATATATATATATATATGAATATATATATGACCAAAAAGGAATAGTAGGACCCCAACTCTACAGCTAAATGTAAATGTGTCCAGGGGGCTGTGGTGATGTGGTGGGTGGGAGGCCCATGGCTATGCTTCGAATGCACTTTTCTCCATGTGAAGTTTGAAAGTGTGACATAGGCATTGACATAATAAACATTAAGGAATCCATCTGGATAGCAGCATAAGCTCGTAGCCGCTGTCTTGCAGAAGCTCAGTTTTGAGGGACAGTCGGCCTGTTGTTCACGTAGGTTCACATACATGAACCACAGTGTTCTCTGCTCCTATGGTCCCCAATAACATCCATTAATGTGGGGAAGGGAGTCATGAGGATAGTTTCACAGGAGTTGACCCTGAGCTGAGCCCTGGGTGGTGACCAAAAATTACCAGGTCAATGGTGAGTGGGGCATTCCCAAGGCAGGAGAGAAAAAGGTACGATATTCCGAGTGGAGGGCTCTGCATGCGTGACAGCTCAGTGCATTTGGGGTTTCTGGACTGTCATATTAATCTGATTACTTTTCTAAGTCTTCTCCATAAGGTGACATTTGTAAGACTAGTTGTTAAAAGGTAATTTCTGGCACAGCATCCCAATCTTTTATGTCATGGTACTCATGAAAATTATCCTATTTTTGGTACATTTTCCTTGGTAAAGAAAAAAAGGCTCCTCTGGGGCCAAAGGATCAATACCTTCAGGTCACCTGTACTATATTTATGTCACCCCCACGGGAAGCCCTGGTCTAGGGCAGACTGCCCACAGATCACAGTCTTGATTTGAATGTTCTGCTTTCTCTAAGGATGAGAAGAGAGAGAAAGACAGAGTAAGAGAGAGACAGAGACACCAGTATGATTTCCCAATCAATTTTCTGTTGAGTTTTATTTTTCTAAATATAATATTTGCAATGTTTACTAAATATACAATCAATTTTCTGTTTAGTGTGATTTCTCAATTTTCTATTGAGTTTTATTTCTCTTAATTTTTTAAATTGTACTTTAGGTTCTGTGGCACATGTGTAGAACATGCAGGACTGTTGCATAGGTACCTACATGGCAAGGTGGTTTGCTGCCTCCATCTCCCGTCACCTATATCTGGCATTTCTCCCCATGTTATCCCTCCCCAACCTCCCCAACCCTCACTGTCCCTCCCCTAGCCCCCCCACAGACCCCAGTGTGTAATGCTCCCTTCCCTATGTCCATGTGTTCTCATTGTTCAACACCCACCTATGAGTGAGAACATTCAGTGTTTGATTTTCTGTTCTTGTGTCAGTTTGTTGAGAATGATGGTTTCCAGATTCATCCATGTCCTTACAAAGGACACGAACTCATCATTTTTTACGGCTGCATAGTATTCCATGATGTATATGTGCCACATTTTCCTTGTCCAGTCTATCATCGATGGGCATTTGGGTTGGTTCCAGGTCTTTGCTATTGTAAACAGTACTGCAATGAACATACCTGTGCATGTGTCTTTATAATAGAAAGATTTATAATCCTTTGGGTATATACCCAGTAATGGGATTGCTGGGTCAAATGGAATTTCTATTTCTAGATCCTTGAAGAATCGCCACACCGTCTTCCGCAATGGCTGAACTAATTTACACTCCCACCAACAGCATAAAAATGTCCCTATTTCTCCACATCCTCTCCAGCATCTGTTGTCTCCAGATTTTTTTTTAATGATCGCCATTCTAACTGGCAGTTTTTGCAGCGTGATTTTTATTGAAAGCTGAGAGTGAAGAAGCCACTCCCATATTATACACTTCCAAAGGAAACACTTGGTTAGAACATGGACCCGCTAAACCTAATTTTCTATGCCTGTAATTTGCCTTTGTCACTAAAAAGCAATTATTAAGAACAATTGATAGCCGGGTGCGATGGCTCACAGCTATAATTCCAGCACTTTGGGAGGCCGAGGCA
This sequence comes from Saimiri boliviensis, assembly GCF_048565385.1. NCBI lineage: Eukaryota > Metazoa > Chordata > Mammalia > Primates > Cebidae > Saimiri > Saimiri boliviensis. The sequence continues at coordinate 17,521,842 of NC_133453.1, read as the reverse complement.
GGTGAATCACTTGAGGGCAGGAGTGTGAGACCAGCCTGACCCACATGGTGAAACCTCGTCTCTACTAAAAATACAAAAATTAGCCGAGTGTGGTTGTGCATGCCTGTAGTCTCGGCTCCTCAGGAGGCTGAGGCAGGAGAATCATGAACCTGGAAAGTGGAGGGTGCAGTGAGCCACTATACTCCATGCTCCAGCCTGAGCAACAGAGCGAGACTGTCTCAAAAGAAAAGAAAGAGCAATTGAGAGAAGTCAATACTACATAAAGGGCCTTAACTTGGCTCTCAGCCCTTTTTTACAATTGTTACCTCCGAATTCTTATTTCACTACATTTCCATCTATAAACAAGAGCACAAATGCGCAAATCAAACGTGGGGAATCTTTACGTTTATTAACATGAAATCTCATTCTCTTTTGCTATTATCTGTTCCTCACTTGCTCATCTGTTCTAAATAGGAAAGAAGGGAAGAGGAGGGGAGGGATGGGGGGGAGGGAAGAGGAGGGGAGTGGGGAGGGAGGGAAGGAAGGAAGTGTGGGGGGCAAGAAGGAGGGAAACTGCTTGTCCTGTCTCTTATGAATAATACATTAGCTAGGTCTAGTATACAATGTACTTGGTAGTCAGTGATTCTCATAGCAACTACCACTTTCAGCTACAGTTAAGCTTCTTTTAAAGGTATTTTTCCATTTTTGTTTATAAATCTGCCTTCTTAGGCATTATCTCCACATCACTTGCGTTTACACAGATCTCACATGGCATCTAAAGAGAGAGTCAACACATTTTTGTAGCGAAGGACAAAAGGAAGACTGGAGAGACAGAGAGGAATTAGCATCCCACTTCCTTCTACTTCATGACTTGGAAATAATAATAATCAAAAAGTTTTCTAACCTTAACAAGTGATCCCCTATAATAATCTTGCACTAAAATCATAATCCACATGACACATTAAAAACTACAAAAAGTGCACATATTTGAGTAGCCTTGAATCACATAAAAAAAAAAAAGCCTATTCCTCTTTGTACAATCACATCAACAAGCCATCAGGTTCTTTTTCATCATGCTGGCAAGACTTGGCAATAAACTCCCCACCCAGACGAATGGCTTCAACATAAAAGCTTAATGTGTCATGCATGTAAATGGTATTGAATGAAGGCTGGCTCCGAAATGTGGCAGTTTAACTAACTTCTGGTTCCAAACCTCTTGTCTATTTCCCAAGAAAGAAAACATATCCTCATGGTGCCACTGCTAAGTTCTCAGTTTTAATTTTGATCATTTTATCACAAGAACAGCTGCAACCAAGTAATCACCATGTTAGTTTTTTATCATTCATCTTTAAGCAAACAGTTACTGCTGATATCTTACTGTGTGCCAGGCACTGGTATGGTTTCTGGGGACCCAGTGGTAGACAGAACAGAAAAAGTCTTCGACAGTAGAGTGTCACCTGTCACCTGAAGTTTTAGAATCCTGTCATGCTTCAGAAGCACAATATTTTAATGTTATTTCTGGATTCAAGACAGCGTAAGAGACAGTACAAACTCTTTTGATCAAAAATTAACTATTTGACAACATAATCTGGAAATGATTATACAACTTGCTAGATTCAAGAACTTCTTGTGACGCTTCAAAAATCTTCTAGTTTGGCAGTATTAAGAGAAATATACCTTTTGGGCAAGCGTGATGGCTCATGCCTGCAATCCCAGTATTTTGGGAGGCTGAGGCGGGAGGATCGCTTGAGTTCAGGAGTTCAAGACCAGCCTTGGCAACATGGAAAAAAACCCTTCTTTTTTTTTTTTTTTTTTTTTTTGCATAGAGCTTTGCTCTTGTCGCCCAGGCTGGAGTGCAGTGGAATGTTCTCGGCTCACTGCAACCTCCACCTCCCGGGTTCAAGTGGTTCTCCTGCCTCAGCCTCCCTAGTAGCTGGGGTTACAGGTGCCCATCACCACACCTGGCTAATTTTTTTGTATTTTTAGTAGAGATGGGTTTCACCAGGTTGGGTACACTGGTCTCGAACACTTGACCTCAAGTTATCTACCAACCTGAGCCTCCCAAAGTGCTAGGATTATAGGTATGAGCCACTGTGCCTGGCAGGAAAAAAAAAAAAAAAAAAAAAACCTTCTTTACAAAAAATACAAAAATTAGCTGGCATGTGCTTCTAGTCCCACCTACTCTGGAGGCAGAAGTGGGAGGATCGCTTGAGCCTGGGAGGCAGAAGTTGCACTGAGCCAAGATCATGCCACTGCACTCCAGCCTTGATGACAGAGTAAAACCCTGTCTCAAAAAAAAAGAAAAAGAAAAGAAAAGAAAACAAAGAAGAAAGAAGGAAAGAAAGAAAGAAAGAGAAAGAAAGAAAGAAAGAAAGAAAGAAAGAAAGAAAGAAAGAAAGAAAGAAAGAAAAGAAAAATACATACTTTTAAAGGAGAAGTTCTAGATTCTAACCTGGTAGCTGTGAGAAATTGTGTCAATGTATGCAAGACATCAATACACCATTAGGAGATTCAGAAAATTTATTTATCTCTCTCTAACACACACACATGCACACACACACACACCCCTCCCACTCATCCTGGATATTTAATATTTAGGTGACTTATAGTTAAATATCTGTAATATAACATTACAAGTGATAAATTAAGTACCGTGTGAGGCATAGATGCAATGCAAAGGGATTTCAGAGACGGGAGAGAGAATGGAACAAGAGAGGATTCATGAACAAAGTAGCACTTCAGTGGGGTGTTAAAGAATCTGGATATAGGGAGAGAGAGTGAACGACATTTAGGTAAAAGGAATGAACAGAACGAGCAACAGCAAAGAAGAGAATAATACATCGACCTGAAGGAACTGTGAAGGAGGGTGGGTATGTGATTTAAAAGTACAGAAGCAGGCCGGGCGCGGTGGCTCAAGCCTGTAATCCCAGCACTTTGGGAGGCCAAGGCGGGTGGATCATGAGGTCAAGAGAGCGAGACCATCCTGGTCAACATGGTAAAACCCCGTCTTTACTAAAAAAAAAAAAAAAAAAAAAAAAAAAAAAAAAAAAAATACAAAAAATCAGCTGGGCATGGTGGTGCGTGCCTGTAATCCCAGCTACTCAGGAGGCTGAGGCAGGAGAATTGCCTGAACCCAGGAGGCGGAGGTTGCAGTGAGCCGAGATCACGCCATTGCACTCCAGCCTGGGTAACAAGAGCGAAACTCTGTCTCAAAAAAAAAAAAAAAAAAGTACAGAAGCACTCAAATCACGGAGAGTCTCAAAGGCAACGTAGGGGGCTGTGCCTGCAACCACAGCAGCAGGGTAAAAACCTAGCATAGGGGTCAAATGAAAATGCCCAGGGGTCCAGGCATGGTGGCTCACGCCTGTAATCCCAGCACTTTGGGAGACTGAGGCAGACTGATCACCTGAGGTCAGAAGTTCAAGACCAGCCTGGACAACATGGTGACATCCCTTCTCTACTAAAAATACAAAAATTAGCCAGGATTGGTGGCACATACCTGTAATCCCAGCTACTCGGGAGGCTGAGGCACGAGAAACATTTGAACCCAGGAGGCAGAGGTTGCAGTGAGCCAAGATGGTGCCACTGCACTCCATCCTGGGTGATAGAGTAAGGCTCTGTCTCAAAAGAAAAAACAAAAAGAAAAGAATATGCCCAGGGCTAGGCAGGTATAGAAATCAGAGAAGTGGGCAGGTGCAGTGGTAGGGGCTGTGGGAAACAGGTCTGCAGGTCTGGCTCATAAAACTTTTCCATGAGACCCTTCACTGCAAGCCTCCAGCTTCAGCTGATTCTTGCCACGAAGAAGTGCAAGCTCATATTACCAGCCCTTACAATTTTCCAAGAAAAAACAAAAGACTCTTTGTATGTGAAATAACATAATTGATTCAATTTTTTATACAGTGACAACTAAACAAAATTTGTATGTAGGTGCAGGGTAACTTGTGGGACCCAATTTGTGCCTCTATGAAACTGACACGATGTGTGAATGGCAATTTCACCGTCTTTCTACTTCTACATTTTGGTGTCCATTTCTTAGAAGCCTGCTCTCCCAATCATGCTTATTGTCCACCCTTTTCCAGGTAGTCACTTGTGTTAACTCTAAAGGGTGCTTTATTTGTCCACTTTCTGTAAATAAACTTGATTTCACATATCATGATCCCGCTGATTGTAGCCCACAGTCGTTTTGTGCATTGGGGCAGGCTGAATGCTGTGACCATCCCAGTACAGTGGCGTAACACAATAGAGGTTGACTTCTACCGATATATTGGTCCAATGGGCTGCCCTAGCTGGTTGGCTTTCTTGACAGCCTTTTTACAGATTCCCCCATCACATGGCTCTGCCTTCTCTGGATCCTGGAGTCTATTTAGCTGTAAACAGAGAACGGAGGGTCTCATATGGTAGAGTTTTATGAGCCAGACCTGCAATGGGCATGCGTTACTTCAACCCACATTCCACTGGCTGTAATTCCACCATGAATAAACCGATCTTCCAGAGACATTGTGAATTCCATACCAGCTAAAAATGTGTTTTTCCTCTGTTCTCTCCTTTCCTTCTGAAACATATGAGAAATTCCACCTCCAAAATTAGTCAACGCAAACTTGTTTTTATTTATTTTTAATTTTAATTATTATGATTTTTTAGATAGAGTCTCACTCTGTCACACAGGCTGGAGTGCAGTGGCACCATCTCGGTTCACTGCAACCTCTACCTCCCCGGTTCAAGTGATTCTCCTGCCTCAGCCTCCAGAGCGGCTGGGACTACCGTCATAAGCCACCACGCTTGGCTAATTTTTGTGTTTTTAGTAGGGACAGGGTTTCACCATGTTGGCCAGGCTGGTCTCGAACTCCTAACCTCAGGTGATCTGCCCACTTTAACCTCCCAAAGTGCTGGGATTACAGGCGTGAGCCACTGCACCCGGCCTATAAAAATTTGTAATTCCCCTTTTGCCTATATTCCAGGTATGGTTCTTTCTACTCTTACAATGACATCTTTCGTTTAAAGATCACTCAATATTCTTCACTTGTATCATTTAAAAGGGTGAAAAATATGCTTGAATGTCATTAGGATTGTATTTCACACCAGACTCATCAAATAGTCTCATGGGGTAACCCCTCTGATCAAGACAAAGTTTAATTAAACAAATGACTAGTACTGGGACTTGATCAAAATCATAAATGTAACGACAATGATTATTCTTCTTCCCTCTTATATACATTGAGTGATTTAGAATACTCTATGATCTCATCTGATTCTAACATTCCATGCATTCCAAAGAGCAAGTTCGAGAGCCTTGCCAGAGTGGCACAGCCAGGACCAGCATGAAGGTCCTTAATTCCTACTCCATTTTGACACTCCAAACACAAATAGGATTCTCAGTCACATGGTTCAGAACATCACAACCAATCTACTATGGCCCACTTGTTTGCTCTGAGACTGATAGCTAAAAATCATAGAGATAAAAAAAGGAAATCATTATTTTTTTTTGATTCAGAAGTTCATAAGATTTGAAATAATATTTGAATAGTATTTGGATGGCTGTCTCAGAAAAATTCCTAAATTCAGTAATTGTGTATTTTGGTTCAAAATATTTTGAATATAAAAGGCACTGAGAACCAGGTATGGTGACTCACACCTGTAATCCCAGCACTTTTTGGGAGGCTGAGGCAGGAGGATCATTGAAGCCCAGAAGTTTGAGACCAGCCTAGGCAATATACTGAGACCCTTTCACTGCAATAGTTATTTTGGTGTTTTGTTGTTGTTGTTTGTTTTGTTTTGTTTGTTTTTAATTAGCCAAGTGTGGTGGCACACACCTGTAGCCCCAGCTACTCAGGAGGCTGAGGTGGGAGGATCACTTGATCCCAGGAGGTCCAGATTGCAGTGGGCTACGATTATGCTACCACACTCCAGCCTGAGTGATAGAGTGAGACCCCATTTCAAAAAACAAAAACACTGGCAGAGAGCAGAGAAGACTTGAATAAAAGTCTCTGCACGTGAAGCACTTTCTAAAATTATCAACTGGTTTAATTTTATTAATACTCTAGGATTTATTATTCTTGAGGTTATTTGTGTGTAAAAGATTTAAATTTTTGTCCAACTTAATTTGCTCTATGCTCTTGTGTTTTTAATAAATGTTCAACTAATAATGTACAAGTTGTTTTATTATTGCTATTATGAGATTGTTTCAAGTGAAACCCGTAATTGATTTTATTCATTTTTTTTCTATTAATGTGCCTTGTTTTATTCATTTATTTATCCATCATTTTGGTTTTGGCTTTAAATATTATAATTAGTCATAGTCTAATGCTTGAAAAAAATCTCATTAAAAAATTGTTTCCAGAAATAAAAAGATGCTCATCTGTAAAAACAGAAAAACATTATTAAATCAATTCATTATAAAGGACAGATTATCTGAAATATATTTAATCCTACATAAGTGAAAATACTTATATTTTAATGCTTTGATGTTTATTTTATTTAATGATAATTAATATTTCAATGTTTTCAGTGTTTAACTGCATTCATTTTTTAAATTACATTTTATTGCACTCTAATTTTTCAATTTATTTTGCATATTAAAGAATGTAAATAACCTCAATTATTTTTTGAACTTAATTTCTGACTACAAATGTGTGCAACTTCCTTAGTTCTTTATTCTTTGTACTTATATAGTCCTACATTTTACAGATATGTTTCCATCATAATAAAAAAAACTTATTAAAACTGAAGGCTTCCCAAATTCAAAAGATCCCCCACAAAAAAAAAAAAATCATAGTTCAGAAAAGAGTTTAAGTTACTACTGATGCAGGATGAGAAGTATCTCACATATGGAACCAAGTTCTTCATAATTCTTCCTTTTCTTCAGCCTAAATATCTTATTTCCTTCAAAATGTTATCAAGTAAAGCAATAGTGTCAAGTAAATTATACTGGCATCTCTCTACTAAGCAATCATTTTACATACAAAATTAAATAACAATTTAAACAAGGGCAAGTATAATATAAGAAATGAAGTTATCTTAGAAGTTATAGCAGGCTGGATGTGGTGGCTGATGCCTATAATCCCAGCACTTTGGGAGGCTGAGGTAGGAGGATTACTTGAGACCAGGAGTTCAAGACCAGCCTGGGCAACATAGTGAGAACTCATCTCTATTTTTTAATTCTTAAAAAATGTTATAACAACATGAGGTATATGAAGCATATCTCATAAGGCTAGTTATGAAGTCAGCTAACAATAGCAAAAGCCCATGTAACTCACATAATCTCAGAACTGCTCATGTTATCAATATATGTGGAAATTCTCAACATTTTTCAAAGGAAAGAGAAAAAGTGCCACTTTTGAATAATACTATCACTGGATAGAAAACATGTCAAAGATATGGAAATAATTATAATCCAGAATGGTTCAGTTGTAAATAGATCATCTCAGGTTAATTGATCCTTGTTAGTTAGTAACTGTGAAACCCTGAAGAGAAATACTTAAAACATAATTTATTCTGTAAAGCTGCAAAACAAACTAATAAGCTAAATAGCAAATGAACACTTTAAATAAGTTAAATATAATGGAAACACTGCGTAAAGTATGTGCCGACAACACAGATTCCAGGAAAAGACACTGAGATTCGGTTATATGTGAGCTTATTCATAAAGAACTTACCGAAAGTTCATGTGTAGGACTGAATTCCACATTAAATGGTTCTATCAGAAGGTGAGTCTAATAAAGCCTGAGAAAGTCAGGTATGGTGGCTCATACCTGTAATCCCAATACTTTGGGAGGCCAAGGCAGGAGGATGTCTTGAGCCCAGGAGTTCAAGACCAGCCTGGTCAATACAAGGAGACTCTCGATCTCTACAAAAAGTTTAAAAATTAGCCAGGCATGGTAGTGCATGACTGTAGTCCCAGCTACTTGGGAGGCTGTGGTGAGAGGATCCCTTAAACCTGGGAGTTCAAGTTCACAGTGAGCTGTGATCATGCCACTGCTCACCAGCCTAGTCAACAGAGCTAGACCTTGACTCAAAAAATAAAATAAAAGCCCTAGATGTTACAGACCTTCCTATTTTTAGCAATATGTGACAAAATAGATGATTGCCACTTAATACCAAAGTACATGGTCTAAGGGTAAGATTTTGCCAAGAATTTGTCAAGAGTTAAAATAAGAGCTGAAAAAAAAATTAATGGTCCTCCTTTGCAGATTATTGGGGAATATTCATTGGTTTGCTTTACTCGTATCCCCCAACATCCAAATGAACTTAATGAAAAATTTTCAGGGACCACTGTAAATAAGTACCTTGTCAGTAAAATTTACCAATAACATTTATTGATTATAACTTAGAAAGGTGAAATCAAACACAGTTCACTAACGATGTTTCATAGGTATTATAATATGAATTCTAAAGAAGACGCCTGCCAGGGGCAGTAGCTCACGCCTGTAATCCCAGCACTTTGGGAGACCGAGGTGGGCAGGTCTTCTGAGGTCAGGAGTTCAAGACTAACCTGGCCAACATGGTGAAACCCCATCTCTACTAAAACTACAAAAATTGGCCAGGTATGGTGGTGCACTCCTATAATCCCCACATCTTGGGAGGCTGAGGCACAAGGACCACTTGAACTCGGGGGCGGAGGTTGCAGTGAGCGGAGATCACACCACTGCACTCCAGCCTGGGCAACCAAGTGAGACTCTGTCTCAAAAAAAAAAAAAAAAAACGTTTAGAACAATACATTTGACAAAAGCTTTATCATTATTTTAGGAGGTTTGACATGGAAAAAAAGTTTGAATCAAAAATCCATTTGCTTCATCACAAGACCTGTCGACTTCACATTTGTTAATGAAAGAAAAGGAGCTGTCACTAGATTTAAAGAATGATCCAATCATTAATTACATGTAAAAAGATCAGATTACCAAAATGTAGGTGAATGATGAGAAAAGTCAGTAGGGGCAAAAACAATAAATGCTTTTCTCCCATTTGCTACCACTTACTTGTGAAGTAGCTTCTTGGTGGTAGGTACCAAGAAAATAAAGAGGTCTTATTAAAGAGATGTCGCCAGGAATTGTGAGTAGCAATTTTAAGCATAAAATCTGACTTTAAAAAAGTATATTCATGAAAGCACACCGAATTCTTCATTAAAAATGTTAAAATATTTTATTTTGGAAGTTTTATAGAAATTTAATATTTATTATCTTTCCTTTCCCTTGGTCATCTTATGGTAATTATATAACATAAAACACAATAATTATTTTAGCCTAGGCCCATGTAAGATGTCTCTAAAATTTCTCAAATTTACCCCATTGCGCCAAATAGATATATTTACTTTTCTTTTTTTTTTTTTTTTTTTTTTTAGACAGAGTCTCACTCTGTCACTCAGGTTGGAGTACAATGGCATGATCTCAGCTCACTGCAACCTCCACCTTCCGGGTTCAAGCAATTCTCTTGCCTCAGCCTCCCAAATAGCTGGCACTACAACTATGCACCACCATGCCTGGCTAATTTTTATATTTTTTAGTAGAGATAGGGTTTCACCATGCTGGCAAGGCTGGTCTTGAACTCCTGACCTCAGGTGATCTGCCTGCATTGGCCTCCCAAAGTACTGAGATTACAGGTGTGAGCCACCTCACTCGGCTGAGATATACTTACTCTCTATGTGTGACATTGATAGGAAGTCTGAGAAGCCTGTGCATAGCTAGAGTGTCTAATATGGAATTATCAATATATGTAGTATATTTGATTGAGGTTCAAGAGCTACCATTATCCAAATATAGTGACAAATTTCAAAAGAACCAGAAAAAGTGTGATGGATTTACATGAGGTCCATCTTTACAAAATTGTATTGAAAAATAAAGAATTCAGCCAGGTGCAGTGGCTCATTCCTGTAATCCTAGCACTTTGTAAGGCTGAAACAGGTAGATCATCTGAGGTTGGGAGTTCAAGTCCAGCCTGACTAACATGGAGAAACCCTACTAAAAATACAAAATTAGCCAGCCATGGTAATGCATGCCTGTAATCCCAGCAAGTTGGGCGGCTGAGGCAGAACTGCTTGAACCAGGGAGGCATAGGTTGCAGTGAGCTGAGATTGCAACATTGCACCCCAACCGAGGCAACAAGAGCAAAGCTCCATCTCAAAAAATAAGGGAAGGAAGAGGGGAGAGGAAAGGGGAAGGGGGGAGGAGGGAGGGGAGGGGAGGAGGGAGGGGAAGGGAGGGGAGGGGAGGGAGGAGGGAGAAAGGAGGAGGGAGGGGAGGGAAGGGGAGGAAATGGAAGGATTCTACCACATTAAAAAGTTAAACCGGCCGGGCGCGGTGGCTCAAGCCTGTAATCCCAGCACTTTGGGAGGCCGAGGCGGGTGAATCACGAGGTCAAGAGATCGAGACCATCCTGGTCAACATGGTGAAACCCCGTCTCTACTAAAAGTGCAAAAAATTAGCTGGGCATGGTGGTGCGTGCCTGTAATCCCAGCTACTCAGGAGGCTGAGGCAGGAGAATTGCCTGAGCCCAGGAGGCGGAGGTTGCGGTGAGCCGAGATCGCGCCATTGCACTCCAGCCTGGGCAACAAGAGCGAAACTCCGTCTCAAAAAAAAAAAAAAAAGTTAAACCACAAAACTGAAGATAAGCTAAAGAGTGATCAATCATAAATGATATACTTCAAGCTGATGCCATAACTGTAATTACATGGTTGAGGAAATATGGATAGTAAAAGCCTAATGATTATTTTATATACTAATCTGAGTTATTTCCTTTGATGGTTATATTGAGGAATTGGTGACTTTCCCTTTGTTCTCCTGCTTGCTTTGCTGTTTTCCCTAAATATGTCTGCTGAGATGAACTAAAGAGAACATTTTTCCATAAGTTTCTCTAAAAATCTACCAGATGGGATTTTCTAAAGAATCCAACAGGAAACACATTCTTCTAGGAAATCAATGGAGGTCCCAAACCACTTTAATATGAATGATACCGGCCTCAAAGCTAACATTGAGAATGCACAGGTAAAACATCAAATAGCAGGCATCAAGACAGAATACTACAAGCTTTTCCTTTTTTTTTTTTTTTTTTTTTTTTTTTTTTTCTTTTTTGAGCCAGAGTCTTGCTCTGTCACCCAGGCTGGAGTGCAGTGATTTCAGCTCACTGCAGCCTCTGCTTCCCAGGCTCAAGCCATTCTCCTGCCTCAGCGCCCCCAACCCCCACCCTGAGTAGCTGAGATTACAGGCATCCGCCACCACACCTGGCTAATTTTTGTTTTTTTGTTTTGTTTTGTTTTGTTTGAGTTCTGTCACCAGGCTGGTGTGCAGTGGTGCAATCTCGCCTCACTGCAACCTCCACCTCCCAGGTTCAAGCAATTCTTCTGCCTCAGCCTCTTGAGTAGCTGGGACTGCAGGTGTGCGCCACTACGCCCAGCTAATTTTTGTATTTTTAGTAGAAAAGGGCTTTCACCATGTTGGCCAGGCTGCTCTCCAACTCTTAACCTCAAGTGATGCACCCACCTTTGCCTCCCGAAGTGCTGGGATTACAGGGGTGAGCCACCGTGCCCGGCCTACAGGCTATTTCCCCACAATAGGTTTGATCACTGTTATTACCTGGTTACACCGAATTTTCATTCCAGGAAGCACAGATGTGATATATTCACAGTAATAATGGTCAGCAGCAAATTTTTTATTTAGGGAAGAAAGGGTGAGAAAATAAAAAAGAAGGAATCTACCATGTAGGCTGTGATCATCTTAAATGCTCTAAGTAAGCCATATAGTAAATCTTCGAAGTATTAGAGATACATTAAAACATATTTGAAATGAAATTTCCAGCAATTAAGAATGCTTGGAACATGAAATTTTAAAAATAGCAGCAAAATTATTATTGCTATTGTTATTAACCCTTATACTATTTTAGAATAATAAAGGAAGTCATAGATGCTGTATCTCTAGGTCTCTATAAACCTTAATAAATATATAGTTTGTAGAAAACCTCATTGGAACGTCCCTTATATTCAATTAAAAGATAAATTAAAACCTCAGTCAGGATAGCAGCTTCTAAAGCGTCAAAAACACTTATTAAATTCTATACTCTTTGGTTATTTTCTTAAAATAATAAATGAATTCAGAAAAAAATAAATGAATTCAGCACATTGAAATCAGATACTTTGTATGTGAATTACCATAACAGTATTATTAAGTGTATGAAAAAGGTCTAGCATTATTTATAAACTGCACTGTTAACATAAGTTTGAATTATTATACAATTTAAAAAACCAAACATTTAGAAAAAGTATTAATGACATCATATGAACTTTACATTCAAAACCATGGATTATTACAACATATTTTTCAACCTGTCGGTAGAGGATCAAATGCAAAAAAAATTGCAGCAAATTTATCTAAACTAGCTTAAAAAATATAACATGGAGTTAAAACATTACAAATATTGTCTGTTGGGTTAGGTGGTAGTTATTTTAAACATTCAGAGCTACAAGGACTTTTATATAGTATAATAAAGACACATAGTTTTTTCTTTTTTTGTAATAATACAGACATATAGTAATTATAAATATGTTAAACAACTTTAACTTTTGTTAACAAAAATCCCTTTAAGTTATTTTTGGCATGGTGCCTGAGGCTCCATCAAAAACCCAGATGGAAAGCATTGCTTATTTACAGCTTCATAACACGTAGGCTCGAGTCTTCAGGTAGATTTCCAGTTAAAATGTAGGCTTGTTCATGTATTCTTCCAATGTCTGAAAGAGAACAATAAATTAGAACAATCTTCCCTTTAAATCACATCCTTTAGCAGACTGTGAAATCTGCATTTTTATTTATTTGCCATTGTTGAAAACAAGTTATCAAAAGGATACATGGATATAAAATCTTTGCATTCTAATCAAAGTTTCAGTATAATTTGTATACACGTCCATATGGCTGGAATTAAGTGACTTTCAACTGAGAAAAAGTTAAGTGTGATCATAAAATAAATGTCTGGTAAGAGTCGTGCTTGGCCAGCACAGTGCTCACACCTGTAATACCAGCACTTTGGGAGGCTGAGGTGGGTGTAGCACCTGAGGTCAGCCTGGCAAACATGGCAAAACCCCATCTCTACGAAAAAATACAAACATGAGCTGGGCGTAGTGGTGCGCTCCTGTAGTCCCAGCTACTCCGGAAGCTTGAACCGGGAGGCAGAGGTTGCAGTAAGCCAAGACTGCACCACTGCACTCCAGCCTGGGTGACAAAGTGAGATTCCATCTCAAAAAAAAAAAAAAGAGAGAGAGAGAGAGAGAAATGCTAAAGCAAAGTTGCCAAGATTGCTAAAATGATCATGAGGACCAGGTACACGTATTAGGGAATTCTGAATTATATTTGTACAACGTATGTATTGTTACCTATGTTGTGCAAAACATCTTTATTATATGTATTGTCAAGACAAAAAAGATAAACAGGCTGGGTATGGTGGCTCATGCCTGTAATCCCAGCACTTTGGGAGGCCAAGGCAGGTGGATCACCTGAGGTCAGGAGTTCAAGACTAGCATGGCCAACATGGTGAAACCCGGTCTCTACTAAAAATACAAAAATTAGCTGGGTGTTGTGGCGGGGTCCTGTAATCTCAGCTACTCAGTAGGCTGAGGCAGGAGAATCACTTGAACCCAGGAGGTGGAGGTTGCAGTGAACTGACATTGCACAGTTACACTCCAGTCTGGGCAACAAGAGTGAAACTTTGTCTCAAAAGAAAAAAAAAAAAAAGATAAAGATAAACAGACTGAAATTTTTAGAAATTTCTTTACTTCTCTACCAAGTTCATAGAAAAAAATATATAATTTCTGCCATATGTTTCCAAAGGCATCTGTCCAATGTAAACAAATTATGTTTCTTTTTGACTTTTAAGTTCAAGGGTACATGTGCAGGTTTGTTATATAGGTAAACTTGCGTCTTGGGGATTTGTTATACAGATGATTTCATCACCCAGGTATTAAGCCTAGTATCCAGTAGTGATTTTTCCTGATCCTCTCCCTCCTCCCAACCTTCACCTTCTGATGGGCTCCAGTGTGTATTGTTCCCTTCTATGTATCCATGTATTCTCATCATTTAGTTCTCACTTGTAAGTGGGAACATGCGGCATTTGATTTTCTGTTCCTGGGTTAGTTTGCTAAGAATAATGGCTTCCAGCTCCATCCATGTCCCTGCAAAGGACATGATCTCATTCTTTTTATATTACCCATCAGTTACTAAGTCTGCTAAGGAATATTTTTTTTCAGCATTAAAAAAAAAAAAATGTTTGAACAGACTCACGAGTACAGGCAGTGTTCAAAGTTAACAGTGATGTTGCTGGTCCTACACCATACAAGACGGATGGGCCTTCTCTTGCACTCTCTCCTACTATAAACATATGTATTTGTGTCACACCAGAGCCCCAGGTTGAATCAATAAGAAAGCTCGAGAGAACAAAAAGTCAACCTGTCTCTTTCGTTTGAGTTACGATTTGCTCATTTAGCAATCCAAGTTCAACCTGTTCTTAAGTTGAAACCCCAGGGTATGTGATTCATATGAACCTGCCAGGAAGTCCACTAACTGATATGGGCTGAAGAGACCAAGGCTACTGGCCGAGCAAGATTGTTCAGGAGATAGCAGAGCTAGAAATCTGCCCTTATCTTAAGAGATTTTCTAACTGGTTTCCACCAGCTCTATCTAGAATTCCAGAGTTCCTCTGCTGAGAAATACTTGTGCTCAGTTATCTACGTTTACTCCATAAAGCTCTCACCTCCTAAATGGGCATTGGCTGAGACAGTCCCGTACCCCTCTCTACCCTTCTATAGATGCTGCCCCTGTCTTTTAACTTAGCAGAGGGATCACACAGGCCATTGGCCCATGCTGGTTTTGTGGAATCTATAGTTTATACCATTTAAGTGGGAATACAAAGTTACAAATACATAATCAGATATAAAGTATATTTGGAATGAGAAAAGAAATGACCGCAGATTATGAACTTTGAAGATGACAGACACCACAAAATAAAAATCAGTTGCATGTTATTTTCATTAATTAATTGCTTGACACTCCTCTAGCATATATTGCATGTATGGCTACTCACTTTTTGCAGTTAAAATATCTTACTTTTGGGCTGGGCGTGGTGGCTTACGCCTGTAATCCCAGCACTTTGGGAGGCCGAGGCGGGTGGATCACGAGATCAAGAGATCGAGACCATCCTGGTCAACATGGTGTAACTCCATCTCTACTAAAAATACAAAAAATCAGCTGGGCATGGTAGCACGTGCCCGTAATTCCAGCTACTCGGGAGGCTGAGGCAGGAGAATTGCCCAAACCCAGGAGGCAGAGGTTGTGGTGAGCCGAGATCGTGCCATTGCACTCCAGCCTGGGTAACAAGAGCAAAAATTCTGTTTAAAAAAAAAAAAAAAAAAAAAATCTTACTTTTGCAATGTTGACAAAAACCCATGACCAGACGAGGGCATTGCTAGGCCCTTCCTGCAGCCTTGAGAGGGGCCTGGAGTTGACACTTTTCCTGTCTTTGTGGTTCAGTGGCCTCTAGTCATTGGCACTGCTCACACCACCAGATGACTCAGTCTGCTAAAAACCACACTGGCTGCCTTGTGTGAGCTGAGCCAGGTTGTTACTCAAGCTGTGTAAACCAATAAGGTAAAAGTTGGTATTTTCTTGAGCTTGCCACTTTAAAGGTTTGGGGCAGACTTTCAGAGCTGGCAGAACCTTAGTTGCCCTCATATTCGCAAGACAGAGACTGGAGTCTGTATCTTGGGACCTCTTCTGGTTACATCTAGCTCTGTGGTGTTTCTTATGCATATAGCTCAGTGCATGCTGTGACTTCCTATTGCATTGTGGTTTGGCTTAGCTGTTAAAACGGTTTTTACTCTTTTAAGGATGACGGTGTTGGGCGTATCTAGCAGTTCCACACGCATCCAGACGGGGGCGCATGGTATCCTATTGCTCCTGAGATACAATCTGACCCTTCTTTTTTGGAGACAGGGTCTCACTCTGTCACCCAGGCTGGAGTGCAGTGGTGCGATTACCACTCACTGCACCCTCGCCTCTTGGGCTCAAGTGAATCCTTTCACTTTAGCCTTCCAAGTAGCTGAAATTACAGGTGCACACCACCACGCCTGCTAATTTTATTACCTTTTGTAGAGACGAGGTTCTCACTATGTTACCTGGTCTCAAAACTCCTGGGCTCATACAGTCCCTCCATGTCAGCCCTTCTGAGTAGCTGGGATTACAGGTGCACACCACACCTGGCTAATTTTATCCTTTTTTTTTTTTTTTTTTGGAAAGACAAGGTTCTCACTATGTTGCCCAGGCTGATCTCAAACCCTTAGACTTAAGCAATCTTCTGCCTGAGCCTCCTTAGGTGCTGGGAATACAGGCATGAGCCGCTGCAGCTGGCCCTGAGCTTCCCTTCTTGGCAGGCTGTCAGTCCGAGTAACACGTATAGTTTGTCCCTGCCACATACTGCAAGTTCTGCAGTTAATGGCCACTAACTCCCTTGAGAGTTTCGTTTCTTTTTTATTTTTGTTTTTGTTTTTGAGGTAGAGTCTCACGCTGTCACCCAGGCTGGAGTGCACTGTCACCATCTCGGCTCACTGCAACCTCTGCCTTCCGGGTTCAAGCAATCCTCCGGCCTCAGCCTCTCGAGTAGCTGGGATTACAGATCTTCATCATCACACCTGGCTAATATTTGTATTTTTAGTAGGGATGGGGTTTCGCCATGTAAGCTAGGCTCGTCTCGAACTTCTGACCTCAAGTGATCCTCCCGTCTCGGCCTCCCAAAGTGCTGGGATTACAGACATGAGCCACCACGCTTGGCCAGAGAGTTTTATTTTCCTCACAATAACTTTGTGCTATTGTCCATATTGTTATTACCACCAAATAAGTATCCCCAACCGAGTAAACAGTTCCTTTCTTTTCCTCTTATCAAC